>NC_137062.1:10077982-10173957 GCF_032717465.1 Coenobita brevimanus | reverse complement strand
TATATTCCTATCACTATATAACATATATCTGCAGTTTTTACCCATAACTTTCCTTCAGTAATAGTAGTTTATTGTCACTGTAGGCATTCAGTTTCTCTTTCAGTAAAATACGTAGAGAGCCAACGTTTCACTTTCACTGTCATAACTTCAAGTATTTGTACTCATATTCTTATATTACTAATTATTTACATTTCTATTTACATTTTCTATTGTATTTTCAATATTTACACTTCTATTTTACTTACACTGTTATGCACTGTCACTTGTAGTAACTTATAAAACTATATTACTCTGTTCCATCATATTTACATCCATTGCTTTCACTTGCCATTCACACATTATTTACACATTATTTACAGATTATTTACATTTTCCACTTCCACTTTAAGAAGTGCTTCAGGTTGTGGTAATCAAAAAGCAGGTAACGCAGAGAGGAACCTGGCACTCAGTGCACTGCCAAGAGGTTGTGTTTGTGCTAAGGTGTGCGACGGGTGGTATGTGCACACACCTGTCACCTGCGGATCGCAGCCTTCCCTCTTGGTTGTGGCAGGCACTTTGCACCAGTCTGTGCCGATCCATGTACGCTCCCTCTGCTCAAGTCTGTTGGGAAATCTTACAGCATGGCGCCTTGGAGCTGCTGCTGTCACCCTACCATATCTCTCAAGCAGTTCTCGCTAACAAATCCTCAGGAAGAAGGGGACTTGGGTGGCTTTACCTTCATCTTGTACAGGATGAAGGCGTTCAGCATCGTCATGTCAATGAGATGCAGAAAAACTTTCTTGTACCACCTAGTACTCTTCCTGAGGCAGTCGATCTCTCCAATCATCATGTCGGACTTGTCCACCAGCTTCGCATGTTGATTTTAGGCCCAGTCTATGACAGCATCAGGTTTCCCTCACAGGTTCGCCTGTCCTACAGTCGGACCTTCCCACTGTCCTTTCAGTTCCCCCTCAGGTACGGTGGTGAGCATGTGCTCGACCTCTCTTGTCATGCCACCGTATTGGCAAAGTTGCCAGCATCTTCTCAGACTTGCGAAGGTGCACGTCTCCTCGCTGCGAAGTTTCCTGCCCTCGGAGAACTTGGGAAAGTGGGCACGATTGCTCTTCACAGTGCCGCAGAAGCCGATGCCGTGCTCTGAAAGGTAATTGCTTAGCAAGTTTCGGGTGCTGTATAAATAGTTGTCAGTATACAGCACATGATTCCCACCAAAATACCTTCCAAAGAGCATTTTCTTACTACACAGCTTCTGAGAAGACAAGGAGGTGTGTTTTGTCCAGATCAACAATGCTGGCTGAATAGATGACGAAGTCAAGGATGTACCCCCTGTCTTACAGTCGCACAGTGATGACAAAGAATTTATTCCAAAGCTGATGGCATTTTGCTTGGAATGTACTGTACAAACCTAAGACGTCCTCTGAATAAAACCAAGGATTCGTCTATGACAACCTTCTGAGAAGGGGTGGAAGAATGACATAAACTTATTCTTCATTCTGCTCAGAATCTCCCGGATCTTCCAGAGTGGGTCGGTCTGAGAAGGTACACCCACGCACTAAGAGAGTTTTTGTGCAACCCCCTCGGTGGAAGGAAGTGGAAGTCAGGGTTAGAGAGAGGGCGGGCAGAACGGACATGACCGTGAGTGGTAGTTTGGAACTGAGCTACTTATAGGCGAATCAGTGAGAAACCTAATGAAAGTGGATTCCGAAACATTTCCATGCTATTCACCTGCAAAACATTATGCGTTCGTAACATACATAGCATATACAGTATTATAATATAGACTACTATGTTGTCATGGTGTCCTGTGAACCTGACTCATTTGTTTCGGATCCTCATGATACAAATAAAGCACCGAGCCAGTTGTATATCAGCTGCACCTGGTCGTCATCACTGCAGTGATAATGTTTCTGAATGTTATTCCTGGATTGTCTATAGGTATACAATAGAATGATTGTGAATTTAATGCTGATTCCCACAGTAGCTGTGCGGATAGTTATATACAGTATGTTGCAGTTATTTTATATGGACGAAGAATCCACATAGTGATGGCAGCGGAGAGCATTTGCCAATAATTTACTATAACCAAATGAAATTAGATGCAAACAACACAAAATATTATGAGACAACGAAGATATAGCTGTGATATCCTGCTCCGCCTTGTTATCCAGGCCTTAACTGTTGCTTCCCCTCATACGTGCATTATTTTCCTTCAATGTCTGCCTCTTTTATTACTTTTACTTCCCGGTATCCTCGTACTGCGAGCCGTCATATTCCTTAGGGGGTTTCTAGTCGTCCGGTCCTATAAAGCCTGGTGTATTACATTATTCCTCGCATCATCACTCCCACACAAACAACATTAGCACAAGACTGCTGAATCTGTTACTACCATTATTGGCGCTGCCACTACTAATCCCCCTTTTTCCATTGTGTCTAATTTCCCTCACAATACTACTACTACTACTCCACTATAAATCTGTGTAATAATACATGACTGTCCTTATGGCTGTTGTTACATAGCCTATGATTTCATCATCCTTTGTGTAATTTTAAAGCACAGTATGCTACATGTTTGATCACGAGCGTGTTCTGCCTCAGTCCCCCCCTTCTACCGTTATAGTAGAGTAAGTCGTCCTTTCTGTTGTTCAGAGCAGGATTTTCAGCTCTTTGTCCCCATGGCTTCATTTGCGTCGTCCTTCTTACAAGTTGTATCAAGCCCTGCCGGCCCCTATATAATGAGCTCAGTCTCTGCATCATTGCCACTTAAATCTACTCCTCATTTTATTCACATCTCTGTCCTCCCCTGTACAGTTATTTTTGTGAGTGCTCAGGAAGTCTCCAACCATCTAGCAGCTGTGTAATTTGAGTATAAGTGTTGTTGCATTTTTTCTTGTACTGTGTAGCATAAGGTTGATTCTTGGGCCTAGTGGGGTTTTTGTAATTTGTGTAAGGGTTTTTTGTCAGTCATCATTAATAATATTTTGTATCTGTAATAATTTATCTTGCATTAACTGAGCATTACACAGTGTATTTTCATTTTATCAGGGCTGACTTAGATAAATTTACTCTTGCTAATTTCATGTTAATAGAGGCTATTGCAGTTAACCATATATTTAACCTGTTTTTGCCATTACATTATCCTTATGAGTCCTGAATGTTTTGTTGTTAGTTTGAGCATTAAACTTTTAACTTGTAATTTTACCTAACTCTTTTGTTTTGAACCTGGAACTTTACGGGACAGTAGTGATTATTAGTATTCTCACTTAAAGTGTACATTATCTTTCTCTGTTCCGTAACATAAATTTGGCGACCTCTTATCAGGATATTCAGGATATTATCATAAGGATATTGCTTGATATTTTGTGACTGTTACTTATTCATAATGTCTACTATTACTACGCTTGATGAAGCCAAAGATTTTTTGTCAAATGTGCAAACAGTGTGTGATGTAGAAAACAGAACAAAGAATGAACTTAAGCTTGTTGCTCAACAATTGGGAATTGCAGTTCACTCTCATCATTCTAAAGATCAAATTGTTGGCATGATTAACAAAAGCTTATTTAATGTAACTCCTCCAAATGAGCAAACGCAGATTGAATTAGCTAAGTTACAGCTAGCCCTGCAGGAGGCTCGTGTTAAGGAGGCTGAATTTCAAGCACGTGCTAAGGAGGCTGAGTCTCAGGCTAAGGAGGCAGAGTCTCAGGCTCGTATTCATGAGGCTGAATTTCAAGCAAGTGCTAAGGAGGCTGAATTTCAGGCCCGTTCTAAGGAGGCTGAGGCACAAGTTGAAATTGCTAGGATTCAGGCAGACCATGAGTATCGCATGAAACAAGGTGGAACTGGATCATCTAGCTTTGATGATTTTGATGTGGCTAAAAATATTAAACTTGTCCCTCCTTTTAATGAATCTGATTTAACAAAGTATTTTCAGTTGTTTCAGAGGGTAGCTACAGGTTTTAATTGGCCCAAGGAGTATTGGCCAGTACTCCTTCAAACTGTTCTCACCGGTAAAGCTCAAGTAACTTATGCATCTTTGCCTCGGGATCAATGTGATAATTATGATGTAGTTAAGAGCTTGATTCTTAAGGCCTATGAGCTTGTTCCTGAAGCCTATAGAGTAAAATTTAGGACAACTTACAAGCAAGATAAGCAATCCCATGTTGAGTATGCAAAAATCAAAGAAGATCTGTTACAGCAGTGGTTAAATTCTAAGAATGTGGATTCTGATTTTGGTAAATTTAAGCAGATGATTTTGCTGGAGGACTTCAAGAGGTGTATTTATAAAGATGTAAGCCTATATCTTGATGAGAAAAGAATAGATAATTTGTCTGATGCTGCAGTTTTAGCTGATGAGTATGTTCTCACTCACAAGAGATATTCTAGAGAAAAAGGGAAAGCTGAGAGTAAGTACGTTGCCTCTACTCAGAGTACAGTTAACAGGAAAGAGAATAAAGATGATGTTTCTCAGGAAGTAAATACCAGCTTCACCTCTAGATTTCAGAAAAGTAAATGTACTTATTGTAGTAAGCTTGGTCATACTACGGAGAGATGTTTCAGGAGACAGCGTGATGTGAACAAAAAGGAGTCTTTAAATATTCAGTCAATTGGTCTAGTGTCCACCCTTGAGAGTTCCCATAATTCTTTAACTGAGTTAACTGAACCTGCTTTGAGGGGTAACTTAAATTCTCATGATGGAGCTCCTCTTTTGAGCAGTAACGTGGGTGACACTCTCAAGAGTTCATGTGCTAATTTCCTGTCTGATGGTTTTGTCAGTCCTCTGGGCAGTAATGACAGGAAATCAGTTCAAATATATCGTGATACAGGTGCTTGCCAATCCCTTATGCTGACCAGTGTTCTAGGCTCTAATGTTAATTCATCTGATGAAACTGTAATCTTACAAGGTGTAGGGAATAATTACTTCTCTGTCCCTCTGTGCAGAGTGAATTTAGAGTCTGGTTTTGTTAATGGTTCCGTTATGGTTGGGTTGGTTGAGACACTCCCAACGTCAGGTGTAACTTTCTTACTTGGAAATGATATTGGTGGAAGTCAAGTGTGTCCAGCTCCTCAGTTGTCTAATGAGCCAGTGGCTGCGGCCCAGGATTGTGATGTCCCTGATGTGTTCCCTGCATGTGCTGTCACTAGGGCTAAGTCTAAAGTTACTGGTGATTTAGAGGATAATGATGATGATGATGTTATCCTAGCTGACACTTTTCTTGCTAATTTGGACCACTCACCAGATGAGGCAGTGCCCCGTAGTGTTGATAATTTGTCTCGTCAAGAGTTGGTTGAGTTGCAGGTTGCTGACCCTGAGTTGAAAGGTCTAGCTAACTCTGCTTACAGTGAAGAAGAGTCAGCCGGTGCTTCTACTTGTTATTATGTAAAGTCAGGAGTACTTATGAGGAAGTGGAGACCCCCAACAGCATTAGCCGACTGTGAATGGGAGGTTGTACATCAAGTTGTCATCCCTCGTGTTTGTAGGCAGGATATCATTAGAGTGGCTCATGATTCCAGTTTGGCAGGACACCTTGGAGTGAGGAAGACTGTGGCACGCATTTTGAAACACTTCTACTGGCCAGGTATCTTCAGGATGTTTCCTGGTATTGTAAGTCTTGTCACACCTGTCAAGTTGTGGGGAAGTGTAATCAGACCGAAAAGGTTGCACCTCTAGTTCCCATTCCTCCTTTTGAGGCGCCATTCACCCGTGTGTTGGTGGATATTGTGGGCCCTCTTCCTAAGACTTCTTCAGGATTTTCTTATGTGTTGACCCTGATTGATATGGCTACTCGTTATCCTGAAGCCATTCCACTTAGAAATATCTCAGCAAAGAACGTGGTTAAGGAAATGCTAGGGTTCTTCACAAAGTTTGGTCTGCCCAAGGAGGTACAGTCAGACCGGGAAGTAATTTCATGTCAAATGTTTTCAAGCTTCAGTCTCTGAAAGAGTTGGGCATCACCCAGATCACTTCTTCAGCTTACCATCCCCAGACCCAAGGAGCGTTGGAGAGATATCATCAAACACTCAAATCGATGCTCAAGAAATACTGTTTGGAACATCAGAAAGACTGGGATAAAGGTCTTCCATTCGTTGTGTTTGCTGCAAGAGAATCTCCAAATGAATCACTGGGCTTCTCACCTTTTGAACTACTGTTTGGCCATGAAGTAAGAGGACCCCTTAAGTTACTTCAAGGAATGCTGGCTGTCGGAGGAAGATGACGTCAACCTGCTGGAGTATGTGATGAAGTTCAAAGAACGGCTGTCCACTGCTTTACAGCTGGCGAGAGAGAATTTAGGAGCTGCTCAGGAGAAGATGAAGACTTGGTATGATAAGAAGTCCAGCTTACGCCACTTTCAGCCAGATCAGGTTTTGATTCTGCTACCGGTTCATGGGCAACCTCTTGAAGCCAAGTTTAGTGGTCCTTATTTCGTGGAGAAGAAACTCAGTGATGTCAACTATGTCATCGCCACACCAGATCATAGAAAGAACAAGCAACTATGTCACATCAACATGCTAAAGTTATATCACAGGCGGGACAAAAATAATCCAGTCTTGACTGTAGCAGTTCCACCCGAGTCTGCAAGTGAAGCTCTCCCATGCAGTATGAGCCTGAGTGATAGTTTGGGGAAGAATCCTGATATCATGAATGATCTCCAGACTAAGCTTTCTCATCTACCTCCCGAGGAAAGGCAGGAGTTTTCGGCATTACTGCAAGAGTACCCTCAAGTGTTCCGTGCTACTCCAGGAAGAACCACTGTGTTGATGCATGATGTCGATGTTGGAGACGCAAAGCCAATTAAACTGCCTCCTTACCGCGTGAACCCAGTGAAAGTTCCTCTCATCCAGAAGGAGCTTGGCTACCTGTTGGACCACAAGATGATTGAGCCCTGTCAGAGCGAGTGGAGTTCTCCTGTCAGTCTAGTCCCTAATCCAGGTGGGTCACAGCGGCTTTGCATCGACTACAGACGTGTTAATCAGATAACCAAAACAGACACTTACCCTCTCCCTCGCGTGGAAGATTGCATAGACAAGATCAGAAAGGCTAGGTACATAAGTAAGTTTGATTTGTTAAAGGGATACTGGCAAGTACCTATGACTGAATATGCTAGGGAGATCTCATGTTTTGTAACACTAGGAAAGAAAATGTTATTCCAGATTGTTTATCTAGACTTTAGACAGATTGCTTTAGAGTAATAAGAAATTTCCTTTGTAAATTTCTTTTTCTTTGTGGGGAGGTGTTACATAGCCTATGATTTCATCATCCTTTGTGTAATTTTAATGCACAGTATGCAACATGTTTGATCACGAGCGTGTTCTGCCTCAGTCCCCCCCTTCTACCGTTATAGTAGAGTAAGTCGTCCTTTCTGTTGTTCAGAGCAGGATTTTCTAGCTCTTTGTCCCCATGGCTTCATTTGCGCTGTCCTTCTTACAAGTTGTATCAAGCCCTGCCGGCCCCTATATAATGAGCTCAGTCTCTGCATCATTGCCACTTAGATCTGCTCCTCATTTTGTTCACATCTCTGTCCTCCCCTGTACAGTTATTATTGAGTGCTCAGGAAGTCTCCAACCATCTAGCAGCTGTGTAATTTGAGTATAAGTGTTATTGCATTTTTTCTTGTACTGTGTAGCATAAGGTTAATTCTTGGGCCTAGTGGGGTTTTTGTAATTTGTGTAAGTGTTCTTTGTCAGTCATCATTAATAATATTTTGTATCTGTAATAATTTATCTTGCATTAACTGAGCATTACCCAGTGTATTTTCATTTTATCAGGGCTGACTTAGATAAATTTACTCTTGCTAATTTCATGTTAATAGAGGCTATTGCAGTTAACCATATATTTAACCTGTTTTTTGCCATTACATTATCCTTATGAGTCCTGAATGTTTTGTTGTTAGTTTGAGCATTAAACTTTAACTTGTAATTTTACCTAACTCTTTTTTGAACCTGGAACTTTACGGGACAGTAGTGATTATTAGTATTCTCACTTAAAGTGTACATTATCTTTCTCTGTTCCGTAACACTGTGTATCTGCTAACCATATTGTCCCTGTCCCACCGTCGACAACTTGTCACTTACCCCGCACCGCTACCCCAGTTGCATCCCTCTCTCCCACCCACCATGGACTCTACTCCTCCCCCACTCCGACACCACATTACCCTTCACCTCATCCTTGGGCCACCAGGCCTATTGTTCACCCTTTACCGGTGAATATGTGTGGTATGCATTAATAATAATAATAATAATAATAAAAGGAATTTAATCCCCAGCCAGAATATGCTGTTTGCCAAGTCCAAAATTTAGGCCATCTTATCATGAAGGTTTTATGTTGATAGCTCAAGCCTTTCATGAGTTATAATGGTGCCAAAGGCAGGCGATAAAAAGTAGTTGACCTTTGGCAGTTATTCTGGTGACCTTGACCCTGACTCCCAGTGGCCATTTTCGAACTCGTCCAAGATTTTGGCCATATTTTGATAGGCTGAAGGTTTCATGTTGATAGGTGAATCGTTCATGAGATCTAATAGGAACACACACACACACACACACACACACACACACACACACACACACACACACAGAAGCAGGCAAAAACATTATCGCTCCGCCTTCTAAAGGTGGGGAATAATAAAATAATACTAATAACAACAAGAACATAGATGTGTACTGTAATGTTCCTAACATTACACTTAAAAACTGTAGACCCAAACGTGCCTATATTACGGAGCACTGATATATTAACCACAGAACCGACCACAGACCGTTCTTATCATTACCACTGGACCTTCCCTATAGCACGTCACCATGGTAATACATCCCATTGTAGTCCTTTGTGCGATCACACGTTAGGGAAAAAGTAACAGTGCACAACATGTCTACTACCCTCTAAAATACGCATGTGACGTTTCAAAGACTTCCATCAAGTTAGCAGACAAACAAACGAACGACTGGACATGGACTGAGGCCGAATGTCTCGCATCGGTATATGACAACCTGGCAAAACTGGCCACTCGGAGTCAGGGTCAAGGTCACCAGAATAACTGCCAAAGGTCAACTACTTTTTATCGCCTGCCTTTGGCACCATTATAGCTCATGAACGGCTTGAGCTATCAACATAAAACCTTCATGATAAGATGGCCTAAATTTTGGACTTGGCAAACAGCATATTCTGGCTGGGGATTAAATTCCTTTTATTATTATTATTATTATTAATGCATACCACGCATATTCACCGGTAAAGGGTGAACAACAGGCCTGGTGGCCCAAGGATGAGGTGAAGGGTAATGTGGTGTCGGAGTGGGGGAGGAGTAGAGTCCATGGTGGGTGGGAGAGAGGGGTGCAACTGGGGTAGCGGTGCGGGGTAAGTGACAAGTTGTCGACGGTGGGACAGGGACAATATGGTTAGCAGATACACAGCCATAAGGACAGTCATGTATTATTACACAGATTTATAGTGGAGTAGCAGTAGTAGTATTGTGAGGGAAATTAGACACAATGGAAAAAGGGGGATTAGTAGTGGCAGCGCCAATAATGGTAGTAACAGATTCAGCAGTCTTGTGCTAATGTTGTTTGTGTGGGAGTGATGATGCGAGGAATAATGTAATACACCAGGCTTTTAGGACCGGACGACTAGAAACCCCCTAAGGAATATGACGGCTCGCAGTACGAGGATACCGGGAAGTGAAAGTAATAAAAGAGGCAGACATTAAAGGAAAATAATGCACGTATGATGGGAAGCAACAGTTAAGGCCTGGATAACAAGGCGGAGCAGGATATTACAGCTATATCTTCGTTGTCTCATAATATTTTGTGTTGTTTGCATCTAAATTCATCTGGTTATAGTAAATTATTGGCAAATGCTCTCCGCTCCCATCACTATGTGGATTCTTCGTCCATATACAATAACTGCAACATACTGTATATAACTATCCGCACAGCTACTGTGGGAATCAGAATTAAATTCACAATCATTCTATTGTATACCTATAGACAATCCAGGAATAACATTCAGAAACATTATTGCTGCAGTGATAATGACCAGGTGCAGCTGATATACAACTGGCTCGGTGCTTTATTTGTATCATGAGGATCCGAAACAAATGGGTCAGGTTCACAGGACACCATGACAACATAGTAGTCTATATTATAATACTGTATATGCTATGTATGTTACGAACGCATAATGTTTTGCAGGTGAATAGCATGGAAATGTTTCGAATCCACTTTCATTAGGTTTCTCACTATTCGCCTCGTAGCTCAGTTCCAAACTACCACTCACGATTGTCCGTTCGCCTGCCCTCTCTCTAACCCTGACTTACACTTCCCTCCACCGAGGGGGTACAGAAACTTTGGTGCGTGGGTGTACATCGTTGTTGGTGAAGTTCAGGTGTCCCATGATGTTCTGGAAGCGACCTCAGGCCATGTACTTATTGAAGGTGGGTGAGGGTAGTAAGGAGTCCATGGAGTGGACCAGTATTCTTCCAACTCATGCTTCTTTGAGTGTGGCATGAGAAGCATGAGGGCAAAGAATACATACATCTCCTGCACTCCCAGCACTATCGACTGTTGCATCTTCGCAGGACCTGCACCACTTGCAGCACGTTGTGATTCGTACCTGTTTGTCTCATCACATATGTGCTGCATGACTTCGTCATTGAGGAAGGCCAAAAGGAAGTCCACACACTCAGCATCCTCGTCAAGAGTGAAGGGAGGCTATATCCCTGAGGAACTCTCGTCGAAATGGAGATGTTCTGGGACGAAATCAGAACCTTCTATCCACACGAAAGCGTCCAGGATTCCCTGTTGTGGCAGTGTAGGGTGGGTGAGGGTGGAGGGTGGCTGTGAGGCAGACTGGGCTGTTTCAAAGTCACTCTCACTGACCCTAGGTTGCCGTGTAGCACTAGCAGCCCTTACTGTACTTGCTACTCTACTTTTACGATGAGTCAAGGATTTACCTCTTCCCCTACGGCCTGCCTTCACTGTAGGTGCTGGTGGAGACTCCGACGACGAAGATTCAGGAGAAAATTCCGCTGAATATGAAGAAGAAATTAGTGAAGTGGGGCTGGGGGAGCGGGGAGGTGATTCACCTCGGGACTCATGGCGGGCTGGGTCATGCGGGGCCATTGTTCCGGGGCTAACCCACCGCCTTTTCACTCCCTTCCCAAATTCCTTCCCTTACTGCACTAAGGGCTCCTTTCCCTTGGAGCTAGGGATAACTTGGGACACTGAAGCTCTCGTACTGGGAGTTTCTGTCACGATTTCCTCACCAGACTCAACACACGATTCATCCAAAAGATCAAAGTCACTATCCATCATTATCAATGATAATTCTGCCAGTTCACGTTTCACTGCTGAGCCACTAAGTCCTTTACTGCTTCCCACATGAGTTTTTCTATGGGAAGAGGTCACAGGGGCGCGAGTGTGACATGGTTTCACCTCAGAGGACGACAAGGAACTGAATGACGAGGCGTATATGGGCATGCAAGGGTTGACAATGCCAATAGGGTGGCAGCTGCTAATTTACATGCTATGAAATGATTGGTAGGGAATCTCGACAGTTCATACAAAAATAGATAGTTCCAGGTGAATGTAAATATCACTTAGGCTTCTCCCTTCCTTTCTTATATATATTTTTATTACGAGAATAGATTATACGGCATATTTCAAGGGGAAATTACCGGGGGAAATTAGCAAACGAGTGCACATGAGGTGTTGTCAGATGATAATTAGCCAATTCCAGGTGTATGGCACTATCACTTACCTTATTATTTTTTGTATATATTATTTTGTATAAGAATAGGGCATAGGGCTTATTTCAATGGATGAAATCAGTGGAAAATTCCGGAGAAAATTTGTTTAGCGCAGAGCGGCTGGGCAGGTGAGAGGCGAAGGTAATGGAGGGAGGTAGGGAGGGAGTCAAGAACGGGAGAAATGGCTAAATTGTCAACAATGGATGGGAATACAAATGAGATTCGGAGTGCTGACTATTGTTGGACATTGGCAGTACTGATAGACGATACAAGCCACCACTTATAAGTCCGGGAGAATTCAAAATAACACAGAATCTGACGCCCTGTGATATAATTCATTGCGCCCGAGCATCACGAAAGTGACGCTCCGTGGTTAAGGGGTTAATATCACCTTATAATCAGGTTTTCCCTTGAAAGTAACAAGATGCGATTTACACCGTTATCTTTCTATGCTGCTCGCACAGTTTTCTTTGTTGTTATGCACAGTTAGGTGTGGTTGGGGATCAGTAAACATTATATGCCACTGGTTATTTTCTGCATTTTACTGGTGAGAGCAAACTGCCATGGATATTTTAAAAATGTTTCGAGGAATATATTTTCTACACACGTAAGCACAAAACTACAAGAAATTGTTTATTTCATAGCCGTGAAATAACCATGGCATTAAAAAAAATATTAAAAGACATCTTTTACACTACAGCACACACACACACACACACACACACACACACACACACACACACACACACACACACACACAGGCAAGAAAAGCATATCATTCTACAACACTACAGATCTGAGAGAGAGAGAGAGGGGGGGGTAAGAAAAGCATATAACTCTACAACCCTACAGATTTTATTCATTTCGTAGGGCCAAAACGACAGAGGGAAGTATTACCATATTTTAAAATTTTTTATGTTTTTAGCATGATTTGGCATCAAATTTCGTGCTTGGCATAATTTCTGGCATAATCGGCCTTTTAGCACAGTTCTGGTATAATCCTGCAAAGTCATTAATAAAGTGACGAATATTTATCTCACACCCGCAGAAATTTGTCACTAGAGGTAGATACTCTATTTCCACTTTTGTCTGGTGACAAATATATGGAAGAACGGCAAGCTTAAATTTAAAAATATGTACTGGTACCTGACAAGATCTCTGTATTCATTGCTGAAGAAGAGGAGCAAGAATTAGATACTGAGTGACATTCACTGATGTTAGGCTACTTGATGAAGAATATAATATTCTCCCACATAATGCTGACGCTGACCTCCGATCTAAAGTAAACAGAAGACAACTCTTTCCAAATTTACTAAAGTGAAGTGGTGCAGTTACCTGGGGCAAAGGCGCACCCCAATCTCCCACTGGCCCGCCTATTATGAAGTTTGGATGTCGTTGATTTGAGTATCTTGTGAAGGAATGTTGAGACCTGCTTAAATTACTGCTAAAATGTTGCAGACTGTTCCATTTCTTTAAAAAAGTTTGAGGGAGAATATTCTTTGGTTAACCTCAGGGAGACAGAAAAAGCCCAACATGCTCCAAAAATATCTGGCAAATGAAATACAACGCAGAGGGCATAAAACTGTCAAGAGTATTTAATATCTTACTCAAAAGAGTCTATGATAAAATTTAAGAACAAAGGCAACAACTGTAGTTGGTATCATAACAGAGTATATTATAAAGAAATGTACACGAGTAGTGTTGGACGAAGAGTTATAGGAATATCATTACAATTTCTGCTTCCTATTGCTTTTGACTGCGTCTGACTGCCATAAAACTGAAGCAGCATTTCATTGTTGATGCTGTTTCCTGATATTCACTTAATGGTTAGTTTGTATGCCCTTATTCGATCAACATTTTTCCAAATAATTTGTATTATGTATTCCTTCCCGACAAATATTTAAATATATTCGTTATATATTTTCTGTCACTGCTGAAATGAATAAAAGAAATATATAATAATTTAATGGGCTACTTATATATACCAGTAGTTAGAATAATAAGATTTTCCGTTTGGCATATTTTGCACTCAGGTCGCACATTTTCAGAACTAGCTTAGCAGAATTCTGCCCTTTTACATGGTTACACTGAGATACACAAATATACACAACTATTCTTGCTCTCCACACTCATACATTGAGTTGGGTAACACATCGCACATTGTTGGTGGTCAGGTTGTTCAGCAACAGTAACCGCAAAAATCACCACCACCACAACCACCACCACGACAAACCTTAACTTAACCAAACTTTCCTGGTTCGGCTGTTAGGACTCCATATAATAATTACAAATCATAATAGATAAATAGATAAATAGATAGATAGACAGACAGATAGAAGCAGGAAGTCAGATGATGAGAAGGTATTGTGTCTGCGAGAATCGAGCAATGCTAAACATGCTTACACACTCTTAACTCAAGGAATGCTTTATAGGCACATGACAGCGCCTCGTGACCATACACACACATACACACATACTCACACACAGGCTTCTAGAACTTTCCAACCACAGTGTAACACACGTGACACGACCCCTGTTTCACCAGAATTTAGGAAAGAGAGTTCAGAAGGAGACAGGCCATAGAACAGGCAGGTAGTAGGGAGAAGGGCTTAGCAACATGGAAGAGAGAGAGAGAGAGAGAGAGAGAGAGAGAGAGAGGTCTGGTGGTTGTGAGTTGTGAGTCGTGTTTCACTCTTCGTTTGTTTCTTTTGTTTTTCTTTCTTGATGTTTTCTCGGTCCTTTTCTCTTGTGATTTACTCGTTGTAGGATGAAGACTGCCGCTACTCGTAGGAGCGTGTAGAAGATTATACAAACGACTCATAGAGTTGTTACTTGTAGTTGATTGTAGATGGTTGTAGTTTGTTGGTTCGTCGTAGAAATTGCAAGATTGTTTGTATCAGTACTTTGTTAAACTACTGGCAAGGCGTCCTGTGACCTCTTCACCTTTACATCGGCATGATGATCGGGGAGACGGAGGGGGCTGGTTGGAGAGAATACTATCAGGAGCTAGTTGTGAGTTGTTGGTTGTGAGAGGTATTCTTGTTTTCAATCTTGATATGCAGAATCAATTGTACACTCGTGGGCTTGTAACTTTTCTGGATGAAGCTGATTTAGATTTATACACGGTAGATGGAAAACAAATTACAGTGAAAGATATGATAAGATTAAATATCAGTTTCACAGAGACTACAAAACCATTCCCTGCATTTTTCTATATCGTTGAAAACTTAGCAATTAAAGCTCATATGTTACTGGGCTTAAGATCCATGAGAACAGAGAACATAACTATACTCCCACAAATGAATGGAATAGACTTTGACAATGAATTCATAGAGGAAATACCTTCAGAGCCCCCACCGATTGGTAAAAGAGAGCCAAAAAGAATTGGTAATATTAAAGGCTTAAACAAACATACACAAACAGATGAGTGTATAGATCCACTCCCACCACCAGTCCCATCCTCCAGAAGTAGTGACCCAGATAACAGTACTGATTTATCAATTTTTCCAGCCCATCTCACTACTGATTTAGTTATACCACCTAATTCCTACATGAAAATTACCATAAAGAGCAAATTACGGAATAGTACTGTTCTTGTCTTAGAAGAATTATGTAAAGGGATTATCAGTAGAAAACGCATTATGTCATATGAACGACGAAGGGCAAACTCAGATATTCATAATTAATCACATGAATGGGGAAGTTCAGTTGAAAAAGGGGACTTGCATAGTTAATATTGAAAAATGTCCTGCCCCTGTGAAGGAAATAGTTATAGCTGGAGTGACAAGTGAGATAAAATCTACGGATAGAGAAAGAATAAAAGAGAATTTAATTCACTCAGGTGAATTTGATGAAGAAAATGATTCGTTAACCCTGCTGGAAACACACAGGGACACCGTAGCATTGCCCGGAGAACAATTAGGGTGTAATAACTTGATTAATCACATGATTAATGTGCACCCAGAAACACCACCAATTTTCGTACCAGCTTACCGCATACCACACTCCCAACATACACTTGCAAATCAGTATGTCGATGAAATGTTAAAATTCGGAATTATTGAGCCTTCAGTCTCCCCTTGGAATGCCCCATTATTCTTCGTGCCCAAACGAAATGGAGAAATGCGTGCGGTAGTAGATTACCGTAAACTAAATAATCACACAATCCCAGACAGATTTCCCATGCCATTGCTAAGCGACGTTCTACAGAATATTGGTCCTGAGAATAACATATTCTCAACCATCGATCTCCTAAACGGCTATTATCAAATCCCGGTTTAGGAGGAGTCACGTAAATACACTGCCTTTTCCACAGAGTCCATTATCAATATACAAGAATGCCAATGGGACTGAGGACAGCCCCAGGCACATTCCAGCGTCTTATGAATTACGTATTGTCCGGAATTTTAGGACAAGGAATATTTGTTTATCTTGACGATATTATAATCGCAACGAAGAATATTAAGGATCATCTCAGGAAATTAGACTTACTCTTACAAAAGCTTGGTGATGCTGATTTAAAAATTAAACTTTCTAAATGCAAATTTTGCTTCAAGGAAATAAATTTCTTAGGCCACAAATTAAGTTCTAATGGTATCCACACCACTGATGACAAAATACAGGCAGTGAGAGATTTTCCTGAACCCACTACGACTGACGAAGTTAGACAATTTTTAGGTCTGGCTGGGTACTATAGGTCATTCGTACCACAGTTCTCTCATATAGCCTTTCATCTATTCCAACTACTCAAAAAAATGCTGTATTCCAATGGGCAGAAGAACAAAAAAGGGCATTTAACAATCTACAAATTAAACTAACAAATGCACCTTGTTTAGCATATCCAGATTACACAAAATCATTTCTTATTTGTACAGACGCATCAGTTAAAGGATTAATGGCTGTACTGATGCAGGAAGATAAAAGAGGAAAAATCAACCAATTGCATTTGCCAGCAGACAAACAAGAGGTGCAGAGAAAAATTACTGCACTACAGACTTAGAGGCACTTGCAATGGTTTTTTCATTACAAAAGTTTCGAGATTTGGTATATGGTTACGAAATCCACTTATTCACCGACCATAAACCACTGGTGGGTATGTTTAAAGAAAAACTCCTTTCTGGGAGGAGAGCAAGATGGAAATGTACAGTTGAAAACTACAATGTACAAATTCATTATATACAAGGTAAAATGAACATAGTAGCTGACGCATTATCTAGGAACCCGAACACAATTCAAGTCGCGGCATTAGATCTCAAAGGAAATATCCTAAACCACGATGATTCTCGCAGGCACAATACCTTCTCATCATCTGACTTCCTGCTTCTATCTGTCTCTCAATCTATCTATTTATCTATTTATCTATTATGATTTGTAATTATAATATGGAGTCCTAACACGGCAACCTGCAACTCTACACCACCACCACACACCATAACCAAACCAAACCTTGCCTGCCTCAGTAACCTGTAACTCAACACCACCACCACACACCATAACCAAACCAAACCTTGCCTGCCTCAGTAACCTGTAACTCAACACCACCACCACACACCATAACCAAACCAAACCTTGCCTGCCTCAGTAACCTGTAACTCAACACCATCACCACACACCATAACCAAACCAAACCTTGCCTGCCTCAGTAACCTGTAACTCAACACCACCACCACACACCATAACCAAACCAAACCTTGCCTGCCTCAGTAACCTGTAACTCAACACCACCACCACACACCATAACCAAACCAAACCTTGCCTGCCTCAGTAACCTGTAACTCAACACCACCACCACACACCATAACCAAACCAAACCTTGCCTGCCTCAGTAACCTGTAACTCAACACCACCACCACACACCATAACCAAACCAAACCTTGCCTGCCTCAGTAACCTGTAACTCAACACCACCACCACACACCATAACCAAACCAAACCTTGCCTTGAGCCAGTAACCTGTAACTTTTCACATGCACAATGCACCGGTGTGACCTAAGAAGGTGAAGAAAATCATGACTGATGTTTATACACCCAACAGATAAACAAACTATGGTAAATATTGGAAGCACAAGATATAGCCAAAGAATGCTGAATACAAGTATGCCTTGTTGATATGGAGAAGTTTGAATAAAAAAAACATCTTACTTATTCAACTCATTTTCTTTCTCGCAAAATGAAAACTGTAGGGGAGGTGACTTAAGTGGTGGAGAGTCGAACTGTCGTTCTAAAGGATGCAAGACCTGTCCCAGTTGGGTACATAAAGCAAAGCTTCATACTCTAACTACATACTGTTTTTCACCCTTCATTTCTCATTTGTCTTCCCTTCTCTTTCATTTGCTTTTCACTGCTGCTCCCTTCTTTTTAATGTGTTGCTTTTCACCTGTCCGCCCTTACATGCTTCACTCTCCCTGTCTTCCCACCCTCGGGTTCTTGTGGTACGGTTGTGTCCAGTGAGAATTACCTCTTTCACCTCAATAGAACGCTCCTGCTTACAGTAATATCCTCAAATGGAAGAATAAATGAAATGTTTAGGATGCAGCGAGAATGAAATAAAAACACGGTATCGTCATGAAAGCGTTGTGGAAAGTAAAGCAAGAGTATGTGAACAGTTACTAACTCTCTGCCCCCTGTAACTTACTTCCGAGTGAATCAAATTATCCGGGATTCGCTGCAGTACAGTGCTAGAGGTGCCCCGACTGTGAGAACGTTAATGTTGCATCGATGCGTGGGAATGATCTGTATTACCGATAATATGTGGCAGTCGTGAAGCATCATAATGTGGTTGTTAGTGTGGGCATCAGAGCGTGTCATTATAATTTACTGCCAGAGCAGAATGGTGGTTAATTGGGTTATTTGTGTTGGGAAACAAGGGTAATAAATTAACTTATACTCAAAGTAGCGCCTCACTACACACACACACACACACACACGTCAACAACCATCTATATCTATCTATTGCTAGACGCCTCAATCCCATAAGAGGTGGCCACAAACAAATCGCCTCCATGTCACCCTGTCCTCCGCCATGTCACTGTCCTCCCACCAGCTCACATTCCCCTCTCTCATATACCTCTCCACTCCATCCCTCCATCTCATCCTCGGCCTCTCCTCGCTCTCTCCCACTCCATCTCACTCTCATACACTCTCCTCGTTAGCGTCTCGCTCTTCATCTTCTCCATACGGCCAAACCACGTCAGTTACGACTCAGCTATAATTTGTGCCTTGAAGTTCACTATCACGTTGTCATCCACAGCCCTTTTATCGTGCCTCATCAGCACTGGTTTTGTTTCATGATCGAGGTGGGTGGTGGGGTGACGGACACGTCATACAGGGTTAAAATCAGCAGCTGCAGCATCGTTATCAACCCGACCTCTTCCTAACCTTTCCTGCAGTTCACGATAAACCGTACGGATTTGTGCCACTTCTCTCTCTCTCTCTCTCTCTCTCTCTGTATCTATCTATCTATCTATCTATCTAACTATCTATCTATCTATCTATCTATCTATATATATATATATATATATATATATATATATATGAGCAGTGGATGGCGAGCTGAGTGAGTTCTTTGATCTCAATGTGGGACTGAAAAAGAGTTGTGTGATGTCTCCATGGCTGTTTAATATACACATGGATGGGGTTGTAAAGGAGGTGCAAGGTAAGGCAGTGGATGTGGCGGTGGCTCTAATGAATGAGGGTGTGATTTGGAGGATTCCGGTGTTGCTGTTTGCTGATGATACAGTATTGTTGAGTGAAGATGAATGGGAGTTGCAAGGTTGGTGAATGAGTTTGGGACAGTGTGTAGGAAGTGGAATCTGAAAGTTAATGTAAACAAGAGTAAAGTTATGGTGTTTGAGAGGAATGAAGTCACAGAATGTACAGTGAGGTTGGATGGTGAGGATATGGAATATGTGAGTGCATTCAAGTACTTGGGTAGTGTGATGAGTAAGGATGGAACGTTGGGGGATGAAGTGCGTGAAAGGGTACAGCAGGGAAGGAAGGTTGTTGGTACACTGAAAGCAGTGATGAGAAATAGGGAGGTGAGTATGGAAGTTAAGAAGTCACTGCGTGATAGTATTGTGATCCCTACCCTGACGTATGGAAGCAAGGCGTGGACCTTGCAAGAGGGGAACAAGTCAGGAGTGAGAGCAGTGGAAATGAGTTACTTGGAAGGAGCATGTGGAGTGACATGGAGGGACAGGTTGACGAATGAAGAAGTGAAGGAACGTTGTGGGGTGGATGTGGATGTGGTTGGAAAAGATTAGGAGAAATACACTGAGGTGGTTTGGACATGTGGAGAGAATGGAGAAAGAAAGACTGACTAAGAGAGTGTATGTAGGTGAGGTGGAGGGAGGGAGAGGGAGGGGTAGACCGAGGATGAGGTGGAGGGATGGAGTTGAGAGGTATATGAGGGAGGGGGGAGTGAGTTGGGGGGAGGGCAGTTAAATGGTGGGTGACAGAGCGACCTGGAGGCGTTTTGTCTGCGGCCACCCTTTGCGGGATTAGGGCGTCGAGCTATATATAGATAGATAGATGGATTCTTGTGTAATCGTTAACCCTTTCACCAACTTTGATTCAAATTGTATCAATTCTGTTTGTGTTAATCTTGCCTTATAACCTTGGCCTTTGACCTATCCCTGCGACCATGAACTTTGATTCTTTGTACTCAAGATCGGATCTTTTTTATCCCTTCCTTATCATCATCCGTTCCACAAAGTTTGCTGTAAATCGGACAAAATATTTGCGTTGGCCTTGCCCTGTGACCTTGACCCTTTACAGTACTATTGTCCCTAAAAACAAGAGATTCCTTCCTTCTATTACCTTCTGTCATTAACCCCTTAACCGCGGGGCGTCACTTTCGTGACGCTTGGGAGCAAGGAATCATACCGCGGGGCGTCGCTTTTGTGATTCTGTGTTATTTTGAATTCACCCGGGCTTTCAAGTGGGGGCTTGTATCATCTATCAGTACTGACAATGTCCAACACTAGTCAGCACTCCTAATCTCATCTGTACTCCCATCCATTGTTGACAATTTAGCCATTTCTCCCCGTTCTTGACTCCCCTCCCTACCCCCCCTCCATTACCCTATGCTCTCGCCTTCCCGGCCATGCTACGCTAAGTAAATCTTCCCTGGAATTTTTCACTGATTTCATCCATTGAAATAAGCCCTATGTCGTATTCTTATACCAAATAATATATACAAGAAAGAAATCAGGTAAGTGAGAGTGCCATACACCTGGAATTGGCTAATTATCACCTGACAACACCTCACGTGCACTCGTTCGCTAATTTTCGCTGTTTTTCCCCTTGAAATATGCTGTATAATCTATTTTCGTAATAAATATACATGTAAGGAGAGAAGGGAGAACCCTAAGTGATATTTACATTCACCTGGAACCACCTAATTTATAATGTATTGTCTAGATTTCCTGCCAATCATATCAGTGCTACACAAAGCTGTTTCAAGATTTAACATTGGTAGCTCTGAATATATATCTCCTAAGTAGGCCTCTAATCTATTTTCGTAATAAATATAAATGTAAGGAGGGAAGGGAGAATATTTACATTCACCTGGAACTACCAAATTTATAATGTATTGTCTAGATTTCCTGCCAATCATATCAGTGCTAGACTTAGCTGTTTCAAGAAGTAATATTGGTAACTCTGAATAACCCCTAAAGCAGGCCTCTAGGCTGCCCCTGCGTTATCAGTGTAGTCTCATCTTCCGAAGTGAGAGGACGTATGTTTCAACTTGCTGACTTCAAGGCCTTTTTTCACCCCCATGCAAATGGTTCTGTGACCTTTACCCCCTACTAAACCTCGTGTGGAAAGAGGTAAAGGGCTGACAATTGATAAAAGAGTGACTACGATCTTTCTATTGAGTAAAACAGTGCAAGTGGAATTGTAAATAATGTGTAAATAATGTGTAAACAGCAAGTGAAAGTAATGAATGTAAATATACGTGAACAATGGAAAATAGTTTTATAAGTTATTTCAAGTGACAGTGCACAACACAGTGTAAATAAAATAGAAATGTAAATAACGTAAATAAAATAGAGAACGTAAATAGAAATGTAAATGAGTAGTATTATAAGAATACGAGTATATACTAGGAGTAATGAAAGTGAAAGTTTCCCTCTAGCATGTCTGAATGCTATGAGTTACGAGAGTGAAGATGAAAGTGACATTCACTCTCAATGCCAGTATACAAGATGAGAAAGTGAATGCTACGTATTTTACTGAAAGAAATTGAATCCCTACAATGACAATAAACTAATACTACTGAAGGAAACTTATGGATAAAGACTGTAGATATATATAAGTGTTATATAGTAATAGAAATATAAAGTGTGAGGGGTTTTATGAATAATAAATGACAGACTACCATGAGCGAACTAGTGCCAGTGCGACGATCAGACGCGCTCGTAATTTCCATTGCTTTCACAATGGGTTTTTTTTTTTAGTATGGATCCCAAACTACTTGGAAATTGTAGAATAGTGTTTATAGTGTTTGTATCTGGCTGTGGTAATCATATTACGGGTTGTCGGGAAGTGTAAAGTGGAGACTTCGTTACCCAACTTCAGAGGTCTCCACAAGTCCTACGGTAACCGACGAAGGCTCAACAATCATTCCAGGAGAAAGCTGAAGGTATGTGCCATAAGCATATGTAATTTTATTATTCTAGGACTAATAACTGATTTTTGGCAAATATTTTTTGAGAGTCTGTCGGAGCCCAAATAACCCCGCTGCACACGCAAGTTATTGGTAAACAAGCCCGCGGTGTAGGGGTTAACTATAATTGGCTAAAGCCGGAACAATTTGTATGGGTTAATCAGTTCATTACCAACAAACACATGACCCATGTTGACATTGTCCTGTGTCGCTGAATTCTGATCCATTTCATCCTTGCTTAACCCTTAACCCTTCCAAGTTTAGTTAAATCAGGCTAAAGATCGTCCAGGTTGATTATGCTAGGTCAGTGTTTGACCCAGTTCTGTGATATTGACCTTTGACCTGTTGTTCTCAAAACTTGGTTTGCTCATTTGCTGACCCACGAAACAGCTGCCTGTTTGATTAATACGGAATAAAAATTGTTTGAGTACTTTTGCACACACACACACACACACACACACACACACACACACACACACACACACACACACACACACACACACACACACACACACACGACCTCGCATCGAAGATCGCCGGTGTAAAAATACGTCATGGAATTGATTGTGTTAATTTGAACTAATATTAATATCTCTCTACCATAACTTGCAGTTCATTTAATCTTTGTCCTGCTTTTCATCTGTCAGTCTCAAATTCCGTCTTTTGCTGCCTTCCTTTCTTCTTTTGTTTTGTCCTTTCTTTGCTTCTCCTTTTCTTCCCTTATATACCTTTCCTTTCGTTTTATTACTCTTTTGTAGCTTCCTTCCTATCTTCGCTGTACCATAACAGTAACACTACCATGGAAGTAGGAGCCAGGGTGAAGTAAGGTGGAGCATCCAGAGATTCTAACAAAGGTGTCTCGAGTTAGACCGTATTTTAATGCTCATTTTAGTAATTCTAATTTTTCGTCTTTTTCCCTCACTTTCTCTCTTTGGCAACGTTCCATATACTTCTCTTCATCCCTTCTGTCGTTTATCCCCATTTCTAACTTTCCTTTTTTTCCTTTATTTCTTGATGTTTATTCCTCTTGCCCTATTTAGCTTCGTTTCATCCCTCTCTCCTTCTAATGTTCTATTATAAATTGTCTATTTTGGGGCAGATTTTATATTTGTTCTCTATTTATTTAATCTCATTATATTTCATTCCCACTATGCCTTTATCGTGATGCTCTTTTTCTTTTGTTTCTTCATCCTTAATTTTCCATTATATTAGAGCATCACAAGCTGCAAACAGCTAAGAGACGAGGTGAAGTAAGCTTGTCAACATTATAGTAACTTACTGCATATCACCAATACCACCATCACTATCACGGCCACCATCACCATCATCATCATCATCATCATCCTCTACGCAAATACCATTATACTCGCCACGTGTAACCTACATCGCCATCATCAGTCAGCATATCAAACAATATCATAGGAACCTACTGCATATCACCAACCTACATTACCATCATCATCATCATCACCATCGTCATGAACATCACTATTACCAGCATTAGGTAGGCGACATTAGATCACAGCCACCAGTGTATTACAGCATCACAAGCTACAAGAGAGGTAGGAGGCGAGATGAAGTAAGGTGCAGCGGCCTGGGACTCTACTACACCTGGACTGAATTCAAACCTTCACCTTGTACTGTTGGACGTCTCCTTTTCTTTATTTTCCTCTCTTTTTTCTTTATAGTTTTTCCTTTTTCTGTGTTTTTCCTTTATCTCTTTCTTTCTTACCTCTCACTTTTTCCTTTTCATTCCACTGTTCTTACTTTTTTTCCTTTCTCTTTCATGTCTTCATTCCGTTTTATTTTGGGAGTATAATTCTTCCACTTCCTACACATTGCTTTTTTACGTTTCTGTCTCTTCGCTTTTTCCAATAATTTCTCTTTTTCTTCATCACTTGTTTGCTTTCGTCCTTGCTTTCTCCACTAACACCATCAGCAACAAGACAGGTAAGAGGCAAGATGAAGTAAGATGGAGCGGCCTGGAACTCCACTACACCTGTACCTACTTAACACCTTTATTTCTGATACTTTATTTTCTTCCTGCCTCCTAATATCTCTTTCATTTTCCTTCATTTCATGTTTTGCTTCTTTCTGTTTCTCCATTTATATATAACATAAAGGTGCCGCATTGTTTGTTTCTTGGTCCTTCAGTTACGCCCAAACCATGGACCAGAGACTCCCAGACCCATATATATTCAGAATTAGGGTGACCCAGGAATGGTTTTATGGGGGGTCAAATTTCAGAACTGGGTCATTTGAGGTCCCTGGCAGAGTGTTCGATTTTGGTCCGGGCAATGCCGGGTACCCTTCCAGCCCATTTTTTGGCATGGAGACTCGGATGACCTCCAGTTCGGACATAGGCTATGCGAGGTTGACCTCCGAGGTCATTTAAAAACACCGGTCAGAGGTCATTTGAGGTCACCGGTAATAGTAAACAAGTGCGCACAAATACTGTGCGTTAGTCTGCAAAAGCTGAAACAGAAAGTTCCTGAACCTCTTATAATCCCTCTTCAAAAGCATAAGAGGTACATGGTCTTTCTGGAGTAGAAAGAAAGACTGAACTAGAACAAATAGGACTAGACTAGAGTGTTCGCCTTTTTGGCCCGGGCAACGCCGGGTACCCCTGCTAGTATCTTGCTATTTCTTTCTCACTATCTTCATTCTTTCTCTTTCTTCCTTCTGTTTGTCATTTCCTTTCCCTTTTCCTTTCCTTCTCATTTACATTTGCTTTTTTCTTTCTTTCTTCTTCCTTTTCTTCTCTACTTCTTTCTTCAATATATATATTGCAGCAACATATCATCAAAAGAAGTAGGAGCCAACGTGAAGTAGTGTGGAGCGGCCTGGCACTCAAATATAGGTGCCTGGAGTTCCACTCTCATCATCAGAATGTTACTTTATTGGTCCATCATTCTCATTTCCCTTTTTCTTTCTAATTTCTTTTTCGGTCGTACTACTTTTGATTCCTGTTCTACTTTAGTTCTTTGTCCTTTTCTTTACTTCTATTTTTCTCCTCGAGTCAGATGTGCATCCACCCCTTGTGGGTTTGAAGGTAAATTTGGGTAAATTGAGTACCTTGGATGCCTAGGGTAGGTAAAATGGGTAATTAGGAAAGGTAAGTGTGGTAACCTGTATGATGTAGTGGCCTTGTATCCCAGTATATTGGGTGAATAATCCGCCACAGGCTCAAAGGTCTATGTTACCGAGATGAACACCGCTGCTAAGAGACTCACAGCGTCTGCTTCCACCTTTACCTTGTTTTTTCTCCATTGTATTATCATTTTCTTTCTCTATATTTTCTTCGTATTTTATGCTCTTTTGTTTTAATCGTACTTTTTTTATTTACTTTCTTTTTATACCTTCATTCTCCTTGTTGCACACTTTTTTCCATTATATTACAGAATCACAAGCTACAAGAGATGGTAGGTGGTGGCGACCATCATCATTTCGCTTGATGTAACGTTACCTACTTCTTCCTTCATCACTTTTTCTGTGTGTGCCCGCTCCTTTCCTACTTCTCCCATCTTTCTTGTTACTTATTATTACTCTTTTTTTTTTTTTTCTTCCTTTTCAGGTGGCTTTATATTGAGTGACAAGCCAAACGGTACGCCAGGAAAAAAAATTTGGATCGCAGATTGGTATGCACATAACCGACCCACAAGTGTTACCTACGTGTCAGCAGTTGCCCCTCCCCGTAAAACCACTAACTCAAAGACAAACGGCCGCCCCTTATGGGATTATGGAGTCTGGCTATAGATAAACAGAGAAAGACCTTAAGTACACCTCACCGCTCACAGACACTGGCATTTTATTAGTTCTGTATCCATGATAATAATAATAATAATAAAAAAAAGATATATAAATAGAAAAGCGTTAATAGTTACTTTATACTCAGTATTCAATTTTCTGTTTACTTTAACTAGCGGGTGGCATGGTGGATGAGGTGCGGGACTAAAAAGTTACAATACCAGGATTAAATCCCAGACTTGTGATTACGTTTATTACAAAAATCTTGAGGAATTAGACGCTTAAATACAGCTTCCGTTGTATTAAATTTTGGGTGGCTGGATAGCTCAGTCGGTAAGCTGCTGTATCCACGTACTTACCAGCGCTGGTTCGAATCCTCACAGTTTCTAATTTATTAATAAAAATGTTGCAGAATTAGACGCTTAAATATACCTTCCGTTGTATTAAATTTTTGTGCCAGTGTGACACTTGCTGACCCGTCATTGGCCATCTGGCCGTGCGGGTGGGACTTGCTGACCTGTGACTGGTCTATGACCGTCTGGATGGGACTTGCTGACCTGTGACTGGTCTATGACCGTCTGGGTGAGACTTGCTGACCTGTGACTGGTCTATGACCATCTGGGTGGGACGTTGCTGACCTGTGACTGGTCTATGACCGTCTGGGTGGAATTACTGACCTGTGACTGGTCTATGACCGTCTGGGTGGAATTACTGACCTGTGACTGGTCTATGACCGTCTGGGTGAGACTTGCTGACCTGTGACTGGTCTATGACCGTCTGGGTGGGACGTTGCTGACCTGTGACTGGTCTATGACCGTCTGGGTGGGAATTACTGAGATGTGACTGCTCTCTGACCACTATAATTCACAAACATAAACACAGCCACCACAGCCATCCAAACCCTGCAGCCAAACAGCATCCTTCAAGAACCACCAGTAGATAGACTCCCCTCAGAATATTCCCTACCCTGAGAGACACGAGTACACCCAGCCAAACTGTGATTCGGCCACCACCCTTCACTGCTACAGTACCAACAATAAATACAACTTACACTGCAATGCACACCACCACACCACAAAACACCACACACTCACCACGTGTACCACAATATCACAACAGGCAGACCTTCAACATAACATTAACAAAAGACCACTGGCAGCGACCGGTCCAAGTCTCCTATCTCCTGCGGCCCACTTGGTTCACAATGAGATGGGGAAGAGAAAGAAATGCAAAATCCACTCATTATGCTCTTTACCAATTACCATATCGCACAGCATCATTCCTTATCAATTCACTCACGACTAATCTCATTGATGAAATTATTGTTATTTCCACGTAAGCATGGCAATGCTGTTGCCACAGCCATATCACCCACCACTACTGCCACCCTGCCCCATCATCCACCAGCATCTCTGCCTCTCCCCGTGACAATCAAAGGGGCGAGAAGTGGGTGAAGGCAATGGGCTGAGATGGTGGTGGCCGGTGAGGCAATGGGTGTGATGGTCCTGAAGTGGCTTGCACGAACTGAAGTGGACTGGATTGACTAAAATGACTTGAATGGACGGGAATTATAATCATGGACAAGAATGTTATAAATGGACTGAAGTGATCTGAATGCTTCTAAAGTTGCTTAGATAAACCTAAACTGAGACATAAGTGAATCTATTTTTGGCTTGGTTACTTCTGATTGGACTTAGAAAGACTTGAAAAATACATGTTGACCTGAACGGACTGGAGTCGACCTGAATGGATGTAAAGGATGTGAGTAAACCTGGTGTGAATGAACAGGGACTGACATGACTGGGCCATATGGACGTGGGTGGCGTCAAGTAGCCTGGTGAAAAAGACACGTAAATAGACGGAGGGCTGGGTTGTACAGTGTTCCTTGCATGGACTGGTGACATGATTAGGGCTATAAACAAAAGGATCATTGAACATAACTATGACATAAGCAGATTCATAGTAAGCAATGCTGTTGTCAAATATTGCTGTGATACTAACAACTTTATTCAAGATATTGAAATATTTGTCAGTCGCACAACTCCCAACACGCAGAGGGCACACGAGTATCATTATATCTCATGAATATCCTGAGAAAATAAAAAAAAATTACGACGACTCCACGAGTGAAAATTTTCAAGCAAATAATCACCATGGGGTGGGAGAGGGTCTCTCGGGTTTTTGTTGGAGGATGATTTGTGTTGTGACAGTGAGGTGCATGAGGTTAGTAAGTGTGTTGTGGTGTGGGTGGCTGCATTGCGGTGTGGGCATAGTGGATTGTTTGTGAGTTGTATGTTGGGTTGGTATTGTAGCAGGGAAGGGTGAGGGCCACATCGTAGTCTGTCTAAGTGCCCTGGTGTCTCTCTGGGTAGGGTAGGATCTGAGGGGTGGATGTCTGATGGTGGTTCAGGAAAGATGTACGGTAGTTTGGCGGCAGGTTTTCCATGGATGTGGTGGCTGTGTGTTTTTGTAACTTACCGGGTATGTGTTTGTGAAGTGTAATGTTGGGTGGAGGAGTAGGGTTATTACTGAGGCATTCTGTATCATGTGTGTGTGTGTGTGTGTGTGTGTGTGTGTGTGTGTGTGTGTGTGTGTGTCTGTCTGTCTGTCTGTCTGTCTGTCTGTCTGTCTGTGTGTCTCTGTGTGTGTGTGTCTATGTGTGTGTGTGTGTGTGTGTGTGTGTGTGTGTGTGTGTGTGTGTATGTGTGTGTATGTGTGTGTGTGTGTGTGTGTGTGTGTGTGTGTGTGTGTGTGTGTGTGTGTGTGTGTGTGTGTGTGTGTGTGTGTGTGTGTCTGTGTGTGTGTGTGTGTCTGTGTGTGTATGTGTGTGTGTGTGTGTGTGTGTGTGTGTGTGTGTGTGTGTGTGTGTGTGTGTGTGTGTGTGTGTGTGTGCGAGAGAGAGAGTTTGTGTGTGTTTATGTTTCGTGTTTTTGAGTGTGTGTGTGTGTGTGTGTGTGTGTGTGTGTGTGTGTGTGTGTGTGTGTGTGTTTTAGATTGGGTGTCCGTTTTCGTGTGTTTGTGTGTGTGCGGGGGGGGGGGGATAATAAGAGAATTTACAATATAGAGTAAACTGAAACATACAAAAAATATGGAACTAAGTTTATGACTGGAAAAATCACAAAATGGGACATGATGGAAGAATGGTAAGCAGGAGGCGAGGAAGACCGAGATAGATCGACTTGCTGTCGACACTGAGTGGCCGAGGTTCAGTCTTCTCGAGTAGGACTTCCTTCTTTTTATATATCTGTTTAGCTGTCTGTCTATCAGCCTGTTTCCTTATCTACCTATTTATCTGTCTATATGTCTATTGTACCTTTCAGCAATAGGTTACTTAAGTCTTCCATCAGATGACGTATTTTTCAATGTCAGTCTTTCTGCCCCCAGACGATTATATTAAACTTGGTGCAGACGTCTTGTAGTAAATGGTTTAATGAAGGCTTTATCTAACCCCTCTGGCTGGGACAGTTGCTCCTAAACTGAACAAAATCGTCTTAGGGTGACAAGAATAAAATGAACAAAGAGAAGCACTGGAACCCTGCAACACCCGCGACCACCAACTGGTCTTTGGCCCGAATATTTGACACGGCCCTGTGACCTTGACCTGCCACAGATTACTCTACAAATACAATTACAGGATTTCATTCTTGTCTAATCCTTAACTCTTCCACCAACTTTGATTCAAATTATATCAGTACTATTTGCGTTGACCTTGCCTTATAACCTTGACCTTTGACATTTGCATGTGACCATGAACTTTGACCTTTTCCTGTGACCTTGACTTTTTACTGTTTGGGTTCCACATCGATTCCTTTTATCCATTCCTTAGAATCAGCCATCAGACAATATATTTACGCCGGCCTTGCCCTGTGACATTAACCTTTTACTATACTTTTGTCCCTAAAAACAAGAGATTTACTTCATCGGTTACCTTGTCATTATCTTGTTTAAAATCAGAACAGTTTGTATGGGGCATTAAGCTGACATTCAACAAACACATGTCCAACTTGCACATTGCCCTGTGTCATTGAACTTGGATTTTTTCTCAATATTTAAACATCTCATTCTTGATTGACCCCAAGTTTAGAAAGACCATCCAGGTTGGTTATGCTAGGTCAGTGTTTGACCCAGACCTCCGATCTTGACTTTTGACCTGTTCCCCAAACCTTGGTTTGCTCATTCGCTGACCAACAACATACCTACCTGTTTGATTAATACCGAACGAAAATTGTTTGAATAAGTGCTCACACACACACACACACACACACACACACACACACACACACACACACACACACACACACACACACACACACACACACACACACAGCCTAGCTTCGAGGGTCGCAGGTATAAAAATACGTCACGATCTGAAGGTATTAATCTGAATTAATATTGATATCTTTCTACCTTAACTGGTAGTTCATTTAATCTTTGTCCTGCTTTTCATATAAGTCTCAAATTCCATCTTTAGCTGCCTTCCTTTGTTCTTTTGTTCTGCCATTTCTTTGCTTTTCTCCTTTTCCCTTTTGTCCATTATCTTTAATTTTATTGATATTTTCTAGTTTCCTTTCTATCTAATCATTTATAGCCAGAGGCCATAGTCCCGTAAGGAGTGGCCATTTGTCTAAGAGTTCGTGGTTTTACGGGGAGGAGCACTAACCGTCCTCCAACTCACTCGTTGACACGTACGGAACGTTCGTTCGTTTGTAGTTTTCCCCCCACCTGTAGTGGGGACCGAGCTATACATTAGCCCGTTAGGCGACGTAGGGAACACTTTTAGGTTAGTTATATGGTTACCATCCTGCGTTGTAAATGGTATCCTGGCTTACAGGACACCATTAGGCTTGTCACACAATGTAAACCCACCTGATAAGGAAAGAAGAGTACCGTAGTAAAAAGTGACAGGAAAGGTAGTTGAAATAGGAAGAGTGGAAGGATGACAAAAAAAAAGAATGATAAAGATGAAGGAAATTGTAGACAACGCTACATCAAGTGAGTGGATGATGTTTACCAACACCTACCATAAAGTTTCCTTTCTTTCTTCACTATACCATAGCGATAAAACTACCAGGGAAGTAGAAGCCAGGGTGAAGTAAGGTGGAGCGGCCTGAGATTCCAACAAAGGTGTCTTGAGTTCCATCCTATTTTTATTACTGTATCTGCTTTTTAAATTATTTCTATTATTTTTGCTTCACTCTTCTTCTTTCTTTTTCCGGTTACATTCCTTATACTGCCCTTCATCCCTTCTTTCGTACTTTCCCCACGTCTGACTTTCCTCCTTTCTTCATTGTTTCTTGTTTTTCATTCCTTTCCCCTTTTCTGTCCTCGATTCATCCTTATCTATTTCTTATTCTCTCTTTTACATTGCCTCTTGTTTGGCGGATTTTGCATTTGTTGTCTAATTATCAAATCTATTTATACTTCTTTCCCGCTGTGCCTTTTTCCTAATTATTTGTTTCTCTTTCTTCATTCTTATCTTCTCCATTATACTAGAGCATAACAAGCAGCAAACAGCTAGGAGACGACATGAAGTAAGCTTATCATCATTATAGTAACCAACCGCATATCACCACCACCACCACCACCACCACCATCATTCTCCACGCAGTTATCATTAGAGTGGTGATTTGTAGCCTACATCACCATCACCATATTTATCACCTTCATAGTAACCTCCTGTATATCACCACTACCACCACCAACACCACCTTCACAACCACCACCACCACCACCACCACGTCATCATCATCATCATCATCATCATCATCACCTCTCTATTTAACAGCATACTCATCATTGGTAGCTGACATCACTATTACCATTATAATCGTCATCATCACCATCGTCATTAACATCAGTTACCAGCATTAGGTACGTTAGATCACAGCCACCACTATATTACAGCATCACAAGCTACAAGAGAGGTAGGAGGCGAGATGAAGTAAGGTGCAGCGGCCTGGGACTCTACTACACCTGGACTGAGTTCAAACCTTCACCCAAAATGCCATGACGCCGCCTTTTCTTTATTTCCCTCTTCCTTTCCTTTATCTTCTTTTTCTTTTTCTGTTTTCCATTTTCATTCTCTTATTGTAATTTCTCATTATTTGTTTTTCATTTTCATTCTCAATGTTTATACTTTTTTCTTTCTCTTTCGTAATTATATTGCTTTTTTTTTTGGGGGGGGGGATCCTTTTTTCATTTCCTACACTTTTTTTCTTGTATGATTCTATCCCCTCACTTTTTCCTGTCACTTTCTTCTTATCTTTATTGCTGGTTTTCTTTCGTCCTTCCTTTCTCCACTAGCACCACAAGCAACAATAGAAGTATGAGGCAAGATAGAGTTAGGTGGAGCGGCCTGGAGCTCCACTACACCTGTACCAACTTAACATCTTTACCGAATCATCTCAGTTTCTTGTATCTTTCTGTCTTCCTTTCCAATTCCTTCATTTCATGTTTTGCTTCTTTCTCTGTCACAATATCTTCCTATTTCTTTCTGTTTCGTTCATTCTATCCATTTCTTTTTTGTTGTCATTTCTTTTCCAGTTTTCTCCTTTTTTACTCATTTTCATTACTTGTTCTCTCTCTCTCTCTCTCTCTCTCTCTCTCTCTCTCTCTCTCTCTCTCTCTCTCTCTCTCTCTCCTTTCTTTGTTCATGATATATTGCAGGAATTATTGATCAAGGGAAGTAGTAGGCCATATCAAGTAAGGTGTAGCGGCCTGGGACACACGTATAGGTGTCTGGAGTTCAACCCTATGCATCATATGCTCCTTTATTGGTCCATTTTTCTCATTTCCTTTTTCTTTCTCCTTTCTTTTTTCTTTCTTACTACTTTGATTCCTGTTCTACTTTACTCATTTTTGTTTTCATATCTTCTATATATTTTGTTTTTGTTCCTTTCACTTTTATAACTACTTTTTGTCATTTAGGCCTACATTCTTTTTTCTGAATCATACCTATTCATTTACTTTCTTTTTTTTTTCTTTTTTTTCTCCTTGTTGTCCATTTTTCCCATTATATTAGATCTTCACAAGTTGCAACAAATGTATAAGGCGAGTGCAAAGCTCCATCCTTTTTAGCAATGCTCCTTTTTTCCGTCTTGTTTCTCTTCTTCCTCGTTTTATTCTTTCTTTCTTTTTCTGATTGCATTCCTTATTTTTCTCCTCATCCTATTATCGATTCTCCCAAATTTCCTTTTTTCTTTCTTCTCTCTTTCTTGCTGTTTATTCCTTTCTCCTTTGTTATCTTCTTTTCATCCCTCTCACTTTTCTCTTTCACTTTTTCAATTTTTCGTCGATTTCTTCATAATTGCTTTGTCCCTTTATCTTTATTTATTACTATATTCTTTTTTCGTAATGTCGTTCTTCTTCTGCTTTTCTTTTGTCTCTTTCTTCATCCTTTCTTTCTCCATTATACTAGAAAACAAAAATATTCTAAAATGATTGTGAAGAAGTAGGAATGGCAAAAGTGCACAGGTATGAGATGAAAAAAGCACAGAAACAAGAGAGCATTCAGGATGGGAGAAGATTTGGAGACTTACTGTATACCCATCACTACATTCCACACTTTAGCCACAAACTTGTAGTTGATGGAATGTAGTAATGGGTATAGGTCTCCAAATCTCACAAGCAGCAAGTAGCGAGGAGACGAGATGAAGTAAGCTTACCATCATTATGGTAACCTACTTCATATCATCACCATCATCATCATCACCAGCATCACCAGCATCATCATCATTATCCATACAGTTAACATTATACTCATCTACTGTAACATACATCTCCGTCACCATATCCATCACCATCATAGTAACTTACTGCATATCGCCACCAGCACCACCACCACCACCATCATTATCATCATCGTTATCCATATGATTATCATTATACTTGTCAATTGTATCCTACCTCACCATCACCATTATCCATCAACATCAGAGTAACCTACTGCATATCACCACCACCACCACAACCATTATGATCATTACCATCATCATTAGTCAAACATTAACGCTATACTCGTCAGCTGTAATATACATCACCATCATCATCATATTTATCAGTATCATCATCACCATGGTCATTATCACCACTATTACCAGCATTAGGTACGTTAGATCACAGCCACCACTATATTACAGCATCACAAGCTACAAGAGAGGTAGGAGGTGAGATGAAGTAAGGTGCAGCGGCCTGGGACTCTACTACACCTGGACTGAGTTCAAACCTTCACCCGCAGGGTCTGGTCGTCTCCTTTTCTCTGTTTTCCTCTTCTTTTCTATTATCTTCATTTTCTTTCTCCGTGTATTCCATTTTCTTTTCCTTTCTTATTTCTCACATTTGTTTTCCTTTTCACTCCAAATGTTTATGCTTTCTCCTTTAACTTTCGTAACTATATTGCTGATTTTGAGGGGATGCTTCTTCCATTTCCCATGTATTTTTTTTTTTTTTTCTGTTTCTATCCCCTCACCTTTTTCCTTTCTTCTCTTTATAACTGGTTTACTTTCGTTTTTGCTTTCTCCACAACTCCATAAGCAACAAGAGAGGTAAGAGGCAAGATGAAATAAGGTGGAGCGACTTCGAACTCTGCTACACCTATACCAGCTTAACACTTTTACTGTTTTATCTCATTTTCTTTCATTCTCCCCTACCTTCCTTTCCTTTCCTTACATTTCATGTTTTGCTTCTTTCTCTTTCGGTATATCTTCCTAATTCTTTCTGTTTCCTTCATTCTTTCCATTTCTTCTTTTGCTTTGTCATTTTTTCCCTCTTTTCTCCTTTCTTGTTCATTTTCATTCCTTGTGTTTTTTTCTTTCCCTTTAGTCTCTCTCTCTCTCTCTCTCTCTCTCTCTCTCTCTCTCTCTCTCTCTCTCTCTCTCTCTCTCTCCACTTTTGTTCATTATATATTGCAGGAATTATTGATTAAGAGAGTATCAAGTATGGTGTAGCGGCCTGGGACACACGTATAGGTGTCTGGAGTTCAACCCTATGCATCATATTGTTAAGAAGCGAGATTTGCCAGTTAGGTAGCCGAGATGTTTTTCGACGTTTCCCGTACCGTAGCTCCGGTAAGAGTCAGAGTTGCCAGTTAGCCTGCTATTTGTGAGTGTAGTTGTTTCGTAAGTTATGCATTAATTTTTGTGCTCTTTTTCTCTATAATGTTTTATTTATGTGATTGTTGGTTAAATTATGTAATTCAGTTTAAGTTTGCATGGAAAATAATTTACAGTGTTATGTAAGAGAGCTGTGGCATGTTTTTGATATCTCCGAGTTGGAAACTGTTGTTCTAGTACGATGTAGAAAACTCTAGACTATAGGGAGCTTATATAAGGATGGGGAAGAGATTAGACAAGTTCAGTCTGTTATCAGTTCAGTTTGAGTGTCGGTGCAGTGTTAGCAATGTTTGTATATTTTCGGTACTTATGAAAACTGAATTGTTGTTTAGCAAATAGTTGTTAGTGAAGTTTGTATATCATCGGTACTTGTGAAAAATAGTGAAGTGTTGTCAAGCATTAAGTGTAACTGCAGTTAGTAAAGTTTGTATAGCTCCAGTGTTTGTGAAAATAGTGAAGTTGGAAAGCATTAAGTGTAATTTTTTGAAAAATATCGTCAGTGAACTTAGGAGGCCAGTGTTTATTCACCACCCCTGAGCTGATCTTGTGTACTGTACACCTGAAGGCTGACCATAGGAAGAACGACTCACTGGGCAACGTCCTTCCTATGCTGAATTACTGCTGTTGGAGCCTGTGGCAGTGTGGGACGGGGACTTAACAATATGCTTCTTTATTGGTCCATTATTTTCATTCCCATTCTCTTTCCCCTTTCCTCTTTCTTTCTACTTTGAATCTTGTTCTACTGTACTTGCTTCTTCTTTCCATTTCTTCTTTATGTCTAATTTTCTCTTAGTTTTGTCTTTTACATTACTTTTCCTGAATCAAACCTTTTATTTTTTCTTCATTTCTTTTTCCTTGTTGCCCATTTTTCCCATTATATTAGAGCTTCACAAGTTACAAGAAAGGTAGGAGGCGAGTGCAAAGCTCCACCCGTTTAAATAAAGCTTCTTTTTACATTCTTGTTTTTTTTCTCTCTCGTTCTATTCTTTCTCTTTCTTTCTTTTTCTTATTTCATTCCTTATTTTTCTCTTTATCCCTAATATCGATTCTCCCAAATCTCCTTCTTTCTTCCTCATCTGTTTCTTGCTGTTTATTCCTTTCCCCTTTTTTTATCTTCTTTTCATCCCTCTCACATTCTTAAGTATCTTTCACGTTTCCCATTTTTAATATAATTTTTCTAACAGTTTCGTCCCTTTATATTACTTTCTTACTATACCCTTTGTCGTTATGTCGTTCTTTTTCTACCTTTTGTCTCTTTCTTCATCCTTTCTTTCTCCATTATATTGGAGCATCACAAGCAGCAAGTAGCTAGGAGAAGAGATGAAGTAAGGTTATCATCATTACGGTAACCTACTTTGTATCATCATCATCATCATCACTATCATTATCCATACAATTAGCATTATACTCGTCATTTGTAACATACATCACCATCACCATATCCATCAACATCATAGCAACTTACTTCATATCACCACCATCACCACCACCGCCATTACCAGCATCATTATCCATACAATTATCATTATACTCGTCAGTTGTATCCTACATCACCATCACCCTTATCATATCCATCAACATCAGTAACCTACTACATATCACCATCATCACTACCATCACTACTACCATTATGATCATTACCATCACCATCAATCACACATTAACACAATACTCGTCAAACTGTAATCTACATCACCATCATCATCACATCCATCAACATCATCATCACCATCATCATCAGCATCACTATCACCACCAATAGGTACGTTAGATCACAGCCACCACTATATTACAGCATCACAAGCTACAAGAGAGGTAGGAGGCGAGATGAAGTAAGGTGCAGCGGCCTGGGACTCTACTACACCTGTGCTGAGTTCAAACCTTCACCCGTATATCCGGTACGTCTCCTTTTCATTATTTCCCTGTTCCTTTCCTTTATCTGTATTTTCCTTTCTCTTTCTCTCATTCTTATTCTAACTTTTTTTTTCATTCTAAATGTTTTCACTTTCTCCTTTCTCTTTCGTATTTATATTGCTTATTATAGGGAGATCTTTCTTCCATGTCCTATATATTTTTTCTATTATGTTTTTATCCCTTCACTTTTACTCTATTAATTTGTTCTTTTCTTCATCACATGTTTTGTTTCTTCCTTGCTTTCCCCACAAACGCCATTAGCAATACGAGAGGTAAGAGGCAAGATGAAGTAAGGTGGAGCGGCCTGGAACTCCACTACACCTGTACCAACTTAACACCTGTACAGTTTACACTTCCTTTTCCTTTTCCTAATCTTTCTTTCCATTTCCTATTTCATATTTTGATTTTTCTCTCTCTCCATACCTTCCAATTTCTTTCTGTTTCCGTGATTGTTTTCCTTTCTTCTTGTTGGTTGTAAGATCCTTTCTCCTTTCATTCTCCCTTTCAGTCCATCTGTTTTCTTTTTTACTTTTAGTTCTCTCTCTCTCTCTCTCTCTCTCTCTCTCTCTCTCTCTCTCTCTCTCTCTCTCTCTCTCTCTCTCTCTCTCTCTCTCATCATTACATATTGCCGCAATAATTGATCAAGGGAAGTAGTAGTCAATATCAAGTAAGGTGTAGCGGCCTGGCACACAAATATAGGTGTCTGCAGTTCCACCGTAATCAACAAGATGCACCTTTACTGGTGCATTTTTCTCATATCCTTTGTTTTTTCTTCTATCTTTTTTTCGTTCACACTATTTTTAAATCTTGTTCTGCTTCATTTCTTTCTTCTTTTCATTATTTTTTTTCTTCTTTGAACTTAAGAACATAAGAAGAGAGGATAACTACAGTAGGCTGGTTGGCCCATGGTAGGCAGCTCCTAGAACAGTGACTGAACAACTACAATGAGATAGGGATGGTAATGGAAAAGGTTCTCCCTCGCCCTCCAAATCCTCCAGCCGAAGCCGGCAATAAAAAGTCAGAAGGAACACCACGCAGTATAGAAAAACTGGCGTGGACATTTTATAGGAAAGTGTGAAAGGAGAAAAAGAGACTATCGTAGTGTATCCTGAAAAGGAAAAATATATGAGAATCAATACTGGCTATGAGATTTTTTATGCCCACCTCTTATTTGTCATATGTTTATCTACCCTGTGCTTGAAACTCTCAATGGAAGGGGCAGCAACGACATTACTACGTAGCTTATTCCTTTCGTCTTCTACTCTACTGCCAAACCAATTTCTACCCATTTCCTTATTAAAACAGAATTTGCCTAGTTTGAAACCATAACTTCTAGTTCAATCCTGTATGCTCACTTTAAGTACCTTGCCAGTATCCCCCTTATTTACCCCCTTTATCCACTTAAACACCTCAGTTAAGTCTCCCTTTACTCTACGCCTTTCTAGTGAGCGCAGATTTAGTCTTTTTAGTCTGTCTTCATAATATGAAAGCTTCCGAACATCATGTATCATTTTTGTCATTCGTCTCTGTACATTGTCTAGGGAAGTTATTTCTATGCTATAGTACTAACACCAAACTTGCACGGCGTAGTCGCAGTTTGGCCTTACTAATGCTAGATAAAGTTGTAATATTACTTCACATGTCCTATTGCTCAAGCTTCGCGAAATAAAGCCTAGTCTTGCACTGATAAACTGTTGCCTTGGTCTGAGGTCTTTACTAACCGTAACTCCTAGATCTCTCTCGCTTTCCTATTGACTAATTTCTTTGTTATCTAAGTTGTATTTAGTATCTCCAGTGGTCATACCTACGTTAAATACTTTACGTTTATGAACGTTTTATTCTATCTGCCAATTTTTAGACCATTTGGACGATATATCGAGGTCCTTTTGTAAGTTAAGGCAATCGCCAGTCTAGTTAATGACACCCCTATTTTTGTGTCATCGGCTAATTTGCTAATACTGCTACGGATTCCTAAGTCTTGATCATTTATATGTATTATACATATACATACATACATACATACATATAAATATATTATATATGTATGTATGTATGTATGTATAGGTATAATAAAACAATAAGGGACCGAGTAGGCTACTGCACCATGTGGAACACCGCTAGTTACTAATCCCCAATCCGACTTAGTTCCATTTATTAATACTCTCTGCTTTCGTCCCTTCAGCCAGGATTCCATCCATTTTTAGATATCGCCGTCTATACCGTGTGTTCGAACCCCTCTAATTAAACTTTCGTGTGGAACCCAATCAAAAGTTTTACTAAAGTCCAGATAATTAATATCGTAAGTTGTATCGCTTTCTACTGCCTCATAGACTTCCGAGAAGAATGCCAACAACTTTGTGAGGCAGGATCGTCCTTGCCTGAATCCGTGCTTTGTATCCTATTGATATTTCTTTCTCTTTTATAACTACGTTTTGTCTTTTACGTTCATTTGTTTTATTCATGCCTTTTCTTTTTTTTCGTTTTTTTTCTTTTGGTTGCCCGTTTTTCCCATTATAATACAGCTTCATAAGTTACAAGAAAAGTAGGAGGCGAGAGGAAGTAAAGGTATCATCGTCCGTGTTAACCTGTCCTTGATAAACAAACTAGAAAACCATCACCCTCATAGTCATCATTATTAACGAATATTACCGTCATCATCATCATCATCACGATCACCACCACTGTTAGCCGCATCAGATCAAATTCATCACTATATTACATCATCACACGCTACAAGAGAGGTTAGAGGCAAGATGAAGTGTAGTACCACGAATTTAACACTCATGTATGTACTTAGATTTTGTGTAACTTTGAGTCAGATAGGGTATAGTTTAAGTAATAGTCCGTAAGATTCTTTGTACTCTTATTATTTCATGTGTACATATCTATATAAGTACAACCTCTATTTTCATATGTATGTGATGTAGTTTAAGAATGATGTATCATAGGAGTATGTACCTACACTACGAGCTGCGACTCGTATAGTTGATGACTATCATCTTCCACATACCCTCCGCGTCACTGGGCGCCGAGTTCAAACTTAACCAGTCTCATACTTAAAACGCGCTTCTTTTGGTCAGTTTGTTGTGAAATAATTACTATCAAATCTATCAAAGCTCAGATGTGTAATGTAAACGATCGGGAGAGGCGAAAATAATGAAATACAGCGAGAATTACGTAGTAGAGCTGGGCAACCTAGTGGTGGCGTGGCGGGCGCCCACATCATGATGAGTTGGCACCATATTCACTATCTAAATGTTGCATGAAGAAGAAATCCCAAGTTTTCCCCAACTCAATCATGGGCCTTAATGTCATGTGCAATTTACTGTAAAAAAAAAAAAAAAGCCAAAGTGGGTTAAAAACTCTAGAATACCCAGAACGCCACCTCATTTGAACTTGCGGGCAGTGTCTCTGCCCCCCTCCCCCCTCCCCCCAAGCCCTGCCGGCCCCGAGCAGGGTTGCCATTCGTACGATAATTATCGTCCATGTACGTGTGTGTGTGTGTGTGTGTGTGTGTGTGTGTGTGTGTGTGTGTGTGTGTGTGTGTGTGTGTGGATGAGCGAATGAGAAGACAAGTGTTGGATGCAAGAGTGTGGAGAGGGTGGGGGAATGGAGTCTCGGACCATCACTTAGTGATGGCCAAGGTAAAGATGCAAAGAAAGTGGTTGAGGAGGCGAAGGGGAAGACAGGAGGAAGCAGCTCCTGTGAGAAGAGTGGAGAAATTGCAAGATAGTGAGAAAATGACAGAGTATAAGAGCATAGTGGAAGAAAGATTGGGAAGGTATGAGCTAGAGCAGATAGAAGGGGTGGAAGACGTATGTAAGATATTCACGGAAGAGATAGGCGCAGCGTGTGAGGCGGTTTGTGGAGTGAGGAGGAGATGCAAGGGTGTGCAAGGGACAGCATGGTGGAATGATGAGGTGAAACGAGCTGTGGAACAAAAGAAGAAGGCATATGGTGAATGGTTGGCGAGTAGAGGTAGGGGAGAAGATGAGAGAGAGAAGAGAGAGGTATATGTGAGCAGGAGAAGGGAGGTTAAGAGACTGGTGAAGGAGAGTAAGAAGAAAGTGGATGAAGAGTTTGGGAGGAATCTGAGTGTGAAATGGAGGGAGAGTAAGAAATTGTTTTGGAAGGAGGTAAAGAAAGTAAGGTAGTGTGAAAGGGGAAGTAACAGGGGAGTGAAAGATAGGAATAATAGATTGTTGGTGGAGAAGAGAGAGAAATTGAGGAGATGGAAGGAGCACTTTGAGGATTTGTTGAAAGTAGAGAGTGAGAGCAGTGTGAGTATAAGTGGTTGGAGAATGGCTGGGAGAAGAAGAGATGAGAGGAGGGAGGGAGAGATCAGTAGGGCGGAAGTAGTGGAAGCGATGAAGAAGATTAAGTTGGGAAGGGCCCCAGGAATTGATGGAGTGTGTGGTGAAATGCTTAGGTATGGGGGTGAGATTGTTGTGGAGTGGATATGGAAGTTGTGTAGATTGGCTTGGGAAGAGGGAAGGGTTCCAGAGGACTGGAAATCAGATATAATTGTTCCTCTGTACAAAGGAAAAGGGGAGAGAGAAGTATGTGGTAACCATAGGGGTATTTGCCTTCTTAGTGTGACTGGTAAAATATATGGTAGAATACTCATTGATAGGGTTAGGCATATGACAGAGGAGCTAGTTGGAGAAGAACAAGGGGGATTTAGGAAGGGAAAAGGGTGTGTAGATCAGATATTTGTTCTAAGATGTTTAGTGGAGAAGTATCTAGAGAAGGGAAGGAAAGTGTATGCTGCCTTCATGGACTTGGAGAAAGCTTATGACAGAATAGATAGGCAATGTATGTGGAAGGTATTAAGAATATATGGAGTGGAGGGGAAATTGTTGAGTGCGGTGAAGAGTATGTACGAGGGAGCTAGGGCTACGGTGCGAGTGGATGGTGAGCTGAGTGAGTTCTTTGATCTCAATGTGGGACTGAAACAGGGGTGTGTGATGTCTCCATGGCTGTTTAATATATATATGGATGGGGTTGTAAAGGAGGTGCAAGGTAGGGCAGTGGATGTGGGGCTGGCCCTAATGAATGAGGGTGAGATTTGGAAGCTTCCTGTGTTGCTGTTTGCTGATGATACAGTATTGTTGAGTGAAGATGAATGGGAGTTGCAAGGTTTGGTGAATGAATTTGGGACAGTGTGTAGGAGGAGGAAGCTGAAAGTTAATGTAAATAAAAGTAAAGTTATGGTGTTTGAGAGGAATGAAGTCACAGAGTGTACAGTGAGGTTAGATGGTGAGGATATGGAGAATGTGAGTACATTCAAGTACTTGGGTAGTGTGATGAGTAAGGATGGAACTTTGGGGGATGAAGTACGTGAAAGGGTACAGCAGGGAAGGAAGGTTGTTGGTTCACTGAAAGCAGTGATGAGAAATAGGGAGGTGAGTATGGAAGTTAAGAAGTCACTGCATGATGGTATTGTGATCCCTACCCTGACGTATGGAAGCGAGGCGTGGACCTTGCAAGAGGGGAACAAGTCAAGAGTGAGAGCAGTGGAAATGAGTTACTTGAGAGGAGCATGTGGAGTGACGTGGAGGGACAGGTTGACGAATGAAGATGTGAAGGAAAGTTGTGGGGTAGATGTGGATGTGGTTGAGAAGATTAGGAGAAATACACTGAGGTGGTTTGGACATGTGGAGAGAATGGAGAATGAAAGACTGACTAAGAGGGTGTATGTAGGTGAGGTGGAGGGAGGGAGAGGGAGGGGTAGACCGAGGATGAGGTGGAGGGATGGAGTTAAGAGGTATATGAGGGAGGGAGGGGTGAGTTGGGGGGAGGGTAGTCAAATGGTGGGTGACAGAGTGACTTGGAGGCGTTTTGTCTGCGGCCACCCTTTGCGGGATTAGGGCGTCGGCCTATAGATAGATAGATAGATAGACGATTAAACCGCCTCTGGTACATGTACGTACCTTTTCGTATTATCGTACGTTCTGTTCAATAACTCTGTTTTATGGCATAAGAGTTTTAATTTTTTAAAAATGATAAAGAAAGCCTTTTCATCAAGAGGAAATCTTTTCCATAGATAGTATGTTATCTGTAAAATGAGAAGTCGTAATTTTCTTTAGTGCACGTAGGGTAATTGTGTCTATGAGATAGCTAGGCTTGTTGTGCTTGTACTGTGCGAAATGTTCAGGCACATTTCGAGTCACATTGACGGTTGACCATTACGGTTTGAAATTGATATTCGTCAGTCGCCACTGTAACTGCGAAGCTGTTGGGCGCAGTCACGTCGGTGAAGGCTCACTATTAGAGCTAGAAATCAGACACCGTTTCCATGTCTTCTAATATGGGTGATAAGGAGCAGGACAGTGGGCAGGAGGTGCTTCCTGTAACGCCACAAAAAGGAAAAAGGTAAGTTATATGGTATAGTTTTAGGCCGCTGTTCTTTTACAATTTAAAGTTGTTCTTTTACACGTTAAAGTGCAAGCCCAAACAAAGAAAACAACGATATGGAATTCTGTTAACAAGTGTAAATATCGTAACGAAGAGAGGAAAAAATAAGTATTTTGATAAGACATATTTCTCGTTCCGTGTCAGTACACAAATGTCACACACACACACACACACACACACACACACACACACACACACACACACACACACACACGATTATATATTTTTATATATATATATATATATATTATATATATATATATATATATATATATGTATATATATATATATATATATATATATATATATATATATATATATATATATATATATATATATATATATATATATTCCTCAGACTAGTTCGAGTTCGGGTTCACATTGTCAGCAACAGTACAGGAAGAACCTGACTTCAGGCCATGGCTACGTGGGCCTGTAGTAGTAGCAGTTAAAATATACGATAATTATCACATGCATCTGATATATTTTTACGATAATTTAGGTGGAAAAACGATAATTTTGAGTTATCAGTACATAACACCATCAAAAAAGTCTGGCAACCCTGGCGGCCTGGCCCCGAGTCCCGGCGTCACTTCGAGGCTCGAGCTGAGCCTTCGTGATTGGTGCATGTTAGTACTACTCAGGTGAGCTATCATACATATTTCTCCTCCCCCCTCCCTTTCTCTCTCTTGTTTGATTTGTTGGTGTACGTATATCGTGCAAAGTGAATAATAATAGGATAATGTAAAGTCACTTCGAGCTGAGCCTTCGTGACTGACATGTTTGCCTCAGATTCCAGAACTCTGCCCCTGTCCCAGTGTCGAGACGCCATTTTGTCTGCCCCATGAAGTCACACATGCACTTACACTACCCATGTATACTTTAATTAAGGTTAAATTCAGATGAATTCAGAGTGATTATGCTAAATTATATGATATGTGATGAATATTTGAAGGGTTTAATAGTGATCGTGTAACAGGAAAAGTGAACAATGTCTTGGTTATTTTGAAAATGCTACGTCAAACGAAGTCGTAATCTGAACATTTGATTGGAGACAAAGTGACTTGTAGTTCTCGTCCCGAGGCTGCTGCGAGCCCCGTAACCGTTAGTAAAAGACATTTGTATCTATGTAAGTATTGAGAGATCGAAAGTTCGGAATGGTGAAATGCGGGGTCACGAGTCTCTCGAGTTCTCTCATCAAGAATAGAAATACTATTATAGGACAGGGAGCTGTGTCTTATCAAGCCAGAGACCATTAACTGATGTTCACTGTGAATTGTCGATGTAATGAATTAGGAGCGGGTGTGATAATTACTGATAATCCCTGATGTGGGGTAAATTTATGAACCCCTATAGTCACATGGCTGGGGTAACCTCCCCTTAATAGTGAGTCTAATTGGGTATTGTTAAAGATTTGATACTAGTGTTGAATGTCCTCCTACGGAATTAATAATATTGTTAATCATTGGTTCATTAAAGTGTTTAATATTTACATACCCCCTCTTTTCCCTGAATAGTTCACTAACCTTTTGTATCAAGATTCCCACGCCGTGGGGATAACTGACTCACGTGGCACTCGACTTTGTCCCAACTCGGCTTTTAAATTAACGCTACCACCCCTCTACATAATAGATCTCCTACAACCTTGAGCCGTAGTTGTTTCCCTTTTTGCGAATACTGTTAATATTGACTGTAGAGGCTAAGTCGGGTGGCCCCATCCCCTAACTATCCGGGAAATACCTGGGAGTTATTTCAGGCTCACGTCGACACTACAGAAGTAAGGTAGGGAGATCTGAGATTCTACTGCACCTGCACTCAGATCTAACCTTTACCTGCTTATATTTTCGTTCATTATTTATATACCTCTTGCTCCTTTTTTGCCTTCATATCCTTGTCTTTCATTGCTTTTCATTTCATTATCCATCTTGTCTATCTGTCTGTCTATCTGTCAGTATATCCCTCTGTAAATATTTCAATGTATTTATCTATGTATCTCCTACAGCTGGACATCAGGTGGCCGGTATTTGCTCTACCGACATCATTTACCGTCAGTACGATGACGTGATTTATGATTTATTCTTGGTATCACCTACGATTTTATTCATGTCCCCCTAGTAGGGCACGTGTTAATGTAGACGATACCCAACCCCTCCAGTTACAAAACTCTGCCCTAAGATACATGCATGAAATCCTGTGGACATTAGAAAAATGCGATGAATAACAAAAGGTGATGAAACCTGGTAAAGTCGAACGGCCAGGGTCGATGCACCAGAGGCCAGGAGTTCATGGCCACCAAGGCATCTCCTTTCTTTTGACGTTATTATCTTTCTCACCATTACAATAATCATCATCAACATCATCACCATAATTAACCTACATCAGTATTTAGCATCACTAACACATCACGAACACATTCACCGCTGCAGGTTGACATCAACATACATTTCCGTTGTTGTAAGTATTATCTTTCCCTTCCATCACTGTCATCATCATCATCATCATCATCATCATCAGAGTTAACCCACATCACTATTCAGCATCACTAACGCCATTGCAATTACTGACTGTGTAGTTGAGCTGTTTGTTTATCAACATCATCATCATCAGCTTCCACATAATCATGATTATCGCCATCAGTAAGAAGCAATAACCAGTATCATTATCACCGCCACAATCATGATGATCATGATCATCATCATCATCATCATTTTTTTTTCTTTCCAGTTGTCTTTTCCTCTGCATTATAGTACCGGTACATCATCACAAGGTACAAGAGAGGTGGGAGGGGATATGAAGTAAGGTGCAGCGGCCTGGCACTCCACTACACCTGTACTGAGTTACAACATCCATTCATTTATTACCCTTTTATTTTTACCTAACCATCCTCTCCTTTATCTTTCTTTTTATATTTTCTGTCTTTACGCCTTTTGTTTTTTAAGATATTTTGTTCGTTTTTTCTCCTTTCCCAGTTTTTTTTTTTTTTTCCACTTCTTTTTCTGCTCCTTTACTTTTTTCCTTTATTTAGCCATTTTTTTCCGTTTCATTTCTCCAGTATCAGTTTTATTTCAGTGTCCTCCATTTCTGTTTACTTATATCTTATATTCTCTCTCCTCTGTTTTTTTCTATTTACACTACATTATATGACAATCTACATGAGAAGTAGGATGTGAGATGAATTAAGGTTATCTTCCTTACTAGTATAGATCACCATCATTACCATTAGCACACTAATTATCATCATCATCATAATCACCATCATCATCACTATCTTCATTACTCATTATCATTTTCATCAAGACCAAGCTCCATCACCATCACTGTCATTATAACCACCATCATTATTCGGACAATCATTATCATCATTATCCATTCACTTGTTTCATCAAAAATATCCTACACATTAATCACCACGACCATCACCAATAGCTACGTTAGATCTAGGCCACCACTACAGTTCGTCCACCTAAGCTTGGTAAAGGTTTTCGTCATTTTGCAGTGACTCCCGTATTTCAACGGAAGATTAAGATTACTACGGCTCTACATCCTTCCAGTAGCGCTTCTTTATGACCAGGACCATATTCTAGTGTCCTTTGTTACGGCTCAGCATTAACGTTAGATACCTGGTAATTTTAGGTTATGTTAAGCTGGAGAGAATATGGCAAGATATCCAGTGTTAATCGTTGTTCTGGCTCAGCAAGCAAGACTGAGAGATGGCGATCTTGCATCATGTTTAAGTAGACAGAGTATTGCACCATACCCTTGTCTCTGTATCTTGTTATAGCTCAGGAACCAATATGGAGAAATGGCATTATTAGGTCAAGTTAAAATGGTCAGAGTATTAAAGCATTATAAACACCCAGGGAGGCAGGAGGCGATATGGACATACTGTAGGTAGAGCGGCCTGGCACAACTATACCTGTCTACACTTCCACATCATACCTTTACACATCCTGTTTTACGGGTTTATTTTCATTCGTCCTCCTATCTATTTCCTTTTTTCTTTGTTGGGTTTTGAAATTTCTCCTTTTTTATTTCGTCTTTTCTTATTTTCTGTTATATTCCTTAGTCTTTTAGCTTAGACATTTAAATCTTTAACTTTGAAATTCTTCCTTCCTTCTTTTTCACTTTTCCTTTTATTCTTTTCTGTTTCCTTTCCTGTCTTTCAGTCTTTCTCGTGAATATTACAGCATCACAAGGTACAAGAGGTAGGACGTGAGATGAAGCAAGGTGGAGCGGCCTGGGACACTGCTACAGGTGTACTCATATAATACCTGTACCATTTATACCTCCCTTATTCATTACCACATTACTGTCTATGCTTGTCCTTCATTTCACATTTTGCATCATTCTCGTCTTCTGCTTTCCTTCTGTTTTTTTTTTTTTTCAATTTCCTTCCTTGTTTCCCATTTTCTATAATGCTTGTCCATTCCTTTTTTTCTTTCCCTTTTCTCTTTTCATTCGTTGTTTCGTTTCCTTTCTCTTCCTTTAATTTATCATTTTTTGCTCACTCAGTTTCTTTATTCCTTCCGACTGTCTTTGTTCATTATATTACAACAACAAAGCAACAAGAGAAGTAGGAGCCAAGGTGAAGTAGGGTGGAGCCATCTGGGACATAAATGAAGGTGTCTGGAGTTCAACCCCCTTTGCACCAGTTGCTCCTTTTCATTTTTGTTTTCTTCCATGTTCTTTTTTTTCCTGCCCTTCCTTTTTCGTTTATTGTCCACTGTCCCTTGTTTGTATTTCTTCTGTCCTTTCATTTTTTTTTTTTTTTTTAATCAATTTTCATTCTTTGAAAGGAGTGATAAGAAACAGGGCATATTGTGATACCAACTCTGACGCATGGAAGGGAAGCTTGGACCTTGTTGGAGGGACAGAAATGAAGAGTGAGAGCAGTGGAAATGAGTTATTTGAGAGGAGCGTGTGGGGTCACATGAAGAGACAGACTGACAAATGAGGAAGTGAAGGAGCGTTGTGGTGTGATGTGGACGTGATAGGAAGCGTTAGGAGAAACACAATGAGGTGGTTTGGCCATGTAGAGAGAATGGAGAGCGAGAGACTGACGAGGAGAGTGTATGTGAGTGAGGTGCGGGGGGGGGGGAAGGGAGGGGGAGGCCAATGAGGAGATGAAGGGATGGAGCTGAGAGGTATATGAGAGAGGAGGGTGTGAGCTGGGAGCTGGGCAATGAAATGGCGGGGGACAGGGCGACCTAGAGGCGATTTATTTGTGGTCAACCCTTATGGCAGTAAAGCTTCTGGCAATAGATATTGATAGATATTTTATTACTTTCAGAGGATACATATGCCTATAAAACAAAGCATAATTCTCTAAGTCCGAGTCTGAGGCTCCGTTTAGAGGAACCGGTTCCTGTCCAGGTATTCGGTTTCACGGTTGTTTATTAGGATCCGATGGAACCGGTTCCAGAACCGGATCTTGCCCAGCCCTGTTAAAAGGGGTACTTGTAGGCATTACATCATCCCACTATTTGGTTGTATGGTTACTACCCAGCGTCGTAAATGGCTTCTTGGGTTAAAGACAAACTTTTAACTTGTCACTCAGTGAAGAATTGCCTAAAGCAGAAAAAACGTTAACAGAAGTAACATGATACATGAATGTAACAGAAAAAGAATCATAAAGGTGAAGGACAAGTAGGCAGCTCTACATCATATGAGTGGATGATGGTGGACACCACCCAGTACTCCTTCTAGCTTGTAATGATGAATTATATTGTGGAAGAAAAGAGAACAGAAAAGAAAGATGATGACGGCGATGACTGTGGTGGTGGTAAGGATGCTGCTGGTTGCTGATTATTGATGATGATGATAATGACCGTAGGGAAATTTACGACGATGATGGTGATCATGATGATGGTGATGATGACATAATGATGAAAAAAGATAGTTCTACACAACCAGTGATATCTATGGTGCTTTTGATTTTGAATAGTGATGTAGCTTGATGATGATGATTACCCACCAGAAACGGTAATGATGATGGTAAGACTCAGTGGTGATGATGATCATGTTAGTGAAGACTTAGATCTTAGCTCATTGATGGAGTGTGTTAATAAGGTTCAATGGTCATGTAGACTGATTTTGATAATGATGATGATAATGGTATGGTGATGGTTAAGACAATAATGACATAAAAAGGAGGCTTGTCCTGACGGCCTTGAACTGCTAACCTCTGGTACAGAGACCCAGGCCGTTCGCCTCTGCTCAGTCTCATCTCATGTTATTTTTCCATTTATGCAGCTTCGGGCAGACTTTTGCAACTGGAGGGGTTGGGTATCGTCTACATTAACCCCTGCTCTATTAGGACTCGTAGCTGAATAAAACTGCCTTTAGTTAGCAAGAATGATATATAAATAACATCATCGTATTGAAGGGGTTGTAGTTTTGGATGTAATGTAGTTTTGACATCGGTATATTCAGAGGCAGACAGACAGACAGACAGACAAACAGACAGAGAGTAGGGGGTGAGGTAGTATCCAGAAATTTCAAATTGGAGAATACAGTATTACTGAAAGCCATTTTATCAAAGTGCACCAAAAAAAAAAAAAAAAAAAATCACACTTCCAGTCATCATGTTTCCAACCATCTTTACTTTGTCTCACTGAAACATGGATAGGGAGAATTTCAGATATAAGAACAAATAAGTTGAGATTAAGCACGTTCGTTCGTCGATCGCATGACCTGCTTCTCGCCATGAGTCTGCGAAAGTCGTGAAGGAAATGGGCGACTTGGCTGAAAAATATGGAATTGACGCAAAGGAAAAAAAAAAAAACGGAGGAAATACAACAGTAAAGTGGGGAGACCAAAAGCATAAGACGAAAAAACAATGATAAACCCTTGAACCATGTTTGGCTAAAACTGAATTAAACCGTCTGAGTCACTTTCCTAAGCACACACTGGAGTCGAAGTTTGGCCTTCCTATGTGACCTTGATTCCTGACTGATTATTCTAAAAACCGAGTCACATCAGTCTTGCCTTATCATCAGTAGTTCCTCCAAGTCTGGTCTGAACTGGATAATACTCTACTAACGTGATTTATCATAGTAATCGTTTGACCTGGTCCTGTGACCTTGACCTTTGACTTATTTTTCTTCGAAAGATAGATTTCCTCATGGGCTGTCCTTCTACCCTATTTCCAGGTTTGGGTAAAGTAACATAAAATTACTGAGATGTCTTTTTAAATTCCCCCCCCCACACACACACAGAGATACTGAGATATCTTTTTTAAATCACACACACACACACACACACACACACACACACACACACACACACACACATCCAACTCAAAATATAACATCCACTTTCTCTCGGCTAATAATGGTGTAGTAACATCACCAATATGGAAAGCATCAAGAATACCGTAATCGCCAGTACACCACCACCACCACCAACACAACCATCAGCAACAACAACATCACCATCAACTACAATAACCTCCACAACTACCAGAATCTCCAGTAACCACAAGAGAAACATAATAAATATACCAACGCATCATCATCATCATCAGCCGTTTGAGTATCCACTGCAGGACCGGCCTATCCCGACCGAAGTCGGGACGATACAGCCAATGTATCTCTACCAGGTGGCTTAGGCTGTCTGGTAGAGATTGCATGTAGGGTAAGAAGTGCCTGTAAGAGTACTTGTAGTGTTGTAGTGGCTTTGGATGTGTGTGTAGTCTGTGAACCAAGTGTAGTCGGCCCGCGCAAGCCGACTGGATGCAAGTATACTGTACAGTAAGCGACACTGGTTAAACCACAGCACCCCTTGTGTCCGTCAAAGTAGTACGTGGCTGGGTGAACACTCCCAAAGTTTATTACCCTGGTGGGGCGCGAACCCTGGTTCACCAGTGTACGAAAACGCACACTCTACCACATATATATATATATATATATATATATATATATATATATATATATATATATATATATATATATATATATATATATATATATATATATATATATATATATCCACAGGGAAAAACAAAAACATTCAAAAAGCAAACAGGTAACTTCGGGAAAATAGGTGGTTGGTATTGACAGAGGTTTAGCGGCAGACAGGTCTGTGTGTTGGTGTTTTCTTGTGCAAAAGAGAAAGAACCAAAGGCTTCAAGCCTGGAAATGTGGTTCTGTCCAACATATGCCAAACAAATGAGAGCCAGATTGAAGATCAGTTCATTCTGAGATATCAGAACACTATCTAGGAGAAAACAGATATTAAGGAAGACAGTTGCAGAGCTGACCTGATGCATTTATTAAGAACTAAGAGTGCTGGTTAACTCTTGCAATAGTTTTGGATAAAAAAAGGTTCACGGGCAGATGGGTGTTATGCGCCCGGTGTATGCAGAGAGTTCAGAAGAGCAGTTACACGTGAGGTAGCCACAGTAAAAAGATAATGATTTAACACTGTGGCGACAGGAGAGAGGCTGAAGGGAGTCAGTAATGGAGGGAAAGTTGATATGGCGATATTCCATTTGCGTCCACTCTGTTTAGTAGAGTTGTATGTTGGAGACTTCACACGCAAAGGAGTTGTATTCTGTATGTGGGTGGTTAGTAGCTTTCCCTGTTATCTGAAGGGATGGTGATTCAATGTTATAAAAATACATACGATATGAGATATATCCTGATATTCAAATAACATATTACATCTTCAAGCGCGCTCAAAACAGATCTGTATATACAATTAAATTGTTAGAGATAACGTGACATGGGTCAGTCCACGCGCACACCTACTGTATATTACTGGTGTGAAAGGTGGGGCAGGTGGGAGCTGCAAAAGGCTGGCATTTGCAACAGTAAGTGCCAGGACACAAATGGACTCTCGCTGTTCATGGCGGAGGAGAAGCGTGGAAAGTAAGGAGGTGGGCGGAGAGGACAGAGAGAGAGAGAGAGGACAGGGGTGGAGTAGAAGAGATGGAGATGGGAGGGGGAAGGAAGAGGAAGATGGAGGATGGATAAGAGAGGCAAGTTGGAGAAGTGAGAGACGGATGGGAAGCGAAGAGACCTTAGTGGCTAGGGAGGAGGTAGTGAAAAATGATAGGGGAGAGGAGAGGGCATAAGACTTAAGGTGAGTAACATGTGGGATGGGAGGGGGAGGAGAAGAGGATATGAGGGAGTGAATGAAATGGGTTGAAGGGGCTGAGAGAGAGAGAGGAAAGTTGGGCGTGTGTCGAGGCATGAGATGAGGAGGAAGAGAGACCGAGGGGAAAGGAGAAGATGGGAAATGTGTAGGGGTGATGGGGAATGAGAGAAACGGAGGGATGGGAGGGGGAATTGTGAGAGGAAGAAGGCTGACACCGAGAGGCAAGGACAGGAGGAAAAGAGAGGAGGGCGGAGGGCAGGAGGAGGGAGAAATGCTGAGGGTTTTAAGAGGAGGAGAGGCACGGAGAGGGAAGCAGAGGAAGGAAGGAAGGGACACCCAGGATGTGAGATATAATGGCCAGGAGGAAGAAGCTTTTAGTCAGGTCGTTCAGAAAATAAGAAGAGAAAGAAATGTTACAGAGAGAGAGAGAGAGAGAGAGTGGAGTGGGTAGCTGGTAATACCTCACCTGCACTTGTTACAGTTTTACGCTATAAAATTTACTTGGCTCTAAATCTAGTAATCTGACTAATGACTTTTGTGTTTCCGTTCTTCCATTGATTTTAATATTACCACTGATCATTTCGTCAGCCCCTCCCAAGTGTTACCAATTAACCCTAAATTAATTCCCAGCTTCCCCTCATCGTCTGACTGTCTGATCCTTTGAAGCTGTCAGTCCATATAGGCTGCCAGCATTGCGTTTCCGTTGTATTCATTTCTCATTATTTTTCTCCTAATCATACGCTACTACCAACAACATATGGATCTATACCATTTATACATTGTTATACAGATTTCATAACTGTAAATGGATTTTACGCCAACTTAGTCCTAAACCGGCCTTTATCTGAAGGATATGTAAAACATACTGATAACTGTGCCCACATAATTTGGTGGTGTTATCGTTTACCAGGTAAAATGATATAGGATATGAAATAGTATTTCAAATATGTTTATTAGTCTTTCGAAAACTTCAAGTGAATAATTACAGAGAACTTGAATCGTTACCAACTCGAAATCTAATCGATACTCAAAATTGCGCAAATAAGAGTAAATGAAATTGTTGTTAACTAATATTTGTATCTCTTTTTTTAGCCTAAGTATTTCTATCAAGAAAAACAAAATTCCTTATGCTTCAGGGACGCATATTTAACTAACAAATATTTAAGGATCAGCGAATATCAGTTTCTTCCTCGTATCTCATGTGAATCGTATTAGTTCATCATCTTAATCAGCAACACAGTTGTAAGCAGACAATGCATTACTCAAAATTTAAGTACTTTGCAAGCACTTCGCGGCCATAACGGGCCGCTCAGTAAGCTAAAATAAAATCCGCTCCTGGATCGTTTTATTTTTTGTCCGAAATCAGAGATTTGTGCCTCAACGCAAGGATCAAGTGCCTCGAGGCCCAGTAGTTGGCTACTACAAACAATGCAATTGGAACAACTTGTGGTCATAACATCCTTTCAGAAAATTTCTTTCCACAAGAAACTGAAACCGGCTCATCTGTGACCCACTTGTAAGCAGCCTGCCAAGCTTCATCTAATTCCTCTTTCCCTTTTCGAGGGGATCACACACACACACACACACACACACACACACACACACACACACACACACACACACACACACACACACACAACGATTACAGTATTTCGGATAGAACACTAAACTATGCATCTTTACAGAGTTATAACTTCCAAATAAAACGTATTGATTAAATAACCGGGTTAATTTAGTATTTTGCCCTGCAAATCTCTCAGTATAAATACCTTTATGGCTGTTGCGGTGAGGTGGTGTTGGCTGTCATTAGGGTCATTGTATGAGTATTGGGCTCAGCGATGACGGCAGTAACTGGGTGATGCTGCCACACCCTGGGATATTACTGACACTAACAATGGGGGGCGCCGCGCCACTGGGTGATGCTGCCACACCCTGGGATATTACTGACACTAACAATGGGGGGCGCCGTCCCACTGGGTGATGCTGCCACGCCCTGGGATATTACTGACACTAACAATGATGGGCGCCGCGCCACTGGGTGATGCTGCCACACCCTGGGATATTACTGACACTAACAATGGGGGGCGCCGCGCCACTGGGTGATGCTGCCATACCCTGGGATATTACTGACACTAACAATGGGGGGCGCCGCGCCACTGGGTGATGCTGCCACACCCTGGGATATTACTGACACTAACAATGAGGGGCGCCGCGCCACTGGGTGATGCTGCCACACCCTGGGATATTACTGACACTAACAATGGGGGGCGCCGCGCCACTGGGTGATGCTGCCACACCCTGGGATATTACTGACACTAACAATGGGGGGCCCCGCTCCACTGGGCGATGCTGCCACACCCTGGGATATTACTGACACTAACAATGGGGGCGCCGCGCCACTGGGTGATGCTGCCACACCCTGGGATATTACTGACACTAACAATGGGGGGTGCCGCGCCACTGGGTGATGCTGCCACACCCTGGGATATTACTGACACTAACAATGGGGGGCGCCGCGCCACTGGGTGATGCTGCCACACCCTGGGATATTACTGACACTAACAATGGAGGGTGCCGCGCCACTGGGTGATGCTGCCACACCCTGGGATATTACTGACACTAACAATGGGGGGCGCCGCGCCACTGGGTGATGCTGCCACACCCTGGGATATTACTGACACTAACAATGGGGGGCGCCGCGCCACTGGGTGATGCTGCCACACCCTGGGATATTACTGACACTAACAGTGGGGGGTGCTACTGCCCTGTGTTGATTTTGATGGCATTTGGATTATGGTGGGAACTTTGTTTATATGAAGAGGTCATTGGGTTATTGTTTTGCCATTCTTCGTCGAGGAAGAAATAATCTGACTTGTGACTCGAACTTTGGTAACGACACCGTGGGAAGAAGGAAGGCAGATGGTGGTCAGATATTTAGTGAGTAAACTTTATTCACAAAATTACGTTTGCTTTCCTGGCTGTGAGTAGTTAAATTTTAAACACAGATTTTGCTACAAGTTTTCACATCTAATCCATACAGTCCACTGAAATGTACTTAAAAAAAATGACTCCAGTCCTGAATGGGATATCTTTAATATGCCTTAATATTGACGATACAGTATTATAGTCGCGGCGCACGACTCTGAGGTTGTCATTATCGTACCCTGGCAACCTACCTGTCAAAAGCACGTCCAATTTTGTTTCATATTATACACGAATCATATTATTATACACGAATACATTATACACGAGCATTATTATACACGAACATATTACAAAGAAAGCACATGCGTATCATATTATACACGAATCATATCATTATACACGAATACATTATACACGAGCATTAGTATACACGAACATATTATAAACAGATCACAGGCGTTTCATATTATTCACGAATCATATTATCAAAAATATATTATACACGAGCATTAGTATACACGAACATATTATAAACAAATCACAGGCGTATCATATAACAGTATACACGAAATCGGAAGCACCGTTGACGGATATGTTGCCAGGGCACTATAATGACAGCCTCAGAGTCGTGCGCCGCGACTATAGTGCAATAGTGTCACCGTACGTACAGTAAGTGTGTGTGTGTTAGTGCACTAGCGTTACCGTACGTACAGTAAGTGTGTGTGTGTGTGTGTGTGTGTGTGTGTTAGTGCACTAGCGTTACCGTACGTACAGTAAATTTGTGTGTGTGTGTGTGTGTGTGTGTGTGTGTGTGTGTGTGTGTGTGTGTGTTTGCTGACTGTTGGTGGGTGCCTAAAACACGTGAAGAGGTGACTCCACAAAAATTCAAATAAAGCGACATATTGGGGTAGAAAGACAAAGAATCGACTGGCTAGATTCCTTAGAAATGGTTATGGAAGGAATTAAATGGAATTATATACAATGAATTATAAGAAGGTGGAAAGGAAGAGACTGGTATAGGAACGAAAAGCGAAGAATGAGAGGGAGCCAGGCATAATATTCGTGTTAAAATTTTGCTGCAACACAGCACTGATGATGGACAAATAACAGTTATGCGCCAAAACAAATTGAAAAGAGTATACTGGTGGTGGCACTGGTGGTGGTGATGGAAATGTTGGGAACGGGATGCAAAAAGGAGAGTAAAGAATGGATTCCTTTCTCCTTCATTTTTCCATCACATTTTCTCTCTTACGTCTTAAAACCACAGTGAGTCGTGTGGTGGTGGTGTGCCTGTGTGAACACCTTGTAGTGGTGGTGATGGTGGTCTGTTACTGTGGTAATTCCTCACCACAGTAACACATCATCTTCTGACACATCTTATTACCATACTCAGACACCTCTTTATATCCGGATTGTAGATCTCAACAAGTAGATTAATCGAGTTTGTAAATAGAAGTGTAATTACCAGACTCTAAGCAATTACAGGACGATAATAGCCTTGGCTGAACTTGAGAGTGCAGTTAAGGATAATCAACTGATCCCTTTCACAGCCCGTATGTCATTACGAGGGAATCCATTTCAGAAACAGTTGTCTAAATGTAATGGATTTATCACTTCGTTTGTCACACATTGGGGTAAATAGATTAATTTCTTCTCTTCGAGAGTTCTCAAACCAATAGCAAAAGGTTGGGATTCGTCAGCTTTATAATACTATGTTTCTGACATGTAGTAACGTGGAAGGTGTGGGCATGATATTCACAGAAGTCTGTGCAGCATTTGAGGTGGTGTGTGGGGTGAAGAGAAGACGAAAGGGAGTGCAAGGAACAGCATGGTGGAATGAAGAAGTGACACAGGCTGTGGCACAAAGGAACAAAGCATATAGTGAGTGGATGAGAAACAGGGGAGTGGAGGAAGTTGAGACACAGAAGAGAGAGTAATATGTAGAGAAGGAGGGAGAGATTAAAAGATTAGTAAAAGTAAGAAGAGAGTGGATGAGTAATTTGGAGGGAATTTAAGTGTAAAATGGAGGGAATGTAAGAAAATCTTCTGAAAGAGGTAAAGAGAGTTAGGGTGATAAAGAAGTAAGTCGAGGACTGAAAGATAAAAATGGTATATTGCCAATGGAGAAGGGGAAAAAAGTGAGCAGATAGAGTGAACACTTTAAGGAATTGTTGAACATAGAGAATGAATGTAATGCAAGTGTAAGTGGCTGGAGAATGGCTGGGAGGAGGAGGGAGGTGAGAAGAGAGAAAGGAATCAATAGGATGGAAGTAGTGGAAGCAATGAAGAAAGTGAAAATGGGGAAAGCCCAAGGAATTGGTGGAGTGTGTGGTGAAATAATGAAACAAGGGGGAGAGATAGTAATAGAATGGATATGGAAGTTGTGCAGATTGGCCTGGGATGAAGGTAGAGTCCCGGAGGATTGGAAGTTTGGTATAATTATTCCCCTGTACAAAGGAATAGGGGAAAAAGAAGTGTGTGGTAATCATAGGAGCATTTGCCTTCTTAGTGTAAAAGGAAAAGTATACGGTAGGATACTTATTGACAGAGTTAGGGAAATAATAGGAATTTGTTGGAGAAGAACCGAGATGGTTTAGGAGGTGAAGAGGTTGTGTAGATCAGATTTTCATTCTTAGATCTTTAGTGGAGAAGTTACAAGAGAAGGGATGTAAGTCGTATGGAACCTTCATGGATTTGGAGAAAGCATATGACAGGGTGGATAGACACGGAATGCGGAAAGTATTAAGAATATATGAAGTAAATGGGAGGTTGCTGAATGCCTTGAAAAGTATGTATGAGGGTGCTAAGACTGCAGTGCTATTGGATAGTGAACTGAGTGATTTTTTCAGTCTGAATGTTGGATTGAAAGAGGGATGTGTCATGTCTCCATGGTTTTTCAGTCTGTATATGGAGAGGGTCATAAAAGAGATACAAGGTAGGACAGTGGATGTTGGAGCGCCCCTAATGAGAGAGGGCAGTGTTTTGAAACTCCCTGGACTGTTGTTTGCAGATAATATTATATTGTTAAGTGAAGACGAAGGGGATCTGCAAGGCTTGGTGAATGAGTCTGGTAAAGTGTGTAAGAAACGGAATCTAAAGGTGAATGTAGGGAAGAGTAATGTTATGATCTTTGAGAGAAAATAAGTCACTGGCTGTACAAAGAAGTTGGATGAGGAGGAAATGGAAAATGTGAGTGCATTTAAGTACTTGGGTAATGTTATGAGTAAGGATGGAAGTTTAGTGGGTGAAGTGCTTGAAAGGGCACAACAAGGAAGAGAGGTTGCTGGTTCATTGAAAACATTATTAGAAACAGGGAAGTGAGCATGGAAGTAAAAAGGTCACTGCATGACAGTAATGTGATACCAACTCTAACTATGGAAGTGAAGCTTGGACCTTGTTGGAAGGACACAAGTCAAGAGTGGGAGTAGTGGAAATGAGTTATTTAGGAGGAGCATATGGAGTTACATGGAGAGACAGACTGAAATATGAGGAAGTGAAGGAGTGCTACGGTGTGGATGTGGATGTGACAGAAGGCGTTAGGAGAAATGCACTGAGGTGGTTTGGCCATGTGTAGAGGATGTAGAGTGAGAGACTATCGAAGAGAGTGTATTGAATGAGGTGGGGAGGGGGAGAGGGTGGGGGAGGCCATAGATAAGATGGAGGGATGGAGTGGAGAAATGTATGAAAGATGGGTGTGAGCTGGGAGCAGGACAATGAAATGACGGGGGACCGGGGGACTTGGAGGCGATTTAGTTTGTGGCCACCTCTTACGGGATTAGGCGTCTGGCAATAGATAGATAGATAGATAGATGGACAGACAATAATAATTTTGGCTCGGGGACAGGATCTCGCAATTCTCGCATCCCGCCTAAAAAGTAAAAAAAAAAAAAAAAAAGATTACAGATTGCACTGTGTGTTTATTCCACAGTGGCGTGAACTCATCAATTAGAAGAGTCATACCCACACATGGAAATGTTTATCAGCACGTTCAGTGCGATAATGAAATGTGTAATTTATTCTGACTGTCTTTAAAAAACACTGTTCAAGTAGGCAAAGGTCTCTCATAGTGAATGGGTTAATGAAGCTGTACTTACCACAGCCACATCGAAAGATTCTCGAAAATAGAAAATAATCGCTATGAATTGGCCAGTACGAAAATGGTATATTCATTATCGGTCCTGAATAAACGACATTCACATCTGCAGGTATAATTCTTCCACACACTGACTTCCTGGGTAAACCTTCCTCTCTTATAACAGACCATACAAGTGTTTGCTGAATAAAGGATGTTCTCTCAAATGCTACACTTTTTCAGCCTGTATGTTTTTTACCATTTCCTTTGGGTGGGATAATGATGATGATGATGATGAAGATATGATGGTGATCATCATCATTATTTACATTGTTATTATTATTATTATTATTATTGTTGTTGTTGTTGTTGTTGTTGTTGCTGTTGCTCTTATTATTATTATCATTATTATTATTATTATTGTTGTTGTTATTATTATTATTTTTTTATTACCACTTTTTTTTCATATTCATGATATTATTATTACTATTATCCGTCCATCCGTCGCGTAATCTTTCTCTGCCCCCTTAGGAGCACAGGGGCCGTGGCCCTGGGCTGGGCTACTCAGTTCCGACATTAAAGGCAAGGATAGGCCTCACTTATCCGTGAGTGGCATTGTGTGTGCAGTATACCTCAACCACTACTCAGACGGAAACCCTTACAGGCGCCTTAACCCACTAGACAACCGAGCTACACTCGGTGTAATGTTTGGTTTCCTGGATAAAAGTATAACAGTTTTATTTTCACTCAGTATAAAGTTACCTGAAGGATGCACTACATCGAGTGAGTGGGTGTTGGGCACCCCCACCTACCACAAATGATGATGATGATGATGATGATTAATATGATGATGATGATGATTAGTCAACACAGAACATGTACAAGTTCAGCCGCGTATTCGTCATGTTAACATGTTGTTCATCACGTCTTCCTCAGAACTGTATAACTATGTATACCATTTACCCTTTCACCCCGAGACAACCTTTTAGATTTATTTTGGCAACCTCTGGCACACACACACACACACACACACACACACACACACACACACACACACACACACACACACACCAATTATGCAAGAAAATCTAAATGTAAAAATATGTGAATAATGCAGGTTCCTTTGTGCAGTACGTCAGAACAATAATTACATTTGTCAACAAAGAGGTATTCATTACGCCACGTGTCAGGCAAGATAACAGTGATGGGGAAATTACGAGTAAACCACATAATGATAAGTGTGTTTATATAGCCTTACAATAACTATCAATACCATGACTTTTTTTTTTTTTAGGTAAGTGGGAACGTCCTTCATCTATTCAGCTGATGAATTGTTACCTTCATTTGGCTCTGCACTGGCTGACAAGCCAAAACGGTTTCCTTTAATCAAGAAAGCCATTAATTGCACTGGGTACTAACCATATAACCACATGGACGCCTAGTGAGGTATGCCTCTATCATAGGATGGAGCCAGTAAGGGTTTACATCACAGCAATGCATGGGATTTATGGTTCATATAATGGCATTCAGGGACGAGCGAGGCTGGTCACACTCCAGTCTCATCTGAACGACTCACTCTCTCCTTTACCATGTTTTGTCCATCACATATAATTTTCCCTGCAGTCTCCACTCGTCTATAGTCTCTATTTAAATATCCTTTATAATATGAACTACATCTCAGTCTTTTCACTCCATTACGCCTCATTCTGGAGTTTGCCATCAATTCACCCCCCCCCCCACCCACCCACCCACTCAAACACTCAGCGCCTCCATAAAGTATGATGATAACATGAGTCAACTCTTGGTCGCGCTGATATGCAAGGTGATGCTAAAAACTCTCTCTCTCTCTCTCTCTCTCTCTCTCTGCAATATCCATAAAAAAAAATTCCAGCCATAAGTTTTCTGGTAACAAATTCACAAGGACACCTCACGCCGTGCCTAACAATTCTCTGTTTCAGTCCCTGCCTAACTTTTACTTTTGGCCTCCCTAACATTCTTTCTTCCTCCCTCTCCTTTCCTCCTCCCGTGTATTCTCTCTCTCTCTGTCTACCTCACCTGTCATGCACTACCTTCCTCTGTATTTTCCTCTGTCTATGCGTTTCCTTACTGCTTTCAGCCGCCATTCTTGCCACCCTACTTGTTTCCCTGCTTCCCTACCTCCATCTCTACCTACCTACATTATTCCCTCCTTCGTTATCTCCCTCTCTGTTTCCCAACTTTCCTCTCTGCTTCACCATTTGACTTTCTACTTCCCTAACTTCTCTGCCTCTCCATCTTTCTTCCGTCCTCACCTACCACACCCAACCTCCCTCTCTATTTCTAATTCGTTACCTTCCTTTCTGGCTCTGCCTTCCTCCTGCACCCCCTACACTCCTTCCCTGCCACCCTTCTTACCCTGTCGCTTCCTTCGTCCCCCACTCCCTACCTTTCGGCCACCTTCATCTGGCCGTCTTTCCCCATCACTGACCTGTTTCTTTCTCTCTCCCTCTCTGCCGTCCTCTATCTCCCTCCCTGCCTTTTTGCTGCCGGCTTCTGTCTCTGTCTCGCTTCCACTATTCCATCCTGCCTCCTCCCCTCTGCCCTCATTGCCTCTCGCCATCACTGTGAACTTTTTCCTCCTGCTTTTTCTCGTCCGATTCCGCCTCTGCCCGACTTTTTCTTCTCCTGTACCTGGCAAAAGACACTTCTCCATTCCCTGTGTAACCTTCCTCCTTCCTTCCCCCCCATTGCCTAATTCTTTTTTTTCCCCTCCCATATCCTTGTTCCCCTCCTCTATTTGCTTCCCTCCTTCCTCACTGCCTACCTTGTTCTTCCATTTCACAAACTACCTTCCTACTTCTACGCCTAACACCCTCCTCATATTTTGCCTACATCCTTCCTCAATCCCTATCTTCCTATTTCATCCATGTTACCACATCTCTCTCTCTCTCTCTCTCTCTCTCTCTCTCTCTCTCTCTCTCTCTCTCTCTCTCTCTCTCTCTCTCTCTCTCTGACATGTTATCCCTGCCTTAAAAGTCTGCAGTTTGAGAAACCTTTTGTTGCTATTTCGGCAATACCAAGTAGACAGAGGAGTAAGGTGTGTGTGATCTAGGGAACTCTTATCACACTGTCATTTCATGGTTTTCTCTTACTGTACCTCCAGTCCTTTCTCTTTATCTATGTTATCACCATTGGCCCCCATCTTATCCGTCTCTCTGGGCGTATTCATCGCAGAAATGGAAACATTGTCTTTTTTACTTATATCCGATTTTTCACTCTTCGGTAGTTGCTGACCTTCAGAGAGAGAGAGAAAGAGAGAGAGAAATGGAGGGCGGTGAGTGGTTTGATATGTCCTACACTAAAGGTGTTAACTCACTAATCTAAGAGGAGCAGACAGGTGTGTATGTGTGTGTGTGTGTGTGTGTGTGTGTGTGTGTGTGTGTGTGTGTGTGTGTGTGTGTGTGTGTGTGTGTGTGTGTGTGTGTGTGTGTGTGTGTGTGTGTGTGTGTGTGTGTGTGTGTGTGTGTGTGTGTGTGTGTGCAGATACATACATACGTAATTACGTACTTACATACATAAACAGATAGAGAGAGGGAGAGGGGAAATCAGATGAGACAAGAAGTGAGAGGAAGGGAGAAAAAAGGGATTTAACCTGTCGCTGATAAGATGCCTTTCATCCCCACAATATAATTTTCTAACACTATCAAGAATGTAATATAAACCACGTCATTACAGTGAAAGCTTTACTGTACTCGAATCCCGACGAACTGCCCTCTTGCAATCCACTATCCTGCCAGGGGATAAGGGAGGAGCTGGGAAGGAGGGGTGTTGTATAGCTGCCGCACGGGTATTTATATGTGTGGGTGCCACTGCGTGAAGGCTTCTTTCTCCAGCACCAATGAACCCATTAAAACCCATTTTTGTAGGCAGGCTCACGTAATATGAGTTAGCAAGCATCATAGATAATATACGTCATTGTAGTGAAGGGATAGGTAGACACTTTATAAATCTTTAAAAACGATGGTCTTTCCTAAGATGAATATATCAGTTCCATAATCCAACCTTTTACCAAAAATGTTGGCCTGTGGGATCCTGACTTCCTGCAGTTGTCGCCTCTAGTCTGTTCTGTGTATGGCATTATTGATAAGCCAGTCCTTTATGATACAATACAGTATTCTCGTTACGTCCCAGCAATCCCTCTCAGCATATAAGGCTGTTTGATCTGGAGGAGTTAGTGGCTTCAATAACCCCTTCAGAACAAGATTTTTTTTTTTTTTTGTAAAACGCTCTAAATGAATATACAATGAAAGACGTCATCGCAGAGGAATTATTATTTTTTTTTCATCATCTCTTCCGTTCATTTCGCCTTATGCCCTCGTTATATCCCATCTATCATCATCATCATCATCATTACTTAATAATCATCCCCATCATCCTCGTCATCATTATCATCATCCCAACCTTACCTCTTACAGATTCACTGGGTGGAAGGGATTCGCAGACGAATAGAAGAACAATAAAGATAAGACAACTATTGCCGGAATATCCTGTGAAAGTCTGTATGCAGAGAGAGAGAGAGAGACAGACAGACAGACAGACAGACAGACAGAGACAGAGACAGACAGACAGACAGACAGACAGACAAACAGACAGAAAATAATTTAACTTTTCTTTTCTTCAGAAGAATATTCATTGCTTAGGGGCGAAACAAGCAAAGTCTTAGTATTTCCTCATATTCCGCATAATACTTACATAAAAAATATCGTGTACTGATGTTTTTGATGAGATTATATAAGCGTTCCTTATTTTTGGCACGAACATATGCTGTGCTCTCAAGTTGGTCTTAACCATGCAAATTTCATCAGTCCACCTCTTCATTTTTTTCCTTACCTCAGAGCTTCGTTTCTCTCTCTCTCTCTCTCTCTCTCTCTCTCTCCCTCCCGTGGGCATGAGAAAAGACATTTATTTTTATTTCCTGATGAGAACTGCAGGATTGTGATGTGGCTGCGTTTTGCGGTTAAGAATGGATTTACACACACACACACACACACACACACACACACACACACACACACACACACACACAAAGGGGGAGGAGGTACCAAATCTTAAACGTTACATCATCATATTTGCACAGGCCACATAGCCCCTACTATCCTTAACAAGTTGTGAGTTCTAATAATAATAATAATAATAATAATAATAATAATAATAATGTGTGTGTGTGTGTGTGTGTGTGTGTGTGTGTGTGTGTGTGTGTGTAAAATATAATAATTTGTCTAGAATATCTCCAATTCTTTCCTTTGACACAAAATCTCACTTCTCTCTTCCCTTTTATCTTATCCCACCTTTCCCCCCAGTTTTCCCTCCCTCTTCCTTTATCTTGTTGTCCTCTTTCCTCTTTCTTCCTTTTTATCATCTCCTTTTTTTTCCTCTCATTTCCATCATTTACTCTACGCCTCCTTCGCTTATGTGTTTCATTCCTTCTCCGTTTCACCAGTTTCTCTCCCTCTCCTCTTCTTTTATCTCTCCTTCTTCCATTTTTTTCACGTTTGTTCCTCCCTCTCTTAATCCTTCTTTCACATCCATTCCATCCCTTTCCTCTCATCCGTTCCGCCTTGCCTCTCCCTTTCCACTTCCCTCCCTTACATCCCTCTCTTCCTCTTCCCATCTCTCCCCCTTTCATTCCTCTCTCTCTCTCTCTCCAACATATTCTTTCTCTTCCTCCTGGCTCGTCTCCCACACAACATCACTGCATGTCTTTCACCCTCTCTGTCTCTCTATTTCCCTTAATCCCTATAGCCCCCTTCCCTCCCATTCCTCACCCCTCACGTCCCTCTTCTACCTCCCTCTCCCTCTGCCTCTCCACGGATGGGTATGCGGGGTTAGCGAGGACTAATGAAGGAACGAAAAATTAAAATAACTCTTAAAACCAGTTTATCTTTTTAAATGAAAAGGCAGCAAATTAGCAAAGGATGATTTTTTTTTGTCCAGAGCAACTCTTCTGGTCTGAGTTGTTTGCTTTATATTTTTCAGGAAGTGTTGACTCGTATTTCAATTTTCTGTTTGTCTGTCGGTCAGTTTCTGTCTGTGGTTTGTCTGGCTGTCATTCTGTCTCATTGTATCCCTCCAGATTTATCTATCTGCCTTTATTTATATAATTCTTTATCTTTCTGCATTCTTATATCAATATCAATGCATAAATTTATGAATCAGTATTTATCATCCTGTCTTTCCATCGCTCAAGCATTTGTATCTTCCTCTCTGTCTTCCTCACTCTATCTGTCATTGTCTGTCTATGTATATTTTTGTATATATCACTCTCTCTCTCTCTCTCTCTCTCTCTCTCTCTCTCTCTCTCTCTCTCTCTCTCTCTACGACATCACAGCATTCATTATAATTATGTACACACACATACAAAACCTAAAAGAGCTGTCGTTCGCAATAAAAGAAGAAGTAAACACAACATAAACATAATCTATATTACCGTGGTAATGGAGAAAGAAAAAGAAGATGGACGAATAAACATAGACAACTAATTCATAACATAAATAATTTTTAGCTCCTTTATTGTCTCATTACTTTGAGGCATTTCATCCCAGCATTAAAGGCCAGAATGACTAGTGGCTCTACTCTGTGTATTGTGCTGTAAATGTACTGCAGAACTAACGGGAAGGGTTTCCAATAAACCACGAGTGCCCATCTGATGTGAGGGCTTATAGACATCTGGGCCCGTATGCATAAAAGGTCCTGGGACCTAGGAACTAGTCGCAAGTCGTAGGAACTGATCCCAAGTCGCAGGACTTGTTTATAAACGCTCCCAGGTCCTAGGACTGGTCCTAAGACACGGAGATTTTAGGTGTAGCCAGGGAGGTGACTTACGACTTAGGAATATTCCTAGGACCTGAAAATGGCTGAACAACAACAAGCTCCGAGGCGTCAGCAGAGAAGTTTTCGCCCACGTAGGGGGGTGTTGAATGAATTAAGTGATGCAGAACTGATAAGCAGATATCGTTTGGATCGTGCAGGAATTATTTTTGTTACCGACTTGGTAAGAGATGTCCTGCAAAGTCCATCTGAGAGGAACCAGGCACTTACCCCGGAGATGAAAGTGATCATTTTGTTGAGATATTTGGCCACAGGTAAAATGCAACTATGCAGCAGTGATGATTTGGGACCCTCAGAGCCTACAGTCAGCAGAGTTATCTCACAGACATTAAATGTGTTCTACAGACGTGAAATAATGTGTAGATTCTTGAAGTTCCCCACAGACCCCCAAGAACTACAGAGGAAAAAAATCGAATTTATGGAGATTGCTGGCTTCCCCGGGGTGGTTGGAGCAATTGATGGGACACATATGAGAATAATAGCCCCAAAAGAGTTTGAAGAAGAATATGTGAAAGCGGTATCATAGCATTAATGTACAAGTTGTTTTTGATGCCAAGTACAGTATTATTAACTGTTTGGCCAAGTGGCCAGGGTCAGTGCATGATGCTAGGATACTCGGTGAAAGTGGACTTAAAAGAATGTTAGTTGTGCTGTTGAAGATTATGTCCATTCTCTCCATTTCTGTACTGAATATGTTGCCAAACGAGGTTCAATGCTCCCGCGTCGTCTGTATGTTTACAATACACGATAGCCTAGCGTCCACAGAAAAAAGAAAATGTAACTGGAAAATAGACACTTAAATTCATCAAGAAATCCACCTACATTATTTCTATAATAATTTTATGACTTAGAGTATTTTACTAAATAATATATCTCTCTATCTTGGCCAAAAACTGAATTTTTGGAAAAAAATATCGCTGCAGTAGCACTTTTCCTAAGTCTGGGACTTGGGAAAATTCCTCCGTAGGAATTGCCATGTACGTCCTAGGTGGTGTTTATGAATCGATTCCCAGGACACAGTCCCAGCTGAGAGCAGTTCTTAGGACTATCCTAGGAACATTTTTGAATAGGGGCCCTGGTTGGCGCTCCTTAACCCACTAACGACCAGCCAGCTATTTGGTTATGTGGTTACCACTCATCGCAGTAAATGGGAAACATTTGGCTTGTCACCAGTTAGCTGAAGGGAAGCACTGCATAAAGTGAGTGGATGGTGAGGACCTCTACCTACCGGTGTTAACAAACAATTGTAATTTAAAACTATGCATCCATTACCCAATACCTTATTGCCCAATAACAAGTGTAAGGGTTCAGGGTTAGGCTAATCAGTCTCTAGACACTTAGGGCGAAACTGACTGTTTGTTCCCCCGAGGGACATTACGTGAGCTATAGCTTCAGCAAACACTCGGAATTCTACATCTATGGCCCACATCAAACTGGTGTACCGTAACGGAATAGCTCACCAGGGGTCCATTTTTACCTATGTTTTTTTTTTCTTCGGTGCAAGGAAGAAGGAACCAAAGGCCAGGAGCCTGCAAAGTATTCCCTCCAAGAAAAAACAAAAACAAGATAACAAAGAGCCAAATTCAAGACCCGTGCATTTCGAGATGCCGGGCCACTCTGCGTTTGAAAGACTGGAGATCATAGGCAGTAGGAAATACAATACAGAGGGAGAGTACCAGAGTTGACCTGTTGCATACGTGAAGGACTGGGAGTAACTACTAAGTATTAGAAAGATGGACAGAAAAGGGATGAGAGCATGTTGCTAGATGGGTGCTACCGGCAGCCGTAGCGGTGGAGGGATGCAAGCAGACAGTTCAGAGGAGCAGTGACCATTGAAGTAGGGATAGGAACGAGTTAAAAGTGCAACAATGCGGCGAAGAGACAGAGGTTGAAGGGAGCCAGTAAGAGGAAGAGAGTTAATGAGACAAAAAGCCTTCGACTTCACCATATTGAGAAGAGCTGTATGTGTGGAGCCTCCCCACACTTGAAATCTGTACTCTACACAGGAGAGAGAGAGAGAGAGAGAGAGGGAAAGAAAACCGTGTATAAAGTCAACAAGCGTGCAGGAGTAAAGAAGGAACGGAGTCGGCTTAGCATACCTAATCTCTTGGCAGCAAAATTTTCAAGACAGGTAATATGTTCTTTCCAAGATAAATCCCGAGAGAATGAAGCCCCAGGTACGTTTAAGCTCAGAGATAGGCTTCTTCCACTCCACCACACTGGCTTTTAAGATTGTAGTGTGAATGTAAGACATGAACAGGGTGACGGGATTAGCGGTGAAGGGTGAGAGCGCTGGAGGAATGGTAAGAAGAGGAAGAGGAGGAGAAGGAGGAGGAAGGAAGGAAGAGAGAATAATGAAAAAGGAGGAGGAGAAGAGAAGATGAGGAGGGGTATGAAGGGGAGTGGTAGGGATGGATGAGAAGGAATGAAATTGGTTGAGTGTTGGGAGGGAGGAAGGGGAAAAGTGTGAGAAGAGGAGAGATAAGAGAGGGTAAAATACGTGGGAAAGGAGCTGAGTTGTGCGATGGGGCTGGGGGAGAATGGATGGAGAGTAAGGGGCAGGGAGAAAAGGTGGACAGAGTGTGAGGGAGGAGTGAGGGGGAAGGGCAGTGTAGGAGATGGGTGGGAGTGAGGGATGAAAGAGGAGCTGGAGAAGGAAGGCGGAGAAAGGAAGAGGGGACTGGGAAGGCAGTGAGAGAGAAAGTGAGAAAGAGAGAGGAGGCGATGAAGTGGCAAAGGAGAAAATGCGGGGAATAGGGAGGGATCGAGGGAGAATGAAGAAACGAGAATAGTAAGATTGGGGAGGGAGAGGGGAAGAGAGATGAGAAAGGCAGAGAGAAGACTGAAAGCGGTGCCTGGTTTAACGATTTATACCCTCCAGTGCCATTAAAGGATTATTGCTAATTCTTCGATAATCCACGCACCAGGCATGGCAGGGCACAGCAGGGCAAGGCAGGACAGGGAAAGGCAGAAAGAGAAGGAATAAGAGGAAGAGGCAGAGGAAAGGGACAAGAACGGGAAGAAGGGAAGGTAATGCAGTAGGGCAGGGCAGGGCAGGGCAAGGCAGGGTAGGGCACGACAGGTAAGAATATGGTAGAGCAGAACGGGAATCATCATTCCACTTCGTAGGTTAGCAGGCTAACTGCAAAATAGAGAACATAAAGGCGGATATTTATGGTCAGCTTTTAACGGAAAACCAATACAGTGAGCCATCATTTTCAACACGTAAATTTAAATGAGCTCAACAGTGAATTTAATAAAGTACCAATAAGAAATCAATGCTATCTCTAAAGGGGATTTACCAGTTTCATAACGTTTACGGTTGCAGACTGGGGGGGAAATTAATATATCTAATACGCTTTTGTCAGCCTTTGGGCAAAGACTTGACAATCCTTCTCTGACAGTCCTACTGCATACCACAAGCCCTCATATGTCACCCCATCTGCATTAATTCCCACCATCTATACCGAATGTATGGAAGGGATCTCACGTTCGAAGCTTGTATAAAGGTATCAGTGTCTTAGTATGACATTCCGGTGAGTATTCTAGTGATTGGTTAAGACACTAATAAAATAAAATCTCCAAACACCTCCTGCTCCAACCTGGGTCTGATCTAAGGCTCCTTCGGTGGTAAGTCAACTCTCTGCCACTTATGTTCTTCCGTATTATTAGCTCAAGTACGCTGTCTGACATATACAGGGTGGTCCATATATTACAAAACCCAATTCTCGTGTGTTGCGGAGTCGGCTCAGTCAGTGCTACAAGTGTTCATTCTGCATCATTTTCTACTGTTCACAACTCGTACCAAGCATGCAGTGTCTGTTTCTTTACTTCGACTGATTGCTTGGTCGATTACTAATTTCATACGACAGCTAAAATAGCTTCGCTCCCCAAGAAAGGCAAACCGAGCCGCCCACGCAACATATAATGTAGGAGAACCAGTGTACGAACCACTCTGTATGCTGATATATTTCATCGTGGTGAGCTAAGAGCATTAACACTGAGTTTCGAGTTGCAGTGGTGCCATCTTCGAAAGCCAACGCATGGTATGTAGTAGTTCAATTATTGCCATGCTAACCAATACGGCGATATTACGGCCCCAGCTATGCTTGTGGAAGGATGTGCCTTAACTTTGTGTTATATCCCACTGGAGCCCAGTGTCCTCAATATAGGACGGAACTGGGAATTTTCAAAAGTTAATAAAGCAGGGAACCTCCGGGTAGGGACCTATGAGCTTCGCGACTATGAGCCGATAGGCGGAGGGCGGTACGCTTAGTACCCTGCCAGCACAATCCATCCCGCAGGACCTCTGGGAGCCAGTGGTATATAATAGCGTGAGTAACTGCTCCCCACAGCCAAGAAACATATCTGCTGCCACGACCCCCCAGTCCCCCCCCCTCTCTCTTTTCTTTGATACACACACACACACACACACACACACACACACACACACACACACAAAGGCATGCCCGCCCGCCCGTACGCGCACTTTTTAGAGTATTTTCTTTAAACCGCTTGACAGTTATACTTAACTCTGGGGAAATTCCTCTTAGTGACAGAGTAAAAAACAATGTCCACTTGTCCCATCAGTACAATGTCTGGTTCTTTTCCTGTTACCACCAAACGATTTTGTTCATCTTGAGAGAGATCCCTCTAGTGGAGGAATCTCCTTCAGTTCCTTCACTATAATGACGTCTTTCACACATTATTCTTTTTGTCGGCGGACCATTTTGATAACTTACAGGAGACTCATTGCTGTGAAAAGGCTACAAACACTCTTGAGTAAGCCCTCCACAACGATGATGTCTTATTAGTTCTTGCTTCCTTCACATTACTAAGTAAAAGTATCGCATGCAGTTCTCAATGTACAGTACTCTTGAAAAGCCTTCCATACCTACACCCACGCTTTAAGAATTGGATGGTGGTGGGTTACTTCTCTTGTGACAGATTATTATGTTCCTCTTTTCAGTGGTTCAGTTGCCCCTCAGCACCCGTAAAACACAGTTGAAATGTCATGTAGTGCATTTGTTCTAACACGACGAACGTCCTTGACACATTTTAGTTAGATTAATGGATTCGTGTACTCAGTATGGAAAGTTATTTTGATCAGCATCCTAGAAGACCAATTCCTATCTCTAGGCTAAGGTTCACCAAATTTCATGCAACCGAGGGTTCAAGAGGAAATAGCCCAGTTCCGTCAGGTGAAAACACACGGAGATTAGCAGGGATATTGTGCCATGTCAAACGAATGTAAGTCCCACTCTACACTACACTACATATATATTAAGGCAACAAAAAGGGTTGTTTGGTATTCAAAGAGTTAGGACTAGAAGATAATATTAAATCCAAGTGTTATGGCTATATACAATGCTGCAAAACTCTATATACAGGAAACTGTTGGTATTGCCTAATTATACTGCCATGCTAATTTACGTAGCCATAGTGGTCAAGACACACACACACACACACACACACACACACACACACACTTCATGTGATGATAATAACGATAACAAAGACAGTAACGATGGTGGTTATGACGACAACTGTTCCATTTAGCTCAGGTAGGATGGAAGAAGCTCTTGAACAACTGACATGGATTGATGATGATGATGATGATGATGATGATAATCATGGTAAAGGAGACGATGTTTTTGGCCAAAAGGACCATGTTGATAATGACTTAATTACTGTAGGACAACAACCTCTCATTACCTCATTACCTCTGACAAAGGTTAATTGAGCCTGGTATTAACATTTTCACTTGGTACTAAGGCAAATACAATTATCTGGAGGCAGTGTAAATATGCTAATTGTAATGCTACTGATGAGGTAAATATTGTTTCTAACCTCTTCAGCTCGTGGGGTTCTCGTCAATTAAACAGAACCGGCTGGCGACAACAAGACGGAAAACTGTCAGCATGCAAATGGCAATATATGGTCCAGTTAATTATTTTATTCGGCGACGCTCTGACACACACACACACACACACACACACACACACACACACACACACACACACACACACACACACACACACACACACACACACACACACACACACACACACACACACACACACACACACACACACACAGAATCACAAAGTTAGTGTACTATGGGCTGGTTTGAGCATTTTTTTTTTACTTAAGTACACCAGCCTTCCATATAATTACCTCATCACCGTCATTATTTGTGTAATCAAACAAAGGCTTTCAGGGGCTGAATATTAATCGCCCGCCTAAATATATCGTCTGCAATGGTACACGTTACCTACAAACCAGATTTCAAGAGGAGATATTTTGGCAATAAATACATACACACAAAGACACACAGACACACACCGACAGAAACCATGTGGCCTCGCCTTGCTAAAACCAAGCAATGAAAAATTTGCAAATATCAATGGAATTCAGTCACTGCGTGTCACAAAAGGCAAATCCATATTTTAGAATATATGGCGGATGGCATTCGGTCGTGTTTGATCAAATCCTCACCAATTGGCTTCTGCACAGCCAAGGAATTGCTATTTCCAGATGGTTAAGTGGAAATTCATCTACAACGGTTGAGGTATTATGGCAACACACACACACACACACACACACACACACACACACACACACACACACACACATATATATATATATATATATATATATATATATATATATATATATATATATCGCCTGGCCTTCCTAGAGTCTGGCGGTAATAACTTTTCCAGTTCCTTAGCTCATATCGTTTTTATCCAGATATTTTACAAAAAGTCAATCATTAGTGAGCAGGAACAAACCACATGGAAAGCACCATAAGATTCGAGTAGTTTGTGAATCAGTGGAACTAGTTAATAATGTATTTTTGTTTCTTTAATTGCTTTTCTTTTCCTCGATAACTCTCTCTCTCCCTCTCTCTCTCTCTCTCTCTCTCTCTCTCTCTCTCTCTCTCTCTCTCTCTCTCGTCTACATTGTTATTTATTAATGCCTTGGAGTACCCATTTTTGTCTCTGAACTGAAATTCTTGTCCAGTAGTGTTATTAATGTCTGAATAGCTACAGAAATGTTATGTTAAATATCGTGGTCAATAACAAGAAATTCTTCACAAGCCTGGTTTGGTAGTCTGTATGTACAGCCTTCATGACATTTTCATTCATAACTCTTCTAGGGTATACAGGCAAACTTTTACTACAATATGGCTACCCTTGGGCAAAATTCTATTCTATTCTTCATTTCATTAAATGAGAAATTGCAAAGTGAATGAACGTAAAGCGTCTGTGTGTGTGTGTGTGTGTGTGTGTGTGTGTGTGTGTGTGTGTGTGTGTGTGTGTGTGTGTGTGTGTGTGTGTTTGTGGTATGACAATGTGTGCGTATGGAGTGGCAGTGTGTGAAGTGGAGTGGCAGTGTTTGTGATGTGGTATGGCAGTGTGTGGAGTGGAATGGCTGGTGGTTGGGCTATAAAACATGGGTGTTCCTGTAATAGTACTGGCGTGGGGATGTCGTGCTGGTATAAAGGCCTGTTAAAGACCAGTAACATCACCTTTATTACCGGCTTTACGACGTGGGATGAGAGGCCTGGGCTGGCACAGAGAACATTGTTAGTGTCCTCAATGCAATGACGTGTTTACTGCATTGCAGTATTCCATTCTACGGGCGATTTGTTTTTTTACGACATTGGAAATATCATCATCGGTGAAAGGACTAATTATGACTGTATCTAGGTCCTCCGGTAAAAAGAAAAAAAAAAACGAAAACTGAATAAAATTATCTGGTGGTAGCAACAACAGGATACACAATGCGTGCTGGGAATGAGTTGTTTAAATAATGGTTTACATGCGTGGCTGATGTTGGCGACTGGATGCAGTTTATTAGTTTGAGAAAGTATACATAACACTTGAACTGTACTGAGCCTTGAGCTTTACCCCTTCAGTACGATAGAGTACGAGTTGTTTGTAATTCTTTCATTACATTTTCGGACTGTTTAATTCAGCTCTGAGTAGTCTTTTCGAACTGCCTATGTTAAATGTAGCATTCATATATTCTTTTAAGAAGATAAGTCTACAGTTACTAAAAATTCCCTGGAGAATGTCAAGAATAAATTCTTAACAGTTTGCGTACACTTACAATAATTTAGTCGTATTTCGTTCGTTGCTCAACCAGGTTTATAGAAAATTTATAGGAACTGCTGATAGGTGATCTGCGGTGTCGTAAGCATTTCTCTTAACCATGCTATGATGATGTTTGTTTTCCCTTTTAACACTGTTCAAAATGTGTTGTTTCGCTAAGCTGAATGAACTCGTCTTACGATATCACAGTAAAACAACTTCAGGAGCAATAACAAGGTAATTAGAGGTTTCTCGAGACAGTTCAACAGTTTTTGTCCTTCACTTCAAAGACTGGACGCCAGGGTACCTGATGCCTATAGTTAATGGAAACTGTTGCGTCGACCGTTAACATCAAATGGTGCAGAGTTGTGAGTTCTACTTCTTGGCTACGGTAACTTTTTCGGTATTTTTCTCTTTTCTAACCAAGTATTTACTTTTAAAATTAACTTTTATCAAAATTCAAGCGTTTTCTTTGTCAACTTTTAATTATGAGGCAGGATACTATATATATTCGACTTTTGTCCAGTTGATGATCCACTTTCGTAAATGTGGCACCTGCGCACTCCTGGCGCGTGATTGGTTGGTTTCAATTTCATACCTGGAATATCATATTTACAGAAAACAGATGTTCCTTATATTCCAGTTCTTATAAATGCTGTTTTGCATTGTCATTGTAATATACAAACAGACATGAAACGAGCACGTATCTTCGCGCCACCCAAATGGACAATGAATTTGAGGAAGTTGAATTTGAATTGAAATATTTCTTGTTGTAAAAGTAGAGTTGTTGTACAACTGCTTTTTGTAAACATGATACAACTGTTTTTTGTAAGTATGATACATCAGGTATGAAATTGAAATCAACCAATCACGTGGCAGGAGTGCGCAGGTGCCACATTCACGATACTGAATCATCAGCTGGAAAAAAATCGAGTATAAATACAAGGGAATCAGACAGGCTGGGGAATAATGACTGTAATGAAAAAATACAATGTTTCTCAGGTGTATTCTGCCTGAAGCTCGTCGTGGATCGTAAATACTTTCCGCACTTTGTACCATTATACATGATACAGCTAGAAAATTATCAGGCGAAAGACAATCTTAGAAATGAAAAAAAAAAAAAAGGCAATAATGAAAAGATAAAGTGTGCACGCAGACGCCAACTTGGTCCAAATGTCGCTCATTCCAGCTGACTTCGAACTTGAAGGCCTGCTTACACACACACACACACACACACACACACACACACACACACACACGAGTCGTATTTCATCCAGGGGCATATAACCGCCAATGTTTGGATAAATGGGCGAATGAGGACTGATTTAACTAACAATGAAAAAAAAAAAAAAAAAAACTGATTCTAGCTACTTTAATGAAAACAATACCATGCTTGCCATCATCCTTGATGATGACAACTTATTCCTCCGGAGTAACCCTTGCAAGTGATACGGTGGTAATCATTTGTGGAAAGATGAGTGTGGTTGCAAAACAAAGGAAAACATGCAAATCACCCTGTACTTAAAAACAGAGTTGTTGCAATTTTTCCGAGGCTTCTTACACTGACTTTTCTGGGAGAAAAATAATTCGAAGGTTAGTCGTCCTTCATGCAAAAATCGTCCTAAAACGGATACAAGAGAGCAATCCACAAAATCCAAACTGCTCTTTTTTATTTTTGTACATTCAAAGTTGCATTTATTGACAAACCAGGTGACGAAAGTCACAAACCACAATACATTCACTTGTCAACTTATCATCCCTTATGAGGGGGTTGACTTATTTACGAAGCTACGAATCACGGTTGTAATATTTTATTTTACACTAGGCAAACATTCCCCCCTTCCCCTTTTTTTTTTTCATTAATCCGACCCTGTGATGCATAATTCCTTGTATGTGCAAAAGGAGACCCGATACACATTTACATACGACCATTTGGGTGCTAATAACCACCGCCCATACTAAAGTGCCTGTTTGGGCAGTTGTATTCATGTATTCATGTTGGTCGTGATGATATTAGAAGATATTTTATGACGCGTCGGTGGACCTTGTGGCGCATCAGCCAACCTCTTTGTCACAATAACGTTTTCTTTTTCTTATATGAATGTTACCTCTAGACATTTTTTTTTTCAGCTTAGGAAAGACCTCTCGTTGATGCAGACTTTTAATAAAATTCAAATCTAGCAACTCTTCTCTGTACCTCCTTCGAATCAATCTTGCGTCCTCTCAGTCAGTCACCTTACCCCACACCCGCACCCACCCTATCCCAAATCCTCACCAACACGCTCACCCACACTGCGTTTCACCCTCATCCACCACACCCCACACGTCACCCGTACCCACATTTCCCCATTACAATCGTCACCTACAGAATATCTTCATCCACACTCAGATACACACTTCTACCCTCACCAGTCCCAATCTGTTCAACATCCACCCCCACCCTCACTCTCACCCTTACCCTTATCCTGACCCTCACCTTCGCTTTAATCCAGCCCACCCCACACCCTTACTCTCATCCACATCCAGCATTCACCCAACACTGCAGTAACATTCAGCTCCCACGACGTTACTCGACCGTTAAAAGAAGTCTAGTTTCGGTAAAATAAAAATGGAAGCTAAATATACTTTTTGTAAAGGATGTGCTTCTGGTTCCCCGACGACCTGTAGCAATGAAAGTTTCATTACAATAATTTTATTTTAACTGCAAACAATATTATGCCTTTACGCATAAATCTCCAAACTTTGTAGGTACTAATACAGCGAGAGAGAGAGAGAGAGAGAGAGAGAGAGAGAGAGAGAGAGAGAGAGAGAGAGAGAGGCAATACCAAGAAATAAGAGAAGACTAATAAAAGTTACATTGTTAGGACAAACCTGAGCGAACGTATGTTAAACCCCCTTGACGTCAGTCGTAGGTAAAGTCAGTGTCCTGGAGTGGTTTTCTATCTATCTATCTATCTATATACCTTGGCTGCTTCCCCCAAGGAAAGGGAGGTAGCCGAGACAGGACGACTCACTCTCCATTTACTCATCCATTCAAACACGTTCATTCGCATCTTAGCCCCAAAGGGGAGAACGGACAGATCCTCACCGCATCACACCGCACAAGGGTCAGCTGCACAATGCAAGCAGTGACATCCACAGCAGGGCCCGACAGCAGAACTGGTTTACCCCTGCCACATCATAACAGACCCATCCCCTTACCCGCACCTGACCTGACTAGCTGATCAGACCAAATGCGGGAGAATATCCCCTCAGGGGTGAGGGGACTAGGGACCCCCTCCTCTGTTTTTTAGTTCCTAAAAAGAGACAGTGGTTTTCTGATAATGTATTAAGCACAGCCATATAATCTCCACACAGCCGTATAATCACCACCCGTACTCGTCCCCAGGCTGTTACTAACTGCTAGAGAGAGAGCCGGCTAGGCCTGGCGCACACTTAACTCAGAGTATCAGCAGAAATGGAATGAAGCCAGACCTTAGTAAGCGATCATGATTCCTTACTTAGATCACACTTACAATACACTTCCATGCTATACTTACATACTACATATTATTACAGATGGTTACAAACACATATTAAACTTCCACTCCAGTCATAAAAGAATAAAAACTTTAATTGCTCCAACATATTCAACACGATATTTTAATGTAAACATTTGCGAAACTCGTGCAAATATTGAGGTAAAAGTTTGGCTGTTTGGCCACAAAGTAATTTTCATAATTGTGAGCTGAAGACAAGCCCTCGACTCCCTCTCTCTCTCTCTAAATACCTATAGTTTACCACGGCTATATGGGGAGAAAACTCAAGAGAAAGAGCTGTCTTCTTGATGATATGTATTATATATAGGAATCAAAACCTGATACTTAATTAATCCCCATTGTAACTCATAGAAGCAGTGCAGGTAACCTAAAATCTGCAGCTTGAAGATTCATCAACAGCTTGTCCAACGAAATATACTTTGATGTAATTTATTTTATTACACCAATGCTTCCACAAGGTTTTATGTTCGTGTGTGTGTGTGTGTGTGTGTGTGTGTGTGTGTGTGTGTGTGTATGTGAATGATGTAAACGAAACAGTTTTGATATTATTTCGATCAAATTTTATGTAATGACATGATCAGCCATAGGACTGTAACGTGTAGAAGCGTTTAACTTTGATTTGTATGATAATGTATATGCCTGGATGTATAGCTATTGTATGAAACATTTTCATGAATGTGCAGTGTTGATGCTGAGACAGCTGTTAAAAACCCGTTGTGGACTGAGTACGGTATTTGAAAGCTCAGTGAAAAGTGCTTATCACATACTAACATGTGATCACATCTTGGTTTTCTCCCTCTGGCTTAGTAATAATCACAAGACAACTAGACACGAAGGGAGTAGAACGTACTAGACCTACTGTCAATAAACTGTCAAGATGTTATGGAGGAGTTTTACAACCCAAGTTCCTTTTCTTGTCTGTTGAAACTCAACTCCTACCACCTTTCACCTGCCAGAGCAGTTACCTGTAATTTTAGCAGTGGTCAAGAAGCCGGTTTCGCATCCTACAGTCTGCCAAGTTTATTACCACTATGTCATGTTTAAAGCAGTTACCCTGTCAGACTGTCTTTCCCAGTCAGAGTGATGTGTGAAGGGATGAACCAGTGACGTAAGCCCTGCATACCGACTGCTCTACCTGTGCAAACCTGCCAACCACTCCATCGATCCTGCCTATCTGCTGCATTGGCCTTGACTTTACCCCCAGTGACCCATTCCCACGCTTTCACTCCGACCACTGGTTGTGACTCATACCCAACTGTAGTGAGCAAGAGAGTGTATTTGTTCATTACTAGCCCAGCACATTCCAACGAAGTTTCTGAGCCAGCCAGATGTTGTGTTACTAGAGTGGTCTTATTATTTTCGTCAGATAAGCGTGTGGACGTATCTACTCAACAACTCACCCCTTTACCTTTATTCCCTGCACCACAGTTATCACCATATTGGAATATACCTTCTGCAGTAACATCAGGTAGTGAGTGACAAGTAGCCTGTTCATTGCAAAAGTTTATGCTTTACACCATCAGAGCATTTTTAGCTCCAGACTTAATAATCTTATAGGATCATTTTAAAGGTGTGTCTACTCAATTTAGTGCACTACTGTTCTTAAAAAAAATCACCAGATCATTTCTTATACTCCCAGTTTTCTTTTTCTTACCTTCCCATTCATGAGAACTCTTCATTGTAAATATTTTGTAAATAATTATCGCCTTTATTAATTGTTATTGTACGTAATAGTTTATTTTTTGGTAAGATTATTTCCCTTCACTTATACTCACTTGCTTTAATATTTATTATTTCTCCCAACTTATTTCTTCATGACATTTCCTTACTTTAAGGAGTTTAACTTACCTCTAGGTGATACAAGTTGGTCTAGATATGAAACATTCAGGTTACATGGAGGTTGTGCACTCCCATGACAATCTTTCTCGTGTGAGAAGTGGTAAGGTGTACAAACTGGAAATGGTTCCATTTGCTGAGCCACAAACTTTCGCTTCAGATCAAACATTTGTCTCTGTTGCTTCAACTAATTCTTCCAGAGTAGATTCCTCATAAGTTTTTGACAATATTTCACACATTTCTCATTTACCTTTTGACGGAGATTCACTTTCATCATCCTCTTCAACCACTCTCAATACTTGTGTTGCAGCTGCACCAGGAATAACTGCTCTTAACACTCCTTCTCATTCTCTTTCTGTCAACATGGCAAGTCAGCCTGACAGATCCTGTCCCTCAATCACCTTAGAAGATGCACTACGCCCAAAATTCACAGGTATGAATCCTGCTATCAGTATCTATGATTTAATTAATTATGTTCACTCTGAAATTATTAACAAAATGCTTGCAACAGACCGTGCTAAGATTGCATACCCAGAAGCAGGCTAGGTAATGGTTATTCAAGAGTAGGTTCTCTCACATACAAATCTGAGTAAATTGGGAGTGTGTCGTCCTGTCTCAGCTACCTCCCTTTCCTTGGAGGAAGCAGCCTAGGCATATAGATAGATAGGTTCTCCCATAATATCAAAATTTCTAGATAAGTTCACTTCATTTGATGATAGTGATGATGATGATGATGATTGCGGTAGGTGGGGACGCTCACCATCCACTCACTCGATGTAGTGCTGCCCTCCGGTGACTGCCCTTTCCTCTCATCCTTCCTTCCTTCCTCTTCTCTCTTTACTTCCTTCATTCTTTCCTCCTCTTCCTGCCTACTGGTGACTTTACACTCTCTCTCTTCTGTCTTTCTGTCCTTCATCCTTTCATCTTCTTGTGCCTAAGCGTGACTCTACACTGAGTGACAAGCCAAACGGTTTCCTGTACACCAGGAAACCATTTACTATACTATGCTGGGTGGTAACCATATAGCCAAATTATGGCGCCTGGTGATTTCGTGGGCAATTAAGGCGCTCCACTCGGATTGAACAGGTGAAGGTGTCTATCCAAAGGATGGTTGGGGTTTATTGCTCACATAATGCCACTCAGGGATGAGTGAGGTTGGTCACTCTCATCTTAAATGTCAGGACCAACTTACCTAGTTCCGGGTTTCTACGCTTCTCATGGAGCAACACAGGGTTATATGATGATGATGATGATGGTGATAATGATTATTATTATTATCGTTGTTGTCGTTGTTGTTGTTGTTATTATTATTATTATTATTCTCGCAGTAGTAATTAGTAGTAGTATTTGTAGAATCATCATCATCAGCAGTAGTGGTAGTAGTAGTAGTAGTAGTAGTAGTAGGAGTGGGAGTAGCAATAGGAGTAGCAGTATTTGTAGTAGAATTAACAGTAGCAGCAGCAGCAATATCAACAAAAACTATTTTTCGAAAGTAAAATAATACTTTGATAATAAACAAGAGCGATTCAGCTGAGAGAGGAAATGAGAAAAGTTTTGGCGGAAGTGGAAACCTGGACAGAGGCTGTAAGACTTGGAGTTTGTTAAGAAGTTTTGAGGGAATTTTGCCGAAACAAATTATGAGTAGACGAAGTTGTGTTGCTTATTATTGGTTCTGAGAGAGAGAGAGAGAGAGAGAGAGAGAGAGAGAGAGAGAGAAGCCATCGCTCACGGCTGTTTGGTTTAGTCTCGTCACTGCCTTTGCACTCTCTACCTCGTCTCATTCCAGCCCTTTACATTGGTTTAGGCACAGACAATTATCGCCAGAACCCCTGGCAGAACGCAGAGTAGAATGGTTGTGGCTGTTGTTGTTGCCCCACGCTCATTTAAACATGAACCGGTTGGACTGTTCTTTCTGTTATTGTATTCTTCTGTATCTCCTTCACTTTTCTTCCACTTCTGTTCTTGCATCTTCTGCTTATCCTCTGCTATATTTCCTTCGTCCCTCATTTGTTGGTTATATCCATCCGTCGGTTCCTTATACGTCTCTTCTATTACTGTCTCCTGCCCCTGTGTGCCAATGTATTTCCCTCCTCTCTCCATTTCCACATCCTCTTTTCCCTCCTAGTTTATACACATCTCCCTCTTGGCTATTTCTTTCTTGTATTTCCTTCCTTTTTTGTTCCATTCCTTAACTGTTCCTTTCTCTGTGTGGATGGGTATTTTCTTTGGCCTTGCCTTTCCTCCTACTTTATTTCCGTAGCCTCTCCTCCCTGCTGTAGTCTTTCCTCTCCGTATCTTCTTTTCTTCCCTTCTCCCTCTTCTTATAGTTTCCTCCCCCTTGCACCTCCTTTATGCTTTCCGTCTATAAATGTCTCTTTCTCTTTTTCCTTCCTGCATATATTATGCGTCTCTTCCCCTTCTTAACTCTTTTTCTGCCGCGCCTCTTTGTTAGTTGCATACTCTTTGCAGATTCCTTATATTTCCCCTCTATTAGTGTCTTCTATCTCTTTTTTCCTTTCATCTTTATGTCCTCCATTTCTTCTCTCTTCTGTTTACTCTCACGCCTTTCGACTTCCTTTTCTTCACTGTCTTTTCCTGGTGTGGAGGAATACTATCCATACCTTATCCTTCTCCTTCTCTTACATATCCGCCTTATCTTCTCTCCTTCCCTCTTACTTTTTTGTTATCTGTCTCTTTCCTGCATCTCCCTGCCTTTTCTTTCCCTTCTTTACTGTGTCCTCTCCTTTATGCAGACATTTTCTTCCCCTTTCCTTCTGTTCATCTTTCTTTCTCTCCTTCTTTCATTAAGTTATCTCATTTTTCCTTCCTCTTCCTCTTCAAGACTGTCTCCTATTATTTCATTTGAGAGATCTTATCTTTCCTTCCTTCCTATCCTCCTCCATGCACTTCTTACATTCTTCTTTCCTTCCTTCCTTCCTATGTTCCGCTGTTTATCTCCTTGCATCTTCTTGACTGTCTTCTTCTTTATAGGAAGACCTTATCTTTCCCTTCTTCCTATCCTGCATCATCTCATTGCTATTTATTTCCTTGTTTCATCTCTTTTTAGTTTCTTCTAGTGTCTTTCTTGTCTTTCCCTCTCCTTCCCCTTCTTAACTATCCTGTCTTATGTGGGGAAACAAAGTCAAAACATACTTCACAATACACCAGCTAAGTCATGCTTAAGGGTAAAAAAGGGAACATTATTATTCAACAGAAATGTAAAAACATGGAACAAACTCCCATCCTGTGTGGTAGCATCTGATACAGTGCTAATATTCAAAATTCTCGCAGACTTGCTTCCAGTCCTCATATGAACAATTTCTGTCTTTATATCAGTATATTATTTTACTAGATTACAGAGCACTGAAAAAGCAACCACAGAACAACTTCGTAAACCATCTACTGTAAAGCTGACATGATGTTACTTTCTCCTGTAGGTTAAAATAGGTCAAAATGTGTTCCATTCACTGTTTCCCACGAAATTTCCTTGTAATTTTTTTTTCTGTGCTGCATGGTAATCCTTCTCACTTTGTGCTGCCGGCTTTGCCTGGAATGACTTATGGGTGAGAGGAGCCGTCCATGCTATGCTACCCATGTCCTTGACTAATAAAACAGTTATCACAGTAACTGAATAACATACCTCATAGCAAACTGTCTCGAGAAGACTGGTAGGTGTATTACTGTTTGCTGACATTATCACGTCTTTTCAGTCACTTGTGCTCTTTCCTTCTCCTTTTCATTCAGGTCTATCTCACTCCCAATTTCGTAAGTTATATATATATTTTTCTGTTAGTTTCCCGTTCCTTACTTCATCCATTTATTGTGTAAAGAGACATTCTCCCCCTTCTTCATCCATCTCATTTTCATCAGTCTGTTTTGTTTTATTGTTCTTCGTTTATCACCAATTTGTCTTTAATTAGATTTCCTCTGCCTTGTTGTCTTCTTCCTTTCTGTAGGGGATCATTATCCTTCTTTTCATTTCCTTCATCCTTTAATTTTATTCCTAGTTCTGTTCTTTCTCCAATTTTAATTTTACAAGGTGCTCCTCTGTCGTCTTACCATCTTCCCTTTCTGTACATGAGTGATGATAACCAGTGCTGGTGGCGGTGGTTGAGGCAGAGAATTTGTGACCATGAACCGTTTGTCACAAGGGTGTGAGAACTCACTCCATTTTGTGTAATGATGGTTCCCTTGCTGTAATATGCTTGTATTACCTTCAAGAAGTTTCTTCTTCACCCGCAGAAACAAGTCGACATTCCGCAAGAAGGTCAAACCGCCTCTTGAGAGCTGTTATAGATACCTGTGTCGATCAGTCTACTTAACTAGCAGAGAATAAACGGCGTTACCCGGAAAGAAGTCAACGTCAAGTATAGAGAGATGCCTCCATTCAGAAGGTGACGTCACCTGAAGAACGAAGTCGAAGTCATCTGCAGAGGGAAGCGACAACATATGATGAGAGAACTCGACGTAATCGGCAGAGAGCAGTTGACGTCCATCGAAGAGAGAAGGTGATGTCAACTGCAAAAAGAAGTTGAACTTACCTGCGGAAAGTTGCCATCGTAAACAGCAGAGAAAAGTCAACGTCACCTGCAGAAAGAAGCTGAAACTGGGGTCTTCGGCAACTGCACACAACTGCACACAAACTTTCCCATCACTTGCAATGACAAGTCGATGTGACCTGTAAAGATCATGTCACCTGCAAAGAAACTGAAGTCGATATTGAGAGAGAGAGAGAGAGAGAGAGAGAGAGAGTCATCGTAAAGAAGAGAAAGTATACGACCCTACATTTATCTTTTGTCGTCGGTTTAATATGCTGTAATACATCGAGGTTACCTGCGAATAGAGGTTGCCGTTACTCGCAGAGAGAGGCCGAAATCACCTGTAGTGTGGACGTCCCCTACGTGGTGAAAATGGTATCACTTGGACAGAGAAATCAGCGTCACCTGCAACGAGAAGTCTATGATACGAGGAATCAGAAGTCGATACCACCATCAAAGAAGAAGTCGATGCTGCCCGCAATGTCAATGACACCTGCAAGGAAAGTGAAATTAAAGTCACCTGAAAAGAAATAAATCTGAATGACACTGTAAAAGAGATATATATAAATAGACAAAGGTAGATATAGACAGGTAGACAGATGAGAGAGAGAGAGAGAGAGAGAGAGAAACTCGTTGCTAATGAAAGAGAAGTCAAACTTACCTGAAAATATAGAATTATTTTTCATCGGTTGTGATATGTTGATATTGCCTGAAGATTGGTTTCTGCGTCACCTTCAAAAGTAGTCAATATTCCTGGCAGGAAGAAGGTCACACCGCCTCATGAGAGCTGTTAACGTTACCTGCGTAGAGAAGTCTGGGTAACTTGCACAGAAAGGTCGGCGTCGCCTCGAGAGAGGTCGACGTCATGTGCGGAGACATGTCGATTCTCGTCCCGAGAGAATGCGACGTGACCTGTAGACAGAAGTGGACGTCACCAGCAGAGATAACTGACGATATATGATGAGAGAACCCCAAGTCATCCAGAGGGAGAAGTTGACGTGCCTTGAAGAGGGAAGCCGATGTCGACTGTAGAAAGACGTTAAGTTACCTGCCGATAGAAGCCAGTGTGGCCAGCAGGGAGATGTTAACGTCACATGCAGAAAGAACTCGACGTCACCTTCAAACAGATGCGGAAGACATTTGCGATTATAAGACGATGCCGCCTCAGTAGATGGATTCTTTGGATACTGCAGACAAGAACTTCCCATCACTTGCAATGGAAGACAAGTCGATGTGAGTTGTAAAGATCATGTCACCTGGAAAGAAAGACAAGTTGATATTAAGAGAGAGAGAGAGAGAGAGAGAGAGAGAGAGAGATAATGAAAAAAAGAAATGTCATACTTTCCTGAATTATTGAATTATGTGTCACCTGTTGTGATATGTTGATATTACCTGCATATTAATTTCTGGGTCACCTGCAGAAAGAAGTCGACATTCCTTGCAGGAAGAAGGTCACACTGCCTCTTGAGAGCTGTTAACGTTCCCTGCGTAAAGAAGTCTGGGTAACTTGCACAGAAAAGTCGGCGTCAAATGTAGAGAAACATCGACGTTTTGTAACGAGAGAAGGCGACGCCACCTGTAGACAAAAGTCTACCTCACATACAGAGAGAACCGACGTTTATGAAGAAAGAACCCGAAGTCATCCGCAGAGCAAAGTTGACGTGCCTTGCGAGAGAAGCCGATTTCAGCTGCAGAAACAAGATTTTATCAGATAATATTCACTGTCACCAGCAGGGAGAAGTCGATGTCACTTGACGAAAGAACTTGAAATCACCTGCAAACTTAAGAGGATGACATCTGCGTTTAGAAGACAGTGCCACCTCAGAAGATGAAGACTTTGTCAACTGCAGACAAGAATTATCCATCACTTGCAGTCAATGACAAGTCCATGTGGGCAGTAAAGATCATGTCACCTGCAAAGAAACTAAAGTCGATATTGAGAGAGAGAGAGAGAGAGAGAGAGAGAGAGAGAGAGAGAGACCCAACAATAAAGAAAAGAAAGAAGGTAATCTTACCCGGAATTTTGACGCTGGGGTCTCCTGTCATGATATGTCGAGGTCAACTGCAAATTGAAGTTCCCGTCGCCAGCAAAAAGAGACCGACGTCACTTGTAGATAGAGTCGACGTTCCCTACGGATTGAACTGGACATAACTTGCATACAGAAATCAGCGTCACCTGCAAAAGAAGCCGATGTTCCGAGGACACAGAAGTCGACATCCCCTTCAGAAAGTTTATGCTGCCCGCAATTTCAGTGACACCTATATATATATATATATATATATATATACAAAGAGAGAGAGAGAGAGAGAGAGAGAGAGAGAGATTCTACGTTAATGAAATGAGAAAGTCAAACTTGCCTGAAAATAATTAGTTATGTGTCACCTGTTGTGATATGTTATTATTATCTGCAGATGAATTTTTGCGTCACATGCAGAAAGAAGTCGCCATTCCTTGCAGGAAGAAGGTCACAGCGCCTCATGAGAGCTGTTAAGGTTACCTGCGTAGAGATGTCTGTGTAATTTGCAGAGAAAAGTAAGCGTCACCTGGAAAGAAGTGAACCTCACGTGCAGCGATATGTCCACGTCTTGTCCACAGAAAAAGCGACGTTACCTGTAGATGGAAGTCGGCGTCACCTGCAGAAAGAACCCCACGCCATGCGCAGGGAGAAATTGACGTCCCTTGCAGAAAGAAGCCTACGTCACCAGCAGAAAGAAGTTGAAGTTTCCTGTGGATAGCTGTCAGCGTAGCAATCACTTCCAGAAAGAACTCGGCGTCACCTGCAAACTGAAGAGCTGCAATTAGAGGATGATGCCACACCAGGAGATCGATGCTTGACAACTGTAGACAAGAATTTGCCGTCACATGCAATGGAAGATAAGTCCATGTGAGCTGAAAATCATGTCACCTGCAAAGAAACAGAATTCGATATTCTCAGAGAGAGAGAGACTCGTCGTTAGTAAACTGAAAGAAGTTAACATTACCCAAATAGACTGAACTCTGCGTCACCGCCAACATGAAAAGCGATCTTACCTGAAAAATACAAATACATATAGTACTAGGTCCTACCTCAAGTGTTTCTAGAGAGACCAGTTATTACCTGGTGGACATAACTAGATCCTATCTCAGCTGTGCCTAGAGAGACCAGTTATTACCTGGTGGACATAACTAGATCCTACCTCAGCTGTGCCTAGACAGAGCAGTTATTACCTGGTGGACATAACTAGATCCTATCTCAGCTGTGCCTAGACAGACCAGTTATTACCTGGTGGACATAACTAGATCCTATCTCAGCTGTGCCTAGACAGACCAGTTATTACCTAGTGGACATAACTAGATCCTATCTCAGCTGTGCCTAGACAGAGCAGTTATTACCTGGTGGACATAACTAGATCCTATATCAGCTGTGCCTAGACAGACCAGTTATTACCTGGTAGACATAACTAGATCCTATCTCAGCTGTGCCTAGACAGAGCAGTTATTACCTGGTGGACATAACTAGATCCTATCTCAGCTGTGCCTAGACAGACCAGTTATTACCTGGTGGACATAACTAGATCCTATCTCAGCTGTGCCTAGACAGACCAGTTATTACCTGGTGGACATAACTAGATCCTATCTCAGCTGTAAGAACTTACTAGGGATTCTCCGAAAATTTTTCCTGTCAGTTGTCCTGAGGTCTTTTATCCGTGTTATATTTCCCCGAGTCTTCTTGCCCCCGGGGATTTCATGCTTCTGGGGTCTTCTTCCCCCTGGGGTCTTCGTCCTTTAGAGGGCAGAGGAGGCGGCGGTGCAGGGGTGACAGCACTGACTGCCTCTTCAGGGATAGAGATCGAGGGCAGTTTGTTGTGGCGGAGCAGCAGAGGGATTAATATGGTGAGGGCTGCCCTGTCTTCTTATGCAATTGCAATTGCAGATTGTGTGCATGCAGCATTGCTGGCCTGGGTGGTATTATCCTCATCAGCTGCACATCAACGTGGATGTTTGCGTCGATCTGGGGCGGGGGCAGATCCCTCAACTTGGCTGCCAGAAGGGTCGGTGACAGAGGCAGCTTCTGGCCCCTTACTCCCTCTTCTGATAGTACACTCCACTCTCTCCCCCTCCACCAAGGACTTTCCAACCTTCCTGAGGTCTGGCTTTTTGATGGCGGTGCAGTGGACAAGATGTCCTGCTGGTTGTCCATCCTCGTGATGAAGCCATAACCTGGCCTGAAGCTGTACCACTTGACCTTCCCCGAGGTGGTGGTGGGTGGGGAAGGAGTAGTGGGGGGTGTGGAGGATGTGTGGGTCCCTGTGGTGGGCCTGGCAGGCTGGGAAGGACATGTTGCTCTGGCTGCTGCTCCACCCGAACTGCTCGTGGAAGCTTCGGCCAGGCCTTATATAGCTTTGGCAGACTAACTACCACCCGCCAGAAAATGGAACTAAACACCGCCCGGATACACATCAACTATGCACCTAAAAACCGCCCGAAAGCCATGAATCTCTGCCAAAAATCCAACAATGAAGAAAATGTGTCATGGAAAATACTGCTATGAATATGTTACCACTAAATTAACAGCAACAACAACAACAACAATTTAATAATAATAATAATAATAACAATAATAATAATAATAATAATAATAATAATAATAATGATAATAGTAGTAGAAGTAGCCTAGTAAATGTAGTAATAATAATACTTATAGTAACGATTACAATAGTGATGATGATAGTGATTAGAGTGATTCCTGCAAAAAGAGGTAGACGTTTCCCGCAGGAAGAAGCCGATGTAACCTGTAGAGATAAGTTGACGTTACCTCTGCATTGCGGTCAGCGTCACCTGCAGCGAGTAGTCGCCGTCACCTCCAAGTGACTTGTGCACGAAGTAACCTATTTGACAACCCTGTTTGTGGGTATAACATTCTAAACAGGTAACTTTCTGAGACAGCCAGAGAGACAACGTTGTGTACAGAAATCAAATTGTCCTTGTGTCCATCATAGTAAATCACCTATTTAGGGTTATATGCCCAAAGGCCAGGGTTGTGGTATCAGGTACTTTAGTGCATAGCTTAATTCATGCACGAACTTGGTGCAGGTGACACTGTCTTCATGATTTGACACTGACGGGTTCCTACTCACCATCATCTTCGTCATTATCATAATTACCCGGATCATCACTATCATCATTATCACAGATGACAATTGTAGTTGTTGTTGTTGTTGTTATTGTTGGGCTATCCTGACGTGTTTGACAGAGTAGACCCATCAACCGCTGGCAAGCAACCGCCCCTGCATGGCCTTCCCGTGCAGTGAACCTATGTTCCCTTGCCACCTATAGCACCTTGCCACAGCCAGGCGGGGGGGAGTGTGAGGGAGTTTGGTTCCTGGATGGACTGCACATTTGCCTTTCCCCACGCAGTTCACAGGGGCTCCATAATAGACTCCACATCTCCCCGTTAGTTACTTATATGGATACCACCAGCATTGTAAATAGTTTCCCGTGTTAAAGAAAACCAATAGGCTTTTCACTCAATGGTAGAGCCACCAGTTGAAGCTAAAGAAGCGAGCTGCGAGGGTAGGGACGCTGAATGGCCAGCTGGGCAGGGAGAAGGGTGTGTTGTATACAGTGCATGATGGTTTCGGAAGTGGAGTGATGACCGCAGAAGGAGAGTATAATTGACTTCGCACTGGCAGCAGACAAGGATATTCTAAATACATTCTTTAAAAAGCCTGCAAATCAAATTACCACTTACAAAAATGCACCAAGAGAGAGTCAAATTGATTTTGTGCTATGTAGAAGGAACCACTTGAAAGAAATTGTGAACTGTAAAGTGATAATTGGAGACAGTGTAGCGGCACAACATCGGCTGGTAGTGATGGATTACGAAGTCATAGGCGAGAGGAAAGGGAAACAACAGGGAATTGCAAAAGTTAAATGATGGAAGTTGAAAGAATAGTGAAAGGGTGAGTTGAGAACTAGCGTTATGAGAGAAATAACACTAGAAGAGACTTTAAATGAGTGGTGGGAGAAAAACGGCAGGATAATTAAGTAGGTGGGGGAAGAACTGCTGAGCAAAACATCCGGAGGAAGCCTCCCCCCCCCCCCCCACAAAATAAGGAAGCATGATGGTGGAATGAAAAGGTACAGGTAAAGGTAAAAGAGAAGAAAAAGACGAAGAAGAAATTTGATAGAACTGGGAATGTAAAAGATAAAGAGAGGCTAAGAACAGCAAATAAAACAGCCAAAAAAGCGGTAGCAAAGACAAAGGAAAGAGCAGCGGAGCAGTTCTACGAGGAATTGGAAACACCGGAAGGACAGAATGAGTTCTTTGCGTTGGGAAAAAGAAGGAACAAAGTGACAAAAAATCTTACGCTTATAAAGCAGATAACAGATGGTGAGGGTAGGGTACTGAGAGCAGAGGAGGGCATAAAAGGAAGGTGGAAAGAGTATTTCGAGAAGTTACTAAACGAGGAAAACGTGAGGAAAGTTTTGGCGATGCAACACCAAATGAGAGGGAAACACCTGAAATTGGTAGGGAGGAAGTATAAGTAGCACTGAAAAAGATGGAAAATGGGAAGGCAGCGGGACCGGATGAAATGCCAGCAGAGGCATGGAAAAGCTTGGGAGAAGATGGAGTAGATAACTAGCAGATTTCATGCAGAAGATGTATGATCGGAAGAAAATACAGGAGGCCTGGCAAGAGTGCGTGATAATACCGATTTATAAGGAAAAAAGTGACATTTAGGATTGTGGGAAATATCGGGGTATAAAGCTGATGTCACACACAAAATAAATATAGAGGAGAATAATAGAGAAAAGGTTAAGAGAGGAAACAGAGATTGGTGACCAAAAGTTCGGATTCATGCCAGGAAAAGGAACAACAGATGCAATCTTTGCAGTGCATCAAATCCAAGCATAGTTTGGAGAGAAACAGAGAAAGCTGCATATGATTTTTGTCGACTTGGAAAAAGCGTGTGATACTGTGCCAAGGCGGGAAGTATGGAGAAGGGAGTTCCAGAAAAGTATGTGCGACTGGTTAAGATATAATTATATAACTGGGTGAGAACCCAGGTCAGAAGTACTGTTGATGAGACTGAGAAGTTTCCAGTAAAAGTTGGGCTACATCAGGGATCCTCGTTGAGTCCCTATATCATCGATTTGATAATGGATGTTCTGGGGAAAGGCACCACTGAAGACGCTCCGTGCGTTATCAGAGGATATTGTTATGACAGCAGATATATACCACCAGGGAGGAAGTAGAAAGGAAATCGAAGGAGTGGAAGAAGAAAATGGTGAATAGAGTACTTAAAATTAACAGGAAAAGGAAGGAATATCTATGGTTTAATGGAGAAGAAGAACAGACAGATGTGCGTCTGCTAGGAGAAAAGTTGGAAAGAGTTGGGACATTCAAGTATTTGGGCTGGAATATAACAGCTGACAGCGGATTGAATGCAGAAAGTTCACAATAGGTTACAGGCAGGATGGAGTCTTTGGAGGGATATGTCAGGCGTGTTATGTGACAGAAAAATCAGTGCAAGAGTGAAAGGAAAAGTATATAAAACGGTGGTAAGGCCTGCAATGATATACGGTTCGGAAACTTGGCCCATAAAGGAGTCTCAAGCGAGAAAGCTGGAGGTGGCGGAGATGCGGATGCTGAGATGGATGAGCGGGGTCATGAGAATGGGTAAGATCAGGAATCAGAGAATTAGGGGAACGATTATGTTTGTGGAAATCTCAAAGGAGCTGCTGGAGAGGCGACTACAATGGTACGGATATGTAATGAGAAGGAATGAGGACTATGTGAGTAGAAGAATGATGGGCATCGAAGTGGTGGGTAGACGGAGAAGGGGTCGGCCGAGGAGACGGTGGGTGGACTGTATACAGCGAGATATGAGGGAGAAAAATATACCCTAGGATGCATTTGGACCTAGAGGAGAATGGACACGATTAGTAGGAAAAAGGGACCAATAAAAACATGGGCAAAGCTACGGAAGAAGTAGAGTCACCTGAAATGTAGAGTCACCTGAAAAAGTATTTGTTGACTATGATAGTGATGATAACATTGGGTTATAATGATAAAAATGGTGCTGATGATTATAATGATGGTTATAACTACTGATGGTATCGAAGATAATAGTGATGATGATTATGATGATGATGATGAGAGAGAGGAATTTGGTAGACCTGGCAGTGATGATGATGACAGAGCTTTCATCTCCATAACTGTCATCGTCATCATCATCATCATCACCATCTTCACTTTCTTCGTCATCATTAGCATCCTCTCACTTCTGTTTCTTCTCCTCTCTTCCTACCCTTCGTCGTCGTCGTCGTCCTCCTCCTCCTCCTCATCATCATCATCAGCAGCAGCAGCAGAAGCAGCCAATATTATTAACATGAAGGCTTCGGTCAAGAAACAGAAGGAGTAAAGGCTTAGTTATACCCTGTGGCACCTGTTTATAACACAGTCATCATCATCATCATCATCGTATATAGTATTATAAACAACGGTAACAGTGACAAAATTGCTTTACCTCAACATATTGTACTAGTAGCAGCAGCAGCAGCAGCAGCAGCAGTAGTAGTAATAGTAGTAGTAGTTGTTGTTGTTGTTGTTGTTGTTGTTGTTGTATTAGCAACAGTAGTTGTTGTTTTAGGTTCATCTGAAAACATTAACCCAGTGGACTGTAGGCTGAAGTTGATCTGCTCCTACAGTCGTTCATCATCCTAATTTCAGAGAACTAGGGAGGGAGTTGAACTAAACAGTTAACTCCAACGCCCCGCCACATTCTGGAACAATGGGGACAATTGGGGTTTGTTAATGGTTACAGGAATGATGGGAGTGGTGGCAGTGGAGCATTTGAGAAGGACTGAATAGGAGACTTTTTTTTTTATGTGCTCGACTCTGGGCATAGGCTTCACTGCCTGCTCCCGAGGCGCAGTAGTCCACCTACACGTCATACACCTCTACATGTCACCGATTCGGCGCTAACACCCACCGTCCATATTGAATACATGCTAGAGCTGTCTCATACAAGACTGGTGTATTGTTATTATCTGGGGTATTTTTGCGACATGTCGGCGGGTCTTCTGGCAGATGGGTAAAGTCTGCTTTGTATGAAATTCAAATCCTTAAACTGTTCCCTGTCCCAGCAGGGATTTGAGCCTGGGTCCGGTAGGACCGCAGGCCACATCTCTACCGATCGAGCCACCGCCTCCCCCTGAAGGCGAGTGAGGTGAAAGGGAAGAGGGAGACCGAGGTTGAAGTGGAGGGATGTAGTGGAGATGTATCTGAATGACGGTGGTGCGTCTTAGAGGGAAAGCATCCTGATGGCGGAGGACAGCGTGATGTGGCGGTGACCTGCAGACGACTGCACGGGACGACCTGACGACCTGACGAGAGTAATAGCGGAGTCTCTACACACAGCAGAGCTACGACCATCCCTTGGCTCACAGGACTACTCTGCACAGTTACTCTGTTTTTAATTAGCTTGAAGATGGTTTATGTGTAAACCGTAATGTTACCAATAAATCAGGTATATCATCACACTGATCTGGATGGCCATCATTAAAATTCCGCTTCCCACAGCAAATATATATCTATATATATCTATCTAATCATCTATCTATCTGTCTGTATATATATATATATATATATATATATATATATATATATATATATATTGCCAGACGCCTTAATCCCTTATACGGGGTGACGTCATGATGTTGAAGAATTTCCGTGTTTACAGTTGCACACCAGTTCCGTCGCTTAAATAATAGTATCATCGATATCTCAGGTTTCCATCACCTAAGCAAAATCGTCTGACTGTAGTTAGGATATTGTTAGTGTGGGGGTTTTAGCTTTCATTCCTGTTGGCGGCAGGCAAATTTATTCATCATATGAGAGCAATCTAGTGATAAAGGGATTTGCGATCGTTAAAACTAATCATTTCTCCTGCAAAAAAAGTTCCCTCTCACTTCAGCAATGTTGCTTGGAGAACAAAAGAATAAAAAGCTTGTCCTCGTTTTAATCATGTTAAATCAGTTACGAAATGGTCAAACAACAGCTTTCATTGATGGGTATACAGGTTGCGAGAAAGGACACAGATAGTGGCACGGTGAGTTCTTCGTTACGGATAGCGTAGTTTACTTGAAGACTGCACGTCTAATGCCACTGCAACCTCATCATATTCCACAAGAGCAATAGAGACAGAGCCTATCACTGATCAGCCTTACGCCTCCTGATACCATAGGCGAGAAAAGTGAATGGAATACATATTGCATGTTTCATAACCAAACGTACGAGCAATTGGTAAAGTCGCTAGGTCAGGTAAGTAGTGAGACTCTCGAAAGTACCACTACATGATGCGAAACACACACACACACACACACACACACACACACACACACACACACACACAGATGATGTACATACTGCATGCAGATTTTGGCTTACTTAGTGTTACTGGAAATAAATAACAATATAGTTGTTACTTTCTGTGGTATTATTGATACTTTTACATTCGTGCATTAACTATAGTCACAGTTCGTGGATTGAAATATTTATATAGCCTGCACACCGTGTCATCATCATCATCATATTCATTACGCCTCCTTCTCATATGTGTTTCCTCGGCATTCCTAAGTTATGAACAGCAACTGCTGTACATATGACTTGTAAGTTAATTACTGTTTGTCTTATAACGCACATTATGATGGAACTGGAATCCTGAGAATATAAATGAACTTAAACTTACGTTCAAAGCCGGCTGGAGGCGGCTTCTTTGACGAAGGAATTAAGTACAGTAGGAAAGGACGGAAGTAATTACTGTCAGAATATTTACATCATACATGAAATAGGATTGTATACACACACACACACACACACACACACACACACACACACACACACACACACACACACACACACACACACACACACACTTCTAAAAACCATTTTTATTTTCTGCTGTGCCATTTGTTAGTATAAAAGTCATATATCATTATACAAAACTCTGAGTTTCTACCCTGTACGTCCGTGGGATAGGCATAATTTCCAAAGATGTCTTTAATCACAATAGTAACACGTTAACATAGTTCACTGTATTTTGTCCGAGTCGTAGTTGAGGCAGTCGGTAAAAGGCAGTCCTATAGCCACCATAATCTCTTCCTAACTTAACCCAGTGCAATGCTATCACCAGTACCTCCGCTCAGCCTAACCAAACTTTTATAGCCAATATCTATCCCACCTCATCTTCGTAACCCAACCAAACTCAGCGTAACCCCACCACAACCTCCGTTTAACCTAACAGGCTTTTCCTACCTCTATCCCAACACTTCCTCCTAACCTAACCAACCTAACGCCATCCCCATCACCATGAATACCACCATAAACAAGAGAGGTTGTTATGCTTTGAGCTATTCGCGTGTG
>NC_137062.1:10025482-10072982 GCF_032717465.1 Coenobita brevimanus | reverse complement strand
GCCAGTCATCTGGCGCTAATAAAAATAAAAGAATCAATGTTAATGTTATGAAGGTCCTCTTGTAGAAACAAACTTCATAGGCTATATTATTCCTGTCATTTTCTAAAACTTCTTCTTTATTAACAAGTGTTGCCAGGCACAACAAACCTTACCTGACAGTAGTTGATTTATTGCTGTTAAATACTGAATCGAAACTGCCACTTAGTGTCAGTGTGGTACTCAATTAAAGTCTAAGGTAATGGCACAAATGTTTTCAAGTTATGCCCTCTGAAAATCCGTGATCTTGCGTTTAATCTTTCAGTCACTGAAAGTCAAATGTCTTGGTGCCAAATGAAATCCCATATTACCAGTTCCTTTATGTTCATAATAGTAAATATATCTTCAATCGGTTTCATGTTAGAGCCCTTTGAAAATCCGTGACCTTGATTTTTACCTTTCAAGATTACTTGATTACCTCTAAAGTTTAATCGCACTTTTTGGACCAGTGCCTACATATCCTGAAAGCTTCAGGTAATTTCATTCAGCCGTTTTTCCGTAACGTTCGTAACAAACAAAACAAACAAAGAAACGACCAAAAACAATACCTCGCCGGACTCCGTCCGCGCAAGGTAATTACCTCCCCATCAGCAAGTTTTGTAATTCATTCAACCTCGCCAGCGCAGCCATCAATCACCTTCCTGATAATTAAAGGATTGATACTTGTCAGAGAAGCTGCACCTAGAGCATGAAGCCGCAGACATAAAGCATTATTACAGTATTATTATTGTCTTGCGGGGTTCATGTCTGGCGGCGGTCAGTCCTGGAGACACTTCGTGTTGCAATCAGGGCATTGTCAGAGCCGCCTCCCTCCATAAGGGAGTGAAGGGCTGGATACAGTCGACATAGTAAACCCCTTTCTCTCTAGGGGGAAGTGGGAAAAAAAGAGCAATGCGAGCAAAGTAAAGCCAGGATAATAACTAAGGCTGAAATTGCCCTGTCATCCCACTCCCTGCATGTCCGACCGTGTGCACACGATCCAGAGTGACCGGTGAAGAGCAACCCTCCGTGGGCAGGAGGCAAAGACAATCAGTACAAAGGTACATACACCTTCTGTACCAAACTAACATGGAAGGGAGGGAAATGAGAACTAGGCAGCTTATACACCACCACAAGGGTGAAAAAAAAAACAAATCTAATGCCTGTGGGACAGCTCTAAAAATTAGAGAAGTGAGCCAACGAGCACACAGTACGTTCACACTTACTGCGACCAGGGATAAAAAACCGAGAGTACGTATTATATTAAGATCTATATCAGTAGTTAATGATAAGATGCCAGTGAATGTGACTGTTGGTTCTACGTACTATTGTGATGTCGATAAAATAGTTATTACGAGTGTAATATCGGGAACTCAACTGTGTTACCAATTCTGTTTCAAGATAATGATACTCGCCAAAACATCGCCAAACTCTTAAGACCTTCAACCCGAGGACCTGTTTCGGATTTTGCACCTACACTCCCAAATGAATTTATTTAGCTTACGAAAAACCCAATCCAAATTCCAACCAGAGATTATGCGAGGTAGGATGCAGAAACCAAGCAACAAAAAGCACACAAACAGAACTAACAAACAGCTTGCTTACTGATATGGGCCATAACATCATCCTTACTTCATGTACGGCTCCCAGATCTTGAATCTGTCACACAAGCAAAACCATATGCACATAATGTATTTCTATTACACTCATGCCACTGAACACCAGGTTATAACAAGGGTGTTTTGTGTTGTCCTTCTCCGTACATATTTCATCCTCACTTTTTGATCCTTTACCAGTTGCAAATATACAAACCGATAAAATTGAGTCGGTACAGAAATGCTCTTCCGAAATGCGTACTTTTGTAACTGAGGTGATGTGAGAGGTCGATAATTACTAAAAGAGAGAGAGGCAGAAGGGAAAGAGAGAGAGGACACAGAGGGAAAGAATGACAACAGATATACAGAAGTGTAGCTGCGGTAGTAGCCTATGAAATTTACGCTTTTAATATAGAGTAACAGATGGTAAAAAATAAAAATAACCGGTACAATAAGAAAAAAAAAGCTTGGATAAATTTGATGTTTGCAGGACTAGCGGAGAAATACAAAGGTCTGGAATGTAGAAAAGAGTAAATGAGAGGGAGGAAATTAAACGAGACAGTAATACTTATGCCTGTAACAAAAATGTTAAAGAAAAAAAATTGTGACAAAAAAAAAAAGAAAGGAGTGGATGAGGTTAACAAAAATTACAGGGAAAGCAGAGAAAATTCGTTGCGGAGATATGGAGCTTTGTGTGAGGGAAAAGTAAATGGCAGGTTAGGAATAAAGGAAAGCAGTAAAGATCCTGACTACAGTAAAAGTAACCACATTATCTGAAAGAAAACGTGTAACTCATGGTTAAGGAAGAGTAAGTTGAAGGCAATGATTATAATGGAGTGGGAAAAGTCATGGCTACAGTTATAAAAAGAAGAAAAGGAAAAAATCACTAAGACAAAACTGGTTAAACTAACAGTGCAGAAATACTGACTGTACCTGTAGAAGCAACAACAGCCAAAAAAAAAAAAATGCAGGAAAACAACTGTTAATGTTAAGATAAAGTGACACGACAGTGAACACAAAAGGACCTCAAGTGTTGAGTGTGATACAATATGAAAAACTATCTATTTGTCCCGAGTTTGGTGGCCACAAACAAATCGCCGTGTCCTCTGCCATTTCACTGCCCTCCCCCCAGCCCAGACTCCCCTCTCTCCTATACCTTTCAACTCCACCCCTCCATCTCATCTTCACCCTCCCCCTTCCTCTCCCCCTTCCACCTGGCTCAATACAATCTCCTTGTAGTCGCTCACTCTCCATTCCACATGACCAAACCACCTCAGCGTATATCTTCTCGCTCTTTCTATCGCATCCACATCCACACCACAACTCTCCTTCATTTTCTTATTTGTCAGTCTGTCTCTCCATGTAACTCCACATATTCCTCTGAAATAACTCATTTCCACTGCCCTCACTCTTGAATCGTGACTTCTGTGCTCACTTCCACATTTCTTATCATTGCTTCCAGCACCCTTTCTTCTTTGTTGCAACTTTTCAAGCACTTCATCCTCCAAACTTTCATCCTTACTCATCACACTACCCATGTACTTAAATGTACTCACATTTTCCATTGGCTCATCATCCAACCTCACTGCACATTCAGTGACATCATTTCTCTCGAAGACCATAACTTGACTCTTCCCTACATTTATCTTTGGATTCCGTTTCTTACACACTCTCTCAGACTCGTTCACTAAGTCTTGCAGTTCCCCGTCATCTTCATTTAACAACACAGCATCATCTGCGAACAACAGTACAGAAAGCTTCCAAAAGCTGCCCACTGTCATTAGGGCTTCTCCAACATTCACCACCCTACCTTGTACGTTTTTAATATCCCCATCATTACAGACTGAACAGCCTTGGAGGCATGACATACGCCTGTTTCAATCCAACATTCAGATAGAAAATTTCACTCAGTTCACTATACAACGCACTGCAGCCTTAGCACCCTCATATATACTCTTCACTGCATTCAGCACCTTCTCATTTATTGCCAATAATCTTAATATTTCCCACATTCCTTGTCTATCCGCTCTGTCATATGCTTTCTTCAAAGCAATTAAAGCCGCATACAACTTCCTTCCCTTCTCTAGAAACTTTTCCACTAAAGACCTAAGGATGAATATCTGAGCTACATAATGTCTTTCTTTCCTAATACCTCCTTGTTCGTCTCCAATTAATACCTCTGTTATTTCCTGTCTCTGTCAATAAGTATCCTAACATATGTTTTTCATATTAAACTATGAAGATAAATGCCCCTATGATTACCACACACTTCTTTTTCCCCTTTCTTGTGTAAAGGTGAACAATTATACCTGATTTCCAATTCTCCATGATTCTACCTTCCTCCCAGGCCAATCTGCACATCTTGCATATCCCTTATACTACTATCTCTCCCCCATGCTTCATCATTTCATCACACACTTCATCAGTTCCTGAGGCTTTCTCCATTTTGACTTTCTTTGTTGCTTCCACTACTTCCATCCTACTGACCTCTTCCTCCCTTCTCACCTCCCTCCTCCTCCCAGCTTGGAAAGCTCCCAAGATGAGAAATACTTATGAAAAATGCAATGCTAAACTGATGAAGGGAAGAAAGAAGAGCGGGAAGGAGGAAAGCTGACCAAGATAAGAAATAAGCAACTCAGTGAAGAATTCCTGTTCCTCTTTCTGCCCTCCCCCTCCCAACACCATTAAGTCCCCCTCCCACTCACATATGCCATCACCAAAACCCCTTCTTCCTCTCTCGCCCTCAGACTACCATTGTCACCCTTCCTTTTCATTTCTCACTCCCATTCCTCCCTGCATTTCCCTTCTCCTTTTCATCTCGCTACCCACGTCACCTGCTCCTCCCCACCTGCTCAACTCCTCCACTCTACCAACCTCACTTCCCAAATCTCTCTCTCACTAGATTTTCAAAATAAAAATTATAGGTCAGCACTTCACTACATCCATTAACATTTTTGTCTTTAGTTATTTTTAGTTCTCCCACGTGATATTTGTTTGGGTCAACCTTTTTCCTGTCGTTTTTATCCCCTCAATTCTGAATACTGGTGGAGGGTACATTTGGTGTTCGTTTTCCCACTCTTTTGTTTTGTCTGTTTCGTTGTTTTTCAATGCACTGTCTTTATTGATATCGCGTCCCATATTCACCCTTTCTCTCTTTCTTGCTTTCAACCCTTCCCGGCTTTTCTCGCTTCCACTCAACTTGTCCATGTTCATTTTCCATTACGCTGAATTAATCCTGCTTTTATAGTAACAGCAAAATATGCATGAGACATTGTCCATGCCACGAGTAAAAACTCGGACAGCTCTCATAAAACTACAGTTAGTTATCACTAAATATTGCTGGTAAAGTGGTGGTGTAACAAGTATATTAATAATAACAGGTACTGTAAATCAAGGATGATTGTGTGACTCATCCCTACCAACCGTCGACACACCAACCCTTACCTGCTGTTTCCTGTAGCACTCCCTCTGATGTGTGTGTGTGTGTGTGTGTGTGTGTAATTTACCGGGTCGGTCAAGATCACTTGATGGTCGTGATCGTCAGCTTTTTACCCTCCCGGAAGCGAGCTGAGAGCTCATATAGTCCGATCTAAGGGCAAGGCTGTGACCTTCACACACGCACACACCCGTCCCCTTGCTCAAGAGGGAAAGTAACCACCCACTTCGTCAGTGAAACTTTTCGCAACCTGAGCTAGGCGCGAACTTCCGTCCACCAGTTGGCAACCGAGAACGTTACCACAGCACCAGCGAGCGGTGTGTGTGTGTGTGTGTGTGTGTGTGTGTGTGTGTGTGTGTGTGTGTGTGTGTGTGTGTGTGTGTGTCCCACAATATTACTACATACAGAGATGCAATATGGCTTACAAAGCAATCATCGGATGAGAAATATCTAAACAAAACAAACTGGTACAATCAACTCTGACAAATGAATTATCACAGGGTCAACACAAAGCTTTAGGCAATACTGATGCCACGGACTGTTGGCACAAATGTTTGGTTTCACTCACTTAGGACGTAATAATGTTAGCAGACACCCTAACGACCCTCCCATGCCGTTTCTTTTAATATAACTTTGTAGTAATTATATCTGTGTTAATAATGCAGCCTAGAAAATGTCTACATGAAAAGGATGTACACAACGTCTGCATGTTAATATACTCACTATTCACAACTCTGTTATAAGCATTTGCCAGTCGCACCCGTATACATTTTTTTTGTATTTGTTGGAGTGGTGTGAGATTAAGTGAGGTGAGGGAGGAAGAGTTATGGGACGTGTTATCATAACCAGAAAGCCAGATGCCTGGGAAAGGTTATAGGAGATAATGGAGAAAATATAGGAAGATAGGATGGTGGACACGAATCCAGTCTCTCCTTCCACCACTGTCCATATAGACCATCTCTCTCTCTCTCTCTCTCTCTCTCTCTCTCTCTCTCTCTCTCTCTCTCCAGTCCACAACCCCTCCGCCATGAACAACGGGACTCCATTTGTACTGTGGCACTTACTTTTGCAAATGGTGGCTGCTGATGCCCCACCTGCCCCACCTTTCAGGACCGGAATTGGTTGTGGACGTCAGCCGAGTTTTCCTTTTCTTTTTTTGCAATACAGTATGTTTACGATATACCTTTTTTTATTACGATACATCTCACCATAACCATCACCATCAATATCACACCATTATCATCATTATAACACTATTTCCCACCTTGGAATATGCAGCATACGCTTTTCAATACATCCAGTAGTTAACTGGTATAGTTTAGAGTACAAAAGACAGCTGCTGCTGCTGCTGCTGCTAGATAGCCCTACTTTTTGAATGGGAAGCAGGATTGTTCTTTGCAGTCATAATAATTCCAGTGGCGTAGTTGATCTACTGTTAAATGTTCAGGATGACGACAGCTTAGCCTCGGAAACCTGCACCCTTGACACAAGACTTCAGACTTAACTGATTTTTTTAACCTTCGAGCAGAAGGGAAATAATATTGTCCACGTATGTACTGTGTGTTGTGCTTAACAAAGGAAAAGGACGGATATGGAGAGAGAGAGAGAGAGAGAGAGAGAGAGAGAGAGAGAGAGGATGTTGTTTAAACTGATGTGATAAACATTTTTGTTTTTTTTGACAGAGTAATAAGTTCATTCTTGTGGAATTACTGATATGATCGCACTCGCCACTTCATCAAAGGAGACGGATACTGATACATCTTCATTATTTCCTCCTTCTTGTGATACTCATACGCTGTCAGTATCGCCTACAGACATAAAAAACATACTTTCACACCATTTGTGCACTTATTATGCATAAGATATAATGTAAACTAAATTCACATCTGCATATTCTTGCAATAAAAAGGATATATGAAAGCTAATCAAAATTAATCGCCAATCATCCTGTAATTTTTCGGTGAGTGCTAATTAGTGAACTTTGTTTTGAAAAGTAGCAACGGTAAAATGACAGGCGCTGCAAAATATAGTTGTTAAAAAAAATGGGTCATCAATATTCTTCTGACTCTTGTTACTTACTGTTTTCAGTTCATACAGGCTGAGAGTAAATTTCACGAATTTTGCTTATAATTTACTTCCAACGTTGTACAGGAACAGTGGTGAGCAGCGTGTGATAGTACCTAATCCTGCTTGCTATCTTTGCTCGTTTGAAGCAGCACTGACACAGCATATCTTATTCTGCATGCATCCAACTACCTGTGTGTACAGATGCATGCCGAGAGCCTTATTGAGATATTTTTGCTTATACATTTGGTTAATTATATTATCCGAACAAAAGTAATTACAGTTGTGCCGTTATACCAGTACTGTTGGATCATACCGACTCATGACCGCATCGATATCGAACAATGAGAATTACTGAAACAATACCAAACACTATATGTGTGTCAGTTTAGTCCCAGCCAATAATGAAAGATACAAAATATTAACACTAGGCTAATACTAATGATCATTTTAATACACACTGGCTGTTACCGTTGCTAATGGGGTGGCGGCAGAAAGCATGCAACAGGAACGCAAGCACCTCATTCATTCCCTCAGCTTTTGTAAATAATCATCTTCACCATAGCATTTTTTATGCATCCACAGCCAGGCCACGCTAATCACTCTTTTGTCTACCCAAGCCCTTTCATGTTTTTGTTTTATTTTTCGTTTTTTTTTTTTTAATCACTACCAGAGAATCGTTCCCACACGAGTGAAATAATTCAGATTAATACATTCCACGATAATGATGATTGTAATATTGCTGGAATAGTACATTTATGATGGAGCTATATTTCAAAATACTAAGGAGTCTTCATATTATTACCATATGGTAAGTATTGTTTAAGGCTTGGCAACCGTCTTTTTCATATTGTACCGCTGCGTCATTATCATAATTTCTAAGACAATATTAACATCAAGAATGACGTATAGTGTTTTCATTTTAGTTCCTTAGTAGAAATCTGCTTTGTAAAAAGAGTTACAATTCGATATATTTACCCCATCGAGACAAACAGAAATAAATGTCACTTTTGATTCAGAGCCACAAAATGGTCAATATGTAAGCAAGCGTGGAGCTGTACGTCACTGGAGTGTTTACAGTTAAACACCTGTATGGCTTCTATGACGAGGTGATACTGGGTCATTATCTGAGCAACGAATCTGGGACTGAGCTATTTAATTAAGAAGACTTTTCAACATAGAGTGTGATGGCGGCAGTAACTGAGTGATGCTGCCACACCCTGGGATATTACTGACTGACAATGGGGAGCGCCGCGCCACTGGGTGATGCTGCCACACCCTGGGATATTACTGACACTAACAATGGGGGGCGCCTCGCCACTGGGTAATGCTATCACACCCTGGGACATTACTGACACTAACAATGGAGGGCGCCGCGCCTCTGTGTTGGTGTTGATGGCTTTTGGGTTACGGTGGGAACATGGCGTATATGGAGAGGTCTTTGCGATTGTTGTTTTGTCATTTTTCGTCCAGGAAGAAATAATCTGAGATGTGACTGAGGTTTTGGTAACGACACAGTGAGAAGGAGGGCAGATGGTGGTCAGATGTTTAGATGAATGAACTTTTGTTCAAAAAATTAGATTTTCGTTCCTGGCTGTGAGTGGTATTAGTAACATACAGATTTCACTACAGGTTTTCCCATCTAATCCATACAACCCACCGGTATGTCATAAAAAAAAAAAAAAAAAAAAAAAAAAAGCTCATTACACCAATTCTGGGTGGGATAACATTAGTGTACCTAAATACAGACGATACAAAATTAATACACTAGTGTTACCGTACGTACAGTACGTGTGTGTGTGTGTGTGTGTGTGTGTGTGTGTGTGTGTGTGTGTGTGTGTGTGTATGTGTGTGAAGCCATATGTAGGACTGTTCGAGAGGTGCTTAAAACACGTGCAGGGCTGGCTGCAAAAAATTTAAAGAAACTGACATATTGGGGTAGAAAAGCAATGAATCAATTGGGTAAATTATTGAAAAAAATGGTTAAGGAAGGAATAATATGAAATTATAATACAAAGTATGGTAAGAAGGTGGAAAGGAAAAGACTTGTATGGGAATTACATATTGCGAGTAGAGAAGAATGAGAAAGAGCCTGGCATAATATTCTATTGTTAATACATTGTTACAGCTCTGCACTGATGTTGGACAAATGACAATTTTACGCAAAAACAAAGTGAAAATATATACAGTACTGTGGTGGCACTGGTGGTGGTAATGGAAATGTTGGGAATGGGATGCAAGAAGGACAGTAAAGAATTGACATATATCTTTATTTTCTTCCTTCGTTTTTTCATCAGATTTTCTCTCCTACGTCTTAAAACCACGGCGAGTCAAATGGGTGTGGTGTGAATAACTTGTCGTGGTGGTGATGGACCGATGGTGGTCTGTTACTGTGGTAATTCCTCAAAAAGTATCACCACATCACCTTCTGAATTACCATACTCGGGCACCTCATTATGTTCAGATTGTAGATTTCAACAACTAGATTAATCAAGGTTGTAATTAGAGATGTAATTATCAGACTCTTAGCAATTACAGGACGATAATAGCCTTGGCTGAACTTGACAATGTGGTTAAGGATAATCAACCGATCCCTTTCACAGCCAGCATGTCATTACGAGGGAATCCATTTCGGAAACAGTTGTCTAAATGTAATGGATTTATCACATTATTTGTCACACGTTGGCGTAATTAGTTTAATTTCTTCACTTCTAGTGTTCGTAAATCAGCAGCAATAGGTTGTGATTCGTCATCTTTGTAGTACTATATTAATGACATGTAGTGACGTGGAAGGTTGTGCAAGATATTCTCAGAAGAAATCTGTGCAGCATGTGAGGTAGTGTGTGGGGTGAAGAGAAGACGAAAGAAGATGCAAATAACAGCATGGTGGAATGAAGAGGTGAGACAGGCAATGACGCAAAAGAAGAAGGCATATAGTGAGTGAATGAGAAACAGGGGAGTGGAAGAAGTTGAGAGACAGAGGAGAGAGTTATATGTAGAGAGGAAGAAGAAAGTAAAATGATTTGTTAGAGTAAGAAGAGAGTGGACGAGGAATTTGGAAGGAATTTGAATGTAAAGTGAACGGAATGTAAGAAAATGTTCTGGAAAGAGGTAAAGAGAGATAGACAGGGTGATAAAAAAGTAAGTCGGGGATTGAAAGATAAAAATGGTATAGTGCTAGTGGAGAAGGAAGAAAAAGTGAGCAGATGGAGAAAACACTTCACGGAAATGTTGAACATAGAGAATGAAAGTAATGGCGAGTATAAGTGACCGGCGAATGGCTGGGAGGAGGAGGAAGGTGAGAAGAAGGAAGGAATCAGTAGGATGGAATTGTGGAAGCAATGAAGAAATTCAAAATGGGGAAAGCCATTGGAATTGGTGGAGTGTGTGGTGTTATCCGGACTCCATATTATAATTACAAATCATAATAGATAGATAGATAAATAGATAGATAGAGAGACAGATAGAAGCAGGGAGTCAGATGATGAGAAGGTATTGTGTCTGCGAGAATCGAGCAATGCTAAACATGCTTACACACTCTTAACTCAAGGAATGTTTGATAGGCACACGACAGCGCCTAGTGATCATACACACACATACACACATACTCACACACAGGCCTCTAGAACTTTCCATCACAGGGAACACACGTGATACATCTTCTGTTTCACCAGAATTTAGGAAAGAGAGCACAGAAGGAGGTTAGCCACAGAACAGGCAGGAGGAGAAGGAGACAAGCCATACAAGAGGCAGGTCGCAGGGAGAAGGGCTTGGCAACTTGAGAGAGAGACAGAGAGATAGCTAGCGGGACTGGACTCTATACTTCGCTCGGTGTGAGAGACTTGTTAATATTTCCAAGACAAATAAAAATAGTCCCATACTATTCTTTACCTCTCCTGTCACTACATGACAAATGGGAAAGAAGATTATCTACTACAAGCTACTCCAAGATATAAAAACCGCTCGTCCACAAGTCTAATATATAGAAAACTCCACTACAAGTAACTACAAAGTCTTTTATGACATTTGGTAGCAGCGAATCTACGGACATCGTCTCCGAATCAAAAGCAAATTTCTACAAAAGCAGGCGAAACTCTACAAGATTAGCTTCAGTTCTACAGTGATTCCTACAAAATACAGCCTACAATGCAAATAGCCTACAAGTCTACAAAACAACTCTATAATCTTCACGTAACTTCAAGCAGCAACAAGAAGAATATAAAACAAAGCAAGTAAAGAAGAGGAAAGACCAAAGCAACAAGCACACAAGCCCCCACCACTCTCTCCCGCTATCGCTGACGCAGAGGTCAAGACACGCAGCAAAACACCAGAGCCACATTTATAACGCATCTTACTCATCTTCACTCAAGTTACTCATCGCTACTCGTTTACTCACCACAGCTACCAGTGTGGGAAGTTGACGTCACCATACGTGTGCTGAGACGACGCCAAGCCGTGTGTCTGACACCCCACAACACGCCAATCAACCCGTGAAGAACAACGCTATCACCACGTGCAACACCACCCACACCATTCCCACCACGGTAAAAATTAGTGAGTTACATAGTTACTTCATTTATACAATACACAGTGATAGACAATAAGCTTCTGCACAAACATATAAAACGTGCTGTATAGTTACAACTTAAATACACATACTTACTTCAGTTATCTGCATAACTCAAACACTAAATAATCACCAACAATAAATATTCTACACAGTATATATTCATTCATTTATTATAACATTTATTTACTACCGACGAGTGTTACCATTTATACCTACATAAAATACGTGTTTCATACATACAGCTATACATTATTACATCTACAAAGTGATAAAGAAAATATACCGTCACAGTTACTCAGTGAGCGATTAAAAGAACTATATTTAACATTTATTAATTAAAGCTACCTAGTGGAAACATATAAATTAAGTTACAAGGTAAACTAGAGAAAAAAAAAAATGGCCAACACAAATGACGTTAGCAAGAGTGAACATCTTCCACACAATCGTGATGACAATGATTTCCACACAGTGCTGACACACATATTACCCACGATAGGTACAGGTGAAGAACAAGTCAGTATATATAATTAATACTGTATATAGTGTGTATATATTTTTTTATATAAAATAACAAAATATGGGGCTATATAATATCATTTTCAGTAATATCTGTGCAATATAAACTAAACTTTAAAAAAGTATCCCAAGGAAATTAGCCAGTAATTATGCAACCATGAACAACATAGAAAAAGCGTACACAAGCGAAGAAAAACAAACTATAGAAAATCAATACATACAAAAACAAAAAAAGAAAAAGAAAGAAAAGTAAGAAAGAAAAAAGAGAAATAGAGTAAGATCACATAACAAACAAATGAAAATAAGTGTAAGTGTTACTACATATGCCAAAATACCACATAAACTACAAATAAAACAGCAAATTGTTGTCTCCACAAGCAAGTGGCATGGCACATCATATCATCGACCGCAGCATATGTTAGGACTGCAATTATAACAATTATGTAACTCCATATTATAATTATGTAATGACAAACGATTGCATTATGTTACACTTATTACAATTATGTAACTACAAACGATATGTAACAATTATGTAACGACAAACGATTGCATTATGTTACACTTGCTACAATTATGTAACTACAAACAATATGTACCATTTATATAATAGTTACATTAACAAGATGTAACTTTTATGTAACTTTAACTACAATTATGTAACTACAAACGATATGTAACAATTATGTAACGACAAACTATTGCATTATGTTACACTTTGCCAATTATGTAACAGTTGCATTAACAAGATGTAACTTTTATGTAACTTTAACTACAATTATAAGGCCAAGACACTTATGTAACAGTTGCATTAACAAAATGTAACTACAGTTATAAGGCCAACACAATTATGCATTTCACTACAATAACCCAAGTACATACTGTATTACGGTTCAATAATTTACTTTAATGCATTTATTCAAATATGTATAGAACTTGTTTAAAATGTAATATTACTGAATAATCACTATTTACTATAAATATTATATGTATACAATATTCAGACAATTATGTTACTTTTACAATATTATGTATTTCACTTAATTAGCTTATAGGTTCATTATAATGTGTATATAATATGTATTAATATGTTAGAACTATTGACTGTCGATGGTACGCCATTTTCATGTGACCGAGCAGATATCCGGACTCCATATTATAATTACAAATCATAATAGATAGATAGATAAATAGATAGATAGAGAGACTGATAGAACCAGGGTGTCAGATGATGAGAAGGTATTGTGTCTGCGAGAATTGAGCAATGCTAAACATGCTTACACACTCTTAACTCAAGGAATGCTTGATAGGCACACGACAGCGCCTAGTGACCATACACACACATACACACATACTCACACACAGGCTTCTAGAACTTGCCATCACAGGGAACACACGTGATACATCTTCTGTTTCACCAGAATTTAGGAAAGAGAGCGCAGAAGGAGGTTAGCCACAGAACAGGCAGGAGGAGGAGACAAGCCATACAAGAGGCAGGTCGCAGGGAGAAGGGCTTGGCAACTTGAGAGAGAGACAGAGAGAGAGAGAGAGAGACAGAGAGATAGCTAGCAGGACTGGACTCTATACTTCGCTCGGTGTGAGAGACTTGTTAATATTTCCAAGACAAATAAAAATAGTCCCATACTATTCTTTACCTCTCCTGTCACTACATGACAAATGGGAAAGAAGATTATCTACTACAAGCTACTCCAATATATAAAAACCGCTCGTCCACAAGTCTAATATATATATAACTCAATCACAAAGGAACCACAAAGTCTTTTATGACAGTGTAATGCTGAAGCATGGGGGAGTGATAGTAGTAGAATGGATGTGGAAGTTGAACAGATTGGCCTGGGAGGAAGGTAGAGTTCCGGAGGACTGGTAGTCAGGTATAACTATTTATCTGTACCCGGGGAAAGGGGAAAAAGAAGTGTTTGGTAATCACAGTGGCATTTATCTGCTTAGTGTAATAGGTAAAGTATGTGGCAGGATGAGTTAGGGAAAAAACAGAGGAATTAGTTGGAGAAGAAGAGGGAGGTTCTAGGAAGTTAAGAGGTAGTGTAAATCTGGTATTCATTCTTAGGTCTTTCATGGAAAAGTTTCGAGAGAAGGAGAAGAAGTTGTATGTGACCTTCACGGATTTGGAGAAAGCATATGACAGAGCGGATAGACAAGGACTGTGGAAATTATTAAGAATATATGGAGAAAAGGGAAAGTTGTTGAATACAGTGAAGGGTATGTATGAGGGTGCTAAGGCTGCAGTGCTTGTGGAAACTGAACTGAGTGAATTTTTCAGCCTGAATATTAGACTGAAACAGAGATGTGTCATGTCTTCATGGTTACTCAATCTGTACATGGATGGGTTAATAAAGGAGACACATGGTAGGGCAGTGGATATTGGATCTGCCCTAATGAGAGAGAGCAGAGTGTGGAAACTCCCTGTACTGTTGTTTGCAGATGATACTGTGTTGTTGAGTGAAGACGAAGGGGAGCTGCAAGGCTTGGCCGATGACTTTAGGAGAGTGTTTAAGAAAGGAATCTAAAGATGAATGTAGGGAAGAGTAAAGTTGTGATTTTCGAGAAAAATGAAGTCACTGGATGTACAGTGAGGTTGGATGATGAGGAAATGGTAAACGTGAGAGCGTTTAAGTACTTGGGTAGTGTGATGAGTAAGGATGGAAGTTTGGAGGATGAAGTGCTTGAAAGGGTATAATAAGGAAGAAGGGTTGATGGTTCTTCGAAAGCAATGATAAGAAGCAGGGAAGTGAGCATGGAAGTAAAAAAAAAAAGTCGCTGCGTGACAGTGTTGTGATACCAACTCTAAACCATGTAAGTTAAGTTTGTACTTCGTTGGAGGGACACAAGTCAAAAGTGAGAGCAGTGAAAATGAGTTATTTGAGAGGAGCATATGGAGTGGATGGAGAGCGAGAGACTGACAAGGAGTGTGTATGTGAGTGAGGTGGAGGGAGGGGGAGGGAGGGGAAGCCAAGGATGAGATGAAGGGACGGAGTGGAGAGGTATATGAGAGGGGGGGATGTGAGCTGGGAACAGGATAGTGAAATGGCGGGGGACAGGGAGATATGGAGGCGATTTGTTTGTGACCACCCCTTAAGGGATTAAGGCATCTGGGAATAGATAGATAGATAGACATTCGGCCCAGCTTGGAGTGGTTAACAAGCGACTTTTCTCCATGCAGGAGGAGGAGGAGGTGGCGAAGGTAAAGAAGAGGCGGAAGTGGTTATGATTAATTAAAAGCTCTACGGAAACACTTTTCGGGATAACTATGGTAAAGTTACCAAAATTGTTTTAGGTTAAATGTTGACTTAACTGCGGTTTTTGTTAGAAGCCCTTGCTATGGGTGTGGATGAACAGTTCTGGTGTGCATGATATATATATCTTATTGTGGCTTGGGATGGAAGATTTTATTCAGTATAGGTGAGATTATCGCTATGATTTATGACATAAAAGTCTGCCTTATAAATAAACGTGTAGAACACTGCCCAGCGAACATCCCAAACCTACCGTAACTCATACACTCTACCCAACCTACAGTATAAACCTAGACAGACCTAACCCAGCCCATGCTAACCGTACCTAACCTAACCCTGTTGGGGGAAAAAGTGCTCAGTTCGACGACAATTTGATTGTTTGAGTACAGAATACAGTCACTGTTGGTGCTGATTTCTGTAACCGTCACGTAAGAGATATGCTTCCCGTTGGGAGAGAGAGAGAGAGAGAGAGAGAGAGAAGCTGTGTTCATCCATGGAATCCAACTATTCGTCTATCTTTCCATCTTTTGTTTCGTCCATCCTTCAGTTAATCAGTCGGTCATCCATCCAATGTTCTGTTTATCTTCCTATATATCTGTTAACTTACCTAACTTTGTTTATCTTCCTGTCTTCTTATTTATAATTCAGTCTACCTTTCCCTACCTTGTTTATCTGTATACCTGTTGGTTTCTACCTCTATCGTTTTATTTTCATATCGGCCTGACTGCATGTCTTTTTACCTATCTAGCTACCTATCCATCCATCAAGCCATCCATCTCTCTCTCTCTCTCTCTCTCTGTATATTTTTGCTAGTAACAACTATTTTATATAACTTAGTAAAGATCTCCCCTGCTCATGGGGTTAATGTAGGCTGTATATAACCTCTGTTTTGAACACATCCCTCCTAAACGAAATAAAATTTTGTGGAGACAGCAAGACTGAAATCTATAAGACATGCTCGGGCTGAACGGGTTAGCCCCTTCAACACCAGCACGGTGTTTTATATTTTACTCTGCTAACTTAGGACGATTTATTCAGGTTAGGAAAGACCCCACGTAGCCTCGTGGTTGAACACACAGGCGCCATTAACTCCTTTACTACCACAGTTTATATTTTACTGGTGCTTCCATTAGGCGGAACTGGACCACAGCCACTACCTGAATACTGAATCAGTGTTACACAGAATTCGATTTGTCTTAGTTACGGAGTCAATCCCTGATTGATAATTATCCTCCATTATAGATACACTTAGCCACGAAGCGGTGTGAACGGTGTTAAGGGTGTCAGACACGTTACGATAAACGTGCTACAGCGATCACCTCTCGTAGTGAAGGCAGTATCTCCCTCATTCCGATCATGTATTCATTTTTATTCTTAACATTCCGTGACGATTTTACTCAGCCTCAAAGACACAACTCACACTGAACAGGATAATGAAGCGACATACAGTATATACGCCTTCTGAGTTTCCATTGTCTAAAATACATCGTCTGGTGGAAGTAAGAAACTAACAAAACACGTCACCTATTTGACGGTGTTTTAGTAACTGGTGCTCAGGTTTGTCTCGTCTCCCATTTCCACTGTATTTTACCTCGCTTCGCTAATCTTATCCTTCACTTGCAACATTTATGTCCTCTCTTCTCATTTACTTGTATCTCTTCTTTCTCTAACTCTCTTACATCATCTTGTATCTTTCCCATCTCTTCCTACCTCTCTTGCTTTTTTCCATCTATTCTCCCTCTCTCTCTCACACACACACACACACACACACATACACACACACACACACACACACACACACACACGCACAGGTCATAGGAATATCAGTAAAAATGGTGGCATATGTGTCAGTGACAGACGTGATGGACATGCAAGTGAAATCAAAGGGCCTATACACCCGCAGGAAAAAGTTGTGTTACCTTTCACATTTGGTGGAATCCAAGGTGAATGTATTGCTTGTATTGGTTTGTTTGATGTTTGTGGCTAGACATTATTTCCCAGGATTTTTAGTATAAACCATTAATACCAATGAATGAATTAAATAATAATAATAATAATAATAAATAAAATAATAATAGAATAATAATAATAAAATAATAATAATAAAATAATAATAATTACTTATTATTATTATTATTATTATTAATGTTATTGTTGTTGTTGCTATTACTGGTAAACAGCATGTAATCCAGAGTTCGAGAGCATTGCAACCATTTTTTTTCTTTAATCTTAATTTCTTTGGAACCTTTAATGGGACGAATGGAACCCAGCTTTCTCACCTGACTGTACATGTGAACAGGACGCAGCTGAGAGTTAAAGCAAACCGCTAAAAGCTTTGCAACATATAGCCACAACACAGCGAGAAAGATTTATCTGTGTGTGTGTGTGTGTGTGTGTGTGTGTGTGTGTGTGTGTGTACATTTTTCTACCGTTATCTTTTGACGGCTACTTTATCTATATCGTGTTGTTGGTCTGCCTGTGTCCTCTTCTGTTTCCGTGTTGCCTTGTCCTTGTTCTGCATTATTCTGCACTGTTCTGCAAATGACTTGTTGGTTTTTGTTACATTCCTGCCTTGCCCGCGTTCTAATTCATGACTTTCTTTCTTTCCTACAGTACTATGGGTTTCAGAGGCAGTGGAACACTGGTTTTCGGCGGTAACTTGTTATCAAAGCGTTGGATTACGATGATATTTTACTAGGGTATGTTTCAGACCCCGACCTACCTAGCGTCAGTATGGATTATTACCAACTGTGGAGACTTAAGGCACTTATAAATAGTAAAATAAGCATGCGTGGCGACAGAGTGAGCCATTGCTCGTGCGAGGCTAGCGTGACATAGTTATGACGTTATGTAAGCACCGCCCACACAGATATTCCAAATATTACGATACTAGTAAGGCAGGACTCTGTCCGAAAACGTCAATTCATGGCCGTGCTTATAAGTCACACGGACTAGAACAGTATAGAAATAATGCACTGCTTCAGAGTGAGAATAAAACGCCATAGCAACGCCAGACATACAAGGATACGAACACACATTCGTAAATTGTAAATTTTTGAGTATCCAGCCCCTGGGCGAGGTAATCACGTTATTACTGACAAGGGAAAGGTTATTCGTGGCGGCTCGAGCGGTGAGAGGAATGGCGACATCGTCAGCGATGACGATGACGGGGATGACGACCTATTCCTGGAGAATGACATTGAATAAAAGTTACCGTGTGCTATGTTGTTTTGTTCATTTGTACACCTGTCATAATATGTCCATATTCTGTCTCCGACTACTGCAATGCATGTCTCTTTATTACATGCATATACCATGTATCATTGCACCAATGGCTGTAGGTTTCATGTAAATGCTTTGTAGTTATCACTGACTCTTCTTGACAATTCATATTCATGTAACCTTATTAAACAGGTGTCTCCTTACTCTTCGCTGAACTATTTATTCCACTGTGACGATAACAGGCAACATGTCATGTGTGCAATGTAAGGCTATCATGTTACTTATATATGACACGTTTCGTCACTTACACATTTGTAATGTTGGAAGTGTACTTCAATCAGGGGATATAAGGAGTTGTACACCTCAAGTGGATGGTATTTCCATATATGATGATAACATTACAATGATTCACATCCCTGCGTTAAAAATGGATAACTTCCTTAAAGGCCTATACGAAAATACCAGGCCTATTTTTCAAATATAGACAACATTTTCTGTCTACCAAAGCAGACACCCACCCTTTCCAATATTTCACCCATACGATGGTTAGGGGGCGGTGTCTATATGGACAACGTCAGTGTGACGTCACGATATGAGTGAGGGGGCGGGGCATTCCCCCGCTAGCCTCGCTTCAGCAATGGGTAAAACAGTCGCCTCGCATGCTTATTTTCTCGTATACGTGCCTTAAGTCTCCACATTTGGTAATAAACCATACAGACGCCAGTTAGGTCAGGTTCTGAAACGTTCTCTGGTAAAATATAATCGTAATCCAACGCTTTGATAAAAAGTTATTGCCGAATAACACTGTTCCACTGCCTCTGGAATCCATAGTAGTCTGATCTGTTTTGTCTACATTTGGTTTCTGCTTTGCTTGTGCATTAACCTATTCTGCGTCTCCTTCTTTTTCCGCCTTTCTCTTCTGCTTATGTCCTGCTTCTATTTGCCGTGGTTCTAATCTATTTTACTTCGCCTGTCCATGTCATGATCTGTATTATGTTATTATTCTCTTCTGCCCGTTTTCTGACCTGTCCTGCCTCACCGTCTTTGTTCTGCTTTGTTCTCAGTCCTATCAGTGTGTTCTTTTGTACTCACGGTTTCAGCACAAAACGCACTAACATCTCCCCAAGCACATCACAACCGAACTACAAATTTATGATCGACAGCAACCCAAGGATCATATTTATAAAGGATCCAAAACACCTGTTACGATAAAGGAACTTCCATAATAGTCAGCTGTTATCACATAGAGCTTTGTTTTTCGTATTTGATCACATAAACATTGTCTAATTTGCTGCGTAAATTTATCTCCAAAACAGTTACCTATATCATATAATTATCATTTTGCTTTTAGATGCGATCACGATAGTATTCACTCTGTTTGGAATGTGTTTGACAACTGTATGAATGAGAACAAATGTATATACATTAACCTGCCATCGTGTACACAGCATAAAGTTTGTATACAACAGTTCAAACATGTCCCGGGAAATGTGCGGAACACTTCAGGATATTCTTGGTCCAACTTTGAGAACAAATGCTATATCAACATATGACCATTATTTTTTCATTCGTTACGGACTACAGTTACTGAACACCTTGCTGGTGAATGATGTGGGAGACCATTGTAACCCACAAATTCATCAGTAAATATAGCCCCCTCAAGGTTGAGAATATGGCCCCAGTTGGTATATTATATTACTCATAAACTGTCTACCATCCACTCACTCAATGTAGTGCTGTTTTGGGTGTCTGCCCTTTCCTCTCTTCCTTCCGTCCTCTTCTGTCTTCTTTCCTTCATTCCTTCCTCTTCCTTCTGCCTACGGGTGACTTTACAGTCCCTCTTCTTTCCTTCATTCTTTCCTCTTCCTTCCGCCTATGGGTGACTCTACATTGAATGACACGCCACATGGTTTCCTGTACATCAGGAAACCATTTACTACGCTGGGTGGTAACCATATAATCAAATTATGGAACCTGGTGCTGAATGGGTAAGGCACTCCATTCGGATTGAGCCTGTGTAGCTTTATATCCAAGGGGTGGTTGGGGTTTAATATTCAAGTAATGCCACTCAGGGATGAGTGAGGCTGGTCACTTTCATCTTAAATGTCACGACCAACTTGCCTAGCCCCGGGTTCTTACGCTCCTCATGGGGCGACATCGGATTGGATGATGGATGAATGGATGGATGGAAAATCTGTCAATGAATAACCTCGTTTACTGCCCTGGGTGTATAAGCACTGAACATCACGTTGTCTAATGGATGAGGAACTAATGAGAAGAGGGAAAGAAAAACAACAAAAGGGAACGATATGCAATGACTCAAAGGAAGATGGCAAAATGACTGAACAAAATATGAAAAGAAGAGAAGGCAGGAAGTAAAGAGAACTGGTAGTAGTGGTGGTGTAACAGCAGCAGCAACAACAACAACAACAACAACAGTAGTACTGGTTGTAGTAATAGTAGTAGTAGTCGTAGTGGTAGTTCAAGAACCACCAGCAGCAACAGTAGGACTTGTAGTAGTAGTAGTAGTACAGGAACCAGCAACAGCAGCAGTATTAGTAAGAGTAGTAGTAATAGCAGTAGTAGTAGTAGTAGTAGTAGTAGCAGTAGTGGTAGTAGTAGCAGTAGTAGTAGTAGTAGTAGATGAAGAAGAAGAAGAGGTCAGACGAGAAAGGGTATGATACAGAATGCTTCATAGGTAATGGCGGAAAAATAACTAGGAAAAATAAGAGAGAGAGAGAGAGAGAGACAGACAGACAGACAGACAGACAGACAGACAGAGACAGAGACAGAGACAGACAGACAGACAGACAGACAGGCAAACAGACAGGCAGACAGACAGACAGAGACAGAGAAGGAGACAGAGGCAGAGACAGAGACAGAGTATATAGTGAGGGGTATAGGAAGTCAAGCAAAACAACAGAAAGGCTACTCAGTATCTGGGAAGCAACTGCAACATACTGGAAAGAAGCTACGGATAATATAGCAGCTGTGGATTAAAGATACACACAGGGAGACGGACATACTGCACTGTTAAGCAACTGAGGATATAAGAAGGCAGTTAATAATGTAAGGTGGCTGGAGGACATTTGAAAGAGTAGTTAAGGATATAGGAAGATGTTAAACATTAAATGAAAACAATAAAACACTGGAAGGAAGTTAAGGATATATAAATGCAGCTATGTACGTAGATATACCTAAATGTTATGAGTTTCAGGCTATGAGTGGAATTAAGACAGTTGAATACTGTATTTTATTGCTGTGACCTCATAATAGGGTAAGGGGATGGGTCTATTATGATGTGGCAGGGGTAAACCAGCTCTGCTGTCGGGCCCTGCTGCGGATGTCACTGATTGCACTGCGCAGCTGACCCTTGTGCGGTGTGGTGCGGTGAGGCTCTGACCCTTCTCCCCTTTGGGGCTAAGATGCGAATAAATGTGTTTGAATGGATGAGTAAATGGGGAGTGTGTCGTCCTGTCTCGGCTACCTCCCTTTCCCTGGGGGAAGCAGCCTAGGTATATAGATATATACATAGACCTCCACGCGATCTGCCCTTTTTCAGGGGATAAGTTATTGAAAGCTATATATAAAACTTATAACTCAGACAGTTTATCCTTAGCGAGCCAAAGTCTTGTGTCGGTAGAAAGAATAAACTATAACACGTGTCCCGTAAAGAATGAGTTAAATATACTGAACTATAAGAGCCTAGACTGAGGCCCCTCCACGCCTAAAAGAGTATGGGATTGGTGGCTGAGAGGGGTGAGTGGATGGGTACAGAGGGTGGTGATCGTGACACTGACTTAAGGTGATTGACATGGAGGGGAGGCGAGATGGATGAATTTCAGGTGGAGAGAGATGGTTAGAAACACAGCTCATGAGAAAAGGTGAGAGGGGAGAGATGGAGAGACAGATAGCACTGCAGGATAGCTGGGGAGAGGAGTTGACCCAGGAGCCTATAAACTTGTCACATTTAATTTGGACTACAGCTGACCCTTCTCCGTGTTTAATCTGAGATTTAGCAAGAGTTTAACTCAAGAACTTACCCAAGTCACAAAGAAATGTTGTAAAAAATTTGTAGAGTGGTAGTTTGCCATAAAGCTAAGCTAAATAATAAAAAAAATGATAAAAAAAAAACCTAGGTCAGATTAATGGGAAGATAACACAACACCAGACAAAAGCTGAGGTAGGCTTGAGATAGAGACTGATAGCATCGGAGGAAAGCTAAGGAGAGGAGAAAAACAAAGAGAAAGGGAGGCAGTACAAGAGAAAAGTTGAGATAAAAAGGAAGGAGACGAATCAAAAGACGATAATGGAATGGGGCTAATGAAGTGAAAATTCGATATAGTCACTGAGACTTCAGACAATGCATATATAAATTTATGATAAATTTCTCTTAAAAATACCTGACAGCAGAGGCAAGTGAGAAGTAGAAGAGGAGAAATATTATACCATTTTTTCCCCCGACTGTGCAGTACATTGAAATATCAGAGTGTAGGCTACATTTTAAGGTGAAAGTCTATCTGAATAGGAGAATCACCTTTTTTACCTTAATTATCCATTCCCTTAAGCCCATGCATGAACAGCGACTTATATATACAGTATGGAAGTGTGTAAGGTGTAGGAATTGCAAGTGTTGCCTTACGTGATTATGTACACGATGTGTGATGGGATGGAGTTCTAGTGTTTTGCTCCCCATTTGTACGTCCAGGGGTCACTGGATCAGGAAATGCCTCCCGTCACCTAATCTAATCTTAACTTACTTTTACTTTGTCTTTCCAGTGCTAGGATGAGCATCTCTCTCTAGCACAACCTAATCCAATCTAGCCTAATTTAAGCTATTTTAATCTAGACAAACCTAACCATTCCTAAATTTTCGTTACTCAGCCTAAAACGAACTAACCTAGCTAAAATAACCAAACCAGTCTTTTCCCAACCTTTCTCCTGTAATCACTGCTACTGTTAAAAATCCTTGTAAGGCATAGGTTGGCTGACACGGGGTTTAATAAATGAGACAAGGGACTGGGTAAATAATAGCCAGGTAATCATGTTAACGCCCACATGAACACCCATTTTCCAGCAACGCCTCGATATCCCGATATAACAGTACCATTAAGTGAATGAGTCTCTGTCTGGTGATGTTGATGAGATTTTGATGGCGGTGGTAATTGGTCGAAGTGGCTGAAATTACCTTGGTGATACCTGGTTGGGGGAAAACTATGAGGGAGGGGGGAAAAAGTTGTTAATGAGAGAGAGAGAGAGAGAGAGAGAGAGAGAGAGAGGGTTCTCCTTGAAAATATAGAGGATTTTGTGTGTGAGTGTGTGTGTGTGTGTGTGTGTGTGTGTGTGTGTGTGTGTGTGTGTGTGTGTGTGTGTGTGTGTGTGTTTTATGCTGTTCGCTTGAGTGAACCAGAGATATTTCAGTTCTTGTAATTATGTGCAGTAGGAGGTACACTCTAGGTGCTGTGTTGTGGTGGCAGTGGTGTGGTAGTGTGGTGGTGGTGGTGGTGTGGTTGTAGTGGTAGTAATGTTTTAGTTGTGGTGGTCGTATGGTTATGATTGTGTGGTAGTGGTGGTGGTTTGGATGCAGAATTGTTAGCGTAGGGTAGAAGTAGTACTGTTGCTGCAAAGGTAGTGATATTAGTACTCGTATGTTAGTGGCGATGATGGTAGTACAGTGGTATAGTATGGCAGTATGGTGCTAATGTGGTGGTGCTGGCGTTCATTAATGGTGGTAGGTGATATGGTAGTGTGGTACTGGAGGTGGTACTATAATGGGTAAGGGTGGTAACAGGTGTGTTGTAGTAATTTAGTTAGTGGTGGTAATGATGATATTACAGTGAGTTTTGAAAGTATTCAGTGACTTGTGGCAACTTCAACAGTGGTGGCAAATGTGATGGTAATGTTGTCAGCTATCATAATGACACTGTTGGCACATAAAATTATTGGCTTAATGATGATAGCAGTAAGGATGGTTTTCAACACTTCTCACAGCATTTATTTTCGTCAGACATTTTTGAAATGATGTAGCCGCCGGCGAATATGAAATCGACTATGTACAAAATTTCATACCCTCAGTGGAATTTATAACACGTGTTTTCCCTGCACATAATGCTTTATTGATATTAACTTTTGTATTCGTTTTTCTAATTAACGTTAACCGAATAAAGCTTAGGAGAGACGCCACTGAATGAATGGGTGAGAAACAGTCTACATTAACCCCTCCAATGAGGTCAAGTGTTATTATATTTTACTCTTGCTATCTCCATACAATATTATTCAACTTCGGACTGGTTTAATGAAGGCTATTTTCATCCCCTCCATTTTGAAAAGTCACAAATAAACCAGTGCAAGTCGTCTCATGTTGGGTAGAATCAAAGTTTTCAATACGAAAGCTTTTTTCTAAAATGAATCATATCGTCTGGTGGTGGCAAGTTCAGATTTTAAAAAGACATTAGTTTATAAACATAGTTTGTAATCCACTGGGTAAGAAAGTCATTTCTGCCGTTGAAATAAAATCGTCTGGAAGGAGCAAGAACATAGTACAAGAAAAAAAAAATCAAGACGGAAAAGGTTAACCTCTTCAGTACGTGAGGTTCCTCCTAAGAGAATTATAATCGTCTGGTGGTAACAAGAATATACGAATAATAATATAAAATGTGTCATCGCAATGAAGGGCATAATACGCACTTTGATATCCTGTATGATAATCAGTCGTGTATTTATCATGATAATTAATTCACTCAGCCATTTTACACATTCAGTTTGGTTTCAGTTCTCTCTTGATGATGATGTTGATGCATACATTTTCGGTACTGACAGCTGGCGACGTGCTCTTGAACAATTATTGCACACTGATACTGTAATTTAGTAATGACTACACAAGGAGAGGTAAAATAGGAAAGAACTGAGTATATTTAGTGAGAAAACTTCCTTATATTCCACTACATCTGCTTCACACTTAGGTTATGTCCATTAGGCTGCCATCCTCCCTGACGCTTTATATATAAAAGAATCATCCATGAGCAGGGATATTTATCATGTCTCTCTCAGCTTAGAAATCTTTACCAGCAGAGGCAAGTGAGAAGTGGAAAGGATGAAATATTAGGCCATTGTTGTCCCCGCTTGTACAGTACATTGAATTATCAGAGGGTACATATTTAGGTACAAGTCAGTCTAAATGGGAGCATCACTGCTTTTACCTTAATTATCCCTTGAGATCCTTGCGTGAATAGTGACTAACACATACATTATGGAAGTGTGTAAGGCGTACAAATTGCATGTGTTGCCTCAGGGGACTGTGTGCACGATGTGAGACAGGATGTTTTCGTGTTCTGATCTTTTTTTAATTCGTCCAGGGATCCCTGAATGAGGAAATGCCTCCTGTCACCTAACCTAACCACAACTTACTTTTACTCTATTTTATCTAGGCTAAGCTAAGCCAACCCAGTCCAACAGAACCAAACCCAACTTAGCCTTATTGAAGCCATGCTAACCTAACCTTTTCCTAATCCTACCTTAATTTTGCATACTCAGCATAACCAAAACTAACTTAACTTAAACTACCTTAACTAATCCATACCAAACCTTTCCTGCTTTAATCATTTCTACTTGTCACGAATCTTTGTATGGCGTAGGGTGATTAACACGAGGTTCAGTAATCAGGGCAATGAGGCAAGGGACTGGGTTAGTAATAACTTGGCAGTCATATTAACACCCTCATGAACAACCATTTGCCAGCAACGCCTCGATATCCCGATACAACAATGCCATCAAGTGAATGAGTCTCAGTTTGGTGATGCTGATGCGACTTTGTTTTTGGTGGTGGTAACTGGGTGGAAAGTGTGAAATTATCTTGGTAATATCTGGCTTGGGTAAAATATTGAGAGGTTGAGGAGTGGTTAATGAGAGAGAGAGAATGAGAGAGAGAGAGAGAGAGAGAGAGAGGGGGGGGGGAGAAAAAAATTCTTTTGGAAAAGCAGAGGACGAAATTTTAAAACTATGTATATATATATATATATATATATATATATATATATATATATATATATATATATATATATATATATATATATATATATATATATATATATATATATATATATATTGCCAGACGCCTCAATCCCGTTTGGGGTGGCCACAAACAAATCGCCTCCAAGTCGCCCTGTCCCCCGCCATTTCACTCCCCTGCTCCCAACTCACACCCCCCTCTCTCATATACCTCTCCACCCCATCTCTCCATCTCATCCTCGGCCTCCCCCTCCCTCTTTCCCCCTCCACCTCACTCACATACACTCTCTTCGTCAGTCTTTCACCCTCCATCCTCTCCACATGGCCAAACCACCTCAGTGTGTTCCTCATAACGCTTCCCATCACATCCACATCAACACCACAACGCTCCTTTATATCCTCATTCGTCAGCCTGTCTCTCCATGTGACTCCACAGGCTCCTCTTAAATAACTCATTTCCACGGCTCTCACTCTTGACTTGTGTCCTTCCAACAACGTCCAAGCTTCACTTCCGTACGTTAGAGTTGGTATCACAATACTGTCATGTAGTAACTTTTTCACTTCCATGCTCACTTCCCTGTTTCTTATCACTGCTTTCGAAGAACCAGCAACCTTTCTTCCCTGCTGTACCCTTTCAAGCACTTCACCCTCCAAACCTCCATCCTTACTCATCACACTACCCAAGTACTTAAACGTACTCACATTTTCCAATTCCTCACCATCCAACCTCGCTGTACATTCACTGACTTCACCTCTCTCAAAGACCATCACTTTACTCTTCCCTACATTCACATTTAGATCCCGTTTCTTACACACTCTCCCAAACTCATCCACCAAGCCTTGCAGCTCCCCTTCGTCTTCACTCAACAACACAGTATCATCTGCAAACAACAGTACAGGGAGTTTCCAAACACTACCCTCTCTCACCAGGGCCACTCCAACATCCACTACCCTACCTTGTACCTCTTTTATTACCCCATCCATGTACAGATTGAACAACCATGGAGACATGACACATCCCTGTTTCAACCCAACTTTCAAAGAGAAAAATTCACTTAGTTCACCATCCACACGCACTGCAGCCTTCGCACCATCGTACATACTCTTCACAGCATTCAACAACTTCCCATCTACTCCATATATTCTTAACACTTTCCACAATCCTAGTCTATCCACCCTGTCATATGCTTTCTCCAAATCCATGAAAGCCGCATACAACTTCTTTCCCTTCTCTAGAAACTTTTCCGCTAAAGATCTGAGAATGAATATCTGATCTACACAACCTCTTCCCTTCCTAAAGCCTCCCTGTTCTTCTCCAACTAATTTCTCTGTTCTTTCTCTAACTCTGTCAATAAGTATCCTACCATACACTTTTCCTATTATACTAAGAAGACAAATGCCCCTATGATTACCACACACTTCTTTTTCCCCTTTTCCTTTGTACAAGGGAATAATTATACCTGACTTCCAATCCTCCGGGACTCTACCTTCCTCCCAGGCCAATCTGCACATCTTCCACATCCATTCTACTACTATCTCTCCCCATGCTTCAGCATTTCACCACACACTCCATCAATTTATATATATATATATATATATATATATATCTATATATATATATATATATATATAAATATATATATATATATAAACATATGTATATATATATATATATATATATATATATATATATATATATCTATATATATATGTGTGTGTGTGTGTGTGTGTGTGTGTGTGTGTGTGTGTGTGTGTCCAAGATGCCCTTTTTCTGGGTTACCCCTTACAAGGTACGGCGTTAGGCAACTAAGAGATTGAGAAAGAGATCAACAGAAATATGCTAATAGACAAGCAAGCGCCTGGTGGACATGCAGATAGACAGGTAGTCTGACAGAGGAACTGACTTACATGTATGAATAAACAGATACATAGATGGACACACACACACACACACACACACACACACACACACACACACACAGAGTAGGAGGGAAAAACATATGATGCCACACACTACATACTTTTATTCTATTTCCAATTTAATGGTAAAGCACAGAGGTGTTCTGTTTGATGGTTGTATGTTTCTCTTATATGGGTATAAATTTTCGGTGATAGCTCATCAAGTTTAACAGTCCGATGTCTCTTAGAAGTCGTATTACTAAAGCTGATGTTAATTATGGCATTATTCAAACCAACAAAGTCTGCTGAAGGGGACAATGGGAGATGATATTCTGTTTTGGTTGTGTGTGTGGGAGATGTATCTCAAATCTAATGACATTATGATCGGATACACGTAGTTGGTCATTTACGGTGATATAATTAATCATATGCTCTTGAGATGACATAAATAGATTCTAGTACTCTGGCTCCATGTGTTGATTTGCGTAGGTGCTTTGTGTAGAAAACCTCTATAAAGTCCAAGCATGTATAAGTTTCATTCCTAATGTTATATGATATTGCCAGTAATATCATGCGTTTGAGTACTTGGGTAGTGTGATGAGTAAGGATGGAAGTTTAGAGAGTGAAGTGCTTGAAAGAGTACAGCAAGAAAGAAAGGTTGCTGGTACTTAGTGATAAGAAACAGGGAAGTGAGCATGGAAGTAAAAAAGTCGCTGCATGACAGTATTGTGATACCAACTCCAACGTATGGAAGTGAAACTTGGACGTTGTTGGAGGGACACAAGTCAAGAGTGAGAGCAGTGGAAGTTACTTATTTGAGAGGAGCACGTGGAGTCACATGGGGAGACAGACTGACAAATGAGGAAGTGAAGGAGTGCTGACGTGAGGATGTGGATGTGATAAAAAGCGTTAGCAGAAATACACTGGGGTGGTTTGGCCATATGGAGAGGACGGAGAGAGAGAAACTGACGAGGAGAGTGGGGTGGAGGGGGGAGAGGGAGAGAGACGCCAAGGATGAGATGGACGTATGGAGTGGAGAGGTATATGAGACCGGGGGGTTTGAATTGACAGCAGGGCAGTGAAATGGAGAGGGACAGGGCGATATGGAAGCGATTTGGAGAGCGAGAGACTGGAGAGGAGAGAGGGAGAGGGAAAGGATGAGATGGGTGGATGGAGTGGAGAGGTATATGAGAGAGGTGGGGGGTGAAATGAGAGCAGGGCAGTGAAATGTCGGGGGACAGGGCGATATGGAAGCGATTTGTTTGTGGCTACCCCTTACGGGATTAAGGTGTCTGGCAATAGATAGACTTTGTTTATGACTCATGACTTCTGACCTTTGGTCTACTTGCACCAAAGCTAGATCACTTCTGTTTGACCCACTTACATTATAGGTGCCAGTTTTTATCCAAATCGGATCAGGCCTTGATGAGATGCTTTGTCAACATACATACACACATACATATGTACATACATACATACAGTACATACATACATAGGAACAACTCTATCAAAACAGCTACGCCATCGGCCTCGCTAACAAAAACCCAGTCTCCCTTCACACCTGTCATTCACCTGCATCGGTAAAAAGTTGTCTGTCGGTTCTTTTATCATTTTCTCCTCATTTCTTCTGTCAACACAGTCAAAACAGTCAGTATCATGATATCATATTCACTTTCTTCTTAAAACCGTCAGATGTTTTTATACTGCTCAGGAGTCTCCTCTTCAGGTGATCAGCTTAGACACAGTTCCCATATATTCCCTTATAACGAGACATTCAGGTAGTCTGAAAGAAGTTGGTGTTAAATCCAAACAGAAAACAAAAACTTTTTAAATTGGCTAAAACATTTAACAAGTATCCCGCATCCTAGTAAAATCAAGCAATGTAGCCAAACTTATTTAATGCAGCCAACATCCAGCCAGCACAGCCAGGCAACACCCCGCCAACCCACCATCATATTGCCAGCCAGTCCTCGTTCATGTTGGCCATCAAATCAAAGAGCAGCGAGAACTGCCAGTAACTCGCTCCACGTACGAGATAGCCCTAGTATCAATATGAACAGCTTGGCAATATGTGACCAAGTGGTGATATGTGAGGGTTTGATGTCATCTGTTGAGTAATAGGTGGAGGTGTAGCAAAAAACACACCTCTTATTGCAGTCACACGAACCCTGAATAAGCTAACCCTAGCATATGATCTTTAATGAGTGTTCTGTATTACTGCCCAAGTGGTGACATGTGACGGTGTGTGAGGCCGGTCAGTACAGTCAAGTCCCAGCCTCACCAACCAACATCATGCTGACAGTCAACTCTTGTTCAGTCTGGATATGGAATCAGACAGCAGTAGCAAGCACCAGTTAACTGCTGGACGTATGGCCAGCCGAATTGGCTCATTACCTCGAGTTGTAAGAGCAGTTTGGGTTTAATGGTAGTGAATGGCAGAGTGAGGGTGGTGGGGTAAGAAGAGGGAGGGAGGGAGGGGAGCGGGGGGCGAGGATGAGATGGAGGGAAGGGATGGATAGGTATATGAGAGAGGATGTAATGAGTTTAAGGACGGCAACCTGAAGGTCAAGGAAAGGGAAACATGGAGACGAATTGTCTATGGCCACCTCTTCCGGACTTAAAACGTCTTGATATAGATAGAGAGCAAACTGACAGACATACATAGAGGAAGATAGCATGATACTTACTCTAAACCTAGTCCGGAATTAGGGCATTTTGCTATATGCAGACAGACTAATAGGTGGATAGGGGGACAAAGAGACGGGTAAATAGATAAAAAGATTGATATTTGGAACAGCAGTATGAATGTGGAAGGGTGACATGAGGTAGAAGGGTGTGGAGGACAGTGTTGTTGGTTGCTTTTTTTACGTCCCGGGTTCCGAACTAATTAAGAGATATTCCAACACTTCCAGCTCACCTCACATTGCCACACCACACATTGCCTCTCTTCTCTCCCCGTCCCACCTTATTTTCTCAGCTTCCTCATCTCTTGCCATCCCTCCCCACAGTTTCAACAATCTCATCCATTCTCACCTCTTCCCACTTCTTCAGTCCCTTCCTCCTTTCCCATTACTTCTCACTTTTTCATCCCACTATTACTTCCCCATCATCTCCCACTTCTTTAGCCTCTCCTTCCAGTCCCATCTCTCCCCAGTTCTTAAACCCGTCTTCCCTTCCCCTCTTTTCCCACTGTATCTATCTATTTTAAGAAAGTTCTTGGCCTCACCCAAAAAACGTCACGGGAGAAAGATTATCTTTGTATTATTCCTTCACATAATCTTCCCTAAGTTCAGTACGCCTGGTCCAGCCTCCAATTACACCTCAGAAGCATGGATGGCTTCATCATCACTCCGAAAACTGTGACCATGCAGGTGGGATTTCAGGCTGGGAAACTGGTAAATGTCAGACTGAGCAGTGCTGGGTGAGTAGGGAGCATGAGTCCACAGGTCTGTGCTTCAGCCACGGCCACCTGTGCAGTGTGGAAAGGGACATTGTCCTGGAGCAACAGCACACATGCTCGCAGTTTTCCTCTCACGTTTCTCTTTGATTGCTTCTTACAACTGTAACAATTCTGACGCAAAATAGGCCCCATTAATGGTTTGACCCTTTGCAAGTAGTCAGTCAATGGAACTTTCTGTCGCAAAACACTGAAGTACTTTGCTGACAGATGCTGCTTGCTTGAGCTTGCTTTGATTTTTTAAATTCGGGTTCAGATTGGTGAACCCATGTTTCATCCAAAGTCACAACCCTCCATAAGACATTGGCTAGGTCAGCCTGGATGCGAGTCAAGAGTGTCCTTGATGTTTCCCATGTGGTCAGCCTCTGGTCTGGTGTCAACATTCCGAGCAGCCATCTTATAGGCAGCTTTGCTCACACCCAAGACGTCAGTCAAAACAGTGTGCACTGAGCCAGTACTGATGTCCATGGTGCTGGCTATCTGTTACACAGACAGACGTCTGTCATTCAGCATCATGAGGTGAATGACCTCCACCTGATCGTCAGTGGCGTCCTGATCGTGAGCTAACTTCGGTGCTCTCCCTGCATCGCTTGAAATCAGCAGACCATTTTTCTGTGGCGGAATAGCAAGGACAGTCCTCACCAAGTGTGTTGACCATGTCTTCATGGAGTTCCTTGGGGGACATTCCCATTTTTTTCATATACTTGATCACAGAAAGGGCTTCTTTCTTGTCCATATTTGAGTTTTGCTCAAACCTAACGAACTTCACAGTGCCGAATTTGAAAAAAAAAAAAAAAAAAAAAAAAAAGCTCTTTTATATGGGCATATGAGGCTCTCTTGTATACAGCCATACCCAAAAGTTGTGGTTACTACCATTGTTTCTAGGCGAGGCCGAGAACTTTTGAATCTATCAATCTGTCTACCTATTTTTCATGTATTGTAGATTAATTTTACAGCCTATTGTACTTAGTAAGTTCTACAGAATTTACATAAAAGCACTCCTTCCTGTTTATCTAGACGTTTCATTGCTTAAAAAAACAAAAAAAAAAATTCCCCTACACTTTTCTTTCTTCCGGATTTAAGCACACAAATGGGAAAGTATGTTTGAGTATGTCTACATGGATGAGCATAACATTTTATGAATACTGCTTATTTCCAGTTCACTAAATGTTCAGTTTAACATAATGATCTGAAAACCTAACCACTACTTGAATGAGAGTCTGCCTGAAATGGTAAGGGTATCAATCACCACCTGCAATGCTGTTAACCCTCTAGTCGTCGATGACGCGCAGCGAGTCTTTTAGGCCTTTCCGCGACTATCTGCGATGACACGCTTTACTTCCTCAAATCACAAAAACTTACGTCAAAGTAAAAGTTTTCGGCCGATCTGCATCATTTTTGGAAGCGTCCTAGTTCCCGCGCCTCTCGCCAAAAGTAATGACTAGGCAACCTCAGGGCCTGAGACGCTCGGCAGCACGGGCGAGATGATTAGTAACACGTCAACTGTCAGGCAGGAAGGTAGCTCGGGGCTGGGGATTTAAATTTTACTCTCTCTACCCCGTCCCGGGACTCGCGCCATATTTCACTGTACCAATAGTGCTTGTGTGTCGTTTTTGGGCACTATTGTGATTAGATTTTGTGTTTGTAATAGGGAATTAGGTTTTGGTGAATCAAACATGCCCGTTATTCTACCGTTGGCCCAACGAAGATACTGGTAAGGCTACCCTGTTTATCGGCGTTTCCCAGCAACTATGCTGCCTCTTCTCTGCACCCAATGTGAGTATTCAACATTTGAATAACAGTGATAGTGATGCAGGTGAATGTAGTGTGCAACAGCGAGTGAGGAAAGACATGGTGAAACGTTTAGCTTAGCTGAGGGAGGCGGGAAACTGCTTGACAACACCGCGTTGTCAAGAACGGAATATTTTCCAAGGTGTGGATGAAGTCCTTGTTTTATGCTGATACATGGTGGATAGTGTTATTGTGCAATAGATAGGAGTATAGTGCAGTGAGTGTACGTGATGAAATAATGGCTAGGGCAGGAGTCAGTTTCGCATTACAGCCAGGGCAAGCCGTTGTGAGTAGAGGAAATACAGTAGGTTTTTATTGGAATATTTGCTTTTATCATATTGTTATATTTATTCCGTATGCTTTCTGTGTGAAATAAAGCATGAGTGTTATTGGTAGGTTTATCATATGCTCGTGTGGATGAATGTAAACACTTCACCACATGATCATCAAAAAACATCATCTGCGAAACCTTAGGTATCGCACATGTGACATACAGAGCACGATCAGGAACTGTTGTGGTGAAAGTATAATGTATGTTTCATAAAATGATGGATTTCATTATGTGTATTGTGAAAATATCATAAACACTGCAGCGTCTTCTCTGCTACACCGTATGGGACATGTAAGTGTCACGTATATCTCTTTTGGTGAAATGTACTGTGTCCTCGCGTCACTTTACTTTGTGTCCTTACCTCCTGGGAGGTGTGAAAATAGTCAAATTTACAATATGTACAATATAATGTTAAAGAAAATAAGCAAAATGTATCCTAAAACATAAGAACATAAGAAGAGAGGATAACTGCAGTAGGCCGGTTGGCCTATGCTAGGCAGCTCCTAGAAGAGTAACTGAACTACTAGAATGAGATAAGGATAGCAAAGAAGAAGGCTCTCCCCCTCCCTCCAAAATCCTCCAGCCGAAGCCGGCAGGAAAAAGTCAGAAAGAACACCACGCAGTATAGAAAAACTGGCGTAGACATTTTACAGGAAAGTGTGAAAGGAGAATAGAGACTATCATAGTGTAACCTGAAAAGGAAAAATTATGAATTAGTATTGGTTATGATTTTTTTTTTCTATATCCACCCCTTATTTGTCATATGCTTATCTAGCCTATACTTGAAACTCTCAACGGAAGAGGCAGCAACTACTTTACCATAGTAGGACTCGCGTAAATTTGCGGCTTTGGTGTGGCCCGCACCTGTGTACAATTGTGCCACGTTTCCCCAACTTGCGATGTGAAACGGAAGCTATTTATGTACAAGGCATCACAAATACAATAAATTCAGATGAAGAAAACTTACACTTGTGTATTTTGATGGATGAATCAACATTAATCTTATTATGCATAAAATATTTATACAGTAACACAGAAACATGGCATACATATTGTACAGTGTTGCTAAAAGAAATTGTAGTCACTTTTAATGGTTTTTAGCGTAGTTTTAGGGTGGGTAATAATATCACAGTTATGGATATAAGATAATGAGCCTGAAAAAAGAAGAAATATGCCAATATCCAAAATAAAAGAAATAATTCATATAATTCTTGTGAGTGGTAACACTGACACACCCAGTCTGGCCTAAGGTAAGGTACATACCTCCATAGACCCAAGCATAGCTTGTACAGTTGTTGCTAGGGAAAAATGCTCACATTTACTGGCTTTTACCATAATTTTAAGGGCGAGGAATAATCACATTTATAATCATAAGCTAATATGTAGGACAAAATAGTAGGCATATGCCAATACCGAAGTAAAAATAAAAAGAATTATTCACTCGCGAGCGGCAACACTTCCACACCCAGAGAAAGAGAATGAATGAATGAAAATCAATCATGGAACTGCAATAACGGGTCATCTGTTGCCGTATACAAAAAATGATAAATATCACTAAATATAACAAAACCAAATTAACAAATGAAAGCACAATTATAAACAACTTATAAAAGAATCAAAAGTACTCAGGGTGGCTCACATCTCCCGCCAGAAGAGAGAGAGAGAGAGAGAGAGAGAGAGAGAGAGAGAGAGAGATAACGGTATAGAAAACGTGGCAACACTGTACACAGGTGTGGGCCACACCACAGGCACAAATTTACGCGAGTCCTACTACACAGTAGGTAGCTTATTCCATTCGTCTACTACTCTATTACCAAACCAATTTCTACCGATTTCCTTACTGAAACGGAATTTTTCTAGTTTGAAACCATTATTTCTAGTTCTATCCTGTATGATCACTTTAAGTACAGCTCCGGACAGATGAAACGGCTACACCCCATCCACCAGCGACTTGGTTTGGGTCTCAGTGGTTCTGGTAACAGTTGCAGGTGGAGGGAAGGGGGATGTGGGAGGGTGAGGAGGGGAGAAATGTGGGCGGAGTTATATAGGGGGTAGTGTGGGAGGGTGAAGAAGCAGCACAGTCTGGCTGGTGGGAGGGAGAGACGAATGGTTGGGTAGCGGAGACGAGAGTCTGCTGGAGGGTAAGACAGGTGAGTGTGATTAGATGAAAAGAAATTACAAAAAATGAATTATTATAATATTTGCTGCATATATTGCATTTTATCTACTAAATAAAAACACTGTCTATTATTCACCACCGTATTTGGGTATCCTACTCATTATTATTATCCTTGGATATTAGGCAATAAATAAAGATATTGGACGGTCTTTTGGACCCGAACCAATTTTTTCATAACTTTTTCCTTCAGCTATTTCCGTATTCCTATTATCCCTCGAGCTTGAAGTCCCCCTTTTTATCACTTTCTCCTACGCCCTACATTTTATTTTAGGCATAAGGCAGTTTAACTTTCTCTTTAAATAACCATATTTGTCAACTAATATTCCTTTCATTAATCTATTTAATTACCTGTTTTCTTTCAATATGCATTTGTCTAATAATGGGTGTTACACCTTAATTGGCGACGCTATTCGACGTTTTGAATAAATTTGGTCTAAATTACGCATATACTGCAGTCTCTCTCAAGTAGGCTGGCAACCTCACACATCCTCCCCCCTGCTTTCTCCTTCTCTCGCTACCCGTTCCCTCCTTTCCTTTTGTAGTACTGTTTATCTATTCTTTCTCATATTTTTAACCTCATTCCTTCTTACAAACTTTTAGTGCCATAGGAATTTCTCCCTTATCACCTACAGTCCTACTACTTGAAAGTGGAAAAAACTGCCATCGGGGAAAGAATAACTGGAAATTTATGGCGAAGGTTACGATATTACTTATTTAGATTGAAAGTGTTGGCAGATACGCATTCTTGACGTGATTATCACAGCCACAGCATTTCGCCTTCATAAAACAGAAGGACTATAGGTTTCATGCATTACTTCCTTACGTCCAGCATTACTGTGCAGAACGCCATGTATAACACATTAAGGACCACAAGGACAGTACTGGTAGTCATCGTGATTCTCATGAATCTCTCCATAGGCTATTGAAAACAGTGCTTTATGCTCAACTTCAGAATTATGTTCTCATCATGGCAATGATAGGTAAAGATAATAAAAACAATATATACAACCAAATTATCATTTATTATACAACAAAGCTCAAACTGCCTCCGTGCTACCTGAAAAAAATTAAATACCTGATTATATATATATATATATATATATATATATATATATATATATATATATATATATATATATATATATATATATATATATATGGATGATGCCATGTCGTAGCGCTTAAGGGAATAACAGGGATGACGACGGTGATAATTGTCGCAAGGGAACGAGATGAAAGGAAAATTTTCTCTGCCTGAAGTAAATTCTAATGGACAGTAATAATTCGAGACCCCGTTTATTGACAATAATTTTTATAGATCTGCATGTCGCCGTTATTGCGTCTCGGAACATTTCGGTAGATGATATAACTGATATAAATTGATAAATAGGTAGAGAGATATCCTTATCGTCTATATTACGTGATAAGTATGATATAGTAATGATAATCTGTCCTGATAGAGTAAATCTTGCTGTGACGGAAGGGTATTTGTAAAGCGAACTAATTTATACCACAGACTGTATCAGAAGTGTTTTTTCTTCGTAAATTGAAGCTCGATGAATACTCTAGACTGTATGCCAGGAAGCAGGTGACCTTGGTGTTTCTTATGAGGGATCCGGTTCGTGGCATAGTATGGAGGATGCATAGAGCTCAAATTTATCAAACAGATAGTATCCTCGTAACTGGCCACCTCTTCACCCACTTCCTGAAACTCAGACATGGAGTACGGGGTGAGAATAACGCCATAATGACTAATACACCACAAACACATGGATATTTATACATCAACGAGAAACGACTGTGGTTCACTTGTATTTTCTATGGACTGCAATAAACACCGTTACTCAGGGCAGACCACCAGTTCCATGTTTTGTCAGTATATACTGAGATGAATGATTCTAACCGAATCAGGTAGATCCTCTCCGTCAACTGAGACAGTGGCATACTGACATGTGAATTAATTGTCATGTCTGGTTATTCTTTAGAAACAGTAAAAAAACAATGACTTTGTTTACCTGTAGAAACAAATAAAATAGTAGTTAGAGGACAAACTTGTGCCACGTGACACACTGCGAAGTCGTTAGGTTTCCTGCCATGAACAGAGGTGTTAACAGAGGTATCAGCCACCCCGGGGCATCAGTCACACCGATTCAGAATGGAGGCAAGACGTAGAGAGGCAAGACGGAGAGAGGCAAGAGAAAGGAGGATTGGTTTAAGAGGGCGCATTGTAGGCATGCGTGAAGCCGGGCAGTCCATCCGAGCCATCGCTAACACCCTGGGAATTTCCACCAACACTGTCCAAAGGTGGATAAGAAGGTGAGTGTAGATATAGTTCCTCTAATAATAAATAACATAACCGTCAGTTTAGGAGTTAAAGACACATAAGGTTTATGAAATAACACCACATCATGTTCTTCCTGACCTTACTATATAATACATTTACTCTATTTCCTTCCGTCTGGCCAACGCAAGTTTAAATATGGTAACATCGCATTGCACGCTCGTGATTGGCGGAACAGATGTGGTCCTTTACCCTTGGCTTGTTAAGATAAATATTTAAAATTTATGCCTTCATAAATGTATTTTTATAAATCTTTGTGTCGTTGATTAATAAAATTACGTTAACGAAGGCATAACTTAATTGTTCATCTCAATAAGTAAAACGTAATCAACATATGTTCGGTAATCACGAACTGCCAATGCGATAGTGTCATATTTACAAATAATGCCACAATCACGTAGGCCTGACGAAATAAAATAGTATATATTGTAACTGTTTAGGGATGAAAGTTTTAATGTGTAGACAACTAAGCTAGAAAACACGCATCCCGGATAATGTTAGGGTAAGGACTGCAGGTCTACATTAAGTCAGGTGCGACTGTGTTGAATGATTCATGTAAAATCTAATGCCAGACTACTCCTCCCAAAAGCCTCGTTCCCTAGTTTAGCCCTCAAAAATTGAGTAGGAGTAAGTAGAGCGGTTATTAAGACAAATTAGATAAAGAAAACTACACAGAAAAATCAGATGAAACTGGCACTGTCATATCATAAATATGTAACTGGTGGCAACGAGGTGGTTATCTCGTATCTGAGACTGATACCCGGGTCGGTGGAGTAGGTGCACAATTTTCCGAGCCAACTGTGTTCCTGATCACGTAGCAGAAAGTAGAAACTCTGATGTAAAACCGGGGGTTGCACCGTCATCTAAGGTGCCTAATTCGCCGTGAAATACTTTATATATATATATATATATATATATATATATATATATTCACGTAGTTTAGGTCATGCCATAATCTACGTGACTTTGAGCTTTCTTGTGTAGGGGAAGAAGGTCGAATGTCGCCTAGTTTTTCAAAGAGGGTAATTCAAACAGGACTAAGTAAACAGGATCTCAAATTTGGGATTCTGGCCAGTAAGCTCCTTCTGCTCTACACGCCTCAAATATGAATAGTATTTTTCATTGAAATATATTTGAACAGGTTTCTGTATGATGAGGTTCCTATGTGGAAAGAAATTGTGTTTTCTGTGTTACATATAAGAAATTACCCAAAGTTTTCTTTTTTCATGGCATTTTTTATCAGTAACCATGATCAACACTATGAACTCTAAATTTAAATTTGTTTGCCAGAGCAGAGAACACTGACTGGTATGGCAACCTACCACGGGGAAGACCATCACGGTGCACTACTCCTGCTCAGAGGCAAGATATTGTGCAAACCGCAGAAGCCGATCCACAGACAAATGCGGTAGCCATAAGGGAATCGCTGCATCTTGATGTCAGCGAGAGGACTGTAAGACGAGTGCTGCACGAAGCGGGATTGCATCATAGGACCCCAGCAAACAAGGAATTTCTGACTGACCAACATCGCGAGGGAAGGCTACGGTTTGCCCAACAGTATGTTGACAAGCCAGAGGATTCTTGGAAGAGAGTGATATGGACAGATGAGAAAACCTTCTCCTCTTCGTGTCACGGAAGGCGCCACTGCTGGAGGAGGAATAATACTCGGTGAGTATAATTTCTGATGATTTTGCTTCTATAAACAAAACTATTCAGTCATACATGACCATAAGAATATATAAATAATTACTGCAGGGGAACAACCAGTTTAGTTACAACGTCAGCGACATCAATAAAATAGTTACTAATAAGAGTCCATGCAGAGTAAATTGCTTTGGGTATATAGGGTTACGCAGTGTTTGATTTAGTGACTGTAAAACATTTTCCCTAAAACAAACAAAAACTTTAAATACTAATGGGATGGAAAGATCACGCTGGCATAAAGTCAACAACTTTAAATAATACTGACACTAGACAGACGTTGATTTATCCCTTGGGAATCCTAAAAGTGGTAAATGTAATAACTCTACGTGCTTACATTCAAAATGCATATTCACTTAGTATGTGTCACTGCTACCATACCAACCTGAACTATGGCACACATACTGACAAAGACAACCTACCAAATCTTATCCCTAGCGAACAGGTTATTTAATGATCTATTACTCATACATATAGATATCATCTTTGCATATTTCGCACCATCAATTTAGGCTCCCCCTACGTAATCAATATTTATCCTACCATTGTTCAGTTAGTAACCATATAAATGAACTTCTATAAGGCAACCACGCATTTCACATGCTTGTTCTTTAGTGTAGGCTATTCCTCAGTTGCACTGAAGTAAGACAGGCATTCATGGCATGTCATTAAAATTTCCCAATATTGTTAAGAACCTCTTGTTAGCATAAAACAAATATGCAATTATACCTTGAAGATTATTAATGCTAGTCTCCTTCTTTCAACAGATACAACCAGGAAAACGTATTTCATGTGGCCAGGAGTGGACACGTGAACGTAAATATTTGGGGGTGGTTAAGCTGGCATGGGATGGGTGACATGCACCACATAGAGGGTCGGTTCAATTCCGAGAAGTATATTGATATACTTAACTTCTTTCTGCCCTCATTTTCTGCCAGCAACCATCCCTTTCCTACTGGTCCAGTATATTTTGTCCAGGACAGATGCCCCGTTCACCGGGCTAGCGTGGTCCAGGAGTGGTTCCAGGAGCACCCTCGCTTCCAGCTTCTGCCCTGGCCCAGTAAGGGTGCGGACTGCAACCCCATAGAAAATATCTGGGGATCAATGGTAACTTCGTGGGAGCCTGAACAGGAACGCACACCCCAGGAGCTACTGGACCACACCCGGCGGGTATGGGAAGTCTTCCGGGGTAAACCTGACCATGTGAAATGTCACACAGGTAATATACAAAGACGTCTTCAGGCTGTTATCGAAAACGGTGGTGGATGGACAGGATACTGAGAGGTAGTAAGTGTTAAGTCTCATTGCTCTCATTCCTCTTGTTATTCTATGAAATATATATGTTGTTAGCTGTGCAAATAACACGCACACAATAAATATATATATATATATATATATATATATATATATATATATATATATATATATATATATATATATATATATATATATATAATCATACAGGCTCTACACTTATGAAATTTAACATCGAGTAACCCTATATGCCCAAAGTAATTTCCTCTGCATGGACTGACGTTGTAACGAAACTGGTTGCCCCCCTGCAGTAATTATTAATATATTTTCATGGTCATGTATGACTGAATAGTTTAGTTTATACAAGCGAAAACCTTAGAAATAATACTCACCGAGTATTATTCCTTCTCCAGCAGTTGCGCCTTCAGTGACACAGTTCTAAAAATCCTCTGGCTTGTCAACATAACGTTTGCTAGGGTCCTGTGATGCAACCCTGCTTCGTGCAATACTCTTCTCATAGTCTTTTCGCTGATATCATGGTCTGTGCATCGGTTTCTGTGGCGTGTAGTGCAACATGGTGGTTTCCGTGTGGTCGGTTGCCATGCTAGTTAGTGTCCTCTGCTTTACCCAACACAATAAATTTTAGATCAAACAGTGTTGTTCATGGTTATTAATATATATATATATATATATATATATATATATATATATATAGGATCATGTATTTAATTTCTTCAGGTTACATGTGATTGTGTGAGCTGGTTACACCCTTGAGACTGCAGCACGGAGGCAGTTTGAGCTTTGTTGTATAATAAATGATAATTTGGTTGTATATATTGTTTTTATTATCTTTGCCTATCATTGCCATGATGAGAACATAATTCTGAAGTTGAGCATAAAGCACTGTTTTCAATAGCCTATGGAGAGCTTCATGAGAATCACGATGACTACCAGTACTGTCCTTGTGGTCCCTAAAGTGTTATACATGGCGTTCTGCACAGTAATGCTGGACGTAAGGAAGTAATGCATGAAACCTATAGTCCTTCTGTTTTATGAAGGCGAAATGCTGTGGCTGCGATAATCACGTCAAGAATGCGTATCTGCCAACACTTTCATTCTAAATAAGTAATATCGTAACCTTCGCCATAAATTTCCAGTTATTCTTTTCCCGATGGCAGTTTTTTCCACTTTCATGTAGTAGGACTGTAGGTGATAAGGGAGAAATTCCTATGGCACTAAAAGTTTGTAAGAAGGAATGAGGTTAAAAATATGAGAAAGAATAGATAAACAGTACTACAAAAGGAAAGGAGGGAACGGGTAGCGAGAGAAGGAGAAAGCAGGGGGGAGAATGTGTGAGGTTGCCAGCCTACTTAAGAGAGACTGCAATATATGCGTAAATTTAGACCAAATTTATTCAAAACGTCGAATAGCGGCGCCAATTAAGGTGTAACACCCATTATTAGACAAATGCATATTGAAAGAAAACAGGTATTTAAATAGATTAATGAAAGGAATATTTGTTGACAAATATGGTTATTTAAAGAGAAAGTTAAACTGCCTTATGCCTAAAAAAAATGTAGGGCGTAGGAGAAAGTGATAAAAAGGGGGACTTCAAGCTCGAGGGATAATAGGAATACGGAAATAGCTGAAGGAAAAAGTTATGAAAAAATTGGTTCGGGTCCGAAAGACCGTCCAATATCTTTATTTATTGCCTAATATCCAAAGGATAATAATAATGAGTAGGATACCCAAATACGGTGGTGAATAATAGTGTTTTTATTTAGAAGATAAAATGCAATATATGCAGCAAATATTATAATAATTCATTTTTTGTAATTTCTTTTCATCTAATCACACTCACCTGTCTTACCCTCCAGCAGACTTTCGTCTCCGCTACCCAACCATTCGTCTCCCCCTCCCACCAGCCAGACTGTGCTGCTTCTTCACCCTCCCACACTACCCCCTATATAACTCCGCCCACATTTCTCCCCTCCTCACCCTCCCACATCCCCCTCCCTCCACCTGAAACTGTTACCAGAACCACTGAGACCCAAACCAAGTCGCTGGTGGATGGGGTGTAGCTGTTTCATCTGTCCGGAGCTGTACCTTGCTAATACGTATCACCCTTATTTATACCCTTCATCCACTTAAACACTTCAATTAAGTCTCCCCTTACTCTACGCCTCTCTAGCGAATGCAGACTTAGTCTTTTCAGTCTGTCTTCATATGACAGGTTCCGGACGTCATGTATCATTTTTGTCATTCTTCTCTGTACATTGTCTAACGAATTAATATCCATTCTATAGTAAGGACACCAAAATTGTACTGCGTAGTCTAAATGTGGCCTTACTAATGCTAGATAAAGTTTCAGTATTACTTTAGATAATCTATTGCTCACGCTTCTCAAAATAAATCCTAGGACCCTATTTGCTTTATTTCTCGCATTAATACACTGTTGCCTTGGTTTAAGGTCGTTACTAATCATAACTCCTAGATCTCTCTCGCATTCTGATTTGCTAATTTCTTTGTTATCTAAGCTGTATTTAGTATCTCCAATGGTCTTGCCTACGTTAAGTACTTTACATTTTTCAACGTTAAATTCCATTTGCCAAGTTTTAGACCATTTGGACAATGTATCGAAGTCTTTTTGTAAGTTATGGGAATCGTCAGTCGAGTTAATGATACGCCCTATTTTTGTATCGTCGGCAAATTTGCTGATGCTGCTATTGACTCCTAAGTCTAGATCATTTATATATATAATAAATAATAAGGGACCGAGTACTGAACCCTGTGGTACACTGCTGGTGTAATATACTGTGTATCTCATGAAATGATAAATTTCGTTCTGTGTAATGTGAAAAGAAAGTGAAAGTGAACCATGTACTCCTCTGGAAATCATCTTCTGCTACGTCTCACCGGCCAGGTATGGGCCACGTAAATGACCATGTATGACGCCCATGTACTTGTTGTGGTGTAATATACTGTTTATCTGATATATTGAATGATTTGGTAATGTTTCATGTGAAAAGACAGTGAAAAAGTGACCCACATTATCGTAAGGAAGTGTGTCGTACACCTGAGTTACCATAGCACAAAGGTAGCGCAGAGCAATGCGAGGTTATAGTCCTTTCGCAACAATATGTCTGTTCAGGGTGTCACAGAAGTTGCAAATTCCACGAGTGCGACCCACCAATTATGGGATTATTACTGAGTTCCTATAGTAGGACTCGCCTAAGTTTGCGGCTGTGGTGTGGCTCGCACCTGTGTACAATGGTGCCACGTTACCCCAACTTGCGAAGTGAAACGGAAGCTATTTATGTACAAGGCAACACAAATACGATAAATTCAGATGAATAAAACTTACACTTGTGTATTTTGATGGATGAATCAACAGTAATCTTATTATGCATAAAATATTTATACAGTAACACAGAAACATGGCATACATATTGTACAGTGTTGCTAAAAGAAATTGTAGTCACTTTTAACGTTTTTTAGCGTAGTTTTAGGGTGGGTAATAATATTATAGTTATGGATATAAGAGAATGAGCCTGAAAAAAGAAGAAATATGCCGCCAATACCCAAAGTAAAAGAAATAATTCATATAATTCTTGTGAGTGGCAACACTGACACACCCAGTCTGGCCTAAGGTAAAGTACGTACCTCCATAGACCCAAGCATAGCTTGTACAGTTGTTGCTAGGGAAAAATGCTCACATTTACTGGCTTTTACCGTAATTTTAAGGGTGAGGAATAATCACATTTATAATCATAAGCTAATATGTAGGACAAAATAGTAGGTATATGCCAATACTGAAGTAAAAAAAAAAACATTATTCACTTGCGATTGGCAACACTTCCACACCCAGTCGGTGGCCTTGACCTCAGGGGTGGTGTGGAAATGATGTCAAATTTACAATTTATACAATATTATGTAAAAGAAAATATCCAAAATGTCTCTTGCAATAAAAGAGAGAGAGAGAGAGAGAGAGAGAGAGAGAGAGAGAGAGAGAGAGAGAAAGAAAGAGAGAGAGAGAGAGAGAGAGGGGGGCAAGGTTGAATGCATTGTCGGCATGACGGGGGGTGGTGGTGGTGGATGCATTGTCAGGCTGAGAGAGAGATGGAGGAAGGGGAAAGAGAATGAATGAATGAAAATCAATCATGGTACTGCAATAATGGGTCATCTGTTGCCGTATACAAAAAATGATAAATATCACTAAATATAACAAAACCAAATTAACAAATGAAAGCACAATTATAAACAACTTATAAAAGAATCAAAAGTACTCAGGGTGGCTCACATCTCCCGCCAGGAGAGAGAGAGAGAGAGAGACAGAGAGATAACGGTATAGAAAACGTGGCAACACTGTACACAGGTGCAGACCACACCACAGCCGCAAACTTAGGCGAGTCCTACTATACCTACCCACATCCCACGTGTTTCTCTCTCTCTCTATTTTATATATATATATATATATATATATATATATATATATATATATATATATATATATATATATATATATATATATAAATAGAGAGAGAGAGAGAGAGAGAGAAACACGTGGGCTGTGGGTAGGTAGGAAGACAGTGATAATCCCATAATTGGTGGGTCGCTTCCAGTCTAACCACCACCCACCACTCGCCGACCTCAGCATGGCAAAATGGGAAAGAAGTGGTGCCACATGTCATAGAAATCATTCAAATCGTTGTTATAATACTAAAAAGTGACACTCAATGTACTATATAGCTTCCTTTACTATATACAGAATATATAAAAAACAATTTCAAATAGCACATAGATGGGAAATAAGAGAGAGAGAGGCATAAAAAACAATTTCAAATTGCACATAGATGGGAAATAAGAGAGAGGCATGTAGTACGGTTGATTTGGCAGCATGTCTACAGATGATTCCCAACGTGGGCCACATCCTGAATGGAGTTCTTGCTGCGAAAGGACTATAGGGACAATTGCATATATATATATATATATATATATATATATATATATATATATATATATATATATATATATATATCTTTTGGTGAAATGTACTGTTTCCTATGTACTGATAAACTGAGCTATGTTTTATGTGAAAAGACAGTGAAAAAGTGACCCACGTTATCGTAAGGAAGTGTGTGTCGTACACCTGTGTTAGCACAAAGCTAGCGCAGTGCAACGCGAGGTTTGGTACAATTGCATGTACATATATATATATATATATATATATATATATAAAATCATTTTGATAAAAATGTAATGTAATGTGCAAACAAAATGAAAAGTTGTATCCACGTGCTTGTGGCCCAAACCTGTGCGCTAAGTCAGGTGTAGGACACGATGTCTTTCAAGGACATACTCGTATTATAATGAACTCTTGCTTTGTGCCGCTGTTGAGCCGAGTTCTTGGCTGACTGAGAATGAAATGACTCATATCAAGTGACTGAGCTTGGCTGGCTGTAAACTAAATATCTTTACTCCTTTATTTCAGCAAAGTCCTCCCACAGCAGATATACTGGCAGTCAACCATAGGGTCCATAGCCCCATCATATTTTTGCTTTCTCCAGTTGGCTTGTTGTCATATTGAACCATGGCACGCGGGTTGGCATCACACGAGTGGCATAAGATCCTCGATGAGGAGGAGTCAGAGAGTGATATCTCGGGAATGGAGGAAGTGGAGCTTCAACATCGTGTGGCTGGACTGGGCAACCCGACACACCTCTAGGACCTGTGGGTCCCACTGCTGTCTTCGTCACTTCTGATTCTCCAGGCCCCTCTGCATCCCTTGACGAGCCAGTGTCACCAGAAGCCGGGCCATCATTTGTCGAGATGGTCCCTCCACTCGCTTCT
>NC_137062.1:10005482-10020482 GCF_032717465.1 Coenobita brevimanus | reverse complement strand
CACTCCATCAATTCCTGGGGCTTTCCCCGATTTAACTTTCTTCATTGCTTCCACAACTTCTATCCTACTGATTTCTTCCTGTCTTCTCACCTCCCTCCTTCTCCCAGCCATTCCCCAGCCACTTATACTCGCATTACTTCCATCCTCTATGTTCAACAATTCCTTAAAGTGTTCTCTCCATCTGCTCACTTTTTCTCCTTTCTCCATTAGTAATCTACCATTTTTATCTTTCACTCCCCTGCTAACTTCACTTCCACCCTGTCTTACTCTTTTCACCTCTTTCCAGAACATTTTCTTACAGTCCCTCCACTTTACACTCAAATTCCTTCCAAATTCCTCATCCACTCTCTTCTTACTCTCTCTTACTAATCTTTTCACCTCTCTCTTTCTTTCTACATATAACTCTCTCTTCCACCTCTCAACTTCTTCCACGCCCCTATTTCTCATCCATTCATTGTATGCTTTCTTCTTTTGTGCCACAGCCTGTCTCACCTCTTCAGTCCACCACGCTGTTCCTTGCACCCCTCTCCGTCTTCTCTTCCTTCCACATACCACATCACATGCTGCACATATTTCTTCTGTAAATATCCTACACACACCTTCCACGTCTCCCATCTGCTCCAATTCATATTTGCCCAATCGTTCCTCCACTTCTCTCTTATACTCTGCCTTTTTCTCATCCTCTTGTAACCTTTCCACTCTCCTTGCAACTACTCCTTCCTCTCGTCTTTCCCTTCTTCTATTCCTCCATCTTACTTGCATTCTAATTCTGGCCACCACCAAGTAGTGGTCAGAAAGTCCACTCCCCAACCTCTATGAGCTCTTGCATCCATTACACATCTTCGTATCCTTTCATCCACACACACATAATCAATCATTGCCCCTTTCATTCAGTTCACCACCCACCCTTCTCATCACTCGCCATGTATACCTGTGGATCATTTTATGCCTGAAGAGGGTATTGGCTATCACCGACCCCCTCCCATTCTCATCTATCTCAGCAGGCACACCCCACTCACCAATTATTCCATCCACCTTCACATTCCCAACTTTACCATTCATATCACCAATCAAAAACACTCTCTCATTCCTCCAAATTTTTACATGCACACTTCTACATTTGTCCAGAACTCTTCTCTCACTCTTCTAGCACGATCTTGCGTTGGCGCATACACACACACAATCGCCCACATTTGTATTCCAACTTTCAACTTTACCCACACAATCCTTGACCCAACTGATCCATACTGTCTTATGTTCTTCTTCCATCTTTTACTCACAACTATACATACTCCTTCCTTTGCCCTCTCATTCTCACCTACACCTGCACATATTCCCCATCCATACTCCCATTCTCTCACACTTTCTCCTCTCCATTTTGTTTCAGTTATTCCACATACAGCTTCCTAACTTCTGTATAGTGTGTTTTTTTTTTCTTTTCTTTTTTTTTTTTTGGTTATCGTGTAGAACAAACATCGGCGAGTACCATATGTGGCTATGATGGGAAAATAAATATTTTTGGGTCGTGAAAATAAGCCGAGAATACACATTATCGGAGCGTGAGGCCGCGAGGGGGGGGGGGGATGGTCACACCCGCGAAAACTTAAAAACTTATGTGAGAGCGAGGGGGTTAAGGTTACCTGGAGGTGACGCTGTGACGTTATGATACGAAGACATGATACAGATGATTAGATGATGCAGAGTTAGCACACCTTACTGTACCTGCAAAAGAAAGGCAGCATTGTAACAAACTCTTTCAATGAGAGAGAGAGAGAGAGAGAGAGAGAGAGAGAGAGAGAGAGAGAGAGTTTTGGTGGTCTTTTTTCTTGGTCATTCATTGTATATCATATTAACCTTTTTGTCCTCATGTCACAGTTGTCTTCTCTTCCGGTACTCCAGTTTTCCGACATATTAATCACTCAAGTTTTCCCGTACATTTAACTTTCTATAATCATGCTCTTTCACTCTGTTTTGCACTTCACTTTTACACTTCCATTTCTTTCAGTCTTGCAGCAGGTGTCGTTTTCCCACATCCTTCTCTTCTAACATTTTAGCTATCTTGTCAGCCTCTACCCAATATTGTACCTTTCTAAAGATTCAATATGTTGATCGTCCTTTCTCTTAGTCTCCATTTCCTTGTCTTTATTTGTTTATTTATTTATTTATCTATTTTTGAGATCACCCAAAGAAATCAATCTTTCAACTAACCTGTCACTTATCACAACTCTCCTCCAGTGCAGATTCTTTCCAGAACTGTAATCATTAACTTTTTACCGTTCATTTTCTTCTTCCTACGACATTTTAAATATCTTTCAGCATCTACCAATCTCTCAGTAATCTAGTCTTCATTCTTTTTCTCGCATAGGCTCTTATCTTGGCCAGATCCATCCCGGCACAGTCGATAATGATGCTTGTTCAGTACATAAATCTGGCAGGGCCTCGTTTTGTGTTTCATAATTTTCAAGTCTTTAGTCTTTTCTATTTCCTTATGTCGATATGGTCCTTATTACACCAATAATTGTCACCCAGACTGTTCCATCTCTTTCATATTAGTCTTCCAGTATGTTTTTCTGTCTTCTAATATCTTGCCATTTTCTTTCTTAGACTTCGATTATCTTTCCTAGTCTTCAAGTCTCTCTCATTCTTGTAGCCACTTTTTCTCTCCCCCACTACCTTTGTTGTAGTGGACCCAAATTTTCGCCAGTTCCAGTCAATATCGGCATTCTTCTTTCTTCAAATATAGAACATTTTGTACACCATCATTTGTGTATCTTTCACCAGTTTCTCCGTCTTACAGCCAGTCTTTCTTTCCTGCTTCCTGTGATGCAATGGCCTCAAAAGCCTTCTATATATCGACATAGCATTCACTCACTATTGTTCTTTCAGAAACTTTATCTTTACAGGCTGTCAGTCTTGTCTCCAGTATATTTCTTATTCACGAATATCTTGGTCTTCCAAAGTCTCTTTCTTACAGACACTCCTTTTCCCCCATTCCCACTGTCACAGTGGACCCAACTTTCTTCAATTACAGTCAGTATTGGTGTTCTCTCCTCCAGTGTCCTAGTCCGACAAAGAATCTTCCAAGACCTCTGTCTCTAACTTTAATAATCTCACATTTTCCCAGAACTTCCAGCCATTAGTTGTATTTTCCCTTTGTCTTCATGATTCCCCCAAATTCCAATATTCCACCATAATTATCACCCAATATTTCTTTCTTCGAATAAAGCAATGGTCCAAAATCATTATTTTTCAGTATTTTCTAGTCTTATAATCTTGCAGCAACTCACCCTCCCCCCTCTCTCTAGTCTTATAGTCTTGCAGCAACTCACTCCCCCCCCGCTCTCTCTCTCTCTCTCTCTCTCTCTCTCTCTCTTACTGGTCCCATATCAGCGCCATCGCTAGTCAATATTGGTGCTCTTCAGTTTGTTTACCTTCACGACTGACAGACTCCAACTCCGGGATGCTCTCGACTCTTCCCAGGCGTCCTCAGCTCGCCCTGGCTGTGATATTGCCCTCCAGCCTACCCATTGCCCACGCGGTATATATTGTAAGGGAAAATATATATAACCAGTTAAGTATAGTAGGCGACGTATTCGATTGACTGAAGCATATATATAACGAGGTGCATGAGTGACAGTGTGTCGTGTTTACTGACAAAGGAAAAAATTACATACGAGTAACTGACTAAGTGAAATGTGTACCCAGTCGATTGAAATACACACCATCTTCAGTCGGCCAAAAATGTATAAAGTTGCGTATTGCCACGCCTGTGTCTCGAAGACAAAGTTTTGTATAATCCTTGCCGTGTACAGCGTATTATTTGTTATGGCATGATCTCAGATTCTGCAGCCACTTTATCAGACAACGCGATATGAAACCGAGAGGCATGAAACCGCTGATGTTTCCTTTAGCATATAAATTATTAACCTGCATTTCTTGTCTCTTTCCACTACTTCCCTACCCTCTTTGCCTGCTTACATTCCTTCCTACTGCACCTCTCTGCCTGCTTCCCTATCTACCAACCTACCTCCGTCGCTACTTCTCTACATACTTTACTGCCTAACCCTTTTCCTACCTACCTTCGTCCAACCCGACTCCCTTCCTGCCTGCTTACGTCTCTACCTACTTCTCCTACCTCCCTCCCTATCTACATACCTGCTTGCCTACCTACCTTGTTACCCACTGACCTGCCGGTCTGCTGGGCTAGCTATTTACCTCGCTACCTGTCTTCTTCCCTTCTTCATTCGATATATAGGCATTAATACGTTCAGACAATATATATAATAGTTATAGACGTTATAATAAAGGTATTGCAATGAGTAACACTTACATAATAAGTCATGTCTGATAGTCGTACACATATTCTAGCTCAAGAATGTCCATGTATCACAAACTCTTTAAGCCTGACAATACAGGTATGTCATGAGCATGCAGTATAACCAACTGGAGCCAGTTATCTGACGTCATGGAAAACTACCTATGGAAAAGTACCAAAGACACACCTATGCACTGGTCGGTATATATAGGCTGGAAAACTGAAGAGGAAAGCAGAGAAGGAGAGAAAGGGTTGGAGTAGGATAGCTCGGTGGCTCGCCGTCACGCAACGTTACGTTACGTTATGTTTTGTTACACTGTCAAGTCTTCATACAACTTTGTACAATAAAACCCTGTAATCGGTAGAGAGGCGGTAGCTGAATCGGTAAAGGGGCGGCCTGCAGTCCTAAAGGGCCCAGGATAGAATCCCGGTATGGGCAGGGAACAGTTAAAGGATTTGAATTTCCTAAAAGCAGACTTTCCTGATCTACCATGACCTGATGACATGTAAAAATACCCCCCCTAATACCAATACACCAGTCCTGTCTGAGACAGCCTTAGCATGTATTCAATATGGATGGGGGGTGTTAGCGCCGAAGTGGTGACATGTGGAGGTGTAGGAGGACTACTGGGCCTTGGGACAGGCCACTACCCCAGCGAAATAGGCCCTGAAGCCTTTCCCCAGAGTCGGACACGTAAAAAAAAAAAAAAAAAAAAAAAAAAGATAGTTTTCCATGACGTCAGATAACTGGCTCCAGTTGGTTATACTGCATGCTCATGACATACCTGTACTGTCAGGCTTAAAGAGTTTGTGATACATGGACATTCTTGAGCTAGAATATGTGTACGACTATCAGACATGACTTATTATGTAAGTGTTACTCATGTCAATACCTATATTATAATATCTATAACTATTATATATATTGTCATTACGTATTAATGCCTACACCTACCTACCTAACTGCTTGCCCATCTGCATGGTCACCGTCCAGCATACCTTTGTGGTTACTGCCATACATACTGGTCTGCCTCTCTCCCTGCCTGCCTTACTTCCTGTCTTCCTACCTATCTACCTATCTACTCGCCTTACTCCATGTTTGCCTCCCTGCCTACCTCCCTCACGGTCTACTTACCTATCTGCCTACTTAGCACCATACGAACATCATTGTTTACCTACATACCACCCTTTCTACCTACCTACCAACATCACTTCCTACCCCCACCACCTACTAAAATAGCGACACAAGCGAAAATATATATATATATATATATATATATATATATATATATATATATATATATATATATATATATATATATATATATATATATATATATATATACAGTATATATATATAAGTAACTTTTTTTTTTTTCAGTTATACCAGTTAATAGCAGGTTCTGATAAAATCTTGGTGAGGAAGTAAATCACTGAATTCTGAACTCACTAACCATTGATCCTAATGTTATGCATATTTTACTGTAAATGAAGACATTTTAGGTCACGTGGCCTTTGGGTTGCTCTGAGTGTGTTGGCCATTCTCCACTATCAGGTGGCTAATTTTCAACTACACCTTAACCTTCAAAATCAGTCCATAATTCCAGCCAGTAGAGCACACACAACACACTGCCATAAATCTGTCATCCCAGCTCAAGCGCGCTAAGTTTCTCGACTTCGTCTTCTGGAATATGAAGCCACTCATCTGAAATATATACGGACTCCATTAAACAAAATCTTATTCCAGTTATATGGTACATGTACACTGTGTCCTTTTAAAGTGAGAAACAAATTCATAAAGCTAACAAGGGAAAAGAAATTGACAAGGTAAATGAGAGCGAGGAAACTACGTGAAAATGGAAAGGTTTAAGAAAATGATTATCTATCCTCTCTCTCTCTCTCTCTCTCTCTCTCTCTCTCTCTCTCTCTCTATACAATTTGGACCATGAGATGTTACAAACAGCCAGAGTTGAGAAATCTGACTGCTAATTTGGCCAAAACGTACCTTTGGACATGTCGTGGTGGCAGTCATGTTTACAGCATATATATATATATATATATATATATATATATATATATATATATATATATATATATATATATATATATATATAGACATATATATATCATCATCATCATCATCATCATCATGAGCCATTATAAGTCCACTGCTGAACAAAGGCCTCCCCCAACCTTCTCCACGAATTCCTTGACAGAGCCAATCTTTGCCACGTTTTCCCTGCAAATTTCTCTATCTCGTCTCTCCACCTCCTGTCTGGCCTTTTTCTGCTACTCTTACCATCTCTTGGTGTCCAGTCAGTAAGCCTCTTGCTCCATCGATTATCCCTTGTTCTTGCTACATGGCCTGCCCACCTCCATTTCTGTTCTTTTATAACTTCTATAATATCTTTGACTTTAGTCTGCTCTCTCACCCAAGTTGATGTTTTCCTGTCTCTTAAAGATATTCCCAACATTGACCTTTCCATTGCTCTCTGAGAACGAATTAATTTATTTTCCATCGATTTTGTCAGTTTCCAAGTCTCACAACCATACGTCATAGCTGGAATTATACATTCGTTATATACTTTTCGTTTCATACAAACTGGCAAGCTATTTTTCATAATTATATGTTTACCGAAAGCTTTCCATCCAATTGTAATGCGTCTTTTCATTTCGCTATGATTATCTTTCGTTAATTTTAGTATTTGTCCCAGGTAATTGTACTCCTCAACTTCTTCAAGAATTTCTTCACTTATTCTTATGATGCTCTTTGGTGTTTGAGGATTAAACATTGCTTTAGTTTTACTCCGGTTCATCTTTAGCCCTACTTTGAGACTTTCTCTGTTCAGGTCATTTAACATTTCTTGCAATGTCTCTGCTTTTTCTGAGATTAGGACAATGTCATCTGCAAATCTTAAATGGTTTAGCTTTTCTCCATCTATGTTTACTCCTTTGTTTTCCCAGTCTAGCTTTCTGAAAATACTTTCTAGGCATGCTGTAAATAACTTTGGTGAAATTGTATCTCCCTGACGCACGCCCTTCTCAATCTTAATTTTCTCTGAGTCCTTATGTAATTTAACTGTAGCATTTCCCTCTTTATATATGTTTTCGAGCAGTTTTACAATGTTCTCATTCACTCCTTGTTCTCGCAATGAATTTATAATTGCTATGTGCTCCACTGAGTCGAAAGCCTTTTCGTAATCAACAAAACCTAAGCACAGTGGTTTATTATATTCTGTAGCTTTCTCAATTAGCTGATTCATTGTGTGCAGATGATCAGTGGTCGAATACCCGCATCGGAATCCTGCCTGTTCACGAGGTTGGTTTTCCTCTAAATTTGTAGCTATTCTGTTTGTAAGGACTTTAGTGAAAAGTTTGTAAATGACCGATAGCAAGCTAATGGGTCTATAGTTACTAAGGTCTATTGAGTCGCCTTTTTTAAAAAGTAGAATAACAGTTGCATTACACCATGTTTTGGGAATTTTCTTCTGTTTTATACATTGGGTAAATAAGTGAGCAAGCCTATTTTGTACTTCTTCTCCTGCATCCAACAGTAAATCTGCTACTATTCCATCTTCTCCCCGAGCCTTCTCTCTTTCATATTTTTAAAAGAAATATTTACTTTGTCTGGTGTTACCTCAAGTATTTCACTTGTGTCAAGAGAAAAGTTAGCTATTGGTACTACTGCCTTTGATGCATACAGTTCTTTGTAAAATTCTTCAACTCGCTTCAGCATCATATCTCTGCATTTAATGGCTTCACCGTTTTTGTCTTTTAGTGATGTAATTTGTTGCTTTCCAAGTGCCATTTTATTACGGACCTGTTTGAAACTTTGTCCTTTTTTGATGCTTTCTTTGATTTGATCCATGTTTCTCTTTCTTTTTTCTTCTCTTTGTCTTTTGTTGATAAGCTTATTTAATTCCGCTCGTTCTATTTCATCTTTCTTTGTTTTTACTTTCATTACCTTTCTTTTTTTCATAAGCTCAAGTGTCTTCTCTGAATACTTCCCGGCTTTGGCTGTATTAGGTTTTCCTACTACCTCTGCTGATTCTTTTAGCACTTTTGTTCGTCTGTTAGTTTGTCATCTCTCTCTCTCTCTCTCTCTCTCTCTCTCTCTCTCTCTCTCTCTCTCTCTCTCTCTCTCTCTCTCTCTATATATATATATATATATATATATATATCTATCTATCTATCTATCTATCTATCTATATATATATATATATATATATATATATATATATCTATCTATCTATCTATCTATCTATATATATATATATATATACCACGTCAGACATCTGCAGACGATCTTGGACATGGCAACTTCCAAAGCAGTAATGAAATGAATGTGGTAAATCCTCTTCTAACATAATTCGAATTCTCTGTCCACCTCAGGCCATCGTCAGGTACTACAAATATCCTAAATACTCAGCAGGTATGATAAAAAGAAGAAACTAAGACTTTATTGATACTATAAAACTAAAGAAAACTAAGTAACAAAACCCTCGTCCCCGTATAAAAACTCAAAAAGAAATGCCACGAGTCACTCAGGGAAGACCCAGAGTTGTTTCAGTTGAGGCTTTGGAGTAAGTGACTTTGGCTCATCCCTGAGTTTTTGGCATTTCTTTTTGAGTTTTTATTCGGAGAGGAGTTTTTTTTTTTTTAGTTTTTAGTATCAATAAAGTCCTTGTTTCTTTTTTTTTATCATGTCTGCTGACTATTTAGGACAGTTGTAGTACCTGATGATGACCTGAGGTGGGACGGAAATTCGAATTATGATTACATGAGCATATATAGATAGATAGATAGATATAGATAGATAGATAGGCAGACAGATAGATAGATAGATAGGCCAACAGATAGATAGATAGATAGATAGATAGATACAGAGAGAGGCAGAGAGAGAGAGAGAGAGAGAGAGAGCACTATTCCAAGTCACCCTCCAACACCAAATCTCACTATAAGCATTAACCAATGGTGCCTGGAGCTGCTGCATCTGATACTTGTGTACTTGTCCTCTTTATATTTACCGAACATTCCCAGTCCTTACATATAATTATCTACTTTTACTGTATAGTTTTACATATACATATTGGATATGGCCATCATTAACTCTTTCATTACAAGAGGTCATCCACACCCAAATGCAAACGCCTGACTTCGGCTTCTCTCTTGGTGGCGGAGGCATTATTTCCAAGTTACACAGACTCCTCTAAGCAAGTAACGTTAACAGCTCACAAGAGGCGATGTGACCTTCATCCTGCAAGGAATGTCGACTTCTTTCTGTGGGTGACGCAAAGATCTTTTTTCAGATAATAACAAAATATCACATGTGACACATAATTCAATATTTTCAGGTACGACTGACTTCTCTTTTATTAACGTCAAGTTTCTCTACCTTGTTCTTAGAGTCTGTCTCATTATATATATATATATATATATATATATATATATATATATATATATATATATATATATATATATATATATATATATATATATATATATATATATATATAAAATCTGTCAATTTACTTACATATCTTTCACTAAGTCATCAAGTTCTCCCTCTTTTCAGGTGACGTCGACTCTTTCCTTGCAGGTGTTATTTAAACTGCAGGCGAAATTGACTTCTTCTTTGAAGGTGGTACCGACTTTTGTTTGCTAAATAACATGGCTTCTCTTTGCAGGTGACGCTGATTTCTCTATGCAAGTGATTTCCACTTCATGCCGTAGTGCAGTTTGGCTCTCTCTACACGTGACGTCAGCCTCTCTCTACAGGCGACGGGAAATTCTATTTGCTGTTCACCTCGACATATCACGGCAGGTGACAACGACGTCAACATTTTCAGGTAAGGTTGCCTTCCATCTTTTCTTTACCTTTAAATCTGTGTGTGTGTGTGTGTGTGTGTGTGTGTGTGTGTGTGTGTGTATTTATCTATATATCTATCACTATGTCAAGTGTTCTCTCTTTTCAGGTCACTTCAACTCACTTTCCTTGTAGGCGTCATTGATCCTGACGGCAACACACACTTCTTTGAAGGTGGTGTCACTTCTTCCTGCTCGGAACATTGACTTCTTTTTGTAGGTGACGCTGATTTCTCTGTGCAACTGATGTCCACTTCAGTCCGTAGTGAAAGTCGACTCTATCAACAAGTGACGTCGGCCTCTTTTGGCGGGAGACGGCAACTTCTATTTGCAGGTGACCTCGACGTATCACGGCAGGCGACCCCGACGTAATAATAACAGGTAAAGTTGCTTCTTTCTTTTCTTTAACGTTGAGTGTCTCTCTCTCTCTCTCTCTCTCTCTCTCTCTCTCTCTCTCTCTCTCTCTCTCTCTCTCAATATCGATTTTTGTTTCTTTGCAGATGACACAATCTTTACCGCTCACATCGACTTGTCTTCCATTGCAAGCGATGATGAATTCTTGTCTTCAGTTGCCAAAGTCTAAATCTTCTGAGGTGGCACCGCCTTCTAATCGCAGATGTAATCAGCTTCTGTGTGCAGGTGATGTCGAGTACTTTCTGCAAGGACATCGACTTACCTCTGCTGGTCGCTTATGATATCGAACGCTCCTTGCTGGTGATGTTGAGTTCTCTCTGCAGATAAAGAATCATAGACTTCTTCCTGCAGGTGACTTCGACTTCTCTCTTCAGGCGACATTTCATTTTCTAGGAATGTGGAGTGGACTTTTCTCTGCGTTCTCTCTACATGTGGCAACACCTTTTCTCTACAGGTGACACCACCTATTCTCTGCAGGAGACGCTGACTACTCTTTGCAGGTAACACCGACTAATCTTTGCAGGGGACGCCTACTACTTTCTACATTTGACACCGACTACTCTATGCAGGTAACACTGACTACTCTCTGCAGGTAACACCGACTACTCTCTGCAGGTAACACTGACTACTCTCTGCAGGTAACACTGACTACTCTCTGCAGGTAACACTGACTACTCTCTGCAGGTAACACCGACTACTCTCTGCAGGTAACACCGACTACTCTCTGCAGGTAACACTGACTACTCTCTGCAGGGAACACTGACTACTCTCTGCAGGTAACACCGACTACTCTCTCCAGGTAACACCGACTACTCTCTGCAGGTAACACCGACTACTCTCTGCAGGTAACACCGACTACTCTCTGCAGGTAACACCAACTACTCTATGCAGGTGACGCCGACTACTCTATGCAGGTGATGTCGACTACTCCCTGGAGATGATGCCAACAACTCTCTGCAGGTGATGCCTACTACTCTTTGCAGGTGATGTCGCCTACGCTTTGTAATTAAAACTAACTACTCTCTGCGAGTAACACCGACTACTCTCTGCAGGTGATACCGACTACTCTCTGCAGGTAACACCAACTACTGTCTGCAGGTAACACCGACTACTGTCTGCAGGTAACACCAACTACTGTCTGCAGGTAACACCGACTACTCTCTGCAGGTAACACCAACTACTCTCTGCAGGTAACACCGACTACTCTCTGCAGGTAACACCAACTACTCTCTGCAGGTAACACCGACTACTCTCTGCAGGTACGTCGGCTTCTTTTTGCGGGAAACGTCGACCTCTTTTTGCAGGGATTACTCTAATCACTATCATCATCACTATTTTCATCGTCATGATTGGTATTATTTTACTATTATTACTGCTACTAGGCTACTATTATTATTATTGCTATTATTATTTTCATCATCATCATTGTTTTCTAATTATTAAATTGTTGTTGTTGTTGTTGCTGTTAATTTAGTGGTAACATATTCATAGCAGTATTTTCCATGACACATTTTCTTCATTGTTGGATTTTTGGCAGAGATTCATGGCTTTCGGGCGGTTTTTAGGTGCATAGTTGATGTGTATCCGGCCGGTGTTTAGTTCCATTTTCTGGCGGGTGGTAGTTAGTCTGCCAAAGCTATATAAGGCCTGGCCGAAGCTTCCACGAGCAGTTCGGGTGGAGCAGCAGCCAGAGCAACATGTCCTTCCCAGCCTGCCAGGCCCACCACAGGAACCCACACATCCTCCACACAACCCACTACTCCTTCCCCACCCACCACCACCTCGGGGAAGGTCAAGTGGTACAGCTTCAGGCCAGGTTATGGCTTCATCACGAGGATGGACAACCAGCAGGACATTTTGTCCACTGCACCGCCATCAAAAAGCCAAACCTCAGGAAGGTTGGAAAGTCCTTGGTGGAGGGGGAGAGAGTGGAGTGTACTATCACAAGAGTGAGTAAGGGGCCAGAAGCTGCCTCTGTCACTGAACCTTCGGGCAGCCCCAGAGAGACGCAAACATCCACGTCAGTGTGCAGCTGATGAGGATAGTACCACCTAGGCCAGCAAAACTGCATGCAGATTACCTGCAGTTGCAATTGCACAAGAACACCAGGCAGCCCTTATCATAGCCTATTAATCCCTCTGCTGCTCCGCCACAACAAACTGCCCTCGATCTCCATCCTTGAAGAGGCAGTCGGTGCTGTTACCTCTGCTCTGCTGCCTCCTCTGCCCTCTAAAGGACGAAGACCACAGGGGCAAGAAGACCGCAGGAGCAAGAAATGCCCGGGGGCAAGAGGACTCTGGGAAATAAAAACCAGGAAAAAGTCCTCAGGACAACTGTCAGGAAAAAATTTCTTAGAATCACTAAGTTCTTACAGCTGAGATAGGATCTAGTTATGTCCACCAGTAATAACTGGTCTGTCTAGGCACAGCTGAGATAGGATCTAGTTATGTCCACCAGGTAATAACTGGTCTGTCTAGGCACAGCTGAGATAGGATCTAGTTATGTCCACTAGGTAATAACTGGTCTGTCTAGGCACAGCTGAGATAGGATCTAGTTATGTCCACCAGGTAATAACTGGTCTGTCTAGGCACAGCTGAGATAGGATCTAGTTATGTCCACCAGGTAATAACTGGTCTGTCTAGGCACAGCTGAGATAGGATCTAGTTATGTCCACCAGGTAATAACTGGTCTGTCTAGGCACAGCTGAGATAGGATCTAGTTATGTCCACCAGGTAATAACTGGTCTGTCTAGGCACAGCTGAGATAGGATCCAGTTATGTCCACCAGGTAATAACTGGTCTGTCTAGGCACAGCTGAGATAGGATCTAGTTTTGTCCACCAGGTAATAACTGGTCTGTCTAGGCACAGCTGAGATAGGATCTAGTTATGTCCACCAGGTAATAACTGGTCTGTCTAGGCACAGCTGAGATAGGATCTAGTTATGTCCACCAGGTAATAACTGGTCTGTCTAGGCACAGCTGAGATAGGATCTAGTTATGTCCACCAGGTAATAACTGGTCTGTCTAGGCACAGCTGTGATAGGATCTAGTTATGTCCACCAGGTAATAACTGGTCTGTCTGGGCACAGCTGAGATAAGATCTAGTTATGTCCACCAGGTAATAACTGGTCTGTCTAGGCACAGCTGAGATAGGATCTAGTTATGTCCACCAGGTAATAACTGGTCTGTGTTGGCACAGCTGAGATAGGATCTAGTTATGTCCACCAGGTAATAACTGGTCTGTCTAGGCACAGCTGAGATAGGATCTAGATATGTCCACCAGGTAATAACTTGTTTGTCTATAAAACAGTTGAGGTAGCACCTAGTAATATATTTTTATTTATCAGGTAAGATCGCATCTCGTGTTGAAGGTGACGCATACTTCACTATATTTGGGTACTGTTTACATCTTTTATTTTACTAACGACGACTCTCTCTCTCTCTCTCTCTCTCTCTCTCTCTCTCTCTCTCTCTCTCTCTCTCTCTCAATGCAAACTTTTGCTTTTTTGCAGGTGACTTGATCTTTACCACTAACATCGACTCATCTTCCATTGCATGGGATGGCAAATTCTTTTCTGCAGTTGCAAAGTCCCTGTATTAAGAGGTGGCATCGTCTTCTAGCGGCAGATGGCATCCACTTCTGTTGCAGGTGTCGTCGAGTTATTTCTACAAGTGACATCAACTTCTTCCTGTTGGTGACTCTGACAACTCTCCGCAGCAACAACTTCTCTCTACAGTTGACATCGGGTTCTTTTTGAACAAGGGACGTCAACTACACCCTCCGGATGACGTAGTGTTCACTTATCATATATCGTTGTTTCTATCTGCAAGTGACATCGACTTCTACCTATACGTGACGTGTCCTTCTCTCGAGGCGGGAAGTCATCTCTCACTCTTGACTTCGACTTCTTTCAAAGTGACGCCAGTTTTATATGAAAGTTACACAGACTTCTCTACGCTAGTAACATTAACAGTTCTCTGGAGGCGGTGTGACCTTCTTTCTGAGAGGAAAGTCGACTTGCTTCTGTAGGTGACATGCTGCGTAGAAATCTGTCTGAAGCTAATATTAACATATCAAAACAGTGACACATTATTCAATAATTTGTGGTAAGTTCCACTTCTCTCTCTTCATTAGCGACAAGTTTCTCTCTCTCTCTCTCTCTCTCTCTCTCTCTCTCTCTCTCTCTCTCTCTCTCTCTCTCAATACAAGCTTCTTTTTTGCAAGTGACATGATCTTTACCACAAACATCGACTTGTCTTCCATTGGATGAGATGGCAAATTCTTGTGTTCAGTTGCAGTCTCTATATTAAGAGGTGGCATCGTCTTCTAGCGGCAGATGGCATCCACTTCTGTTTACAGGTGACGTCGAACTCTTTCTGCAGGTGACGGGAAATCTATTTGCAGGT
>NC_137062.1:9992982-10000482 GCF_032717465.1 Coenobita brevimanus | reverse complement strand
ATAACTGGTCTGTCTAGGCACAGCTGAGATAGGATCTAGTTATGTCCACCAGGTAATAACTGGTCTGTCTAGGCACAGCTGAGATAGGATCTAGATATGTCCACCAGGTAATAACTTGTTTGTCTATAAAACAGTTGAGGTAGCACCTAGTAATATATTTTTATTTATCAGGTTAGATCGCATCTCGTGTTGGAGGTGACGCATACTTCAGTATATTTGGGTAATGTTTACATCTTTTATTTTACTAACGACGACTCTCTCTCTCTCTCTCTCTCTCTCTCTCTCTCTCTCTCTCTTTCTCTCAATGCAAACTTGTGCTTTTTTGCAGGTGACATGATCTTTACCACTAACATCGACTCATCTTCCTTTGCATGGGATGGCAAATTCTTCTCTGCAGTGTCAAAGTCCCTGTATTAAGAGATGGCATCGTCTTCTAGCGGCAGATGGCATCCACTTCTGTTGCAGGTGTCGTCGAGTTATTTCTACAAGTGACATCGACTTCTCCCTGTTGGTGACTCTGACAACTCTCCGCAGCAACAACTTCTCTCTACAGTTGACATCGGATTCTTTCAACAAGGGACGTCAACTACACCCTCCGGATGACGTAGTGTTCACTTTTCATATATCGTTGTGTCTATCTGCAAGTGACATCGACTTCTACCTGTACGTGACGTCTCCTTCTCTCGAGGCGGGAAGTCATCTCTCACTCTTGACTTCGACTTCTTTCAAAGTGACGCCAGTTTTATATGAAAGTTACACAGACTTCTCTACGCTAGTAACATTAACAGTTCTCTGGAGGCGGTGTGACCTTCTTTCTGAGAGGAAAGTCGACTTGCTTCTGTAGGTGACATGCTACGTAGAAATCTGTCTAAAGCTAATATTAACATATCAAAATAGGGACACATTATTCAATACTTTGTGGTAAGTTCCACTTCTCTCTCTTCATTAGCGACAAGTTTCTCTCTCTCTCTCTCTCTCTCTCTCTCTCTCTCTCTCTCTCTCTCTCTCAATACAAGCTTCTTTTTTGCAAGTGACATGATCTTTACCACAAACATCGACTTGTCTTCCATTGGATGAGATGGCAAATTCTTGTGTTCAGTTGCCTTCTCTATATTAAGAGGTGGCATCGTCTTCTAGCGGCAGATGGCATCCACTTCTGTTTACAGGTGACGTCGAACTCTTTCTTCAGGTGACGGGAAATCTATTTGCAGGTGACCTCGACATATAACGGCAGGGGAAACCGACGACAAAATATCCTGGTGATGTTGCCTTACTTCTTTTCTTTTACTATTGGTCTCTCTCTCTCCCTCTCTCTCTCTCTCTCTCTCTCTCTCTCTCTCTCTCTCTCTCTCTCTCAGTATCGACTTATATTTCTTTGCAGGTGACATAATCTTTACCGCTCACATCGATTTGTCTTCCGTTGCAAGTGACGGCAAATTCTTGTCTGCAGTTGCCAAAATCTAAGTCATCTAAGGTGGGATCGTCTTCTTATCTCAGATGGCATCCGCTTCTGTGTGTAGGTTACGTCGAGTACTCTTAACAAGTGACTTCTATTTCTCTCTGCTGGTCGCATATGATATCGACCTCTCGTTGCAGGTGATGTGGAGTTGTCTCTGCAAATACAGCATCATAGACTTCTTCCTGCAGGTGACTTCGACTTCTCTCTGCAGGTGACATCTCATTTTCTCTGAAAGTGAAGTCGACTTTTGTCTGCCTCCTCACTACAAGTGACACCACCTTCTCTCTGCACGTGATGGTGACTATTCTCTGCAGGTGATGGTGACTATTCTCTGCAGGTGATGCTGACTATTCTCTGCAGGTGATGGTGACTATTGTCTGCAGGTGATGCTGACTATTCTCTGCAGGTGATGTTGACTATTCTCTGCAGGTGATGGTGACTATTCTCTGCAGGTGATGCTGACTATTCTCTGCAGGTGGTGCTGACTATTCTCTGCAGGTGATGGTGACTATTCTCTGCAGGTGATGCTAACTATTCTCTGCAGGTGATGGTTACTATTCTCTGCAGGTGATGGTGACTATTCTCTGCAGGTGATGGTGACTATTCTCTGCAGGTGATGGTGACTATTCTCTGCAGGTGATGCTGACTATTCTCTGCAGGTGATGCTGACTATTCTCTGCAGGTAACGGTGGGTATTCTCTACAGGTGATCGTGACTTTTCTCTGCAGGTAATGATGACTATTCTCTGCTAATGCTGCTGACTATTCTCTGAAGGTGATGCTAACTATTCTCTGAAGGTGATGATGACTATTCTCTGCTGATGCTGCTGACTATTCTCTGCTGATACTGCTGACTATTCTCTGCAGGTGATGCTGACTACTCTCTGTAGGTGACGCCGACTGTTCTCTGCAGGTGACGCCGAATCGGTTATTCTCTTCAGGTGACGCCGACTACTCTCTGCAGGTGACGCCGACTACTCTCTGCAGGTGACGCCGACTGCTCTCTGCTGGTGACGCCGCCTACTCTCTGAAGGTGACGCCGACTACTCTCTGAAGGTGATGCCGACTACTCTCTGAAGGTGACGCCGACTACTCTCTGCAGGTGACGCAGACTACTCTCTGCAGGTGACGCCGCTTACTCTCTGAAGGTGACGCCGACTACTCTCTGCAGGTGACGCTCACCACTCTGCGCTGGTGTCGTCAAATTATCTCTACAGGTGACGTCATCATCTTTCTGCGGGAAACGTCAACTTCTTTTTATAGGGATCACTCTAATGATCAACATTATCATCATCACTATTGTCATCGTCACTATTAGTATTTCTGTTACTACTACTGCAACTTCTAATACAACTAGGCTACTGTTTCTTCTGTTACTATTATTATTATTATTATTATTATTATTATTATTATTGTTATTATTATTATTATTATTATTATTATTATTAATATCATTATTATTATTATTAGTATTATTATTATTATTAATATTATTATTATTGTTTTTATTATTATTATTAGTTATTATTATTATTATTATGATTAGTATTATTGGTATTGTTATTATTATTATTATTATCATTATTATTATTGTTTTTATTATTATTAGTTATAATTATTATAATTAGTATTATTATTGTTTGTATTATTATTATTTTTATTATTATTATTACTGTTGTTGTTGTTGATGTTGTTGTTATTTTTATTATTATTATTTTTATTGTTATTATAATTCTAATTCTAATTCTAATTATTATTATTATTTTTAATATTATTATTAATATTATTATTAATAATAATAATTATTATTATTACTAAAATTATTAATATTATAATTATTATTAATATTATTCTAATTATTATTATTATTGTTACCTTTATTCAAATTATTATTATTATTATAATTATTATTATTATTGATATCATTATAATTATTATTGTTATTATTACTATTATTATTATCATTATTATTATTGATATCATTATAATCATTATTATTATTATTACTATTATTATTATCATTATTATTATTATTATTATTTTTATTGTAATAATATTAATAATAATAATAATAATTATTATTATTATTATTAATATTAATGTAATCATTATTATTATTGTTGTTGTTGTTTTTGTTATTATTATCATTATTAATATTCTTATTATCATTATTATTATTATTACTATTGTTATAATTATTCTAATTATTATTATTATTTCTATTAATATTATTATTATTATTATTATTATTATTATTATTATTATCATTCTCATTATTATTATTGTTATTATTATTAACATCATCATTTTTGATGTTATTATGATGATGATGATGATGATTATTATTATTATTGTTATTATTGGCTTTGTTTTTGTTATTATTATTATTATTATTATTATTATCATTATTATTATTATTTTAATTATTATTATTACTATAAATAATAATAATAATATTATTATTATTTTTATTATAATTATGTTTTTCATTATCATTATTATTATTTTTATTATATTATTATTATTATTAGTATAATTATTATTATTATTATTATTAATCTTATTATTAAAAATATTATTATTATTATTATTATTATTATTATTATCATTATTATTAATTATTATTATCATTATTATTTTCATTATTATTATTCTTATTATTATTATTATCATTATTGTTCCTATTAACATTATTATTATTTTTATTAATATTATTATTATTATTATTATTATTATTATTATTATTGTTGTTTTTTTTATTATTATTAATTTTAAATTTTTATTATCATTTTTATGATTATGATGATGTTGATTACTAAAATTATTATTATTATTGTTATTATTATTATTGATATTATCATCAATATTATTATATAATTATTATTATAATTAATTATTATTATAATTAATTTTATTAATTTTTTAATATTAATATTACTGTTACTATTATTATAAATATTATTATTATTATTATAATTAATTATTATTATAATTAATTTTATTAATTTTTTAATATTAATATTACTGTTACTATTATTATAAATATTATCATTAATATAATTGTTATTATTATTACTATTATTATTAATATTATAATTATTATTTTTAATAGTATTATTATTATTACTATTCTTATGGTAAATTTTATTATTATTTACTTTAAACTTATAATTTTTATTTTTATTATTATTATTATTATTATTATTATTATTACTATTTTTATGGTAAATTTTATTATTATCATCATTATTATTATTATTATCATCATCATCATTTTTATTTTTATTATTATTATTATTATTATTATTATAGATAATAATAATGATAATAATAATAATAATAATAATAATAATAATAATAATAATAATAATAATATTATTATTATTATTATTATTATTATCATTATTATTATTATTATTATTATTATTATTATTATTATTATTATTATTATTATTATTACTATTATTATTATTATTATTATTAAATTGTTGTTGTTGTTGCTGTTAATTTAGTGGTAACATATTCATAGCAGTATTTTCCATGACACATTTTCTTCATTGTTGGATTTTTGGCAGAGATTCATGGCTTTCGGGCGGTTTTTAGGTGCATAGTTTATGTGTATCCGGGCGGTGTTTAGTTCCATTTTCTGGCGGGTGGTAGTTAGTCTGCCAAAGCTATATAAGGCCTGGCCGAGGCTTCCACGAGCAGTTCGGGTGGAGCAGCAGAAAGAGCATCATGTCCTTCCCAGCCTGCCAGGCCCACCACAGGGACCCACACATCCTCCACACCCCCCACTACTCCTTCCCCACCCACCACCACCTCGGGGAAGGTCAAGTGGTACAGCTTCAGGCCAGGTTATGACTTCATCACGAGGATGGACAACCAGCAGGACATTTTGTCCAATGCACCGCCATGAAAAAGCCAAACCTCAGGAAGGTTGGAAAGTCCTTGGTGGAGGGGGAGAGAGTGGAGTGTACTACCAGAAGAGGGAGTAAGGGGCCAGAAGCTGCCTCTGTCACTGAACCTTCGGGGAGCTCCAGAGAGACGCAAACATCCACGTCAATGTGCAGCTGATGAGGATAGTACCACCTAGGCCAGCAAAACTGCATGCAGATTACCTGCAGTTGCAATTGCACAAGAACACCAGGCAGCCCTTATCATAGCCTATTAATCCCCCTTCTGCTCCGCCACAAAAAACTGCCCTCGATCTCCATCCTTGAAGAGGCAGTAGGTGCTGTTACCTCTGCTTTGCTGCCTCCTCTGCCCTTTAAAAAACGAAGACCACAGGGGCAAGAAGACCCCAGAAGCAAGAAATGCCCGGGGGCAAGATAACTCGGGGAAATAAAACCCGGAAAAAACTCTTCACGGCAACTGTAAGGAAAAGTTTTCTGAGAAACCTTGGCAAGTCCCGACAGCCGAGATAGGCTCTAGTTATGTCCACCAGGTAATAACTGGTTTGTCTAAGTACAGCTGAGACAGGATCTAGTTATGTCCACCAGGTAATAACTGGTCTGTCTAGGCACAGCCGAGATAGGCTCTAGTTATGTCCACCAGGTAATAACTGGTTTGTCTAAGTACAGCTGAGACAGGATCTAGTTATGTCCACCAGGTAATAACTGGTCTGTCTACGCACAGCTGAGATAGGATCTAGTTATGTCCACCAGGTAATAACTGGTCTGTCTAGGCACAGCTGAGATAGGATCTAGTTATGTCCACCAGGTAATAACTGGTCTGTCTAGGCACAGCTGAGATAGGATCTAGTTATGTCCACCAGGTAATAACTGGTCTGTCTAGGCACAGCTGAGATAGGATCTGGTTATGTCCACCAGGTAATAACTGGTCTGTCTAGGCACAGCTGAAATAGGATCTAGTTATGTCCACCAGGTAATAACTGGTCTGTCTAGGCACAGCTGAGATAGGATCTAGTTATGTCCACCAGGTAATAACTGGTCTGTCTAAGCACAGCTGAAATATGATCTAGTTATGTCCACCAGGTAATAACTGGTCTGTCTAGGCACAGCTGAGATAGGATCTAGTTATGTCCACCAGGTAATAACTGGTCTGTCTAGGCACACCTGAGACAGGGTCTAGATATGTTCACTAGGTAATAACTGGTCTGTTTTGGCACCGCTGAGATAGGATCTAGTTATGTCCACCTGGTAATAACTGGTCTGGCTAGACACAGCTGAGATAGGATCTAGATATGTCCACCAGGTAATAACTTGTTTGTCTATAAAACAGTTGAGGTAGCCCCTAGTAATAAATTTTTATTTATCATTTTAGATCGCATCTCGTGTTGGAGGTGACGCATACTCCAATATATTTGGGTACTGTTAACATCTTTTATTTTACTAACGACAACTCTCTCTCTCTCTCTCTCTCTCTCTCTCTCTCTCTCTCTCTCTCTCTCTCTCTCTCTCTCTCAATGCAAACTTGTGCTTTTTTGCAGGTGACATGATCTTTACCACTAACATCGACTCATCTTCCATTGCATGGGATGGCAAACTCTTTTCTGCAGTTGCAAAGTCCCTGTATTAAGAGGTGGCATCGTCTTCTAGCGGCAGATGGCATCCACTTCTGTTGCAGGTGTCGTCGAGTTATTTCTACAAGTGACATCGACTTCTCCCTGTTGGTGACTCTGACAACTCTCCGCAGCAACAACTTCTCTCTACAGTTGACATCGGATTCTTTCAACAAGGGACGTCAACTACACCCTCCGGATGACGTAGTGATCGTTGTTTCTATCTGCAAGTGACATCGACTTCTACCTATATGTGACGTCTCCTTCTCTCGAGGCGGGAAGTCATCTCTCACTCTTGACTTCGACTTCTTTCAAAGTGACGCCAGTTTTATATGAAAGTTACACAGACTTCTCTACGCTAGTAACATTAACAGTTCTCTGGAGGCGGTGTGACCTTCTTTCTGAGAGGAAAGTCGACTTGCTTCTGTAGGTGACATGCTACGTAGAAATCTGTCTAAAGCTAATATTAACATATCAAAATAGGGACACATTATTCAATACTTTGTGGTAAGTTCCACTTC
>NC_137062.1:9977982-9980482 GCF_032717465.1 Coenobita brevimanus | reverse complement strand
AGGGGTATAGGGGGTGTTGGTGGCAGGGGTATAGGGGGTATTAGAAAAACGGAGATCACAAGAGGGAAACAGTGTCAAGGTCATCGCTGATGGAGAGGTCAGCTCGGAAACGTGGCAAGAGTGCAGGGAGGGGGTGACTCCACCAAAACCCTACGTTTCGATCTGTCAGACTATAGTTATGTCCACCAGGTAATAACTGGTTTGTCTAAGTACAGCTGAGACAGGATCTAGTTATGTCCACCAGGTAATAACTGGTCTGTCTAGACACAGCTGAGATAGGATCTAGTTAAGTCCACCAGGTAATAACTGGTCTGTCTAGGCACAGCTGAGATAGGATCTGGTTATGTCCACCAGGTAATAACTGGTCTGTCTAGGCACAGCTGAAATAGGATCTAGTTATGTCCACCAGGTAATAACTGGTCTGTCTAGGCACAGCTGAGATAGGATCTAGTTATGTCCACCAGGTAATAACTGGTCTGTCTAGGCACAGCTGAGATAGGGTCTAGATATGTTCACTAGGTAATAACTGGTCTGTCTTGGCACAGCTGAGTTAGGATCTAGTTATGTCCACCAGATAATAACTGGTCTGTCTAGGCACAGCTGAGATAGGATGTAGTTATGTCCACCAGGTAATAACTGGTCTGTCTAGGCACAGCTGAGATAGGGTCTAGATATGTTCACTAGGTAATAACTGGTCTGTTTTGGCACCGCTGAGATAGGATCTAGTTATGTCCACCTGGTAATAACTGGTCTGTCTAGGCACAGCTGAGATAGGATCTAGATATGTCCACCAGGTAATAACTGGTTTGTCTATAAAACAGTTGAGGTAGCACCTAGTAATATATTTTTATTTATCAGGTTAGATCGCATCTCGTGTTGGAGGTGACGCATACTTCAGTATATTTGGGTAATGTTTACATCTTTTATTTTACTAACGACGACTCTCTCTCTCTCTCTCTCTCTCTCTCTCTCTCTCTCTCTCTCTCTCTCTCTCTCTCTCAATGCAAACTTGTGCTTTTTTGCAGGTGACATGATCTTTACCACTAACATCGACTCATCTTCCATTGCATGGGATGGCAAATTCTTTTCTGCAGTTGCAAAGTCCCTGTATTAAGAGGTGGCATCGTCTTCTAGCGGAAGATGGCATCCACTTCTGTTGCAGGTGTCGTCGAGTTATTTCTACAAGTGACATCGACTTCTCCCTGTTGGTGACTCTGACAACTCTCCGCAGCAACAACTTCTCTCTACAGTTGACATCGGATTCTTTCAACAAGGGACGTCAACTACACCCTCCGGATGACGTAGTGTTCACTTTTCATATATCGTTGTTTCCATCTGCAAGTGACATCGACTTCTACCTATACGTGACGTCTCCTTCTCTCGAGGCGGGAAGTCATCTCTCACTCTTGACTTCGACTTCTTTCAAAGTGACGCCAGTTTTATATGAAAGTTACACAGACTTCTCTACGCTAGTAACATTAACAGTTCTCTGGAGGCGGTGTGACCTTCTTTCTGAGAGGAAAGTCGACTTGCTTCTGTAGGTGACATGCTACGTAGAAATCTGTCTGAAGCTAATATTAACATATCAAAACAGTGACACATTATTCAATACTTTGTGGTAAGTTCCACTTCTCTCTCTTCATTAGCGACAAGTTTTCTCTCTCTCTCTCTCTCTCTCTCTCTGTCTCTCTGTCTCTCTGTCTCTGTCTGTCTCTGTCTCTCTCTCTCTCTCTCTCTCTCTCTCTCTCTCTCTCTCTCTCTCTCTCTCTCTCTCTCAATACAAGCTTCTTTTTTGCAAGTGACATGATCTTTACCACAAACATCGACTTGTCCTCCATTGGATGAGATGGCAAATTCTTGTGTTCAGTTGCAGTCTCTATATTAAGAGGTGGCATCGTCTTCTAGCGGCAGATGGGATCCACTTCTGTTTACAGGTGACGTCGAACTCTTTCTGCAGGTGACGGGAAATCTATTTGCAGGTGACCTGGACATATCACGGCAGGGGAAACCGACGACAAAATATCCTGGTGATGTTGCCTTACTTCTTTTCTTTTACTATTAGTCTCTCTCTCTCTCTTTGTCTCTGTCCCTGACTCTGTCTCTGTCCGTCTGTCTGTTGGTCTGTCTGTCTGTCTGACTGTCTGTCTGTTTGTCTCTCTCTCTCTCTCTCTCTCTCTCTCTCTCTCTCTCTCTCTCTCTCAGTATCGACTTATATTTCTTTGCAGGTGACATAATCTTTACCGCTCACATCGATTTGTCTTCCGTTGCAAGTGACGGCAAATTCTTGTCTCCAGTTGCCAACATCTAAGTCGTCTGAGATGGGATCATCTTCTTATCTCAGATGGCATCCGCTTCTGAGTGAAGGTTACGTCGAGTACTCTTAACAAGTGACTTCTATTTCTCTCTGCTGGTCGCATATGATATCGACCTCTCGTTGCAGGTGATGTGGAGTTGTCTCTGCAAATACAGCATCATAGACTTCTTCCTGCAGGTGACTTCG
>NC_137062.1:9845388-9977882 GCF_032717465.1 Coenobita brevimanus | reverse complement strand
ATTATAAAGGAAGCCCATGATTCCACTCTCCATGGAGGTGTACCGCAGACCTTAGGCCCAAATTCGGGAAAGGTACTGGATTCCTAAGGGTAGACAGGTTATTAAAAATATCTGCTAAAAACTGCATCATTTGTAGGAGGTATGAGCAGAGGACCTTATATCTACCCAGGACCACCAGCTCTACCGAAGGAAAGGGTGTGCCTAAGTCGGCCCTTCCAGATCACAAGAGGGGCCTACGCAGGGGCTATAACTGTTAAGCGGTGAGGAAACTCCCCATAAAGTTTACATTTGTTTATTTACTTGTGCCTAGCACAAGAGGCAGTCCATCTAGAATTAGCGGAAGACCTAAGCTCAGAGACATTCCTCAATGTCTTTCGCAGATTTGCCGCTAGAAGGTCTTGGTCCTGGCAAGTTAATAAGCGACAACGGAACTAATTTCGTTGGAGCTTGGCTCCCCTATACTGTTGAACATAATGAACGACCCAAAGGTTAAAGTCGGCGCTGGGAATCCGAACATTGTATATGGCAGTTCACAGCTCCAAGAGCTCCATGGCAAAATGGGTTTACCGAAAGAATGATTGGTATTGTCAAGAACTGCCTGAGGAAAACATTACATAGAACTAAGATCAAGAGAGAAGATTTAAGAACAGTAATAATTGAAATTGAAGCCAGGATTAATAATAGACCTCTGACTTATCAAGATGACACTAGCGACTCGCTAGAGGCCTTAACACCGGCTCACATGTTACATGGCAGGAAGCTCCATCCGATGCCTTGTGTGGATATCCAGGAAGAAGTTGATGATCCTAACATAGAAACTAATGATTTAGGACAACACCTTCGGGAGGGATATCAACGTCTGGAAAGGGTGCTGAATACGTGGAATAGACATTGGAGCGAAGAGTATCTTTTGAGCCTACGCGAGAGGTTTTATGGGAGATCAAGCTGCCAGCAACAAATCAGTTATTAACATAGGAGATGTGGTCTTAGTGAAGACTGAACAGCCAAGATCCCAGTGGCCATTAGCTAAAGTGATCTCCACACACCCAGATTCTGAGAGGGGTGCTGAGACTCGTAAAAATAAAATGCGGGGACATACCAGTATAAAAACTATTGATAAACTGGTAGCCCCTTGAGTTAGCAACCACTCCGGATCCAGAGAATGGTGAAGATCAAACGGGTCAAGAGGGCGCGACCTCTAGTAGGGCCGCAGCACAGGGTTCTCGAGAATTATGGAGGGAACTCTTGGCTATGGGTCATATTACATGATACAACGTATCATTTTCCGCCGGCCCCAAAACTGTGGGAAATATTTTCCCCCAAGAGCAGTTGCGCTCTCTAAATTTATCATAGTTTATCCCTGGTTAAAGGCAGAGGACGTGCAGAGACTGTTGTTAATTATTCAAGCGGTTTTAATAACCCAGAAAACGACGTTCTCTTTAATAATTCTTTGTTATTGATAAATTAAATGCTACTGCATTTTTAACCCCTGTGGACAACTATGCATTGTAAATACATGTAATTATGTGGTATTTCTCCACTGGACCTAAGCTGCACGTCTGCGCAATAGGTGACGTGGCAAGCAGGGAAAGATTCCCCTGTTACAGGCAAGATGTGGAATTAAGATATTTACATAGTTAAAAGGGAATAATTGGTCTAACTTTAATTTAAGTCGGAACTAAGATTAATTTGTTAGATTTGGCCCTGTAACCACATATCATGATGTAATTTGACTGTATTTAGTACTGTAAATAACTAAGAAGTTGGCATAAACTACCGTTCTCATGAGGGAGGTAGAATTGCTTTTTCGCGTTCACTCACTCTGTTCACTTGTCACTCTCAAGCTAGGTTGTACATACGCACCATAAGGGACGCTTGCTTGCTCAAGCAATTACACTGCCAGCCTCATCGTCATCGGTTATCGATCACTCCCTCTTCATTAGCTAAGTATCCTTTACGAATTGGCCAATTCAAGGGGGGATTAGCTATGAGATAGAAGAGAAATAGTTATTGTAGGTGAGTTAAGGTTAAGTTACGTTTCACCTAACTCTATATGAGACTTGTTTGATTTTACTTAAGAACAACCTTATAAACGAGTAACGACCTACGAGTTGTTATTAGTAACATACCATGAAATTTCTTACATAGCGGTGCTCCGGTAGGGACACCGACTTGTATACGATTAAACAGTTTTCATATTTGGTGCCCAGAAAGAGGGCCCAGATTTGTTTACCAGGGTTTGAGTGCTGGCAGTGGCGGCCTGGTGTTGGTTGTATGTCATACTCAGATGCTTGCATTTGTTTGCATTTCAGTCGATTCTGCCGATGACATACAGACTCGGAACATATATACCGTTGGTCAGTAAATACCAGCTTGTACTTTCATCCTTCCTACGGTCACACTTTCTTCATGTATACTTCTCCAGCATGGGGAAGCGAGAAATATGACCATTACTCTTCAGGAATGATCCAGTCATGTAGTGGACCTAATATGTATTGATGCAGAGACATATTTTAGAGAATTAAATCTGTCCTTCATATGACTCTCTCTCTCTCTCTTCTCTCTGTGCGTGTGCGTGTGCGTGTGCGTTTGCGTGCGAGCGCGCGAGCGCGCCTTCATAATAACTTATCCACTTCTTTTTGCTTCTATCACGCTCACTTTACGAGAAACAGATATTTTCATCTACATAGAAGACTATGACTTCTAATATCAATTATTTTGCGCTGCGTGTCTTATCCAGTAACAGTCAAGTGCTCCACCACTTGGACCAACAAATCCAGCCAGCCAGAACCCCCACCCCCACCCCAACATCAGTCATCCATCGTTCGCATCTCCGCTTCTATCTAAGTAAACTCTTACTGTTGTTCACTCACCTTAACTCAGCCGATATTTTCTATCCTCTTTTTGTGGCTTATTTAACGTAATTTGATGGATAAAATAAGTTCAAATATACTGCTCTAAAACTTTCCATAGGACTCATCGTGACTAGCATCATAATCTATTGTTAATCTATTACATTCTCGACACTGAAGACGAAGAGTTCTCACCCTTTAGGACATGTTAAAATGGAAATGTGAGTATAGAAGAGGTTCCAATCTCTCCCTGTCCACGTTGCCTCTTACACGCTTACCTATGTCATTAGGGTTTCATATTGACAGCTCCGGAAAACAGAGAGGCCATTATCTCCACCAGTCACCTACCCTGATTTATCAATAATTTGTGTGTATCCATCTAATCAATATTTTGTGTGTTTTACTGACAAGAATTTTCTTTTCATAGAAATGTAAGAATAAGTGAACTCAAGTACTAGATGTGTCATCAAGTACCTACTCACAATGACCAAACCCCAGCCTGTGACATAATTCCTTCAGAAATCTTCAACGTTTTTCCAGCATATATCCCCATAGATATGTAATTTCCAAAGATAATGATTTTATATTTTTTCTCTTTTATTGTGAAGTTGTGCAGATATAATAACTTCTAAAATGTAGTTAATATAAATAGTATCCATCTGGGCAAAGCTAAGACAGAAATATATTAGGTGAAACTTTCCTTCCAAGTTTCTCATTTAATTATGTAAAGATCTGCCTCAAAGATATAATGCAGTTCATTAAAAGTCCAGCAGTCTCATGGGCAATAACCTGAACTTAATTTCGGATGCCAAAGTCCTTCTCTCTGAGCTCTCCCCCGCCCACTTTTTTCCTGTAAACTTTTGGGCATAAGATTAGGTTCCAGGTGCTAGGGAAAATTCAAAGCTTGGAGACGGAGGAGAAGGAAAAAGAGGACAAAGAGGGAAAACAGAAGAATGGATATGAGAGAGAGGGTGAAGGAAGAGAGGAAGAGAAGAAGGAGTAACGAAGGAGAAAGAAGTAAATGGTGGAAGGAAAGGCGGGAAAGAAGAAGGAAGGCTAGGGAGGTGCATGATCTATGAACTGGCAGGATGGGGTGGAGTGACAGGATGGATGGACAGGGCAGAGGAAGTCAGAGCAATAGCTCTGCATGGTATGGATGAAATACAGTGTGGTGGAGCTACGGGTGACTCTGTGGTGGCGTGTTTGTCTCACGACCTATGTGCACCACTAGAGTAGGGTTGGAAATCCAAACTCTGTCTTAGATTTCAGAAGGATTCCCATGTGGCAAGCGAACTTGCTGTTTGGCGCAAGGCAAGAGTAATCAAAAATACTTATGCTCATCAGCCGATATTTTAAAGGAATTAAACGGGGGTTCTGGTAGTATGTCCTTTTATATGCCTAAATATGTTAGCACCGTGTCTTCTCTCTCTCTCTCTCTCTCTCTCTCTCTCTCTCTCTCTCTCTCTCTCTCTCTCTCTCTCTCTCACACACACACACACACACACACACACACACACACACACACACACACACACACACACATACACACACACACACACACACAATACAAAATAATCTTCGTCTTTCACATGCATCACTCACTTGAGACACTCCATCCCCATTCATACCTCTCTTGTATGTGATTTTTTATTTGCTAAAACTCCTCTAACAATATCCTGCAGAAGACAATGTATGAGATATTGCTGCAACTGTTACAGGCTTATGATGACGGTGGTGGTAATGATACTGCATATTGCAATTACAGATGCAGGCTTGTGATGATGGTGATGGTGATGATTTTGACACGACAGGATGGACAATGTATATTATTTACATTACACACTCACAATACACACTATCCACACACCAGCACCACTGTTTCTAACCCACTCTCTAATGCAAGAGCTAACTAGAATTATCGGTCAGTCACCCTTTTACACGTGTGTGATTCCGAAGTAATGGAGTGAGATCATAGTCCTTCAAACGTGCTTGAATAATGCTGCTTCGTTAGTCAAATATCATTAGGATCTGCTGGAAACAGTTTCAAGGTTGGCCGTAAAAACAAACTACAGACCGCCATTGTATAGCTGCACTTATCACGTTTGGTAATTTTGTCAGGTCTCTGACGCAAGTTTTCACTCAGTAGGGATGGACAACTTTTTCATATAATTCTTGCTGCCGCCATATGATTTTCTTCAGCATAGAAGGAGACATCTGGCTGTGAAGGCGTTATGAAGCAATATTTATTTTTTGCCTTTCATTATAATAGGTGTCCATTTATATTTATTTTTTCTGCAAACAGTCACACTCCGATATTCAGCTAAGGGCAGACAATCGTAATGGTGAGGAAGTTAAATATGATGAAGAAGTATCCGACAACAACGAAGCTGAAAACCTGTAACAAAAAAAAAGGCCACATAAGTGATATAAGCTGTTCGTAAGTCGGATCAAGTACGTCAGATTTTGGCTGGATCATTGCTTTATGCGTGCAAAAATGCCTCGACATTAGTGGTTAAAAGAATACAAAGAGAGTGTTTGCTTTTAATGCTTGGTAAGGTAGAGGGGGTAAGGTAGGGTAGGTAGGTTTGAAATAGCCCAGGGTAATTTGTCTCCCTTCCTCTTCCGCTTTCCTTCCGTTGCTTTCTTTCCCGTCACTACGCATTGCTCTCTCTCTCTCTCTCTCTCTCTCTCTCTCTCTCTCTCTCTCTCTAAAAGGTACATTGATAAAGAGAATGCTACAGTAAAAGCCAACACCAATATCAACCATCAGGTTCACAGGGTAGGAAATAATAGAAATAAAAGTCGGAACTAAAACCATTCTGAAACCTGTGATCATTATTTCCCTAATTCAGTCCTCGTTTACGACTCGGATGGTACTTGTCTTCACGGTCAATTGCTTAGTGGTGGTGTGTTGTACCTGTCGTGGTTATAACAACACACACACACACACACACACACACACACACACACACACACGCATCCTTCATTCCACCAGCGCCTCGTTAGCATTTCCTTAACGTTCTCTCTCTCACTCCTAAGGCAAAATTGTGGTGGTCATAAGGAAGAGGTCAAACACGTTGGATCTCTGTCCAAGACGGTCAGGGATACGAGTATGGTGCTGTACAAGTTGCTGTAAGTCATTAAGGATTGAAAAGATGTAGGCTTGCTCACGAGGTGGAGCAGTGAAAGGAGAGGAGAGCCAAAGCGGGTGGTGAACACTGAAATCACCAAGAATGGGTATTATATTGTTCTTTTATGTTTGTCTCCTCACTTAATTCTCTTACATTCTCCTTTTCTTCATCACTCATTTTCTTTCGTCCTTCCTTTCACCACTATCACCATAAGCAACAAGAGGGGTAAGAGGCAAGATGACGCAAGGTGGACTGGCCTGGAACTCTACTACACCTGTATCAAGTTTATACACAGTTTTCTTTCTTCCTGACTTTCTTTCCTTTTCCTTCTTTTCATGGTCTGGTTCGTTCTCGTTGTCCTTATATTTCTATTTCTTTCTCAGTTTCCTTCATTCTTTCCATTTCTTGCTTTGTCATTTCCTTTCCCCTTTTCTTTCTCATTTTCATGTTTTTTTTTTCTTTGGCTTCACTTTCCCTTTGTCTTTCTTTTTGCTTTTCTTTTACTGTTTTCCTTCTTTCTTCACTACATACTGCACCAACAATGGATCAAGAGAAGTAGGAGCCAACGTGAAGTAAGGTGGAGCGGCCTGGCACTCAAATGTAGTGTCTGGAGTTCCACCCAATGCACTAGGATGCTCCTGTATTGGTCCATCTTATCTCCCATTTTCTTTCTCTTTTTTTCATTCAACTACTGCTGATTTCTGTTCTACTTTAGTTCTTTCTTCTTTACTTCTATTTTTCTCCTCGACACAGGTGTCCATCCAGCCCTTGTGGGTTGGCAGATAAAATGAGTACCAAGCGTAACACCTAGGGAAGGTAACTGTGGTAACCTGGATGATGCAGTGGCCTTGTATCCCAGAATATTGGGTGAGCAACCCGCCACAGGCTCAAAGGCCTATGTTTCCGAGATTACCACCGCGGCTAAGCGCCTCATGGCGTCTGCTCCCACCTTTACCTTTTACTTTTACCTTCATTCTCCTTCTTATCTCATTTCTTTCTCTGTTATAAATTGTTTTTGTCTTTTACGTTCTTATATCTTAATCATACTTTTTCTTCTACTCTTCTTTTACTTCTTTCACCTTGCTGCCAACTGTTTTCCATTACGTTACAGAATCACAGGTTACAAGAAGTGGTAGGTGGTGGCAACCATCATCCACGCACTTGATGTAGTGCTGCCTGCTTCTTCCATCCTCTTTCTCATTCAATCTATGTCTGCCCTCCTCTTTTTTAACTTCTCCCTTTCTTTCTTGTCACATTTTATTGCTCTTCTTTCTACTTTAGGTGACCACACCGTGTGAAGCCTACTTCTTTCATGTAGTTGAGGAACTGGTGACAACGCTGGGTGGTAACCATATATCTAAATGACGGGGTATGTGGGGCCAGGTATGGTGCCCCTTCTAACTGGGTGGAGAAATGCAAATCTGGCATCCACCCAGGAACCAAACCTCCAGACTTTTCCTTAAGTCTCGCTGTGGCGAGGCTCTGTCCTTCGCAAGAGAACATCGATTCACTGCACGAAAAGGCCCTGCAGGGTTGGAGCTTGCCTGCGGGTGATGGGTCTGCTCGGCCAGACAGACTGGGCTTGATCAACAAGTTACAAGAGAGGTGGGAGGCAAGAGGAAGTAAGGAGGAGATGAGACTGGGTAGAGTTGAACGGCCAGGGTCTCTGCACCAGAGGCCAGGAGTTTAACAGCTGTTGGACGTCTCCTTTTTTTGTCATTAATATCTTCCACACCACCACCATAATCATGCGTATCAGCACCAATAACAGGCAACAACCAGTATCATACCACCACTACAATGATCACCATCATCACCATTTTTTTTTATTTTTCAGTTGTCTTTTCTTCTGCATTATAGTACACCATCACAAGGTACAAGAGAGGTGGGAGGGGATATGAAGTAAGGTGCAGCCGCCTGGCACTCCACTACACCTGGACTGAGTTACAACCTGCATATATTTATTACACTTTTATTATAATTACTTATTTCCTCCTTTATATTGGTTTCTATTTTCCATTTGTATGCTTTTTGTTTTTTAATGTTATTTCTTTCATTCTTTCTCCCTTCCTTTCCTTTTTTTCCCTTGCGTTCTTTTTATCATCTTATTTATTTTTCCATTATATAGCCATTTTTTTTTTTTTTTTTGCTTTCTCCGTTATCAACTTTAATATTCTTCCAATTATTTACTTCTTTCATATTTTCTGTCTTTCCTTTCTATTTTCTTTCCTCGTTATATCACAAGCTAAACGAGAAGTAGGATGTTAGATAAAGTAAGGTTATCATCATCATTACTAACAAACATCACTCTCATTACCACTTGCACGTTAATCAGCATCGTCATCAGCAGCAGCATTATTCATATTATTATCATTTTCATCAAAACCAGTCTCCATCATCATCACTATCATTACAACCACCATCATTAGGCCTATTCACACAGTCATTGGCAACATCATTAGCCAATCATGTATTGTTTTATCATCAAAAACAACCTACATCATCATCCCCATCATGACCATTAGCTACATTAGATCTAGGCCACATCTACAGTTCGTCCACCTCAACATGGGAAAGGTTTTCGTCATTTTGCAGTGAATTTCCCGTACGTGAATTGTAGGTTAAGGCTACTACGGTTCTACATCCTTTCAGTAGCACTTGTTGATGACCAGGACCATATTATAGAGTCCTTTGTTACAGCTCAGAATTAACATTGGAAACCTAGTAATTTTAGGTTATGTTAAACTGGAGAGAATATAGCAACACATCCAGTGATAATCTCTTGTTCTACCTCTGCATCCAGAATTGAGAGATGGCAATTTTGCGCCATGTTTAAGTAAACAGAATATTACACCGTATTCTGGTCTTTATCACTTGTTATAGCTCAAAAATCAAGGTGGAGTGATGGCAGTTTTAGGCCAAGTTAAAATGCGCAGAGTATTAAATCATTGTAATCACACAGGGAGGCAGGAAGCGATATGGAGATAGGTAGAGCGGCCTGGCACTATTATACCTGTCTACACTTCCACATCATACCTTTACACATCCTTTTATACGTGTTTGTTTTCATTCGTCCTCCTATTTTTTTCTCCTTTTCTTTTTTGGTTTTGAATCCCCCCCCCCCCTTTTATTTCCCCTTTTCTTATTTCAGTCTGTATTTTTTTAATCATTTACCTTAGACACTTCTTCTTCCGAAATTCATTTCCCTTTTTCTTTTATTGTTTTTTGTCCTTTTACTCACTGAATAATTATCATTATTTCACAGAGAATGATTTTCAAAATACTGGTAGGTTTTGGAGTCATGGAGATGCATTTTTGAAAGAGAAACTGTTAAATCAAAAGCTTAATCCAGAATTAAATCTTGCAAACAATATTTAGTGAACTGACATGGTTTCTTTTCCGCTTCAGATGTTCATTACTCTTTGTTCCGTTGTCGGTGTCTGACCTGTCCTTTGTTGTCGTTGGACACCTTCCTTTACCAGCCCTATGCAGTACAGGACTCTAGTCTGGTCAGCTTAGTGTTCTGGGAGGGGGATTTTACTTCCGATTGGTGAGTTATATTTTTGTGAATTATTTATATATTTATGCATTTTTGCAGAAGTATTTTCTTCTGTATTTAAACTATAAAAGGACCAATGGTTTGTTAATTTTGCGTTTTATATGTTCATGTCTTTTTCTTTTTTCAGATCTCATAAGTTAAGATGCTTAGCACCTCAGTCCACTAGGTCACATAAAAGTGTGTATGATTACACCGATGAATGGGAGGCAGGAAAGACGATATGCACCTCAGTCCACTAGGTCACATAAAAGTGTGTATGATTACACCGATGAATGAGAGGCAGGAAAGGCGATATGCACCTCAGTCCACTAGGTCACATACAAGCGTGTATGATTATACCGATGAATGGGAGGCAGGAAAGACGATATGCACCTCAGTCCACTAGGTCACATACAAGCGTGTATGATTACACGGATGAATGAGAGGCAGGAAAGACGATATGCACCTCAGTCCACTAGGTCACATACAAGCGTGTATGACCACCGGTGAATGGGAGGCAGGAAAGGCGAACGGACTAGAATATTTGACAATATGGCAGTCAGGCTCATCACTGTATTTTTTGTGAATGTCACCCCAGTTACTTTATATTGTTAGATATTCTCACAATTATTGTCTGTACTAAGTACTGAGATATTTTCATCCTTCATGTTTCTCAGTGTGATGGCAAGGCGGGAAGAATGACCTGCAAACAATGCAAGGGTTAGGTTATATTGTTTTTTTTTTTTTTTTTTTTCACGTGTACCAAAAGTTAACCAGTGATTTCAATTTTTCCCTTTCCCCCTCATTTCTCACACTGCATCCGAGTTAATAAAATTCTTCCCTCATTTCATGTCTTTTCATTCACGGGCATATCACTCTGAGTCAAAACAACCATTCCTTTATTCTCAAGTAGCCTTTATTTAGTAGACCTTGCTGCACACAGACACTGGCATTTTACTGGGTAAATATCCATGATACTACACTAAAAATATGTAAACAGCAAGTGTAACAATGTTTATATACAATTCTGAAAGTGTATTTTTTCTATTCACACCGGCCGGTGACATGATGGGTGAGGTGCGAGACTACAAATTAATAGAAGCTGGACTAGATCGCAGACTTGTAGTTGCTTTACTTTATTAATAAAAATCTTGTGGAATTAGACGCTTAAATACAGCTTCCGTTGTATTAAATTTGGGGTGGCTGGATAGCTCAGTCGGTAAGCTGCTGTATCCACGTACTTACCAGCGCTGGTTCGAATCCTCACAGTTTCTAATTTATTAATAAAAATGTTGCAGAATTAGACGCTTAAATATACCTTCCGTTGTATTAAATTTTGGTGCCAGAGTGGCACTTGCTGACCCGTCATTGGCCATCTGGCCGTGCGGGTGAGACTTGCTGACCTGTGACTGGTCTATGACCGTCTGGGTGGGACTTACTGACCTGTGACTGGTCTATGACCGTCTGGGTGGGACTTACTGACCTGTGACTGGTCTATGACAGTCTGGGTGTGACTTGCTGACCTGTGACTGGTCTATGACCGTCTGGGTGGGACTTGCTGACCTGTGACTGGTCTATGACCGTCTGGGTGGGACTTGCTGACCTGTGTCTGGTCTCTGACCACCGTAATTCACAAACATAAACACACAGCCACCGCCAGGGTTGGGGTCCATTATGAATTGAACTGGAATTGAATTGGAATTGATTAAAAAAAAAACTATGAATTGGATCTGAATTGGAATTGATTTAAAAAACAATGAATTGGAATTGATTTAAAAAAATATTAATTGGAATTGAATTGGAATTGAGAAAAATAAAAAATAAAACTAACTGAAATGAATTGGATTTGATATCAATGAACTGATATGAACTGATGACTGAATTGATAAAATATTTTTTTATACTGTTTTACGCGAATTCATTATTGCACAATAATTAACTTACAATATACTCAAATAAACAGTAAAATATACAGTTTGCTCTCACAAAAAAGTTAAAACTATATCAAGTGAAGTAACCGTTAGATTAATGTTACTGGGTAGATTAAAACTGATATTGAGTTGAAAACATTTTAATTGAATGAAATATCGACCGTAATAAACTGAACAGAACTGGAACTGAGGATTTCCTTTTTACGATTGAATTGAATTGCACTGGAATTCATTAATTCAAATTATATTCTGAATTAGAATTGAATTGAAATGACAAAAATGAATTGACCCCAGCCCTGGCCACCGCAGCCATCCAAACCCTGCAGCCAAACAGCATCCTTCAAGAACCACCAGTAGATAGACTCCCCTCAGAATATTCCCTACCCTGAGAGACACGAGTACACCCAGCCAGACTGTGATAAATGAACTAGCAACCTAAATGGTTCTAAAATGAATTAGATAAACCTAAATTGACCTGATTAGGTTTGACTGGACTTGAAAAGCCTTGAAATCTCTATGTTGACCTGAATGGACTTGAGCTGACCTGAATGGATGTAAAGGATGTGAGTAAACCTGGTGTGAATGAACGGGGACTGACACGACTGGGCCATATGGACGTGGATGGCGTCAAGTAGCCTGGTGAAAAAGACACGTAAATAGACGGAGGGCTGGGTTGTACAGTGTTCCTTGCATGGACTGGTGACATGATTAGGGCTATAAACAAAAGGATCATTGAACACAACTATGACATGAGCAGATTCAACGTAAGCAATGTTGTTGTCAAATATTGTAGTGATACTAGGAACTTTTTTCAAGACAATGGAATTTTTGTGTTAGTCAAACCCTTGGTACGCTTGGTCAACTAGCAGACAACCTATTCAGCTTCTTTGGCGTAAAGAATGTTGTCACAACTCTGGCCTACATTACTGAAGGCGATCATTGTGTCAGTACACTTGAAGTTGCGAGTTCGACACCCAGGCCCACCACTGGTAGGGTGTTTTTACCCCAGTCTGTTGGCACCTGGAAATGGAACAGGGACCTGGATTTGTAAACCGACGGTTGCATGACGAAATGTGTGGGAATGTTTAGGTGCTTTCCTTGTCAATCACGCAGCTCCACAATTCCTTCCATTTAAATTTTTAGTATGGCATACAAAGAGTACGTGAATATCATTTTATCTTATGTATTCCCCGAGGAAAAGCCAAAAATGACGACGTTCCCAAGGGTGAATTATTTCAAGCAAATAATCACCACACACCAGTACCTGGCTGGGTGGGTGCAAGTTTTTGTTGAAGGATGATTTGTGTTGTGACAGTGAGGTGCATGAGGTTAGTGTGTTGTGGTGTGGGTGGCTGCATTGCGGTGAGGGCATAGTGGATTGTTTGTCAGTTGTATGTTGGGTTGGTATTGTAGCAGGGAAGGGTGAGGGCCACATCATAGTCTGTCTAAGTGCCCTGGTGTCTCTCTGGGTAGGGTAGGATCTGAGGGGTGGATGTCTGATGGTGGTTCAGGAAAGATGTACGGTAGTTTGGCGGCAGGTTTTCCATGGATGTGGTGGCTGTGTGTTTTTGTAACTTACCGGGTATGTGTTTGTGAAGTGTAATGTTGGGTGGAGGAGTAGGGTTATTACTGAGGCATTCTGTATCATGTGTGTGTGTGTGTGTGTGTGTGTGTGTGTGTGTGTGTGTGTGTAAGTAAAGAGAATTCGTAAAACAAAGTATAAAGAAATCATAAGGCAGACACGATAAAAAGTACTATGATGACAAAAAGCATAATATTATACTTGAAGGAAGAATGGTAATCAGGAGGCGCGGAGGACAGAGATAGATCGATTCGCTGCTCGACACTGAGTGGCTGGGGTTCAGTCACCTCACCATCGTTCTTTTTTTTTTTTTTTTTTTTTCTGGTATAGGCCTATATCTGTTTCTCTTTGTCTGTCTGCCTCCGTGCGTATCTACCTAATTATTTATCTATACCTGTCTGCTGTGCCTTTCAGTTATAGGGTACTTTTATCCTTCCATCAGATGACGTATTTTTCAGTGTCATTCTTTGTGCCTGCAGACGATTATATTAAACTTGGTGCAGACCTCTTGTAGTAAATGGTTTAATGAAGGCTTTATCTAACCCCTCTGGCTGGGAAAGTTGCTCCTAAACTGAACAAAATCGTCTTAGGGTGACAAGAATAAAATGAACAAAGAGAAGCACTGGAACCCTGCAACACCCGCGACCACCAACTGGTCTTTGGCCCGAATATTTGACACGGCCCTGTGACCTCCACCTGCCACAGATTACAAATACAATTAGAGGATTTCATTCTTGTCTAATCCTTAACCCTTCCACCAACTTTTACTCAAATTACATCTGTATTGTTTGTGTTGACCTTGCCTTACAACCGTTGCCTTTGACTTTTCCCTCTGACCATGAACTTTGACCTTTTCCTGGGACCTTGACCTTTGACTGTTTGTGCTCAAAGTCGAATCTTTTTATTCATGCCTCAGCCTCAACCATTCCACAAAGTTTGTTCTGAATCTGACATAATATTGAAGTTGGCCTTGCCCTGTCATCTTGACCTTTTACAACACTATTGTCCCTAAAAACAACAGGTGTACTCCTTGGATTACCTTCAGTCATTAACTAGGTTTGATTAAAGTAAGAACAATCTCTATGTGATATTTTGTTGACAATCACAAACACATGTCTAACATTGACACTGCCTTGTGTCTTTAACCTCAGGCTGATTTTTGTCAAAATAAAAATATTTCATTCTTACCCAATATTTAACCCATCCATATTTGGTCAAAATTGGAAAAAGACTGTCCTAGTTGATTTTGCTGGGTCAGTGTTTAACCTAGTTCTGTGATGTTGACCTTTGACTTGTTGTTCTCAAAAACTAGATCTGCTCATTCGCTGACCAACAGTTCATCCACCTGTTTGGTTAAAATCGAATTTAGTTACTTTGCTAACACACACACACACACACACACACACACACACACACACACACACACACACACACACACACACACACACACACACACACACACACACGTCATCAAAATGAATGTGTTAATTTTACCTAAAATCAACTTCTCTTTCCCTTAATATTAAATTCTTTTTTCTTTGTCCTGCTTTTCATCTGTCAGTCTCAAATTCTGTCTTTCGCTCCCCACCTTTCTTCTTTTGTTTTGCCCTGTCTTTCTCTTCCTTCTAAGCATCCCATTTGTTCCTTTTCTTTATTACCCTTTTTTTTTTTTCCTTCACTGTATCAGCAATAAAACTTCCAGGGAAGTGGCAGCCAGGGTGATGTAAGGCGGAGCGACCTGAGATTCTAACAAAGGGGCACTGAGTTCAACACTGTATAGATAATGCCATTTTTTTTTTGTTCATTTTTTCTTTCTCAGTTTTCTGGTTACATTCCTTATTTTTCTCTTTAACCCTTCTGTCGTTTTTTTTTTCTAATTTGTGACCTTTATCTTTTCTTTTTTTTATTTGTTTATTATATATTTGTTAATTGTAACCAACATCAGCGTCATTATCATAATCATCATCATCATATCCATGAGCATCATAGTAACGTACTGCATATCACCACTACCATCAACACCACCATCATCATCATCATCATAGTAACGTACTGCATATCACCACCGCCATCAACATCAACATCATCATCATCATAGTAACGTACTGCATATCACCACCGCCATCAACATCAACATCATAGTAACCTACTGCATATCACCACTACCATCAACACCACCATCATCATCATCATCATAGTAACGTACTGCATATCACCACCGCCATCAACACCAACATCATAGTAACGTACTGCATATCACCACTACCATCAACACCACCACCATCATCATCATCATAGTAACGTACTGCATATCACCACCGCCATCAACACCAACATCATAGTAACCTACTGCATATCACCACCGCCATCAACACCACCACCATCATCATCATAGTAACGTACTGCATATCACCACCGCCATCAACACCAACATCATAGTAACCTACTGCATATCACCACTACCATCAACACCACCATCATCATCATCATAGTAACGTACTGCATATCACCACCGCCATCAACACCAACATCATAGTAACTTACTGCATATCACCACTACCATCAACATCAACATCATCATCATCATAGTAACGTACTGCATATCACCACCGCAATCAACACCACCATCATAGTAACCTACTGCATATCACCACTACCATCAACATCAACATCATCATCATCATAGTAACGTACTGCATATCACCACCGCCATCAACATCAACATCATAGTAACCTACTGCATATCACCACTACCATCAACATCAACATCATCATCATCATAGTAACGTACTGCATATCACCACCGCCATCAACATCAACATCATAGTAACCTACTGCATATCACCACTACCATCAACACCACCATCATCATCATCATCATAGTAACGTACTGCATATCACCACCGCCATCAACATCAACATCATAGTAACCTACTGCATATCACCACTACCATCAACACCACCATCATCATCATCATCATAGTAACGTACTGCATATCACCACCGCCATCAACACCACCATCATAGTAACCTACTGCATATCACCACTACCATCAACACCACCACCATCATCATCATAGTAACGTACTGCATATCACCACCGCCATCAACACCAACATCATAGTAACCTACTACATATCACCACTACCATCAACATCAACATCATCATCATCATAGTAACGTACTGCATATCACCACCGCCATCAACACCAACATCATAGTAACCTACTGCATATCACCACTACCATCAACATCAACATCATCATCATCATAGTAACGTACTGCATATCACCACCGCCATCAACATCAACATCATAGTAACCTACTGCATATCACCACCGCCATCAACACCACCATCATCATCATCATCATAGTAACGTACTACATATCACCACCGCCATCTACATCAACATCATAGTAACGTACTGCATATCACCACCGCCATCAACATCAACATCATAGTAACGTACTGCATATCACCACCGCCATCAACATCAACATCATAGTAACGTACTGCATATCACCACCGCCATCAACACCACCATCATCATCATCATCATAGTAACGTACTGCATATCACCACTACCATCAACATCAACATCATAGTAACTTACTGCAAATCATCATCATCGTCATCATCCATACAATTAACATTTTGCTCATCAGAGCCTACATCGTTGTAATCATTATCATATTCACCATCATAGTAAACTCCTACATATCACCACATCACTACCATCACCACCACCATCACCACTACCACCACCATCACCACTATCACCACTATCCTTATCATCATCATCATCATCATCATTATCCATACATTTAACATTAGGCTCGTCAGTTATAACCTATTTTACATCACCATCATCACATCCATCATAATCATCATCACCATCGCCATCAGCATCACTATTACCAGCATTAGGTACGTTAGATCACAGCCACCACTATATTACAGCATCACAAGCTACAAGAGAGGCAGGAGGCGAGATGAAGTAAGATGCAGCGGCCTGGGACTCTACTACACCTGGACTGAGTTCAAACCTTCACCCTACCTGCTTCGTTGTCTCCTTTTCTTCATTTCCCTCTTCTTTTCCTTGTTTACTTTTCCTTTTTATTGGTTTCCCCTTCTCTCCCTTCCATATTTACTCCTGCCTTGTTCTTTCCTTTTCATTCTACCGTTCATACTTTTTTTTTCTCTCTCTTATCTATATTTCCTCATTGCGGGGTCTTCGATTTCTTATTTCTTGCTGCTCTACGTTTCTTCCTTCTCACTTGCCTCCCTTACATTCCCCTTTTCTTCATCTCTCGTTATCTTTCGTCCTTGCTGTCTCCACTAACACCATAAGCAACAAAAGAGGTAAGATGATGAAGGGTGGAGAGGCATTAATACCTATCTTTCATTCCTTTCCATTCAATTCATGATTGGTTCATTCTGATCCTTTTTATCTTCCTCTTTCATTCTCAGTTTCCTTCATCCATTCATTTTCCTATTCTTCTTTGACACTTCCTTTCCTCTACCTCTTCTGTGCTTTACTTTTTTTATTTCCTTCTTCCCTCTGTTTTCGCAGCAAAAATTCATTAGCAGATGTAGGAGCCAACGTGACTTAAGGAGCAGAGGCCTGAGACACAAATATAGGTGTCTGGAGTTCCACCTTACACATCACCATGCTCCTTTATTGGTCCATCTTCTCATTTCCTTTTTTTTTTCTCCTTCTTTCTTTTTCTCTGTATATTACTTTTGATTCATGTTCTACTTTAGTTCTCTCTCTTTTTCTTTACTATTTTATTCCTTTGAGTCTTGTTTTTCTTCCTTTTATTTCATTTTTTCGTCGTATGCATTCTTTTATCTTAAGCATAATAATTCTTTTACTTCCCTTTTTTCAGTTGTTTGTCCTTATTGTTACCTTTTTCCATTATGTTGCACAATGACAAAAGAGATGGTAGGTGGTTCGACCATCATCCATTCACTTGACGTAGTGCTACATACATTTCACATCGCTTTTCTCATTCTACTTTTCTCTGCCCGTCTCTCTTCCTATTTCTCCCTTTCCCTCCTGTCACTTTTTACTGCACATCTTTCATCTTCAAGTAACTCTACGCTCAAGTAACTCTACGCTGAGTGACAAGTCCAGTGGTTTCATGTAGCCCATGAAGTCATTTGCTACGTTGGGTGACAACCATATAACCAGATAACGGGGTGATTTGAAGTATTTTATGGTGCCCGTGCTAGCTGGGTGGAGAAGTGCAAACTTGGAGTCCACCCAGGAACTTAACCTTCACATTTTTCCATGTGCCTCGCTGTGGTGAGGCGCTGTCCACCTCAAAGAAACTTCGTTACATTGCACGGGATACCTCTGCAGGGCCGGTCGCTTGCCTACGATTGATGGGTCTGCTCGGCTCTCAGACTAGGATTGAGTATCAACAACAACGTTAGAAGAGGGGTAGGAGGCCACAGGAAAGTCGGGTAACCTGCTGGACATCAGTATTATTACCACCACCACCACCACCACGGCGAAAACCACAATCATTATCATCATGATTATCATCATTATTATCATCAATATCATCATTATTATATACGTGCTCCCTACACGTCAACAAGTGGGTTGGTGGAGGGTTAGTGCCCCTCCCCGTAAAACAAATAACTCAAAGTCAAATGGCCACCCCTTATGGGATTATGGCGTCTGGCAATAGATAGATTATCATTGACCATAACGCCATCATTATCATCGAAACTAACCTAGACAGCCATCAGCATCATTACCATCATTGCAACTAAGATAGCTAACCAGCAGAATCACCAATACCATTATTAACATCATCATCACCATCACCTCCACCACCATTAGGTACATCTGGTCACAGCCACCACTACATTACATCACAGGCTACAATGGGGTCGGAGGCGACATGAAGTAAGGTGCAGCGGCCTGGTGGGTTACTTTGCTCAACTTTGACATAATCTACTGACATTACTCACCTCCAGTACGATGACGTAATTTTTATTTAACATCATAGGATTTTATTCAGGTAAGATCCCCTTAGTAGGGCAGGTGTTAATGTTGACGATACGCAACACCTCCAGTTACTGGAGTCTGCCCTGACCTGCATAAGATCATCTGCAGATTAGGTAAATTACTGTTGATTAAAAACAAGGAGATGAGACTAGGCAGAGTCCAACGACCTGGTTCTCTACATCGGAGGCACAGAGTTTAAGACAACAAAGACGTCTCTTGTTTTCATAATTATACTCTACCTCACCGCCACCGCACCCACCAGTAAAACGCCTTTGTCGGCGAGGTACGAGTGAGGCCATTTAAATCCGAAAGCATTGAAATGTGGCCTTACACCCCGGGGATGCCTAGAGTTTATTGATGGCTGTCTGCCTATCAAGTTTCATGCCTTTCCTATAAACTATCTGGCCTGTGGCCCTCCTCTGAAGATTTTCGACATGCTGCACAAGGTGCATGCCACGTGCACCGCCTGGGTGTGATGAAACCTGTCAAAAACAAATCTTAAAGAATTGGGCTGTCATATGGTGCAAACCACGTAGTGATCAACCCTGTGGTTGCTGAAATAAAAGCTTCTCAAATGCATTACGGTAGGGCCGGGTTGGGCCGCTAATATGTGAGAAAATGCCGCCACCACTATCATCATTATCAAAGCAAACTGACATCATTATTCAAGATCAATAATACTTTACCATTAGGTTATACAGTAGGTGTGAAGATCTAAGCTTTTCCAAAATCATCGTCATTATTGTTATCCTCGTCATCATCATCATCACCATCATCATCATCAACGTTAACCCACATCACTATTGAACGTTACATCATCGCAATTATTGGTTGTGTAGAACTACTTTTATAATATCAACATCGCCATTGTCATCATCATTATTATCATCACTTTCCGAATTATAATGATCATCAAAAGTAAGCAACAACCAGTATCACCACCACCACCATAATCGTCATCATTACCACCATCATCATATTCTTTCCAGGTCCCACTTCTCCTGCATTATAGTACATCATCACCAGGCACAGGAGAGGTGGGAGGGGATATGAAGTAAGGTGCAGCGGCCTGGCACTCCCATACACCCGGCCTGAGTTACAACCTGCATTCATCTGATATCTTTTTATTATAATTAACCATTTCTTCCCTTATGTTTCTTTCTGTAATTTCCATTTATATACCTACTGTTTTTTAATCTTATTTCTTTCGTTCTTTCTCCCTTCCTTTCCATTTTTTTCTCCCCTGTTATCTTTTTATCCTTTATTTTATTTATATTTTCTTATCTACATAGCCATTTCTTTCATTTGCTTTCTTCATTAACAACTTTTATTTCATTTTTTTCCAATTATTTCCTTCTTTTTTATATTTTTGTTTCCCCTCTGTTTTCTCTCCCCATTATATCACAAGCTACACAAAAAGTAGGATGAGGGACCAAGTAAGGTTATCATCATTACTAATATACATGACCATCAGTACCACTAGCATATCAGTTATTATCATCATCATCAGCAGCAGCAGCATGCATACAGGTACGTTTATCATTATCATCAACACCAACCTCCATCATCATCATCATCACAGTCATTACAATCATCACCACCATCATTATTTACAGCATCATTATTATCAACATGATTGTGCTTTGTATTTATTGCTTTATCATAAAAAATATCAATCATCATCATCATCATCATCATCATCATCATAATCATCATCATCATCACCATTATCTACATTAGATCTAGGTCACCATTACAGTTCGTCCACCTTAACTTGGCAAAGGTTTCGTCATTTTGTAATGAACTACCCCCAGGTGAATGGTAGATTAAGACTACTGAGGCTCTATATGCTTTCAGTAGCACTCCATCATGACCAGGACCAATAATCTAGATTTCTTTATCGCAGATGCAGAGATGATAATTTTATACAATGTTAAAGTGTTCAGAAAATAGTAAGATATCCAGTGTTAATTTCGAGTTCCAGCTCTGCACTCAAGATTGATAGATGGCAATTTTGCGCCATGTTTAAGTAGACAGAGCATTGCACCATATTCAAGTCTTCATCTCTTGTAATAGCTCAGCAGTCAAGATGGAGAGATGGTAATTATATGCCAAGCTATAATGGTCAGAGTATTAAAGCATTATAAACACCCAGGGAGGCAGGAGGCGATATGGAGATAGGTAGAGCGGCCTGGCACTACTATACCTGTCTACACTTCCACATCATGCCTTTACACATCCTGTTTTACTTGCTTATTTTCTTTCGCCGAATTATTTCTTCCTTTGCTTTTGAATTAGCTCATTTACTTTATTTCTCCTTTTCATAGTTTTTTATTTATTTCGTTCTCTTTTACCTGATGCATGTCTTTCCTGCTCGTTTCCTTTATTTCGCTATTCTTTTTCACTTTTTGCTTTTATTCTTTTCTCTCCTCTTTACTTATCTTTCTGTCTTTCTCGTCGATATTACAGCATCACAAGGTACAAGAGGTAGGAGGCGAGATGAAGCAAGGTGGAGTGGCCTGCTACAGGTGTACTCAGATAACACCTGTACCATTTATACCTCTTTTGTTTTTTACCACATTACTTTCTATCCTTGTCCTACATTTCACATTTTGCCTCATTCTCGTATTTCTCTTGTCTTTTTTTTCAGTTTCCTTCTTCGTTTCTCACTTTCTGTCTTGTTTGTCTGTTCCTTTAATTTCTTTTCTTCCTCTTTCCCCTTTTTGTTCACTGATTCACTTCCTTTTTCTTCTTATATATCACTTTCTGCTCACTTCATTTCTTCCTACTGTCTTTGTTCACAATATTACAACAATAAACCAATAAGAGAAGTAGGAGCCAAGGTGAAGTAGGGTGGAGCCACCTGGGACTCAAATGAAGGTGTCTGGAGTTCAACCCACTTTCCGCCACTGACTCCTTTTGTTTTATCTTATTTTTCTTTCATGTTCTTTTTCCTTCCTTCCTTCCTTTTCCGTTTAATGTCCCATGTTTCTTATTTGTACTTTTTCTGTCCTTTTCATTTCTTTTTCTTTTCTTAGTATTGTCTTTCATTGTTTTCTTTCCACTTTCCATCATTTGTTATCCACTCTGCTTTATGACTCTCTTTATGTTTCCCATTCTTACTTATGTTTTGTTAATCTTCTTGTTTTTCCTTCCAGTCGAGTTATTTCATTTTTTTCTTTTTCAGCTTTATTATTGTTCCCTGTTGCATGCTTGCTTGCGGCTGATGAGTCTGCTCGGTCAGAGAGACGATGGTTTAACAACAAGAACAACAACAGCGACAACAATCTTCTTATTGTCTATCTATAGTACACAGGTACTGCAGTATCACCCACTTTAAGAGAGGTAGGAGATGAGAAGAAGTGATGTAATCATCGGCACTAATGTTTTGTACATCATTATTACCATTACCATCACCAACACCACATTAACCACGATTTCCACCTTTATCATCATCACAGTTATTATCCATAAAGTTGTAATTAGCACAATCAAAATTAACGAAAATCACCTCCACCATCATCATTACCGCACTTGCAACACCACCAACATTAGGCACATTACATCAAAGCCACCACTACATTACAACATCACAAGCTACAAGAGAGGTAGGAGGCCAGATGAATTAAGATGCAGCGGCCTGAGGCTCCACTGCACCTGTGCCCAGTTCAACCTTAACGCGTCTCCGTTTTTTCCATTTCTTACGATCTCATTGTTTACTTCTGTCGCCTATTTTTTCGTGTTTTTCCTATTCCCTTTCTTTTTTACCTTATTTCTTTCTGTTCATTCTCATTCTCATTCTTCATTTTTTTTTTCTCTTTCCTGTCTTTTTTTTATCTTATGCCTTTTTTCGTATTATTTCCTTTCCCTCTCCTCTCACATATTACGTTTACTGGTTTTATCCATTCCCTGTTCACTATATTTCAAAATAACAAGATAAAAGAGATATAGGAGGCGAAATTAAGTAAGGTGGAGCTGCCTTGGTCTAAACTGCCTTACCATTTATACTTCAGTTTTCTTCTTACCTCTCCTTCGTTCTGTCCTTCTCCTTCATTTTTAATTTCCTTTCATTTTGCCTCATTTACTTCGCTCTTTCTACATTTCCTTCTTTATTTCCCCATTCATCCTTAGACTTTGTTCTCAATTAGTTTTTTTTTTTTTTCCCTCTCTCTCTCTGAATCTCCTTTCATTTCATCTACCTTTTTCTTTCTCATTTCCCTTTCTCTTTCCTTCCTTTACTTCTGCTGTACTTCCATTTTTTCACTATATTACAGCAATGAAACAACAATGGAAGAAGGAGTCAAGGTGAAGTAAGATGGAGCGACCACGGACTGGTGTTTGGAGTTCCATTGTAGAGGTCGCTGGTGACTTCTTTACGTATTATTTTTTTTTATTTCTCTTTCACTTTCTTTCTTCTTTTAATAGTTATATTTCTTATATTTCTTATTAGTGTTTGCTTCACTCTTTCTCCTCTCTTCTTCCTTTTTTCTTTCTTCTTGATTTGAATAATTTCTCCTTTCTCTTTTTCTTTCTTTTCCAATTCTTTTTTACCTTCCTTTTCCTTTTCTCGTTCCTTGGAAGTTTCTTAATTAATTCACTCATTGTTTTGGCCTCCTTGCATTTTATTCATATTAGTTTTATTTCTTCCTTTGAATTTTTTGCAACTTCTTAATCTCTTTCTACTTCCCTTCATTCTCATTTTTATCATAGCAACACAAACTACATGAGAGGTAGAAGGCAAGATGAATTATGTTAATTATCATCCATCATCCACTCACTTGATGTAGTGCTGCCTACTTCTTCCTTCACAATTATGATTGTTTCTTTGTCTGCTCTACTCTCTTCCTGATTCTCCCATCTTTCCCGTCACTTTATATTACTCTACTTCCCTTTTCAGTTGCATCGAGTGTCAAACCTAATGGTTTCCTGTAAACCAGGCAACCATATAGGCGCTGGGTGGTAGTCATATTACCAACCGGTAGATGTTCCCAATTTGTCAGCAAGTGGGTTGGCCGAGGGTTAGTACCCCTTCCCGTAAAACAACTAACTCAAAAAACTGCCACCCTTACGGGATCGTGATGTCTGACTAAACGAACAGATAGATAGATAGATAGACCATAGACATCACTACCCTCTATACAGTGCAGCAACTTCAACACCAATATCATCATCATCATCCCTAACAATTGCTATAAAGTTAACATTATCCTCATTAAATCTATTCTAAATCATCATCATCATCATCATCAGCAGCAGCAGCAGCAGCAGCATAATGTCTATCACCAATAACTACGAGTACAATAGATCACAGCCACCACTGTCTTACAGCACCACAAGCTACAAGGGAGGTAGTACGTGACACAATGTATGGTGGAGGTGCCTGGGACTCCATTACTGGTGTATAGTCCAAGACAAAAGTCAGGTCGTTGTTTTGTCCGAAGATTGAGTGAAACACGTTAGAAAATATGAGAGCTCAACACAGTGACATATTCGTGGTTGGCAAGCCGGACTTCCACAAGCTTCACATCTGCTGGTGATGGACACTGCGAAGCCTTAACATCGACTCATGAAAATTGCTGCGTCCGAGGGATGAAATGTGAACCATATTCGGTCAGGCTATGATCGACTGGGAGTTACATCTCGCTGTATATCCTAACACAAAAAGACAAGCAGACCTACTATATACCTTGGTAAGGAGAGGGCAAGGGGGATGGGAGGTGACCTGATCTACCTTTATTCAAGGGAAGAGAATCCTGAACAGCTGGTTCAAACATCATGTATATGTAGAACCATAAAAAGGTGGATTAAGTGATTTAGCCACAACGGGGAACGATCATCCCTCAGGTCGTCCTCGTGTTACCAAACCAATACAGAACTAAGAAATAATAACAATGATAGAAGGCAGCACCTGCAATCAGCGCTTACGGCTGAAGAGACGAATTGAGGCTAAAATGTGCGCAGACTTCGGTCTTTTTGGTTATATGTTCGAACTCCAGCCAATGGGATTCATTTCGTCACTCATGACAAGACATTCGATTATCAGTATATACTAAAGATATCCGCATATGTAGAATTGTTTGGACAGTATTGTTTGATAACACTGACAAATGTTGACAATCACAGCTCATAATTACCAGCTTAAGATAAGTAGACTTTGATGGAGATAGAAGGACAACTAATTTCGAGACAGACCTTTGGCTAATGGAATTATTGCAGGGTTGCTGATATGACAGAAAAAAAAAAAAGATAAAGAGGAAATGGTCTTTATGTACCAAGTAAAAATACCAGCTGTAAAAGCACAATACATACATTTGTTTCGCTTAGTTTCCAAAAATTATGCTGGCATCCACAGATCTGTCACCTGTGGCAAATGGCAACACATGTCAGAGCTGCCAACCGTCCGTATGACACAAAACAGAGCGCACCAAAACCGGATCCTTTAAGCAAATGTTTCCACCAAATTTCAGGACACGGCTTTTGTCTTTGTACATAAATACCCTCCTCAGATCTGACATCGTCTGGAATACCTTATTTTCTTCTTATTGCTTTCTTTTTTTGTGTATTTTTAACTTATTTTCTAATCTTCTCTCCTTTCCCATTGCTCTCTTTTACTTTATTTTCTTTGTACTTCTTAGTAGGCTACCCCCGCCAAAGGGGTTGGAGGGTATGCGTTCACCCCTGTTTGTCTGTTTGTTTGTTTCTTTGTCAGCATGATATCTTAAAGAGCCATCAACAGTTTTCAATGGAATTCTGTGGATATTTGGGTTAAGGGCCAAAGAAGCTATGAGTAAATTTTGGTGGTGATCTGAGTTGTCTGGTATAGACGTCGGAGGAGATATGAGCTCTCTGAGTCCGGCAGTCGTCTTTCTATCATATTTTCCTTCTTTCATTTTCATTTTTTATTTTTCTTTCTCCGATCTCTGTGTCTCATTCTATTTGTACTTTTTTGCTTTCTTTTCCTTTTCTTTATTCTCATTTCTTTTCTTGTTTGTCCCTCTTTTCTCCGTTGTTTTACCTCGTCGGAAGCTACAAGAGAGGTTGGACCTTTGATTATTTGAACCATCCTTTGACCCTGCTACAAGTGTTCCAAATTCGAACCTTTGCCCCCCCCCTCTCTCTCTCTCTCTCTCTCTCACACACACACACACACACACACACACACACACACACAATGAGTCTGATTTTCTCTTCCTTTTTTACCTTCGCTTTTCTCTTTTTCCTTTTCTAACCTTATAATTTCTTTTAGTTTATTTGCTATGATCTGTTTTTCCTTCTCATTTTATGTCATGTCGGTAAAAACAGAACGACATAACAAAAGAAGAGTTCAGAGGAAGGATGTGATTGGAGTGTATTGGTGTTGTGATGATGAGGGGTAGATTGAAATGGTTTGGACATGTGGAGAAGATGAGGGATGACAGTTGGGTGTTGAAAAGTGAGAAGTGTGAACGTCAGTTGGGTTGCGAAGGTCAGACCGAAAAAGTCCCGGGACGAGATCATAGAGTGTGACCTCAGGAATAAAGGACTGAATAGGGAGGCTGCCAGAGATCGCGAGCATGGAGTGCCATCATTAGGAGACCAAGGCCAACGCATGCAAGCATGTTGGAGCCTTTATAAACGAAAAGAAACGAATCGAAATGAAATGATTTTATGTGATCCCTTTTTCCCCTACTCATTTTACTCTCATGAACCAACTCAATTTCTTTTATTGCCTCTCGCATTTCTGTTTTCTATTCTTTCCACCATTTCTTGCCATCCTTTTTCTTTTTCTTTCTTTCCTCCTTCCTTCTTTCTTTCATTCTTTCGATCGTTCGGTCGTTCATTCTTTCTCTCTTGATACCCCACCAATGGAGGAAAATGACAGATATAAATGATCTACGAGGTGTTATCAGCAACGACTTCACAAACTCTAAACACCGTATAGGAAAGAACAATAAATTAAGCAAAATGCATGGCTTTATTTCCGGGGTATTCGATTTCAAAACATTGGAATTAGTTGCTATGCTTTATTCATCACTACCTAGACACACTTTGTATATATTAGTGGTTCCCGAGCCTTACTAAGACGAAGACAAACTCGAGAGAGTGCAGCGAAGAGTCACTAAATTGGTCCTACCACTACGAAATTTTCCCCACCATAAGTGACTCATTGCATTCATTGGAAAAAACGTCAGTTTATTGGCAAGTTTACTCAAGTATTTAAAATCCTTAACAGTTTCACAGACACCAGTTTAGAAATTTTGTTCATCAATAATAATTGGGGTTAACATCAAAGGTAAGAGATGCAGTATGAATATAGCTGAAAATTACTTTACTATACAAATAGTGGAACAATGGAATAAACTCCAACAATAGTGACCAGTGGCAGAACTATTCATATATTACAAACTTAACCAAATAAATATTTAGTGTATACGCAACAGCAAGCTGAGTGTGTTTATTTCCAGGCTGACGTGTATCCTGACGACAGTGAGACGAGTACAGTCAGCCCTCATCTTTCGAGGTATGTTAATGCACTTTGCTGACTGTTTTTGTTTCTTTGTTAGTTTTCGTTAGTTTATCATTATGAAATACATTTTTTTAAATATATTCCTTTGCTAAATAATCAGAATACTCTTTATATATATATATATATATATATATATATATATATATATATATATATATATATATATATATATATATATATTGTTACATAGCCTATGATTTCATCATCCTTTGTGTAATTTTAACGCACAGTATGCTGCATGTTTGATCACGAGCGTGTTCTGCCTCAGTCCCCCCTTCTACCGTTATAGTAGAGTAAGTCGTCCTTTCTGTTATTCAGTGCGGGATTGTCGACCGTTTGTCCCCATCGCTTCATTTGCGCGTCCTTATTACAAGTTGTATCAAGCTCTGCTGGCCCCTATATAATGAGCTCAGTCTCTGCATCATTGCCACTTAGATCTGCTCCTCATTTTGTTCACATCTCTGTCCTCCCTGTACAGATATTATTATTGTGAGTGCTCAAGAAATCTCCAACCATCTAGCAGCTGTGTGTAATTTGAGTATAACTGTTGTTGCATTTTTTCTTGTACTGTATAGCATAAGTTTAATTTGTAGGCCTAGTGAAGTTTGTAATTTATGTAGGGTTCTTTGTCAGTCATTTTTGATAATAGTTTGTATCTGTAATTATTTACCTGGCATTCACTGAGTATTATCTGGTATCTCATTTTATCAGGGCTGACTTAGATAAATTTACTCTTGCTAATTTCGTGTTAATAGAGGCTATTGCAGTTAACCATATATTTAACCTGTTTATTTGCCATTACATTATCTTTATGAGTCCTGAATGTTTTGTTGTTAGTTTGTGCATTAAACTTTAACTTTAAATTTTGCCTAACTCTTTTGTTTTGAACCTGGAACTTTACGGGACTGTAGTGATTTTTAGTATTCTCACTTAAAGTGTACATTATCTTTCTCTGTTCCGTAACATAAATTTGGCGACCTCTTATCAGGATATTCAGGATATTATCATAAGGATATTGCTTGATATTTTGTGACTGTTACTTATTCATGATGGCTACTATTACTACACTTGATGAAGCCAAAGATTTTTTGTCAAATGTGCAAACAGCGTGTGATATAGAAAACAGAACAAAGAATGAACTTAAGCTTGTTGCTCAACAATTGGGAATTGCAGTTCACTCTCATCATTCTAAAGATCAAATTGTTGGCATGATTAATAAGAGCTTGTTTAATGTAACTCCTCCAAATGAGCAAACGCAGATTGAATTAGCTAAGTTACAGCTAGCCCTGCAGGAGGCTTGTGCTAAGGAGGCGGAGTCTCGTGTAAAGGAGGCTGAATTTCAAGCACGTGCCAAGGAGGCTGAGTCTCAGGCTAAGGAGGCGGAATCTCAGGTTCGGATTCAGGAGGCACAGATACAGGCACAAGTTGAACTTGCTAGGATTCAGGCAGACCATGAGTATCGCATGAAACAAGGTGGAACTGGATCATCTAGCTCTGATGATTTTGATGTGGCTAAAAATGTTAAACTTGTCCCTCCTTTTAATGAATCTGATTTAACAAAGTATTTTCAGTTGTTTGAGAGGGTAGCTACAGGTTTTAATTGGCCTAAGGAGTATTGGCCAGTACTCCTTCAAACTGTTCTCACCGGTAAAGCTCAAGTAACTTATGCATCTTTGCCTCAGGATCAATCTGATAATTATGATGTAGTTAAGAGCTTGATTCTTAAGGCCTATGAGCTTGTTCCTGAAGCCTATAGAGTAAAATTTAAGACAACTTACAAGCAAGATAAGCAATCCCATGTTGAGTATGCAAAAATCAAAGAAGATCTGTTAGAGCAGTGGTTAAATTCTAAGAATGTGGATTCTGATTTTGGTAAATTTAAGCAGATGATTTTGCTGGAGGACTTCAAGAGGTGTATTTATAAAGATGTAAGCCTATATCTTGATGAGAAAAGAATAGATAATTTGTCTGATGCTGCAGTTTTAGCTGATGAATATGTTCTCACTCACAAGAGATATTCTAAAGAAAAAGGGAAAGCTGAGAGTAAGTACGTTGCCTCTACTCAGAGTACAGGTAACAGGAAAGAGAATAAAGATGATGTTTCTCAGGAAGTAAATACCAGCTTCACCTCTAGATTTCAGAAAAGTAAATGTACTTATTGTAGTAAGCTTGGTCATACTACGGAGAGATGTTTCAGGAGACAGCGTGATGTGAACAAAAAGGAGTCTTTAAATATTCAGTCAATTGGTCTAGTGTCCACTCTTGAGAGTTCCCAGAATTCTTTAACTGAGTTAACTGAACCTGCTTTGAGGGGTAACTTAAATTCTCATGATGGAGCTCCTCTTTTGAGCAGTAACGTGGGTGACACTCTCAAGAGTTCATGTGCTAATTTCCTGTCTGATGGTTTTGTCAGTCCTCTGGACAGTAATGACAGGAAATCAGTTAAAATATATCGTGATACAGGTGCTTGCCAATCCCTTATGCTGACCAGTGTTCTAGGCTCTAATGTTAATTCCTCTGATGAAACTGTAATCTTACAAGGTGTAGGGAATAATTACTTCTCTGTCCCTCTGTGCAGAGTGAATTTAGAGTCTGGTTTTGTTAATGGTTCCGTTATGGTTGGGTTGGTTGAGACACTCCCAATGTCAGGTGTAACTTTCTTACTTGGAAATGATATTGGTGGAAGTCAAGTGTGTCCAGCTCCTCAGTTGTCTAGTGAGCCAGTGGCTGCGGCCCAGGATTGTGATGTCCCTGATGTGTTCCCTGCATGTGCTGTCACTAGGGCTAAGTCTAAAGTTACTGGTGATTTAGAGGATAATGATGATGATGATGTTATCCTAGCTGACACTTTTCTTGCTAATTTGGACCACTCACCAGATGAGGCAGTACCCCGTAGTGTTGATAATTTGTCTCGTCAAGAGTTGGTTGAGTTGCAGGTTGCTGACCCTGAGTTGAAAGGTCTAGCTAACTCTGCTCACAGTGAAGAAGAGTCAGCCGGTGCTTCTACTTGTTATTATGTAAAGTCAGGAGTACTTATGAGGAAGTGGAGACCCCCAACAGCATCAGCCGACTGTGAATGGGAGGTTGTACATCAAGTTGTCATCCCTCGTGTTTGTAGGCAGGATATCATTAGAGTGGCTCATGATTCCAGTTTGGCAGGACACCTTGGAGTGAGGAAGACTGTGGCACGCATTTTGAAACACTTCTACTGGCCAGGTATCTTCAGGGATGTTTCCTGGTATTGTAAGTCTTGTCACACCTGTCAAGTTGTGGGGAAGTGTAATCAGACCGAAAAGGTTGCACCTCTAGTTCCCATTCCTCCTTTTGAGGCGCCTTTCACCCGTGTGTTGGTGGATATTGTGGGCCCTCTTCCTAAGACTTCTTCAGGATTTTCTTATGTGTTGACCATGATTGATATGGCTACTCGTTATCCTGAAGCCATTCCACTTAGAAACATCTCAGCAAAGAACGTGGTTAAGGAAATGCTAGGGTTCTTCACAAAGTTTGGTCTGCCCAGGAGGTACAGTCAGACCGAGGAAGTAATTTCATGTCAAATGTTTTCAAGCAGTCTCTGAAAGAGTTGGGCATCACCCAGATCACGTCTTCAGCTTACCATCCCCAGACCCAAGGAGCGTTGGAGAGATATCATCAAACACTCAAATCGATGCTCAAGAAATACTGTTTGGAACATCAGAAAGACTGGGATAAAGGTCTTCCATTCGTTGTGTTTGCTGCAAAAGAATCTCCAAATGAATCACTGGGCTTCTCACCTTTTGAACTACTGTTTGGCCATGAAGTAAGAGGACCCCTTAAGTTACTCAAGGAATGCTGGCTGTCGGAGGAAGATGACGTCAACCTGCTGGAGTATGTGATGAAGTTCAAAGAACGGCTGTCCACTGCTTTACAGCTGGCGAGAGAGAATTTAGGAGCTGCTCAGGAGAAGATGAAGACTTGGTATGATAAGAAGTCCAGGTTACGCCACTTTCAGCCAGGAGATCAGGTTTTGATTCTGCTACCAGTTCATGGGCAACCTCTTCAAGCCAAGTTTAGTGGTCCTTATTTCGTGGAGAAGAAACTCAGTGATGTCAACTATGTCATCGCCACACCAGATCGTAGAAAGAGCAAGCAACTATGTCACATCAACATGCTAAAGTTATATCACAGGCGGGACGAAAATAATCCAGTCTGCACTGTAGCTGTTCCACCCGAGTCTACAAGTGAAGTTCTCCCATGCAGCATGAGCCTGAGTGATAGTTTGGGGAAGAATCCTGATATCATGAATGATCTCCAGACTAAGCTTTCTCATCTACCACCCAAGGAAAGGCAGGAGTTTTCGGCATTACTGCAGGAGTACCCGCAAGTGTTCCGTGCCACTCCAGGAAGAACTACTGTGTTGATGCATGATGTCGATGTTGGAGACGCAAAGCCAATTAAATTGCCTCCTTACCGTGTGAACCCAGTGAAAGTTCCTCTCATCCAGAAGGAGCTTGGCTACCTGTTGGACCACAAGATGATTGAGCCCTGTCAGAGCGAGTGGAGTTCTCCTGTCACTTTGGTCCCTAAGCCAGGTGGGTCACAGAGGCTTTGCATCGACTACAGACGTGTTAATCAGATAACTAAAACAGACACTTACCCTCTCCCTCGTGTAGAAGATTGCATAGACAAGATCGGAAAGGCTAGGTACATAAGTAAGTTTGATTTGTTAAAGGGATACTGGCAAGTACCTATGACTGAACGTGCTAGGGAGATCTCATTTTCTGTGACAGTAGGAAAGACCTTTGCATGGTCTGTAATGCCATATACAGATTGTTTTAGGGTAATAAGAAATTTCCTTTGTAAATTTCTTTTTTCTTTGTGGGGAGGTGTTACATAGCCTATGATTTCATCATCCTTTGTGTAATTTTAACTCACAGTATGCTGCATGTTTGATCACGAGCGTGTTCTGCCTCAGTCCCTCCTTCTACCGTTATAGTAGAGTAAGTCGTCCTTTCTGTTATTCAGTGCGGGATTGTCGACCGTTTGTCCCCATCGCTTCATTTGCGCGTCCTTATTACAAGTTGTATCAAGCTCTGCTGGCCCCTATATAATGAGCTCAGTCTCTGCATCATTGCCACTTAGATCTGCTCCTCATTTTGTTCACATCTCTGTCCTCCCCTGTACAGATATTATTATTGTGAGTGCTCAAGAAATCTCCAACCATCTAGCAGCTGTGTGTAATTTGAGTATAACTGTTGTTGCATTTTTTCTTGTACTGTATAGCATAAGTTTAATTTGTAGGCCTAGTGAAGTTTGTAATTTATGTAGGGTTCTTTGTCAGTCATTTTTGATAATAGTTTGTATCTGTAATTATTTATCTGGCATTCACTGAGTATTATCTGGTATCTCATTTTATCAGGGCTGACTTAGATAAATTTACTCTTGCTAATTTCGTGTTAATAGAGGCTATTGCAGTTAACCATATATTTAACCTGTTTATTTGCCATTACATTATCTTTATGAGTCCTGAATGTTTTGTTGTTAGTTTGTGCATTAAACTTTAACTTGTAATTTTGCCTAACTCTTTTGTTTTGAACCTGGAACTTTACGGGACTGTAGTGATTTTTAGTATTCTCACTTAAAGTGTACATTATCTTTCTCTGTTCCGTAACAATATATATATATATATATATATATATATATATATATATATATATATATATATATATATATATATGTCTGGTAATGTTTTGAGGCATTACAAAATATCTGTAGCCTAGACTTCGATGTAGTGCTGCTCTCGGGTGTCTGCCCTTTCCTCTCCTCCATCCTTCTTTCCTTCCATCCTCTTCTGTTATTCTTTCCTTCATTCTTTCCTCATCCTTCTGCCTACGGGTGACTTTATATTCTCTCTTCTGTCTTTCTTTCCTTCATTCTTTCCTCTTCCTTCTGCCTGTGGGTGACTCTACACTGAGTGACAAGCCAAATGGTTTCCTACACACCAGGAAACGATTTACTACGCAGGGTGGTAACCATACAACCAAATTTTGACGCCTGGTGGTTTAGTGGGTAATTACGGCGCTTCAATCGGACTGAGTCGGTGAAGGTTTATATCCAAGGGATGGTTGGGGTTTATTGCTCACGTAATGCCACTCAGGGATGAGTGAGGCTTGTCACTCATCTTAAATGTCAGGACCAACTTGCCTAGCCTCGGGCTCCTACGCTCCTCAAGGGGCAACGCAGGATTGGATGATGAATGAATGAATGAATGAATTACGTAGTTATCATTGTGAGAGGCCTTTTTAAGGGTTTCATTACTTCGTGTAAGTTCGTCGCTCTTGGGTGTTCATGTAACCTAACTCCTGCAAGAGATGAGGCCTTACTGTACTCAATTAATAGAACATGCTGCCATTGTGTAGGTTCATTTCGCAGATCGTTTCATTGTTCTCCTCCTTATCCTCTGTCTTTCTATTTCAGGCCCCACCTTTCGATTCTTTCCATTCTTTTTTTATCTTAAATATTTGTATTTTTTCTTTTCATTTGTATTGTCTCTTATCTTTCTTTTTTCTCTTCCCTTCTTCCGGTCTCCTTTCTATCTTCAATTTACCACAGCGATAAAGCTACAAGAGAAATGGGAGCCAAGGTGATGTAAGGCGGAGCGGCCTGAGATTCCAACAAAGGTGTCTCGAGTTCCACCCAGTACAGGTATAGGCTTCTTTTTGTTTTTACTCATTTCCTTTTTAGTTCCTTCTCTGTCTGTATATTTACTGTTATACTAATGTGTTTTATGTTTTCTTTCTTTCTTTTTTTTTCTTTTTGTTTTTTTTCCGTTCGTCCTTATTTCATTTTCTCTCTTTTCATATTCCTTTGGGTTCTCAGTTTTTATTACTTTTTCTTTCCATCTCTCATTCATTATCATTTTCATTTGCTTCTCCCAGTTTCCTCTATCCCTGGATGTCTCGTTTCCTATCATTTTTCTCTCTTATTTCCATTCCTCTCCACTTTTCCTTCTTCCACTTCCTCACTGTTGGCATTTTGTATTACATTACAGTAAAACAAGATGCAAGAGGTGTGAGAGGTGAGATGAAGGAAAGTAATTTTCATCAATATTGCCTCATTTTACAACACCGTCATCATCATCACCATCACTATCGTCGTCTTTATCATTATCGTTATTATAATTAACCATATAAATATCGTCATCCAAAAAACATTTACATTACCATGACGTGCTGTTATAGAAAGGAGAGAAAAGGGAGAGAAAGGAAGAAGAATGGAAAAATGAGAAATGCAGAAAGAAAACAAAAGAGAGAAGTAAAGCGATAAAGAAGGCAGAAGGAGGAGAAAGATACACAGAAATGGAAACGGCAAATGTAATGAGGAAAGAAGGGTGTATCGTCCCGACTTCTACGATACAGCCAATGTATCTCTTACCAAGTGGCTTAGTCTGTCTAGTAGAGATTGTATGTAGGGTGAGAAGTGTTTGTAAGTGTAATTGTAGCGTTGTAGTGGCTTTGGATGTAGTCTTTGACCCAAGTGCAATGGGCCCGAACAAGCCGACTGGATGCAAGCATACTTTATAGTATGCGACACTGGTTCAAGCACAGCACCCCTTATGTCCGCCAAGCAGTACGTGGCCAGAAGAACGCTCCCAAAGTTTATTACCCTGACGGGGCGTGAACCCTCGTTCTTCAGTGTATGAAAACGCACATTTTACCACTGTACCACAGAGGCTCCGTGTATATATATATATATATATATATATATATATATATATACCAGTAATGCTGTACTGTATCACAGTCTTTAATCTTTGTACAATATAATGAAAACAGGCAAAGTACAGAACTGACTAGATTATGACTGAAAAGTGGTAAAGCACCTTAGATGCAGGATAAGATCAAAAGAATAACAAATGCTACAGTGTAAAAATGATAACTAAGCCAATAATTATGTGCAGAAACCATGTATTTCATAGCTATAACAGCACTACGGAAGGAATAAGAAAAAGCTCATGGCTGAACAACAGGAGAAGGCAGGACATTTCAGCTAGCTACTAGCACTAAACCAGCCAAGTTGGCAACACTTAACAGCTGACGAAAACAACGAAGGGTATCTCTCTTCTGTCTCGTCATTGGAGCGTAATGGTATATTAAATCCTTCGAAAAAAAAAAAATGATGGAAACTGAAATTCCGGACTTTTGGAGAATTTTTAAAATTCCTCCCTGACGATAATTTTGACACCTAAAATCCTGACGTATGGCAACCCTACAATATATTTATCATGGTCTGCTGGTTGTGGCTGGGTCACAGGTGTGGAAAGAAATTGCTGAAAAAAATGGAGGAGTGTTACTGTATCCCCTCACGTGTTTGTACTGCAGTGAATGTCACCATTCAACCAACTTTGTACAGAAGTAAAGCAATCTCCATTCTAAGAATAAGTCTATAATAACTATGTATTTGCATCTTGCTGTGTAAATTTGGGAACATAGGATGTACTGCTACATGAGTAAAGTGCACATAATTTAGATATGCTGCTATATAGTTCCTGATTGGTGAGCTGGCAGGAAACGTATCATGGTAGTCTAAGAAGTATGTGATAGTACCTTCACTTTGCTCGTATAAATTCAAATCCAGATATCTTCAATATTTTTTTTTTTTTCATGCAAATAATAACAAAAGGAAGAAAAATCATAATTCATGCTAAGCCTATACTGCAGTGTGTTGCTCGTAAATGTCTGTTTTTTATGACTTCTACCGTCATTTTTACCACTTCTACCACATATATACATACTTCCTACGTAAAAATAATAGTTTTGAATGGGTTAGGGAAATGTCTGGTTTAATGAACAGAAGAAACATTCAAAATTCTCACTCAGTCAACATTCATGCAGCGCATTCTCGGCCAGTCTAGCGACTGTCGCGGCATTCAAACTCCTGAACTGGGTGTCGCCGAGAATGACGGTCGAGATTTTTTGTAATAAGGATGCTTGATGCTCAGGAACGTCTGACAACTGAACGTCGCCGTTGGACCGCCTGAATTCTGAGGTTTTATAGTAGTGTCCATAGTGTTATGGGATTTGTCCTTACAGAATTCAAGTGAAACGAGTATAAAAGTATTGGATGTATGTGGGAACTTTAGAGCCCTAAAATGAAGTTTCGCTAAGGTTGATGAGGATTATAGGAGTGAAGCATCTCTTTTTTTTTAAATAGTTTGTGAGAGACAGACGAACATGGCCTTTCCATGACGTGCTTCGTAATATAAAAGGGCCTATACCTTAAAGGATTAATTGCTGCTGTTTGAGAGGTCTTTCTTGAATGTGGAACAAAATCGTTTTATAATAATGAATATATTGCCTAATATCAAAGTAAAAGGATTTAAAAAGTGTTGTCACGTTGAGCGAAGATCAGACGACGTGGAAAGAAGATGGCACTTCTCGCCTGGAATCTTTAATCAGCGACTCAGTCTATCTCATTTAAGACCCTGGACCCCAGCCAGGCCCTATCGCTCACCATACTTTTTCTTACACCTTTTCCAGTGGGTTTTATCTCCTCCATTCTTATCAGGTGATGATGGGACGGGATGTGATGTGGGAGGAGATGGGGTGCAGTGTGAAGGAGGTGGGATGTGACGACCAGCATAGTCAGGAGGTGATCGGCAGGAGGTAGGTGGAGGAGTTTATTCTTGTGGCTTAGGAGATTCCCGGGAATATTTTTCTGTGCTCTGTTCTCCTGACTTTAGTACGTTCCCTTGCACTCGGCTCTCTGCAGTTTTATGCGTTTACACACAGTTATTTACAATTAACTTTAACGTTCAAGTGACACTGCAAAGTTAGCATTGTTTATTTATGTATGAAGTTACAAGAAGTGTTAGACAAACAGTATATGTACAGTATGACTACTCATTCTGTACCTTATTCCAGTTACCACATAGAAAAAATCTCACAGTAAACCGGTCTCTACTAATCCCACTCACCGCCAGGTTTCACCCACCAAGACTGAATAAATCTATTTTTTAAAGTGTCATCGCGATGATAATGTTTATAATAAATATATGTGTTCAGTATATGTTCTGTCTAACCTGATTTCCAATGCTTGCAGGTTTGATGAATGATAATGTGACTTATCTGACACGGCAAGCTGTGTGATAATTATACTCTCGCCCAAAAGACCTTTTGGTCTAACTATAGAACACGAATTCATTCATTTGTCAGCCGGATGTGCAGACAACTGCACCAGCGTCTGCTCCAGTGAACATTGTTTATTATTTTGGCCAGAGTCAGTCACCTGGCCAGGCCTCGGTAAACTTAGCCGGCACAATTCTGACGCCAAATTCACAAACAGAACTTCGAATAATTCCTTCTTGTACCTATGATTGATCTTGGCAGGAAGGACAACAAAGGGAGGTAAAGAGTCTTCTCGTCTCTACTGTTTCCCTAACTATGAGAGACAGTATTGGTTACAAAAGGAAAATTATGGTAAGTTATCTGTTTTCCGTTGAACGAGCAAGGAGGAGTGCAGAATTTTTTACAATAGCCTATCTAGTTCCTCCTCCTGCAAAAATAAATGGAAGTTATTGCCGGGTATCGATCTAAACTATGTTTGAGAATCCCGCCCTGGACAGTAATATCCTTACATGTATAGGATTCTGTGTTAAGCACTCCAGAATCCAACCCATTTGATAATATATATATATATATATATATATATATATATATATATATATATATATATATATATATATATATATATATATATATATATATAATATCACTAAGGAACAGGAGTGACGAAACATTAGCTGGAATACGACACTGTCTCCCCTCCAAATACTTCATTAGTTTCCCATTAGGTCGGTTTCGCAGGCTTTTTTTTTTTTTTTCTTTGCATTATTTTGCATCATAGTGTTGATGTGGATGCGCTACACAGTGTTAATTGTACTCTGAGGTGATTTAGCCATGTGGAGAAACCAGAGAATGAAAGATCGGCTAGGAAGCCGTAGATGGAGAAAACGAGGAGAGACCAGAGATGAAGTGGAAGAACTGGGTGGAGAGGTATATATATAAGTGAGGGTAGTGTGAGTTTCAGGGAGGGTAGCCTGCTGGTAGAGGGCTGCGTGACCTGGGGTGATTTTTTCGAGTACAGATAGATAGATAAGAAGGTACACACATGGATAGACATGTTAATATGTTTTTCCACCGGTCATGTTTTCCCCCTGTGGCGGGGGGAACACAATCTGGCCGCACTATGGGGTGGTACAACGACTCTGCGGCAAGGTTGTGTTAGGAAGAATACTGCCACCGTATTCCCTGCGTGTCGTAAAAGGCGACTAAAAGGGGCGGGGTGAGGGGACTAGGGACCCCCTCCTCTGTTTTACAGTTCCTAAAAAGAAACAGACCAGAGAAAGGGATGGGAGATTGAGTTATCCCCGTACCCTGAAGATTGGGTCTATGAATGTGCGTGGATGTAGTACGATTGAGGCTAAAAGGGAGGAGATTGGGAGAATGTTTGTGAGAAGAAAGTTGGATGTGTTAGCTTTGAGTGAAACGAAGATGAAAGGGAAGGGGGAATCTATGTTTGGAACTGTGAATGGAAGATTGTCAGGGGTTGATAGAGGAAGGGCAAGAGAAGGTGTGGCCTTGTTAGTGAGTCCGGAAGTACAGCAGTGTGTGATTGAATGGAAGGAGGTGTCCTCGAGACTGATGTGGGTGAAAGTGAAATTTGAACGTGAGTTGTGGGTGTTGTGAGTGCATATGGGCCTGGTAGTGAAAGGGATGAAGAAGAGAGGGAGTCTTTCTGGAATGATGTTGATGAGTGTCTTGAGAGTTTTGGAGCGAATGTGAATGTGGTAATGATGGGAGATCTGAATGCTCGAGTGGGAAATGTAGCAGCTGAAGGTGTAGTTGGTATGCATGGCGTGCCTGGAAGAAATGAAAATGGGGAACGAATGATAGGGATGTGTGTTGAGCGAGAGATGGCGATTGGAAGTACGCTGTTCGAGAAGAAAGATATTTATAAGTATACTTGGGTGAGACAGGAGGGTGGAATGGTTGTGGATAAAGCATTGATGGACTATGTGGTTGTGTCTAGGAATATAATAGGAAGATTGTTGGATGTGAGAGTTCTGAGAGGGGAGGGTGGAGGTATGTCTGACCACTACCTGGTGGAGGGAAAGTTAAGAGTAGGTAAGAGATGGGTGAGAGCTAGGAAGATTAGGTGTGGCAGGGAGGTTTTGAAAGTGAGTGAGTTAGATAAAAGAGAGAAAATGATAGAGTATCAGGAGAAATTGAAAGATGAGTGGAATGCAGTGAAAGATCAGGAAAATGGCAGTGTGGAGGAGGAATGGCAGTTGTTTAAGAGTGCTGTAGTGGGGCATGCAGAAGAGGTGTGTGGTGTGAGACGTGTTGGTGGTGGTGTAAGGAAAGGAAGTGAATGATGGTACGAGGAAGTAAGTATGGCTATGGCTGAGAAGGGACATGCATATGAAGTGTGGCTGCAGAGGAAGGATGAGGTGTCATATGAGAGGTATAAGGAAAAGAGGAATAGGGCGAGAAGGGCTGTGCGTTATGCTAAAGTGGCAGCAGTTGAGAGGTGGGGTAGGTGGCTGACTGAGAATTTTCAACAGAATAAGAAAATGTTCTGGAAGGAGGTAAAAAGGGTGCGAAAGGAAGAGTCTGGGAAGGAAGAGCGAGTAAAAGCAGAGAATGGAAGGATGTTAATTGAGATGGATGCAGTAAGAAAGAGATGGGCAAAGTATTTTGAAAGATTGGTAATTGTAGAGGAGGAAAGGGTGGCTGAGATTGTGGCGGATGGAAGAGAGCAAGGAATAAATGTGTTGGGAGACTTGAATGATTATTTGATCACGAAGGAGGAAGTGGAGAAGGCAGTAAAGGAGATGAAAAGAGGGAAAGCTGCAGGTATGGATGGGTGTGCCGTGGAATGCCTGAAGGGTGGTGGAGTGACTATTGTTGACTGGTTAGTAAGATTGTTGAATGTGTGCTTTGTGAAAGGTATGGTGACAGTTGACTGGGCAAGTGCTTGTGTGGTCCCATTGTATAAAGACAAGGGAGATAAGTATGAATGTACTAGCTCTAGGGGTATAAGTCTGTTGAGTGTTGTAGGTAAGGTGTATGGTAGAGTGTTAAGTATGAGAGTTAGAGAGGGTACAGAGGGAGTGACTGATGATGAGCAGTGTGGCTTTATGAGAGGGAGGGGATGCGAGGATCAGGTGTTCGCTGTGAGACAAGTGTGTGGAAAGTATTTAGCGAAAGGCAATGATGTGTTTTGGGCATTCATGGATTTAGAGAAAGCGTATGATAGAATTAATAGGGAGGCTTTGTGGACTGTTTTAAGTTTGTATGGACTTAATGGTAGGATACTAAAAGGGGTGAAAGGTTTTTATGTAAATAGTAGAGCGTGTGTAAGAGTGAGAAATGCTGTGAGTGATTGGTTTCCCGTGAGAGTGGGGCTGCGACAGGGATGTGTGATGTCCCCTTGGTTGTTTAATATTTATATGGATGGTGTTGTAAGGAAGGTGAATGCAAGAGTTATAGGTGGAGGTCTGAGTCTGATGAATGTTGATGGTGGAGAGTGGAATCTGAAGCAGCTGCTGTTTGCAGATGATACTGCACTGGTGGCTGATTCAGAGGAGAGATTGAGACATTTGGTAGAGGAGTTTGGAAGGGTGTGTGAAAGGAGGAAATTGAAAGTAAATGAGAATAAGAGTAAAGTGATGAAGTGTACGAGGTTGGTAGATGGTAGGGGGATGAATATAGTTTTGAATGGTGAGTTGCTTGAGGAGGTAGATTGTTTTAATTATTTGGGGTCACATGTTGCTGTGGATGGAAGAATAGATGCAGAAGTGAAGTTTAGAATGAATGAAGTAGGTAAGGTGCTGGGAGGAATGAAAAAAGTGTTTAGATGTCGTTCGCTTAGAGTGGATGTAAAGAGAAGGCTGTATGAGGGTACTGTGGTACCAACTGCGTTATATGGGGCTGAAACATGGAATATGGGTGTAGCAGAGAGGAAATGTTTGAATGTAATGGAGATGAGGTGTCTGAGGAGTACGTGCGGAGTGACGCGTATGGATCGAGTGCAAAATGATGAAGTGTGAAGGAGAACTGGAGTTGTTCGGGAGATGGCTGGTAGAGTTGAGCAGAGGGTGTTGCGATGGTTTGGGCACATGGAGAGAATGGATAATGAGCGATTGGTGAAAAAGATAACTAGATCTGATGTGAAAGGTGTAAGGCTGAGAGGGAGACCACATATAGGATGGATGAACAGTGGGAAGAGAACGCTGGATGTGAGGGAGATGTCTGTTGAGCAAGGAAGAGTGGCTGTGCATGACAGAAATAAATGGAGAGAAATTGTGAATGAATAAATGATGATGCAGCCTTGAGGGGATATTCTCCCGCATTTGGTCTGATCAGCTAGTCAGGTCTGGTGTGGGTAAGCGGATGAGTCTATTATGATGTGGCAGGGGTAAACCAGCTCTGCAGTCGGGCCCTACTGCCGATGTCACTGATTGCACTGCACAGTTGACCCTTGTGCGGTGTGGTGTAGTGAGGTTCTGTCCCTTCTCCTCTTTGGGGCTATGATACGAATGAATGTGTTTTGAATGGATGAGTAAATGGGGAGTGTGTCATCCTGTCTCGGCTACCTTCCTTTCCTTGGGGGAAGCAGCCTAGGTATATAGAGAGATAGATAGATGTTGTCTTTGCTTTTTAATTCGACATTTATCTAGACTGTGTAATTCTTCAACCCTTACATGCTGTACTTCTTAAAGTAATCTCTCTCTCTCTCTCTCTCTCTCTCTCTCTCTCTCTCTCTCTCTCTCTCTCTCTCTCTCTCTCTCTCTCTCTCTCTCTCTCTCTCTTTCTCTCTCTCTCTCCTGTTCACCCATGTCATGCCAAGTCTACATTCATCTACCACGGCTATATATGTTTATTCCTGTTGCCTTCTCTCCCTCACTGTCAGGGTCTTCAACTGATAATGACTCTATACTGTGTGTGTGTGGTGTAGGTCCTTAATACATTCCTTAATGCTATCCCTACTGGAAGCTTACTCAAAGCTGTACCATTTGTGATGTACATCCTTATACGATTCTCAATATCATCTCAACCAGAATCTTGCCCAACTATGTACTGTATATGGTGTAAGTCCTTGTTCATTCTTTAATACCCTCCTGCCTAGAAATGTAACAAGTGTTGTAAACGCGTGTGGTTCGCTCCTAAACACCATCCCTTCATGAAGTTTGGACAAAGCAAAATAATACCACTTGAGAGTAACATCAATAACAAGTGGTGCCAGGCACAACAAACCTCGCTCGACAGCAGTTACTTTGTTGCTGTTATGTCGTTTCTGCCATTTAGTGTAAGCGCACGGTTAAAGTCTTAGGTAATGGCGCAAATGTTTTCAATTTACTCCCTCTGAAAATCCGCAATCTTGCGTTTGACCTTTCAAAGTCACCCAAGGTCAAAGGCCATGCTGTCTAATGAAAACCCATATGAAACTTCCTATATCTTAGTAAAAGTAAACACAGCATCTCTATCGTCAACGAGTTTCGGGTTATAATCCCTGAATATTCGTGACCTTGAGTTTTACCTTTCAATGTCATTCAAGGCCAAAGATCTTGGTGCCAAATGAAAGCCCATATTATGAATTCCTGCATAATCCTAATAGTAAATATCTCTATCTTCAACCGTTTTCAAGTTATAGCCTTATTAAAATCCTTGACTTTGACTTGGACATCTCAGGGTCACTCGATTACCTCCGAAAATTAACCACTTTCTTTGGGGACCAGGCCCAAATTCCCTGCAAGTTTCATGAAATGTCATTCAACCATTTTTCCGTAATGCTGTTGACAAACAAATACAGAAAGAAACAAACTCGACCAAAAACAATACCTCGTCTGACTCCGTCCAGGCGAAGTAAATATTGGTACGGATAGCTGTAATGGAGAGTCTAACCATTTCACAACGAGTGGTGTGTCTTCCAGTAAATAAACTCGATTAAAATACAGATATGTTAACTGAGGGGTTTATGATAAGCGTCTCTTGCTATAAATACCTACGTCAGCGACACAGCATTTGTGATAACTAAGTTTGTTTGGACTGCTGAATAACACTGACGTGAGTAAATTATGACTTTATAAAATATGTTGAAGTTTTAATGGAACGCACCCTACAGTTCTCCTTGAAGTAGCCAATTGAAGTAAAAAAATAAATAATCGTTACAATACTGTTTGAACCCTTACAAAACTCACTTCTGTGTGTTACTTTAACACACACACACACACACACACACACACACACACACTCGCTGGTGCAGTGGTAACGTTCCCGCTTGCCAACTGGTGGACGGGAGTTCGCGCCTCGCTCAGGTTGCGAAAAGTTTCACTGACGAAGTGGGTGGTTACTGTCCCCCTTGAGCAAGGGGACGGGTGTGTGCATGTGTGAAGGTCACAGCCTTGCCCTTAGATCGGACTGTATGAGCTCTCAGCTCCCTTCCGGGAGGGTAAAGGCTGATGATCACAACCATCAAGTGATCCTGACCGACCCGGTGAAATTAATTACACACACACTACTTGCGTAATCCACTGCTGCACCCAGACCCTCCCCTCCCCCAACCCGGCCACACACCTCATCATTAACCCCGTCATTATGTCCATCAGTATAATTAATGGCCACTTAGTCCTGGCCAGGGAGGGTAAGATAATGACCCACCAGGTGATGCTGTCACACAATGCCAACATATGGCCACCAGCCACGTCCGCTGCACCAACACAGGCCACTTGTGGCAGATTCTTAGTGGCTGTGACAAGTGTAGCACATCTAACACCATCCATTACACCTCTCTCTCTCTCTCTCTCTCTCTCTCTCTCTCTCTCTCTCTCTCCAGGCTTGTTACATGTTTGGTGGTGATCGTGCCAACGCAGGTAACATGGAACTCGTGCAGTGACACACACCATTTACGTTTCCTTGGTTTATCGGGTGATCTGTGTCTTGAAGAAGGTGCTCAATTTTCATGCAATATTGGTAGGTTTTATCGATTACTTGCGACTGTTTGTCAGCAGACATTAATTTTATTATGGTGTATGATGCACGAACACGGTGACATTATTAGTATCGGATTGACTGTATTGAGAAACGTACATGTGTGGTCGATTGTTCTTTTAAACTACCTTTGAAATATCTTTTTTTTTTTTTGCAAAATTGCAAAATCTGGTACGCAAAATGCAAACAAGTTGGACAGAGTGTAATCTTCATTCATTATTCAGTGATCATGTTGTGTAAATGGATACATACTGCGTCTATACATCAAAAGCTATGTGGACCGCACATTGGTAACTATTGCAAATAATGTTTGAGAAGCTGAAGCAAATTATTTACCATCAACATGAAGGAACATCATCGCTGCAGTGTGTTGCCATTCGGAGTGGGAGTTGCATGCAACGTCCTCGTCTTTTTCCTAGCTCTGTAATAGAAAATGCCTTCAATTGCCTTCACTGTGCAGACCTCTTCTCCTCCTTACACTTGGGGCAATTCCCAGAGGAAATGGAATCAACATCCTTGCAGTGAAAACAACCTACATTCTCGGATGTGCTGCGTTCAGCATCATGGCCCTGAGGTGAACACCTGCCACACACTGACTGGGAAGGCCTATAAGACTTGTTATTATGTCCATAGCGTTACATCTTCAAGAACGACGACGTTGGGAATGTACGGCTTATTATTTACAACTTTGCCTTCTCGTCTCATTCTGCGTTTGTATGTGTGCGTGTGTGTGTGTGTATGTGTGAGAGAGAGAGAGAGAGAGAGAGAGAGAGAGAGAGAAACACACTTTTGAATTCACACTAACTCAACCAATTCTGCACATTACAACAGAGGATAAAATACAACGCATCCCCACTGCATCAGCAGAAAATGGAACCGCATCCACACTGTGTCCGCAAGGATTTCCCTGAGGTATCCCGCAACCTCACCGCGGTGCAGGATGCCGCAACACCGAGCAGTTCGTTGTTCCCGCACACACCACTGCCACGCACTACCCACTCGCCCATCCCAACCCGGGAGTGGTTATGGTGGTGGTGATGGTGGTCTCTTGTATTGCCTCGTGTGTGCAGTTGGCAACAGTTTTAATACCTTCTTTACTAAGGTCTGTGTTCCTTTAAAACCACGCACAACAAAGAAGTATTGGTTGTGGATCCCTGCGTGACATCAGATGGGTTGCCGGAGGGTTGGTGCTCCTCCCCGAGAAGCAAATAACTCTAGAGACGAACAGCCGCCCCTTGAGAGATTGGGGAGTCTGGCTGCAGGTGGCTATATGACAAAGAAGGATTGGTTATGGTTCCCCACGTGTCGAGAAGTGGACTGGAGGAGGGTTTAGTGCCCTTTCCCATAAAACAACTAACTCAAAGGACAAATGGCTACCCTTAAGGTGTCTGATAATAGACAGACAGATAGACGTAGAAATTGTACTGTATGTGAAAAGTCCTTGAAAATTTATTATGTCAATGAGATTACCGGCCGTGTTCTTGTCAGCAAAGTACACCCACCAGAACTTATTCCTTGCCAGTATATATCAGCATATGGCACGTTAAAATACTGTTGTATGTTGTATGACAGTGAGATAATGTACATATAAGAAATATACTTGAGAATAACTTGCAATAAGCAAGATAAATAACTGGAAGAGGTGCTAGTAAGCCCCTTAAACACGTAAAACTAAGACCGTGAGATAAGAGGCTGGTGTTAGAGGACATGAGTGAGGTAGATGAGTGCACTGTTATCCAAATGAAGACAAATCCTCTGGGAAACAAATTACAGGTACGAAGTGGAGAATTGAAGGAATGAAAGTGGGGTGACGAAGGAGTGAGGCAGGAGCTTGGTGAAGGAGGGTGGTAATTGGCTGGGCGAAGCGAGAGACGATGGTGAAAGGAGAAAGGGTGAGGTGAATTGTGGGGATATGGAGAGAGAGAGAGAGAGAGAGAGAGAGAGGGGGGGGGGGAATTTGTTTTTACCACAATATGAAGAGAAGGGGGTAGGGGGTTTTTTCAAGAATACTCCCCCAGTATCCCTGCTTGTCGTAAAAGGCGACTAAAAGGGTTGGCGGAGGGTTAGTGCCCCTCCCCGGAAAACAACTAACTAAAAAAACAAACAAGAAGCCTCGGACAAGGACTGACCAAACGTTGACGCCCAAGGACCGGACAAAGGACATTGCAATTGGAACTTGGAATGTAAGGGGAGCAAATGATGAGGTGAAAGAGAGAGAGATTGTCCAGGTGCTTGAGGATGCGAAAGTGGATGTATGTGGAATAACTGAAACAAAATGGAGAGGAGAAAGTGTGAGAGAATGGGAGTATGGATGGGGTATATGTGCAGGAGTAGGTGAGAATGAGAGGGCAAAGGAAGGAGTATGTATAGTTGTGAGTAAAAGATGGAAGAGGAGCATAAGACAGTATGGATCAGTTGGATCAAGGATTGTGTGGGTAAAGTTGAAAGTTGGAATACAAATGTGGGCGATTGTGTGTGTGTATGCGCCAACGCAAGATCGTGCTAGAAGAGTGAGAGAAGAGTTCTGGACAAATGTAGAAGTGTGCATGGAAAAGTTTGGAAGGAATGAGAGAGTGTTTTTGATTGGTGATATGAATGGTAAAGTTGGGAATGTGAAGGTGGATGGAATAGTTGGTGAGTGGGGTGTGCCTGCTGAGGTAGATGAGAATGGGAGTGCGTTAGTGGACATTTGTGCTGGGAGGGGTTGGTGATAGCCAATACCCTCTTCAGGCATAAAATGATCCACAGGTATACATGGCGAGTGATGAGAAGGGTGGGTGGTGAACTGAGTGAAAGGAAGGCAATGATTGATTATGTGTGTGTGGATGAAAGGATGCGAAGATGTATATTGGATGCAAGAGTTTATAGAGGTTGGGGGAGTGGACTTTCTGACCACTACTTGGTGGTGGCCAGAATTAAAGTTCAAGTAAGGTGGAGGAATAGAAGAAGGGAAAGACGAGAGGAAGGAGTAGTTGCAAGGAGAGTGGAAAGGTTACAAGAGGATGAGAGAAAGGCAGAGTATAAGAGAGAAGTGGAGGAACGATTGGGCAAATATGAATTGGAGCAGATGGGGGACGTGGAAGATGTGTGTAGAATATTTACAGAAGAAATATGTGCAGCATGTGATGTGGTGTGTGGAAGGAAGAGAAGACGGAGGGGGGTGCAAGGAACAGCGTGGTGGACTGAAGAGGTGAAACGGGCTGTGGCACAAAAGATGGATGAGAAATAGGGGCGTGGAAGAAGTTGAGAGGCGGAAGAGAGAGCTATATGTAGAAAGAAAGAGGGAGGTGAAAAGATTAGTAAGAGAGAGTAAGAAGAGAGCAGATGAGGAATTTGGAAGGAATTTGAGTGTAAAGTGGAGGGACTGTAAGAAAATGTTCTGGAGAGAGGTGAAAAGAGTAAGACAGGGTGGAAGTGAAGTTAGCAGGGGAGTGAAAGATAGAAATAGTAGATTACTAGTGGAGAAGGGAGAAAAAGTGAGCAGATGGAGAGAACACTTTAAGGAATTGTTGAACGTGGAGGATGGAAGTAATGCGAGCATAAGTGGCTGGGGAATGGCTGGGAGAAGGAGGGAGGTGAGAAGACAGGAAGAAATCAGTAGGATAGAAGTTGTGGAAGCAATGAAGAAAGTTAAATCAGGGAAAGCCCCAGGAATTGATGGAGTGTGTGGTGAAATGCTGAAGCATGGGGGAGAGATAGTAGTAGAATGGATGTGGAAGATGTGCAGATTGGCCTGGGAGGAAGGTAGAGTCCCGGAGGATTGGAAGTCAGGTATAATTATTCCCTTGTACAAAGGAAAAGGGGAAAAAGAAGTGTGTGGTAATCATAGGGGCATTTGTCTTCTTAGTATAATAGGAAAAGTGTATGGTAGGATACTTATTGACAGAGTTAGAGAAAGAACAGAGAAATTAGTTGGAGAAGAACAGGGAGGCTTTAGGAAGGGAAGAGGTTGTGTAGATCAGATATTCATTCTCAGATCTTTAGTGGAAAAGTTTCTAGAGAAGGGAAAGAAGTTGTATGCGGCTTTCATGGATTTGGAGAAAGCATATGACAGGGTGGATAGACTAGGATTGTGGAAAGTGTTAAGAATATATGGAGTAGATGGGAAGTTGTTGAATGCTGTGAAGAGTATGTACGATGGTGCGAAGGCTGCAGTGCGTGTGGATGGTAAACTAAGTGAATTTTTCTCTTTGAAAGTTGGGTTGAAGCAGGGATGTGTCATGTCTCCATGGTTGTTCAATCTGTACATGGATGGGGTAATAAAAGAGGTACAAGGTAGGGTAGTGGATGTTGGAGTGGCCCTGGTGAGAGAGGATAGTGTTTGGAAACTCCCTGTACTGTTGTTTGCAGATGATACTGTGTTGTTGAGTGAAGACGAAGGGGATCTGCAAGGCTTGGTGGATGAGTTTGGGAGAGTGTGTAAGAAACGGAATCTAAAGGTGAATGTAGGGAAGAGTAAAGTAATGGTCTTTGAGAGAGGTGAAGTCAGTGAATGTACAGCGAGGTTGGATGGTGAGGAATTGGAAAATGTGAGTACGTTTAAGCACTTGGGTAGTGTGATGAGTAAGGATGGAGGTTTGGAGGGTGAAGTGCTTGAAAGGGTACAGCAGGGAAGAAAGGTTGCTGGTTCTTTGAAAGCAGTGATAAGAAACAGGGAAGTGAGCATGGAAGTGAAAAAGTTACTACATGACAGTATTGTGATACCAACTCTAACGTACGGAAGTGAGGCTTGGACGTTGTTGGAAGGACACAAGTCAAGAGTGAGAGCCGTGGAAATGAGTTATTTAAGAGGAGCCTGTGGAGTCACATGGAGAGACAGGCTGACGAGTGAGGATATAAAGGAGCGTTGTGGTGTTGATGTGGATGTGATAGGAAGCGTTATGAGGAACACACTGAGGTGATTTGGCCATGTGGAGAGGATGGAGGGTGAAAGACTGACGAAGAGAGTGTATGTGAGTGAGGTGGAGGGGGAAAGAGGGAGGGGGAGGCCGAGGATGAGATGGAGAGATGGGGTGGAGAAGTATATGAGAGAGGGGGGTGTGAGTTGGGAGCAGGGGAGTGAAATGGCGGGGGACAGGGAGACTTGGAGGCAATTTGTTTGTGGCCACCCCAAACGGGATTGAGGCGTCTGGCAATAGATAGATAGATGAAGAGAAGAGGTGGATGGTGAGTCCTTTGGAGAGTCAGAGCATCTTAACCCAGCTTAATACAGCTATTCAGTCAATGCACTGCAACACCGAACCTATCAGCTGAAAGCGACAGATAGACAGAATAAACTTTTCCAATGTTGGCCACGATACGTATCGGGTTGAGCTTTCTGTAGCGAGAACAGTGCATATAACAGTGGAAGTGTTGCACTGGATGTAATTGTGTGTGTCAATCTGTATATCATCAGTTTTCAGTCACCATGAAAGGACATAAAACATCCATTGTTGTGCTGCCTTTAATTGACTCTACATTGAGTGACAAGCCTAATGGTTTCTTTTAATACAGGAAGGCATTTACAACGTTAGGTGGTAACCATATAACCAAATAATGGGATGAAGTAGAGCCTACTTTGGTTCCCTTTTAACTGGGTGTAGACGCAAATGCGGCATCCATCCGGGAACCAAATCTAAACTTTTCCCCGTGCCTTGCTGTGGCGAATCCCTTTACACAGCAAGGGAACATCGATTCACTGCATGAGATGGCCCTGCAAAGGTGGTTGTGTGCCTGCGGGTAACGGGTCTGCTTGACCAGACATACCAGGGTCTACCACCACCACCACCACCACCACCACCACCACCACCACCACTACTACTACTACTACTACTGCTGCTGCTGTTGCTACTGCTGCTGCTGCTGCTGCTGCTATTACTTAACATTCAAAGACGGGGAAGAATGTTCGGTAGCTGCTGAGGGGAAGCGGGAGCGATTGAACCGGTGGTGCATTGGTTAGAACATTAAGCTTGCAACTAGAGGAAACCAGGTTCAATTCCCGCGTTGGTCAGGCTGCCGGCCTTGGACTATCACCCGTAGACCTAATTCACCCCACAAGTACAGTTGTAAAGCTGGCTGTTAAACTATTAGTGTTGTCGTGTTGTAGGGGAAGACTGACTTAGCGAATATAGATTCCCTGTCTTAATGACTTGTGCATTTTATAGGCGTAAAATCTAAGCCTTCACACATTCAGGCAAAGAAAACCCATTTCCCTCCTCATATTTTGTCAAGTGGTGGCAGGCGCATAAATATGCCCACCTATGTTGACATATTATCCTCCCTCTCCTCCTTCTTATCATCATCATGTTGTTATGGCTCCAGGAATATCTGCACCGTGAACCCAGTAGGCTAGGCACCTGGATAAAATTGTCTTACTCCTGCAATCCTCCATCCTCTTTTCAAAGACTAGGGAAGTAGCTTAGAAACGCTTGTATAACCATTCATTTGAGCTGTGTGGTTATACAGATGCCGCTGTATGAAGGTGTCCCTCTGCACCACTATCACCACCACCACCACCACCACCACCGTTATCACCACCATCATCGACATAACTCTATTCTCACAAACATAAAAGAGGTGTGTAGGATTCAGAAAGCAAAAATAAGGAAAACACAAAGTTAGGGGAGCTGCCATCAAAATTTCCAGCGAAAATGTTCTACATATTAACTCTTCATCACTAAAGCCTTCTGCCTCAAAAGTATACCACTTTTTTCTTAGGTCACAATTATTTAATCAGTTCGTTTTACGTCTCTAACTCGTTTCTTTTTTCTCCCCATTTTCTCTAACTCCCATCTTTCCTTCTATCCATCCCCTGTCTCTAAAATCTTCTACATCCTTCTCTTCATCTTATTAGAGTTTCATTACTTTTCTCGAACGATTTCCATTAATATTTGTCCACCAGATTTATATAGACCATCCCCTTCTCACTCTCTTCCCTACCTCCACAAAATCATTTTCCTCCTCCTCCCCCTCCTCCTCTTCGTCTCTCAGACTGGATGAAGAAGGAAGACCGCGCCTCGAATCTCATCCCCTTCGCCCGTTGAGTAATTGTCAATTTGGGACCAGACAAAAAAGAGGAGGAGGCGAGAGGTGACGAGAGAAGGGTGAGAAAGTGTGTGAAGAGAGGAGGGAGCATAGTGGGTGGGTGTAGAAACGTTGGAGAGAGAGAGAGAGAGAGAGAGAGAGAGAGTGGAAGCTGAGGAAAATGGAGAGAGTGGAAGTAGAGAAAAATGGAGAGAATGGTACAGACAGAGAGGCAATAACCCATCTAAACGAGATACCGGAGTGAAAGAATATGATAATGTGTAACAATAATTTTCTCTTATTATCCCTCTCACAATACTTTCCTCAGAATTATGTCTCAGTCCTCCATCTCACCTCCATCTCTCTCTCTCTCTCTCTCTCTCTCTCTCTCTCTCTCTCTCTCTCTCCTCTTGTAATATGTGTGTATACACATCTATCTATGTCTATGTATCTATATATATATATATATATATATATATATATATATATATATATATATATATATATATATATATATATGTACATAACAGTGGAAGTATATCTATATATTGTGGTAGGTGGGGGGGCTCACCATCCACTCACTCGATGTAGTGCTGCTCTCGAGTATCTGCCCTTTCCTCTCCTCCATCCTTCTTTCTTCCATCCTCTTCTGTCTTTCTTCCCTTCATTCTTTCCTTGTCCTTCTGCCTACGTGTCACTTTACGTTCCCTCTTCTGTCTCTCTTTCCTTCATTCTTTCCTTTTCCTTCTGTCTGTGGGTGACTCTACACTGAGTAACAAGCCAAATGGTTTCCTGTACACCAGGAAACCATTTACTACGCTGGGTGCTATCCATACTGTCAAATTTTGGCACCTGGTGGTTTAGTGGGTAATTATTGCGCTCCAGTCGGATTGAGCCAGTGGAGGTTTTATCCAAGGGATTGGTTGGGGTTTATTGCTCATGTAATGCCACTCAGGGATGAGTGAGGCTGGTCACTCTCATCTTAAATGTCGAGACCAACTGCCCAGCCTCGGGCTCCTATGCTCCTCATGGGGCAATGTAAGAGTGGATGATGGATGATGGATTATTTATATATATATATATATATATATATATATACAGAGTAACACTTGCTTTATTTCTAGTAATAAATAGATGCCTTTCAGCCGAGTGCCACATTTTTTATAAGCGACCACATACATACATCCACATGCTTCACTCCAGTAGTACATCGTTCGAGAAGCTAATAAGGTTATAATGTATATTTATCTACTGTACGATATAGTATCCATCTCCTCCATAATTCGCAATCCCAGTGCCCTCTGCCACTTCCCTCTTCTCCCTCTCTTTCTCCCTCACTCACCCACTCCTGAACCAATTCTCGTAACCGGCCAAAAATGAAATCCCTCTTCTTGTTGCGTTAACTGTCCCAAACCTTCATTTTCCGCTCTTCCTGTACCACCCTCTCTCTCTCTCTCTCTCTCTCTCCACTTGATAAAATTGTTGCTATATACACTATAATATTTGCGGTACGGAGATACAAATCAGCCCTCTAACATCTCACAAACTATACGCCTCAGAGTAAGAGTTATAGCAGTGTTTTTGCTATGAAATATACTGACGGCAGAACACACACACACACACACACACACACACACACACACACACACACACAAAGACATCATCGTTTTCCAGGGATTCAATTAACTAACATCTGTACAAAGCTGGATCATGTCTTCTCTCCCATTGTAATTAAGTTCACTACTTACTGATCAGTTCCCTTGGGGTGAGGCTGTACGAACAGCCTTCAGCCTCTCCATTTCACACGCAAGACACCCCTCAGGGCAAGAGTTATTGTTGTACTCGTATTTTCTGTGAGTGGAAATTCGAAATGGGATGATAATTATAATCATGGTACTGAAGATGTTAATGATGATGATAATTATTTGTCGGCAGAGATGAGATATAAATCAATATACCATCCCTTTCCCTCACCATGTAATAGTTTAGAAATTACTGAAAATATTAACCACAGTTGTATTATTTAATGACACCAGTTTCTTTCTTCTTTTATTTATTACATCCACACTTCTCATGCACAAAGCAAGGTATTATTTTTCTTAGTGTGTGTGTGTGTGTGTGTAATTCACCGGGTCGGTCAGGATCACCTGATGGTCGTGATCGTCAGCTTTTACCCTCCCGGAAGGGAGCTGAGAGCTCATATAGTCCGATCTAAGGGCAAGGCTGTGACCTTCACACACGCACACACCCGTCCCCTTGCTCAAGGGGGACAGTAACCACCCACTTCGTCAGTGAAACTTTTCGCAACCTGAGCGAGGCGCGAACTCCCGTCTACCAGATGGCAATTGAGAACGTTACCACTGCACCAGTGAGCAGTGTGTGTGTGTGTGTGTGTGTGTGTGTGTGTGTGTGTGTGTGTGTGTGTGTGTGTGTGTGTGTGTGTGTGTGTGTGTGTGTGTGTGTGTGTGTGTGTGTGTGTGTGTGTGTGTGTGTGTGTGTGTGTGTGTGTGTGTGTGTGTGTGTGTGTGTGTGTGTGTGTGTGTGTGTGTGTGTGTGTGTGTGTGTGTGTGTGTGTGTGTGTGTGTGTGTGTGTGTGTGTGTGTGTGTGTGTGTGTGTGTGTGTGTGTGTGTGTGTGTGTGTGTGTGTGTGTGTGTGTGTGTGTGTGTGTGTGTGTGTGTGTGTGTGTGTGTGTGTGTGTGTGTGTGTGTGTGTGTGTGTGTGTGTGTGTGTGTGTGTGTGTGTGTGTGTGTGTGTGTGTGTGTGTGTGTGTGTGTGTGTGTGTGTGTGTGTGTGTGTGTGTGTGTGTGTGTGTGTGTGTGTGTGTGTGTGTGTGTGTGTGTGTGTGTGTGTGTGTGTGTGTGTGTGTGTGTGTGTGTGTGTGTGTGTGTGTGTGTGTGTGTGTGTGTGTGTGTGTGTGTGTGTGTCTGTCTGTGTGTGTGTCTGTCTGTGTGTGTGTCTGTCTGTGTGTCTGTCTGTCTGTGTGTCTGTCTGTCTGTGTGTCTGTCTGTCTGTGTGTCTGTCTGTCTGTGTGTCTGTCTGTCTGTGTGTCTGTCTGTCTGTGTGTCTGTCTGTCTGTGTGTCTGTCTGTCTGTGTGTCTGTCTGTCTGTGTGTCTGTCTGTCTGTGTGTCTGTCTGTCTGTGTGTCTGTCTGTCTGTGTGTCTGTCTGTCTGTGTGTCTGTCTGTCTGTGTGTCTGTCTGTCTGTGTGTCTGTCTGTCTGTCTGTCTGTCTGTCTGTCTGTCTGTCTGTGACTAAAATAACAACTATTTTGGGTCCGATTTCGACTAGGCTTTGTGAAAATGTTGACAGGTCTCCAAGGGGTTTGCCTACTGTTTCTGGAAACAGCAAGCCAATAGTCAGATTCACAGGGCACGATCAACGTAAACAGGCTATATTAGATATAAATCAATGTTGTTGAAGAAAAGAATAGGAGGAAGTGATCCGGCTTTGAGAAAAGTCAGCCAAATGTTAAGGTAACAGGGCAAGGTCGAGATCTGTGTCCTGTCACTCAAAAAATTTGGTTTCGATTTGAAGCAGATTCACTGGAAGGCGTATAGATCATGCATGAATGAAGAAATTAAACGCGGAGAACAATAAGGCCAAAGCAAAGGTCTCAGGGCGTGATTTGTTTAATCTTTTTTATTACATTATAACCAAATTTCCGAAAAGGGCTGACTGTCGGACAAAGATGATGTCGGATTTGGCAACAATTCGTCGAACTTCAAGGTCACAGGGAAGTTTCAAATGTTCGACCCGTAGACAAACTGTAGAGAGGGAGTGTTGCACTCTCTGAGTGCTGTTTCTCAATTAAGCTATTTATGTGTTTGTTAATCACGGTATGGTATTAGCTCTCTGTGTGAAATGATCGGGTACAAATACAGTCAACTCCGTGTTTTGACAAACACCTCTTATCTTCTTTTTTTTTCTTGAATCATTAACCCTAATCTACAGTTGGCCATAAATAAGCAATGATGATGACGACGATGATCATGATCATGATGACGATAAAGCGTCGAAAGTGGGGTTATCTGTTTATCTTCTTTATGGCGAAAAACGAGAACAAATATCCTCCCCCCCCCCCCAACACACACAAGACACATGGCTCAGGGTGAGAGTTATGGCAACTCTTCATTTCTCGGTTGGGGTTTGCAGCTGGAGGGATGATAACTTTTTTTTTTTTTAATGCGAAACAGCAAAAATAACAGAAATACTTACTTCCCTCTCTAATGACAAAATAATCAAAGGCTAAAGAAAAGTCTTGCGATGAACGGCTGGACCTTTATTTGTTTATTGGCTAACTACTCTGGTTTTCCTTCCAAGGCGTGAAAGGGTTACAAATCACCCACACAAGACACATGCCTCAGGGAAGGAGCTATGGCACTGCGCCTGGAAATCACCGCAGATCCAACCACCACAAATTTTGCCTCAGAGGCGAGAATTATAACGGTGAGGGAATCCTGATGTGGCTCTGGTGGAACCAAAACCACGTGTGTGTGTGTGTGTGTGTGTGTTAACTTTTTGTAATTATAATATTGTAAGCGTAAATATTTATATTATTAATGTTTTTGCAGTGATTATATACCTTTAGATTAGTACCATTTTCCTTTGTTTTATTGCTCACATTTGATTACTCTCCCTCTCCCTTTGTCTTTTTGCTTCCCCCTCTCTTTGCCTTCGCCTCCTCCATCTTATCCGTTTGTGTTTTCCTTTGATGTCTATCCTTTCCTCCGTCACCCCAGCACTGCTTCTTTTAGCTCTCAACTCCTTTAGTCCAGGGCATATTGTTTACCTTCGCCGAAAAAACGCCAGATACATGAGAGCAATATAGCTTTATCTTGTTACTGTTGATGTCAAAGGAACTTTGAAACAGACTTTTACTGGACGAGCTCTTCAGGCCAGTGACGTATTTTCCACGTCATTTCTTGTTATCTCCAAACAGTTTTATTCGCCTCTTTTCAAGGTTTTCTAAACGAAGAGTTTAGATATAGCTTTCATTTACGCACTGATTGCATGAAGCCTTCCCACACTTGAATATAATCGGCTGGAGGTGTCAAGGATATATCAGTAATACAGGTAACCGGGTTATAGGGTTAATCAACACCACAACTCCCATTGTCGCAGGGTATATTCATATAATCTTGGTTCACCCTCCACTCCCCACCTGTCAGCTCATCCCAGTCACTTCCTTTCCTCACACGGTCATTTCTTTTACCCCTGTGACACTTTCATTCTTGGAGTACAGTCGCCCCAAGAAGTGATGGCAGGGTTTCAGATTGCTTCGGTCACTCTGCACTGCCGTACGTTCAACAAAAACAGTGAATATAAGGTAAACATTCAATGCCTTCATCAGGTCATATCAAATAAATTATATATTATATTGCGCTAAGAATGATGTAAAATGAATAACAGGAGGCAGTGATATTAGAAGTTAACACTTAGTTACATTCCCGATTTGAATGAATGTGAAATGTATTACTCCGCGCGCGGTGGGCAGTAGGCCTATAACTCCGTGTTCCTGATTTAAATGTTTCCCAGGATTTCAAATACAGATGCTCTAGTTTTGAAGACCAGTTAAGGAACATTATAGTGACTGCAATACACTGCTTTATATTCAAATGCTATGGTGATGAACCAGCAACAATAAGGATGCCATAACAATGAAATTATTCTTCGTAATGATGCCCTACCTGCGGTAGCAGCAAGACCATACTGCCTTTTATTCCATCTTCCTCTCTCCAATAATAATTATAATTAGCAACTTTATTCCCAATTGATACAAAATTATTATTAGCTGTAAGGAGGTATGACAGATTCTGCCTTTTTCTCTTACACTAAACAATAAATAGGACCAAAACATGAGTTCATAAACTCTTGCAATGCAAAACCACGCACTCTTTACTCCATCTTAATCTTAATATTTGTCTTTTTAAATAAACTGTAATGTCCTGCTGAACAGAAAATGCTGATTTGGAAGTTTTGAACTTAATGATTTGTTTATGAACCTCTGCATTTTACTACCCTTGCTAATCGATTATGCACTGAAGATATCAGACTATGACAAGTTAGCATTCTGCAAGGAGTTCCGACTCTAGGCAAACTTCGAGTTTCTTTTTTGATACTTCTTTCACCGACAGCCCTCTGGCTTATATTAAATAATCCAGAGATTTCTCTTAATGGAAAACTGGCCAACGGCAGTGTAATAACTGCATGTCTTTGAGTAATTGTTGTCTCTTTTCGTGCGTGTTGATCGAAACATTTAAAATAGCTTACTGGCTTACGCCGTCTTCCCGCTTTCTGTCGTCGTCCATGGAGACACTGGAAACGGAAATAAACGACTTTAAATTATTCCCTGGTATTGTAACGGAAATTATTTTACAAGTAATAATTGCTCATTTTAATTGTTTATTGAAGCTCCCTTTTGTTCAGTCTTACGCTACTAAAAAATTATTGCGTGTTGCCATGCTAGACTTGAACTCCGCAAATTATTCCTGACTGTCCCTGAGCGATAGTTGTGAAATTTCAATTAGTTCCGTTTAGGATCTCCTATTATCGTAACTAACGAACTGCTTCCTACAATTTTGAAATATACAGGTACTTTGGCATTGCTTTATTATATTTTGTAACAGTTTTACGTATTAGGTTTCACCTTGTAGAGACAGAAGGAAGAGTATGTGCACTGTCGCTGACCGAAAATTTGTGAATACTCCGCCATCACTTCTTAGGCCGACTGTACAATCTGAAGTAAGCCTTCACTGCACCAACACCGCTAATTCGACAATACTCATTTTTACGAGGTATATATTCCTGTCTCAGGGTAAGGGGATGGGTCTATTGTGATGTGACAGGGGGTAAACCAGTTCTGCTGTCGGGCCCTGCCGCGGATGTCGCTGATTGCACTGCGCAGTTGACCCTTGTGCGGTGTGATGCGATGAGGATCTGTCCCTTTCCACTTTGGGGCTAAGATGCGAATGAATGTGTTTGAGTGGATGAGTGACTTGGGAGTGTGTCGACCTGTCTCGGCTACCTCCCTTTCCCTGGGGGAAGCAGCCTAGGTATATAGATAGATAGATATATTCCTGTCCCAGTGTCACCGCCTACCAACGATCCATCCCATGCCACTCATTATTTACTCACCACGCCTAGCTACATCTCCTCAACCCTTTGACAGTTTCATGGTGATGCAATTCACACAATCGACGAGCACACTTGTTTATATTGGTACTGCTACCAGACGATTATATTTGGTTTATAAGAGCATAATAGTTGTGTTGGAAATCGTGAATATCTAGCAGGCAGTGAAGAAAGCTGATGGATAGTATTTCAACTTAACTATAACTATGTGTATAAATGTGGACGAACACGAAAGCAATTACCTGAAATAAATTCATGGCTGTGGGTGAGGTTGTGTCCGACAGTTGGTGAAAGAATAATTGATACTTATAGACTGCTGAAGAGAAGTAAAAAAAAGAAAAAAATCAGTACTGTGAGATCAATAGATAAGTTTGCATAACCTAAGTTTAATAAGAACAGAAACCTTCAAGGATGTAAAAAGTAAAATGCTTGGCAGCATGCTGTTAGATACTGATTGGAGAATAGAGGAGGAAGTATTGCAAGCAGTCAGAATGATTATTGTCCAGAGGGCCTAAATTATGCATAAATATGATGAAGAATAGAGAAGCAAAATGTTAAACAGTATTACATCGATATTTTAAGAATATGTATGCTGTTAAAATGTACACTACTAAAAAATGGAGAAACAGTTTTTACTGGCTGAAGGATAACATTTTATGTAACAATTTAGGTAACTTAGTATTCAGAGCACAAAAATGCATCAATGTACAAGGAGAGCAGAGTATAATCTGAGACTGTTTTACACTGCTGACGGGTGGAACCACATGGCAGGGATGGTGGGGTCACTGTCCCAATACTAGCTGACTTACTCCCTCTAATATGTGTGTGTCACCCACACCATCGTCAGACCCGAGAGACAGACAGACAGACAGACAGACAGACAGGCAGAGACAAAGACAGAGACAGAGAAATGTTTTCTTCTTGGTCAAGTTATTTAGTAGCTGCTTGCGAACGATTTTTATTTCGTCTTTACTTGTTTTGGGTCGCACCTAAAATTTTGAAGCTCGAAGAAGACGGATCTGTATGAAAGGATTACAAACAATTATCATTAAGTATTCATTAACCACAGGTTTATAGAAGTTCCATAAATTCTTTTATCTTGCTTCAGGGAGTCTCATGCATTGGATCGGTGGCGTTGGCATGTACAAATCCCACAGCGCTGGGGTCAGTCCCACCCGCTGGCAGATAATAATAAGTACAGTTGTATGTCTTTCCTTGTGTTTTCTCTCTCGCACTCCGTGGAAGCTCCCTTTGTCATATACAGGCTCTGTCATTCACAGGCACAACCATTACAACACAAGTCAACACAAGTTTTCTCATTCACTTTTAACTCCAAGTTCCGAAGGCCTTCCAGACCTTCCACACCTACACCCATGTTAAGTGTCGGTGAGGGCGAGTCACTTATCCTATGTCAGCGGTGGCCCTCGGTCCTGTGGAATACTGTCCAACCTATGAATGTAATTAACACAGCCTGAACGTGCATAGTAAAACAACCCGCACATACTAGGCGTCCATAAGACTGTTGGTTGGGGACGGGATGTTCTTAACTATGATAAACTGCTACCACCCGCGAGGCACTTTTTTGGGGTGGGTGGGAGGGGGGGGTCTTTCTACGAGTATCTGTTCGTGTTCTATCGCTGTGAAGCGTTTAAACTGTTTTGGTATGTGGGGAGGATGGATGATGACAATTGGGTGCGGAAAGTGAGAAGTGTGAACATCGGGGGTAGGATTGCGAGAGGCACTCCAATTAAACCTGGGACAAGGTCATAGAGCGTGACCTCAGGGATAAGAGACTGAATAGGGAGGCTGCCAGAAGTCGATCAACATGGAAAGCCGCCAATAAGTGATCAAGTCCAACGCTTGCAAGCATGTTGGTACCTTTATAAACGATGCAATACGAACGAATCGAATAACTATTGTTTAAGAATATATTTGTTGACTACATGTACGGTATATATATATATATATATATATATATATATATATATATATATTGTTACGGAACAGAGAGAGATAATTAACACTTCAAGTGAGAATACTAAAATCACTACTGTCCCGCAAAGTTCCAGGTTCAAAACAAAAGAGTTAGGTAAAATTACAAGTTAAAGTTTAATGCTCAAACTAACAACTAAACATTCAGGACTCATAAGGATAATGTAATGGCAAAAAACAGGTTAAATATATGGTTAACTGCAATAGCCTCTATTAACACGAAATTAGCAAGAGTAAATTTATCTAAGTCAGCCCTGATAAAATGAGAAAACCGGATAATGCTCAGTTAATGCAAGATATATTGCTACAGATACAAAATATTATTAATAATGGCTGACATCAAAAACTCCACATGAATCACAAAAACCTCACCAGGCCCACGAACCAACACCTTATGCTATACAGTACAAGAAAAAAGTAATAACACTTATACTCAAATTACACAGCAGCTAGATGGTTGGAGACTTCCTAAGCACTCACAAAAATAATAACAACTGTACAGGGGAGGACAGAGATGTGAACAAAATGAGGAGTAGATCTAAGTGGCAATAATGCAGAGACCGAGCTCATTATATAGGGTCCGCCAGAGCTTGATACAACTTACAAGAAGGACGCGGAAATGAAGGCACAGAGTACAAAGAGTTGACACTCCTGCTCTGAACAACAGAAAGAACGATTTACTCTACTATAAAGGAAAAAGGGGGGAGTGAGGTAGAACACGCAAGCCTAGTCACTATGGAAGCCACGAGGCAAATCTTGATCAAACATGCAGCATACTGTACGTTAGAATTATACAAAGGATGATGAAATCATAGGCTATGTAACACCTCCCCACAAAGAAAAAGAAATTTACAAAGGAAATTTCTTATTACTCAAAAACAATCTGTCTAAAGTCTAGATAAGCAATCTGCAATAACATTTTCTTTCCCCTTGACATGTTGTATGTCTAATGAATACTCCTGAAGAAGTAGACTCCATCTTGTCAATCTCTGATTTTTATCTTTAAACTTACTAAGGAATTTCAGTGGGTTATGATCGGTAAAAATGACTATGGGGTCAAAACCAGAACACAAATAAAATGAAAAATGCTGTAAACCCAAAATCAAGGCCAAAAGCTCTTTCTCAATAGTTGAGTAGTTCCCCTGAGGTGGAGTGAACTTCTTACTGTAATAAGATACAGGGTGTTCAATACCCTTATCATCCTCTTGCAGCAAAACAGCCCCAGCTCCTGTATCACTTGCGTCAACAGCCATCTTAAAAGGCTTAGCAAAATTTGGAGTAGCGAGCACTGGCTGACTTAATAGGATAGCTTTAAGTTTGCTGAAAGAAGATTCACAGTTATCGGTCCAGACAAATTTAACTCCCTTTTTCAGTAGGTCTGTAAGTGGTGATACAAGAATTGAAAAGTTAAGAACAAATCTCCTGTAATAACCTACCATTCCCAAAAATCTTTGTAGCTCTTTCCTACTTTTAGGTCTGGGAAGATCACTTATAACCTGAACCTTAGTACCTGGTGGTGCAACAAGTCCATCACCAATTACGTACTCAAGGTACTGAACTTTAGCTTGACCAAACTCACACTTTGATAAATTAGCTACAAGATTAGCCTGAACCAAACACTCAAGAAATATACTGACATGGCATAGGTGATCTTTCCAGTTGTCACTGAAGATTAATACATCATCAATATAAACAACACACCCTGCCAAACCATCTGTTACAACATTCATGAGCTTCTGAAATGTGGCTGGTGCATTCTTCATACCATATGGCATTACAGAACATGCAAAAGTCTTTCCTAGTGTTATAAAACATGAGATCTCCCTAGCACATTCAGTCATAGGTACTTGCCAGTATCCCTTTAACAAATCAAACTTACCTATGTACCTAGCCTTTCCGATCTTGTCTATGCAATCTTCCACACGAGGGAGAGGGTAAGTGTCTGTTTTGTCTATCTGATTAACACGTCTGTAGTCAATGCAAAGCCGCTGTGACCCACCTGGCTCTGGGACTAGAGTGACAGGAGAACTCCACTCGCTCTGACAGGGCTCAATCAATTTGTGGTCCAACAGGTAGCTAAGCTCCTTCTGCATGAGAGAAACTTTCACTGGGTTCACACGGTAAGGAGGCAGTTTAATTGGCTTTGCGTCTCCAACATCGACATCATGCATCAACACAGTGGTTCTTCCTGGAGTGGCACGGAACACTTGCGGGTACTCCTGCAGTAATGCCGAAAACTCCTGCCTTCCTCGGGAGCTAGATGAGAAAGCTTAGTCTGGAGATCATTCATGATATCAGGATTCTTCCCCAAACTATCACTCAGGCTCATGCTGCATGGGAGAACTTCACTTGCAGACTCGGGTGGAACAGCTACAGTGCAGACTGGGTTATTTTCGTCCCGCCTGTGATATAACTTTATCATGTTGATGTGACAAAGTTGCTTGTTCTTTCTACGATCTGGTGTGGCGATGACATAGTTGACATCACTGAGTTTCTTCTCCACGAAATAAGGACCACTAAACTTGGCTTGAAGAGGTTGCCCATGCACCAGTAGCAGAATCAAAACCTGATCTCCTGGCTGAAAGTGGCGTAACCTGGACTTCTTATCATACCAAGTCTTCATCTTCTCCTGAGCAGCTCCTAAATTCTCTCTCGCCAGCTGTAAAGCAGTGGACAGCCGTTCTTTGAACTTCATCACGTACTCCAGCAGGTTGACGTCATCTTCCTCCGACAGCCAGCATTCCTTGAGTAGCTTAAGGGGTCCTCTTACTTCATGGCCAAACAGTAGTTCAAAGGGTGAGAAGCCCAGTGATTCATTTGGAGATTCTCTTGCGGCAAATACAACGAATGGAAGACCTTTATCCCAGTCTTTCTGATGTTCCAAACAGTATTTCCTGAGCATCGATTTGAGTGTTTGATGATATCTCTCTAACGCTCCTTGGGTCTGGGGATGGTAGGCTGAAGACGTGATCTGGGTGATGCCCAACTCTTTCAGAGACTGCTTGAAAACATTTGACATGAAATTACTTCCTCGGTCTGACTGTACCTCCTTGGGCAGACCAAACTTTGTGAAGAACCCTAGCATTTCCTTAACCACGTTCTTTGCTGAGATATTTCTAAGTGGAATGGCTTCAGGATAACGAGTAGCCATATCAATCAGGGTCAACACATAAGAAAATCCTGAAGAAGTCTTAGGAAGAGGGCCCACAATATCTACCAACACACGGGTGAATGGCGCCTCAAAAGGAGGAATGGGAACTAGAGGTGCAACCTTTTCAGTCTGATTACACTTCCCCACAACTTGACAGGTGTGACAAGACTTACAATACCAGGAGACATCTCTGAAGATACCTGGCCAGTAGAAGTGTTTCAAAATGCGTGCCACAGTCTTCCTCACTCCAAGGTGTCCTGCCAAACTGGAATCATGAGCCACTCTAATGATATCCTGCCTACAAACACGAGGGATGACAACTTGATGTACAACTTCCCATTCACAGTCGGCTGACGCTGTTGGGGGGTCTCCACTTCCTCATAAGTACTCCTGACTTTATATAATAACAAGTAGAAGCACCAGCTGACTCTTCCTCACTGCAAGCAAAGTTAGCTAGACCTTTCAACTCAGGGTCAGCAACCTGCAACTCAACCAACTCTTGACGAGACAAATTATCAACACTACGGGGTACTGCCTCATCTGGTGAGTGGTCCAAATTAGCAAGAAAAGTGTCAGCTAGGACAACATCATCATCATCATTATCCTCTAAGTCACCAGTAACTTTAGACTTAGCCCTAGTGACAGCACATGCAGAGAACACATCAGTGATATCACAATCCTGGGACGCAGTCACTGGTTCACTAGACAACTGAGGAGCTGGGCACACTTGACTTCCACCAATATCATTTCCAAGTATTAAAGTTACACCTGACATTGGGAGTGTCTCAACCAACCCAACCATAACGGAACCATTAACAAAACCAGACCCTAAATTCACTCTGCAAACAGGGACAGAGAAGTAATTATTCCCTACACCTTGTAAGATTACAGTTTCATCAGAGGAATTAACATTAGAGCCTAGAGCACTGGTCGGCATAAGGGATTGGCAAGCACCTGAATCACGATATATTTTAACTGGTTTCCTGTCATTATTGTCCAGAGGACTGACAAAACCATCAGACAGGAAATTAGCACATGAACTCTTGAGAGTGTCACCCACGTTACTGCTCAAAAAAGGAGCTCCATCATGAGAATTTAATTTACCCCTCAAAGCAGGTTCAGTTAACTCAGTTAAAGAATTCTGGGAACTCTCAAGAGTGGAAACTAGACCAACTGACTGAATATTTAAAGACCCCTTTTTGTTCATATCACGCTGTCTCCTGAAACATTTCTCCCTAGTATGACCAAGCTTACTACAATAAGTACATTTACTTTTCTGAAATCTAGAGGTGGAGCTGGTATTTACTTCCTGAGAAACATCATTTTTATTTTCTTTCCTGTTACATGTACTCTGAGTAGAGGCAACGTACTTACTCTCAACTTTCCTTTTTCTTTAGAATATCTCTTGTGAGTGAGAACATATTCATCAGCTAAAACTGCAGCATCAGACAAATTATCTATTCTTTTCTCATCAAGATATAGGCTTACATCATTATTAATACACCTTTTGAAGTCCTCCAGCAAAATCATCTGCTTAAATTTATCAAAATCAGAATTTACATTCTTAGAATTTAACCACTGCTCCAACAGATCTTCTTTGATTTTTGCATACTGAACATGGGATTGTTTATCTTGCTTATAAGTTGTCCTAAATTTTACTCTATAGGCTTCAGGAACAAGCTCATAGGCCTTAAGAATCAACCTCTTAACTACATCATAATTATCAGATTGATCCTGAGGCAAAGATGCATAAGTTACTTGAGCTTTACCGGTGAGAACACTCTGTAGAAGTACTGGCCAATACTTTTTGGGCCAATTAAAACCTGTAGCTATCCTCTCAAACAACTGAAAATACTTTGTTAAATCAGATTCATTAAAAGGAGGGACAAGTTTAACATTTTTAGCCACATCAAAATCATCAGAGCTAGATGATCCAGTTCCACCTTGTTTCATGCGATACTCATGGTCTGCCTGAATCCTAGCAAGTTCAACTTGTGCCTGAAACTCAGCCTCCTTAGGACGAGCCTGAGACTCAGCCTCCTTAGCACGAGCCTCCTGCAGGGCTAGCTGTAACTGAGCTATTTCAATCTGCGTTTGCTCATCTGGAGGAGTTACATTAAACAAGCTTTTATTAATCTTGCCAACAATTTGATCTTTAGAATGATGAGAGTGAACTGCAATTCCCAATTGTTGAGCAACAAGCTTAAGTTCATTCTTTGTTCTGTTTTCTACATCACATACTGTTTGCATATTTGACAAAAAATCTTTGGCTTCATCAAGCGTAGTAATAGTAGACATTATGAATAAATCACAGTCACAAAATATCAAGCAATATCCCTAAGATAATATCCTGAATATCCTGATAAGAGGTCGCCAAATTTATGTTACGGAACAGAGAGAGATAATGAACACTTCAAGTGAGAATACTAAAATCACTACTGTCCCGCAAAGTTCCAGGTTCAAAACAAAAGAGTTAGGTAAAATTACAAGTTAAAGTTTAATGCTCAAACTAACAACTAAACATTCAGGACTCATAATGATAATGTAATGGCAAAAAACAGGTTAAATATATGGTTAACTGCAATAGCCTCTATTAACACGAAATTAGCAAGAGCAAATTTATCTAAGTCAGCCCTGATAAAATGAGAAAACCGGATAATGCTCAGTTAATGCAAGATATATTATTACAGATACAAAATATTATTGATAATGGCTGACATCAAAAACTCCACATGAATCACAAAAACCTCACCAGGCCCACGAACCAACACCTTATGCTATACAGTACAAGAAAAAAGTAATAACACTTATACTCAAATTACACAGCAGCTAGATGGTTGGAGACTTCCTGAGCACTCACAAAAATAATAACAACTGTACAGGGGAGGACAGAGATGTGAACAAAATGAGGAGTAGATCTAAGTGGCAATAATGCAGAGACCGAGCTCATTATATAGGGACCTGCAGAGCTTGATACAATTTGCAAGAAGGACGCGCAAATGAAGGCAAAGGGGACAAAGAGTTGACACTCCTGCTCTGAACAACAGAAAGAACGACTTACTCTACTATAAAGGGAGAAGAGGGGAGTGAGGTAGAACACGCAAGCCTAGTCACTATGGAAGCCACGAGGCAAATCTTGATCAAACATGCAGCATACTGTACGTTAGAATTATACAAAGGATGATGAAATCATAGGCTATGTAACAATATATATATATATATGTATATATATATATATATATATATATATATATATATATATATATATATATATATATGTGTGTGTGTGTGTGTGTGTGTGTGTGTGTGTGTTGAGGCCATGTCTCAAAATGTATTTCGTTGGCTAAATGTCAACGTCAATTTAATGATAAGAAATATGTCTGATACTGGTGCTTGTACCTTGTGTTGAAAGCATTCTGTTATGAAAGTAATATATACAAATCACAGAGAGTAAGTAACCAAAAGAAATTAGCAGCCACCTATCAATATGTCCTTCAACCATAGGTCACCCGCCAGCATCTCAAAACACCACAAACCCTGGATTTCTTTTCCAGATTCATCAAACAATGTCTATAACATTTATTGTCTTCGTCCTAATGTTCATCTTTGTCCTCGTCCTCATTCTCACCCTCTTCCAAGTTTTTATCTTTGGCCTCATCCTTGGTCCTGATCATTCTCATTACCTGGCTAATTGAATTGCAACAGAGTGACCAGAAAGTGCTGGAATTAAGGAAGGCTGAAAAAAATAAAAGAAAAAGACAAGTTCCGGTACGAATATTCTTTGCAACCATCGCGAATTTTTCACCCCTTCCCCTTACCCCAAGACGCCTCTGCCAAGCCTTCAGTTAACCGTGCTAATGACGTATCCAGCACTTGGTCACAGTGTGAGAGTACATTGTTAAGTGAAAGGATTTTATTTCTTATATAATAATAATGATAAGGTTTGAAAGAGGGAGGTGATGGTCTTGTAGTCGGAGAACCTGACTAGCGTTTGAAAAGACGAAAAGACGCGAGTTCAATCCCAGGCTGCGGCAGGGAAAAAGTTAGTGAATTTCGTTCAATGCCCCAGTCACACTGCAGGTACGACTAATCGCAAACCACCCGTGACCTGCAAGTCGCGGGTGGTTTTGATGAGGTTTACGACCGATCTTCATATGTCTCGGTCTAGCCGCAGGCAACCTTGGCGACCAAAAAATCGTCACAAGGTTTTTCGTGCTGCACGAAAAACCTCCCCACAACCACTGATGTCATGGCACGGAAGCCGCCCGGTGGGCGGCTGGACTGCATCTGGCCGGCTTACGAATTGTGACTGGTCAGTGACACCTGTTTTTTAAGCGGTGATTGCCATCCAGATGGAGGCAGGTCGCCGCCTGCTCTGTGCTGTGGCCGTCCGCACTCCGTCAAGGTGACGACTGGACTGCGGCGGTCGCCGTCCACAAGCCTCCTGTCCGGGATGGTGGTTGAAGTCTGGCCGCTGTCCAACCAGAGATTGGTCGAGCAACAGGTGGTGGGCTGGACCGAGACCAGCCGCCGTCCAATCCGTGGCCGGTGTCAGTCTAGTGGCAGCCTAGACCGCTACATGAGGTCGCGGTCTAAACTGCGACAGGATGTGGACCGGCCGCCGTTTGTTGGCGGCCTGCCGACGACCGGCCGGCCACCTGTTGGTGTCTTGACCTGTGTATACCTGGCCATGGTCGCCGTTTGGCCGCCCACTGGACAGACGCTGGGCAGACACTGGACAACCACCGGTAGCCGATCGGTGGCACAACTGCTCGGAGACCTCTGTGGTCGGGAACCTGTTTTGCAATTGTCAGCTTTGCAACAAGTCGTACCTGCAGTGTGACTGGGACATAAACAAACTTTGCTGATCTTCCACAAATCCCACGCCATGTTATATAAACCCCCGCTAATACTATTACACCAGTTGTGGAGGACACAACTCTAGCAGTTATATCACTACAGACGGTGATTATTAGTGCTGACGTTTTCACATGTACAGTGGCGTGGCAAGTAGCAGTACCCCTGGATCTCAGGGAGCTGGCTGTCAAGTCCATGCCCAGAGTCAGACACATTAAAGAAAATAATAGTGACGAGAATTTAAGTTAACATTTTTTAAAGGTATCAACTAAGCTAATGGACTGACTTCAGCTGGTTTGTTCTAACCTGGTGTAGATCCCAAACCCTTTCAACTTAGTTGGTGGCCAAATGTACAGTAGTCAGGCTGGAGAATCGATCTGACCAGCAACAACCACAACCTAGGTATTAACTTGTGGGAGTGGCTTGGTTCCGTCTGGTGTAAGTAGATATACTGTGCTATAGTAACCAAGAACACTCATTCAGAGGGTAAAGAAAAGGGTCATCGAATTTCATAAACCCGTAAATTAGCAAGTTATCCTTGTAGTCCATTTCAGTCAGGTGAAAACAAAAACACTATGGTATTTCCCCATGTTTCAGAAGTGATTTTTATACAAAGGTAACAGGACATAAACTAACAGCAGCTTAAATGTGATTCTCCAAACTATAGAAGTATTTCCTTTTTACAAAGGTACTCGAACAGTATATTAACCTGCGCCGTCCTGGTGACGTGAATTAACATCTGCACATGGTGTGCACTCATGTCCCGGTGACGTGAATTAACGCGGCAACATTGCAAGGTCCCTATTTTGCACAAATTTCAATTTTCGCAAGTGATTTCGTGAGTGATTTTTGGCACGTATACACGGGACACCTTCCTCTATTCCTCTACAAGATGCCAAGCAGGGACAATGCCTTACACCGCATAACTCCCAACCCCCTCCCTGCACGCCATTGTCTCGGCAATTCACCTGTTACCAGTGACCTGGCCAATAAAGACATTCAGGGCCAGAGTGATTCCCCAATCGATGACAATGTGGAGGACAAAGTTTACATAGCATTAGAGGAAGAAACAGTCAGAAATGATGATTAGGTAATGTGGGAAAAAAAAGGTCATGAATGGTGATGAGTTAGTGAGTGAAACAATGCTTATAATGCCTATATTACTGTTTGAAAACCAATATACTCTTGTACTACATATAAATTCGTACCAAGTAAATAAATAAATACTGTTTAGGGGTGGATAAAATAGTTACCCTCCCATAGAACTCGTTTTCTTTGGTGCCAGCCTGTTAGAAAACCCAGTCAGGTAAGGAAGTACTCGTACCTAAATCGAGTATTTTAAACCTCAGGTGAGCGATTTCTCTATGAATTATCGATGTTTCTCACCAAAAGCGGATGTTTGAGCCAAAAAAAAAAAAAAGGTCCAAAAATGTCGGGACTGGGGCGTACCACTGCCCAGAAAACGTCGGGATGGGGCGGGTTAAGTTAGTTGCAACTCGAGTAGATTTGGTCTGACATTTGGTTAAAGTTGGTGTTTTCCTTCTACATCTGCTTTTAAGATAGTAGTATGCCATCATCATCAACATCGTCACTATCATAATAATCATTCATCGTCATTACACTATCTCATCATCCTGGAACCCAGGTCACACCACTTACCACCTTCATACACACATACACAGTTGCTGAAGCATATCAGTCACTAAATGAATGAGACATCCTTCGATTTACTATCCCTGCGGTCATTTATGTGGCCAATGACTGCTTTTATAATTTTGTCCCTATAACTGATCATTCGTGGGCGATTCTGGCGCCGAATCTCTCAATAATTACATATAATTACCTGTATAACTGTTGTGGTGAAGTGGTGTTAACTGTCATTAGGGACATTATAAGAGAAATGGACTCAGTGATTTCCTTATGTTCTCTATGGCGGTAGCAACTGGGTGATGCTGCCACATGCAGGACGTCGCGCCACCACTTCGGTGATGATGGCAAATAGATTGAGTTTAAACTGGGAGAGGTCTGGTGGGTTACGTTTTGTTAGGGTTCCCATAATTGAACAGTTAATATACTGGACACCTAGGCTGAAAGCCAAGCACCCCCCCCCAAACACAAAGTTTGGGCTTTTGACATTATGAAACCTTTATGTATATATATTATGTGAGGAAGAAGGAACCAAAGGCCATGATCCCTCAATAACAGTTCCCTCCAAGAGAAAAACAAAATACGAGAGAGCCAAATTCAAGATCCATTCATTTCGAGATGCCTGGACACACTGCGTTTGAAAGACTGGAGATCATAGGCAGCAGGAAATACAAACAGAGGGAGACAGTTCCAGAGCTGATCTGTTGCATAAATCAAGGACCGGGAGTACGGTTAACTCTTGCATTAGAGAGTTGGACAGAAAAGGGATGAGAGCTTGCTACTAGACGGGTGCTACGTGCCCTTCGTAGAGGTCGAGGGATGCATGCAGACAGTTCAGAGAAGCAGTGACCATTAAAGTAGCGATAGAAAAGAGATAAAGATGCAACAGTGCAGCAAAGAGACAGAGGTTGAAGGGAGTCAGTAAGAGGAGGAGAGTTAATGAGACGAAACTTGATAACCTGATGACTGAACTGGAAAACATTAGTTGGGATATTGTAGGTTTGAGTGAGATCTGCAGAAAAGAAGAAAAAGTAATTCAGCTCGAAGACAGCAAACACCTATTTTACTACCGAGGAAAGGAAAATGAAAGAGTTAGTGGTGTAGGATTTCTAATTAACAGAAATCTTGCAGACAACATTGTTAAATTCAGCAGTGTATCTGACAGAGCAGCATTTGTTGTCATTAGACTATGCAAAAAATATATCATGAAAGTCATACAAGTATATGCACCAACTTCTCAAAGCCCAGATGAAGAAATAGAAACATTGTATGATGATATCTCCCAGATTATGGAAGAAGAAAAGACAACATATACTATACTCATGGGAGACTTCAATGCAAAAGTTGGGAAGTCAAAATATGGAGAAGCGTGTATGGGAAAATTTGGAGTGGGAGAAAGGAATGAAAGAGGAGAATTGCTGGTAAATATTGCTGAAATGTTTAACATGAGAATAATGAACACATTCTTCCACAAAAGAACAGGAAGAAAGTGGACCTGGAGAAGCCCAAATTGAGAAACAAAGAATGAAATCAACTTCATCACAGGAGATAAGAATAACACGATCACAAATGTCACAGTTATTAACAAAGTAAATGTAGGTAGTGATCATAGGATGGTCGGTTGCACAGCCAGATTCAGTTTCAGAAATGAAAGAAAGAAGATGATTAAAGATAAAAAGAACAGATTTCAGGCTCTAAGTAATGCTGAATGTGACATTGATGAGCTGAATGACAGACTAACAAAAGTGCTAAAAGAATCAGCTGAGGTAGTAGGAAAACCTAATACAACCAAAGCCAAGAAGTATTCAGAAAAGACACTTGAACTTATGAAAAAACGAAACGAAATGAAAGTATAGACAAAGAAAGACGAAATAGAACAAGCAGAATTAAATAAGCTTATCAACATAAGACAAAGAGAAGAAAAAAGAAAGATAAACATAGATCAGATCAAAGAAACTATCAAAAATGGAAAAAGTCTGAAACAGGTCCGACAAATGACATCACTGAAAGAAAAAAAAAAAAGAACGGTGAAATCATTAACCCCTTAACCGCGGAGCGTCACTTTCGTGACGCTCGGCCACAATGGATCATACCACGGGGCGTCACTTTTGTGATTCTGTGTTATTCTGAATTATCCCGGGCTCTCAAGTGGTGGCTTGTATCATCTATCAGTACTGCCAATGTCCAACACTAGTCAGCACTCCAAATCTCATATGTACTCCCATCCATTGTTGACAATTTAGCGATTTTACCCCCTTCGTGACTCCCCTCCCTACCTGCCCTCCATTACCCTGTCCTCTCACCTCCCACGCCGTGCTGCGCTATGCAAATTTCCCCCTGATTTTTCCACAGATTTCATCCATTGAAATAAGCCCTATGCCCTATATTTATACAAAATAATAAAAAAAACAAACAAACAGGTAAGTGATAGTGTTATACACCAGAAATTGGCTAATTATCACCTGACAAAACCTCACGTGCATTCATTAGCTACATTACCACGGTAATTTCCCCTTTGATTTATGCCTTGTAATCGATGTCTGTAATAAAAATATATATCAGAAAGGAAGGGAGAATCCTAACTGACATTTACATTCACCTGGAACTACCTATTTCTTTATTTATTGCCGAGATTTTCTACCTATAAAATATTAGCCTGTAAGTTAGCAGCAGTCAGCCTAAAGTTTCATTGTCAACCCTTCCCTTCTCAGATAAGCTGCGGCATTTAGTTCCTTGTCCTCCGCTGTAGAGAAACCAAGTCGCACTCGCGCCCCGCCATTCCTGCCGCTTCTGCGCCCATTGCAAAGGGCCCCGTGACCTCTACTCCTAAGAAAAGTGGTGAGGCAAGCAGGAAAGGCCTTAGTGACTCTGCAGTGGCACGTGAACTGGCAGAATTGTCCATGATAATGATGGACAGTGACTATGACGATTCGGGTGAATCGTGTGATGAGCCGGGTGAGGTTATCGCGCCAAAAACAGCAACAATGAGTGCTACAGTAAGTGAATCAGTGTCTAGCTCCAAGGGAAAGGAGCCTTTAGTGCAGCAAGGACAAGAATTTGGGAAGGGAGTGAAAAGGCGGCATGTTAGTCCCAGAACAATGCTCCCACGTGACCCAGCCCGCCATGAGTCACGAGTGCATTCACCTCCCCGTTCCCCAAGCCCCACTTTACTCATCTCTTCATCATCGTCAGCTGAGTTATCTCCGGAGTCTTCGTCGTCGGAGTCACCACCAGCATCAACAGTGAAGGCAGGCTGTAGAAGTAGAGGTAAATCAAGGAGAGTGAAAAGTAGTGTAGCTAGTAGGGTAAGGGCTGCTAGTGCTGTACGGCAACCTAGGGTCAGTGCGAGTGACCTTGACCGAGATAAACCTCCCTCACAGCCAACCTCCACCACCACCACCACCACCCGCCTTACACCGCCACGAAGGGAATCCTGGACGCCTTCGCGTGGACGGAAAGGTCAGATTTTGTCACCGAATATCTAGTTTTTGATGAGAGCTCCTCAGGAGTTCAGCCTGCCTTCACTATGGAAGAAAATGCTGAGTGTGTCGACTACCTTTTGGCCTTCCTAGATGACGAAGTCATGCAGCACATATGTGATGAAACCAACAGGTATGAATCACAACGTGCTGAGTGGTACAGGTGCAGCCAAGATGCAACAGTGGTCCATGCTGGGAGTGCAGGAGCTGTATGTGTTCTTTGCCCTCATGCTTCTCATGCCACACTCCAAGAAGCATGAATTGGAAGAATACTGGTCCATGGACCCCTTACTACCCTCACCCACCTTCAATAAGTACATGGCCAGAGATCGCTTCCGGAACATCATGGGAAACCTGCACTTTGCCAACAACGATGTACCTTCCCAAACCGACCCACTCTGGAAGATCCGGGAGATTCTGAGCAGAATGAAGGATAAGTTTATGTCATTCTTCCACCCCTTTCAGAAGGTTGTCATTGATGAATCCTTGGTTTTGTTCAGAGGACGTCTTCAGTTTGTTCAGTACATTCCAAGCAAACGCCATCGCTTTGGAATTAAGTTCTTTGTACTGTGCGACTGTAAGACGGGGTACATCCTTGACTTCGTCATATATTCAGCCAGCACTGTCGATCTCGATAAAACACACCCCCTTGGCTTCTCAGGCTGTGTAGTGAAAGTGCTCCTAGAAAAGTATTTTGGTGGGAATCATGTGCTGTATACAGACAACTACTATAGAGCACCGAAACTTGCCAAATACCTTTCTGAGCACGACATTGGCTCCTGCGGCACTGTGAAAAGTAATCGTGCCAACTTCCCCAAATTCCCAGAGGCGGGAACCTCGCAGCGAGGAGACGTGCACCTACGCAAGTGTGAGAAGATGCTGGCAATACGGTGGCATGACAAGAGGGTCGTGCACATGCTCACCACCGTACATAAGGAGGAGATGAGAGACAGTGGGAAGGTCGACCGTAGGACAGGCGAACCTGTGATGAAACCTGATGCTGTGTTGGACTATAATATCAACATGCGGCTGGTGGACAAGTCCGACATGATGATTGGTGAGATCGACTGCCTCAGGAAGAATACTAGGTGGTACAGGAAAGTTTTTCTGCATCTCATAGATATGACGATGCTGAACGCCTTCATCCTGGACAAGATGAAGGTCAAGCCACCCAAGTCCTTCTCCCTGAGGTTGTTCGCCAGGACTTGTGTCCAGCAGCTGCTGGAAAGATATGGTAGGGTGACAGCGGCAACTCCAATGCGCCATCCAGTAACACTTCCCGACCGACTTGAGCAGAGCGCGTATATGGATCGGCACAGACTTGAGCTAATGCCTGCCACAGGCAAAAGGAAGGCTGCGATTCGCAGGTGTCAGGTATGTGCGCATACCACACGCCGCACACCTGAGCATAAACGCACCTCTTGGCAATGTGCTGAGTGCCAGGTTCCCCTCCGTGTTACCTGCTTCTTCGATTACCACAGCCAGAAGCGGTTCTAACAGTGCAAGTGTGGAAGCAGAATTATTTGGAAATAATGTGTAAATAATGTGTAAATAGCAGGTGAAAGCAATGGATGTTCAGTTCATATGATTGAACAGTGTATTATAGTTTTATCTTACTGAAAGTGACAGTGAATAACATAGTGTAAGTAAAATAGCAGGATAAATATTGAAAATAGAATAGAAAATGTAAATAGTAATGTAAGTAATTAGTAATATAAGAATATGAGTACAAATAATTTATGTTATAACAGTGAAAGTGAATCCGTGGCTCTCTACGTATTTTACTGAATGAAAAATTGAATGACTTCAGTGACAATAAACTAATACGACTGAAGGAAACTTATGGAGAAAGACTCCAGATATATATAAGTGTGATATAGTAATAGAAATATAAAGTGTGAGGGGTTTTATGAATAATAAATGACAGAGTGCCTAGAGCGAACTAGCGCAAGTGCGACGATCAGATGCGCTCGTAATTTCCATTGCTTTCACAGTGTTTTTTTTTTTTAGTATGGATCCCAAACTACTTGAAAATTGTAGAATAGTGTTTATAGTGTTTGTATCTGGCTGTGGTAATCATATTACGGGTTGTCGGGAAGTGTAAAGTGGAGACTTCGTTACCCTACTTCAGAGGTCTCCACAAGTCCTACGGTAACGGACGAAGGCTCAACAATAATTCCAGGAGAAAGCTGAAGGTATGTGTCATAAGCATATATAATTTTATTATTCTAGGACTAATAACTGATTTTTGGCAAATATTTTTTGAGAGTCTGTCGGAGCCCGAATAACCCCGTGGGACACGCAAGTCATTGGTAAACAAGCCCGCGGTGTAGGGGTTAAATGCTGAGATAAGATGGTGAAGAGAGTTGAAGAAATTTACAAAGAACTGCATACATCAAAGACAGTAGTATCAATAGCTAACTTTTCAGCTGACGCAAGTGAAATACCTGAGGTAACACCAGACGAAGTAAATATTTGTCTTAAAAATATGCAAAGAGGGAAGGCTCCGGGAGAAGATGGAATAGTAACAGATTTACTTTTGGATGCCGGGGTAGAAGTACAAAATAGGCTTGCTCACTTATTTTCCCACTGCATAAAACAGAAGAAAATTCTCAAAACATGGTGTAATGCGATAGTTATTTTACTCTACAAAAGAGGTGGCTCAAAAGATCTTAGTAACTATCGACCCATTAGCTTATTATCAGTCATTTACAAACTCTTCACTAAAGTCCTTACGAACAGAATAACAACAATTTTGGAGGAAAATCAACCTCGTGAACAGGCAGGATTCCGAAGCGGGTATTCGACCATTGATCATCTACATACAATGAACCAGCTAATTGAAAAACTATAGAATATAATAAACCACTATGCTTAGGTTTTGTTGATTACGAAAAGGCTTTCGACTCAGCGGAGCACATAGCAATTACATATTCATTGCGAGAACAAGGAGTGAATGAGAACATTGTAAACCTGCTCGAAAACATATATAAAGAGGGAACTGCTACAGTTAACTTACATAAGGACTCAGAAAAAAATAAGATTGAGAAGGGCGTGCGTTAGGGAGATGCAATTTCACCAAAATTACTTACAGCATGCCTAGAAAGTATTATCAGAAAGCTAGACTGGGAAAACAAAGGAGTGAACATTGATGGAGATAAGCTAAACCATTTAAGATTTGCAGATGACATTGTCCTAATCTCAGAAACAGCGGAGGCATTGTAAGAAATGTTAAATGACCTGAACAGAGAAAGTCTGAAAGTAGGACTGAAGATGAACCAAAGTAAAACTAATGTTTAAACCACAAACACCAAAGAGAAGCAATGAAATTCTTGAAGAAGTTGAGGAGTACAACTACTTGAGACATGTACTAAAATTAACGAAAGATCATAATAGTGAAATAAAAAGACGCATTACAATTGGGTGGAAAGCTTTCGGTAAACCTAGAGACATTATGAAAAGTAGCTTGCCAGTTTGTATGAAACGAAAAGTATATAACGAATGCATAATTCCAGCTATGACGTATGGTTGTGAGACCTGGAAACTGACAAAATCAATGGAAAATAAATTAATCCATTCTTAGAGAGCAATGGAAAGGTCAATGTTGGAAATATCATTAAGAGACAGGAAAAGATCATCTTGGGTGAGACAACAGACTAAAGTCAAAGATATTGTGGGGGTTATTAAGGAATAGAAATGGAGGTGCGTGTCACAGGGGTTTTGTAAATTTTATATTAAAAAATAATATCTAATAATGACTTAAATATTGCTTGAGAACAGGGACAAAGAATTGACTCATGAAAATCAAGCAATGATTACTTTATGGCGGCTTACTTCGCCGATTCTCTAAGGACGAGAATTTATAAACTTTCTCAACAGTACACAACAGTGACTAATTACTCACGAGTGCTGTTTATAGTACTGTTAGCCTCTCGAGAAAATGACTCCACCCCTGACAATCAATAACTAATGCTAATAATAATAAGCAGGTTCTTGCCGGTGCATTATCTCCTGGTTGCACAATGAATTTTAAGCTTAATACAAAAAGACTGGCCTAAGTACCAGTTATGAATAATGCAAAGCGTTTATGCAAACTAGGAGCTGCAACTAGAATCAGCTTAATGTGGAGAAATAAAACACAAGTTTACATTACATCAAGCTCAAAGAAAAGAACTGAAAAATTATTAATTACAATGAGATAAATTTACGTTACATGAGTCTCAAATGAATTCAAAATAACAAAGAGAATACACTCACTCGCTCAGTCACAAGCTAAACTAAACTCTTAAGTCTAGGAAAAACGAAAAGAAATACTGGTCAGAAAAGGGGGCTAGGCAGGATGAACTGGGCGTCGTTACTTAGGAAGGACGCTGCCACACATGCTGAACCTCTACGCTGAATCACACTGAGTGGAGATTTAAGAAACTCGCTGAACAACGGCAGCGCTGCTCCACACTGGGCCCAAACGAACCTGCACTCACAGCGTCTTAATCCTGACTGAATTCAAATTGTGAGAGAGGGGTGAGTGCCGGCCGCACTTGCTAACAGCCAAACGGAATTAATGTGAACGATACATGCCCACAACAAACTACTCAGCGAAAGTGCCAATGTCATGCACAAGGACGATCACTTATGAAACAGAGAAAAATGTTCTGAAAACACTCCCGATCAGGTGAATACAGGGACGGTTAAACTGAGTGATAACAGTGGAAATTCCAATAGAATTAGTGGTTTTCCACCAAAGATCAATGTCACGAGTTTGTTTAGATACCGAATCGCGCCAACTCGTGACATTACGCCCCATCAAAATCAAATTTTTTTCCTTCAGGAAATTTTTTTTTCAATTTACATAGATATAAATCCTCAGTGACACAAGATTCACACTGTGTTGTGTGTGCTATCCTGCTACAGGAGGATGTCACAGTCGCCAGTGAGTGAAAAAACCTCGTATTTAGGTTAATAGAAGCAAGTTTGAGGAAAAAACTCCGTGACGACAGTGAAAAATCCTGTACTCAGGTCAAACTGAGCAAAAAGTTTGCTACATTTACATTAACGACTAAGTGTTATGTAGTGTGATGTATGTAATACACGGTGTAGGTGTGACAGTTGTGGTGTAACTGTACCTACGTGTAAAATGATGTAATACATTAGTAAATAATGACGCAAGGCAGAAGATAAGGGGCAGCAGCATCCATCAGGGATGATCAGCTGAACTGCACGACAATGCTGCACCCACCAGCTGCACCTGCGAAAGGAATCAAGGTGGAGCATCAAAAGTGTCATTTCTCTCTCTCTCTGCCTACCAATCAGTACTTATGTTATTATTAACCAGGAAACGTAGTCTTTGGATTTACAAATCTCTTAGAACCCTTGTAGTTTACCGGTTAAACTAGCATTATTAACCAAGAAACGTGCCAGTTCTTGAATTGCTCAAATTTCTCAGAATAGGCGTTTACTGGTTAAACTAACATTGTTAACCAGGAAACGTGCCAGTTCTTGAATTTACTAATCTCTGAGAACGGGCAGTTTACTAGTTAACCTAACTCTACACTTACGATTAAGTACAGGAAGCTGTGAATCCTTCCGCAATCTCCGGCAGGTCACATTTTAACACCCACCGTGGGTGTGAACACTCATGTGGATAATGTGCATTCTCTGGGAATCCTCAGAGGCCCACAGCTCGAGACGTTCCACAAGGTAATTCATACACAGCCTCGGATTGTCCTTACTGGGGTCTCAAACTTCCCCCTTAACCTACGGTACATATGAATGTACAGGCCCTGGACACGATGTGTTCTGTGGGGCCAATGGGCGAGATGTCAGGTCTGCAACCACATTACCACTGCCCTGTCTCTCAACTACTTCAGAGATTATGGGTGTGGATTCAAACAGCGCAGGAAGGACATGTCCCTGATTGGTGTCATGTGGACACACATTGCAGGAATGCACGAATCTGTCTATCTCTCATCCCATCCCCGGCCAGAAAGAGTCAGCATGGATATGGCCCTGGGTTTTCCTCATGCCCATGTGACCTTCTGAGGCTAAACAATGACCCCATTCTAACACTGCTAGGCGATACTTAGCGGGAACGACAAACTGCAGTCGAACCTCACCCTGGGGTGTTCATGACTCATGGTATAGCCGTCCTTGTTTACTAAGGAACTTAGCTTGACCTCCCCGTGAATACTTTATCGCTCTACCCTTTTGTTTCTTTCGCACGGCAGCAAGTGTCGGCTCAGAGTGTTGTTCTTGAACAACAACTTGGCTACACATCAGTTCTTGTGGCGATTCAATGGTCACCGGGGTGACAGTTTGGAGCCTCAGCCACGGCTCGTGTTACTGCAGCCGAAGTCTGAGTAGCGTCATCTTCAGTGCAACTGTACTTGGCACCGGGAATATTGCCTATGATAAGGTCAAATAAGGGTTCTGTCATGACAACTGCGACTGTCGTACCAGTGTAAAATGGAGATGCCACCTGGATACGTGCCTCAGGGAATAATCTCACTGATCCATCAATAAGGTTAGCTTGGATCTGTCGACCTGTGTACTCCTCAGGCCGAACTAGACTCTGCCTGACAGAGCAACCTGAGGACCCATTGTCTCTAAGGACCTTCACAGGAATGCCTCCCACAAACCCTGGCTGAACAAGGAAGGCACTGTCACCTGTGGGAGGGCCTGTGGAAGAAGCAGCTAGCCACTGATTAGGCTGCTGAATAAATGATGCAGCAAACATGGTGCCCTGAGAATCAGATACTTGAGGGGTTGTACTCACTGTCTGGGAAGACGGAGCATTGGCCTCCTGTGGAGTGGTGTTCACTGTTGCTGGGGGACTAGAGAACTGTGGGGAAGTACCCGTACTGCTAGGGACAACACCACCGTGCTGCTGCTGAGGAATGAAGGCTGCGTTTGCCTCCTGCCTCCGAGGGGCTGGTGCTGAAAAGGACAGTCCTGACGGTCGGTTGCGTGGCTGATACTGCTGCTGGTTAGGGTACTTGTTGTACCGCTTCCACCCAGGTTTCTGGGTATTTTGCCCCTAGTCCTTCCTCTGTGGTTTTGGGCCTTGGCCATTATTTTGGGAACAGCCTTGTTGCTGGGGTTCAGTCTGAGACGGTTTCCCAGATTTATCAGCTTTCCTGTTCCAGGTATGCTGCTTGCGAGTTTGATAGCCGTATGCAGTGAAGAATGCATCAGCCTTCTCCACCATTTGGCTGGCATCCCTTACCTGGTAGATCTTCAGCTGAGCCATAAGTTCGGCAGGCCACGACTTTTCTAGCTGCGTGCGCAGCATAAGGTCAATTATCCCCTCATGCGTGGAAGGAGTTTCATCTTTCTCCATCCTCTCATCTAAGTAAGCAGTAAGCTGATCAAGAAACTGAATGGCAGTCTCTTTTTCCTGTAAACGCGCCCTCATGAACTGACTCTTGGCGTCGTCAACTGTGAGACCGTACGCTTTGACGAGTGCAGCCTTCATTATCTCATACGTGAGATTGTCTCCACGAATTCTGTGGAGAATATCGAGAGCAGGGGCCTCAAACAGGCTAAGAAACTGAAGCCGCTTAGCTTCATCATCCAGCTGGTACAGTTGAGCCATGTCTTCAAAACGAGCTATAAATGGCTCAATTCACTCGCCTTCCTTGTATGGAGGAAGCTTGATGTGTGGGGTCGCCAGAACATGTGGTGAGAGAGCATTCGTGGAGCTTGGGCCAGCTGCACCAGATGTGTTTGAAGCCAAGGAATCTCGCTTGAGCTTCAACATTTCAAGTTCATGTTTTTCACGTGCTTCTCGTTCGGCACGTTCGTGTTCTCGGTCTCTGTCTCGTTGTTCACGCTCGTATTCCCCTTCTCTCTCACGTTCCTTGCGCTGTTCTCGCTCGTGTTTGCATTCTCTCTCTCATTGTTCTCACTCGTATTCGCTTTGTTCTCGCTCTTGTACTAACTCGAGTTCGTGCTGTTTTTGCTCGTGTTCACGTTCTCTTTCGTGTTCCTCACACTGAATTCGACGCTCTTCGTGAGCATCATTCTCACGTTGCTGCTCGTAACTAAACCGAGAGAGGACATACTCTTTAACTTCTTTGGGGTCAGCAAGCCCCATATCTTTAGCTTCCTGTACATAGACGTCGGTAGACATGATGCTAACTCAGTCTGAGTAAACTAAAGACTAAGTACTGATTGCTATTTTGCAGAAAAATGGCAATAATCAAGAGTAAAGAATATAGGGACAGGTTAGTGGTCACCAGTTTTATCTAGTAAAACTGATAAAGAAAAAAAAACTGCCTGTAAAAACTATGACGTAAAATTATAGAAATGAATTAATAATCACCAGTAAGATAGTGCCTATAGACTTTAATGATAAATACCTAAGTATGAGTGAGTGAGTATTATCTCGTGCATAACTTTAGAGCTAGGAGTTAATATCCTGGAATGAGGTCGCCAGATGTCACAGGGTTTTATGAATTTTATTAAATAATAATATCTAACTTGAGAACAGAGACAAAGAATTGACTCGTGAAAATCAAGCAATGATTACTTTATGCCGGCTTACTTTGCCAATTCTCTAAGGACGAGAATTTATAAACTTTCCGGTCTAGCAGCTGTGGAAGCATCACTGCAGAGCTAGTGAAACCCCGCTAGCAGAACCCCTAGACTTCACCAGCTTTCGCACCATGCCTGACCAGCGATCTACTGCCACCGCCTATGACCCTTTGAGGGGGGCATCCAGCAATAGTTCCAAGCCACAGGGAGTCACGAAGATCACAGATGCTGTGGTGCGGTTCAACGTGAAGTCTGGGTATGGCTTCATCAAGCGCCGGGACACCGTTAGTGATGTTTTCGTGCACAGACTCGGGATCGTTGCACCTAACCCCTGGCACTTTTGGTGCTCTCTTGGCGAGGGTGAGGCTGTGGAGTTTCAGCTCCGTCAGTCACCCAAGGGTCCCGAGGCTACGGATGTCACTGGGCCGGGAGGTGCTGCTGTGCAGGGCTCTGCCCATTCACGGCGGCGCCCCCGGCCCAGAGACGCCAGTCTTGTGGTCCTGGGTGTTCTGGGGAACTAATCTCCTGGTTTTGATGTGCGTCGCTATGGCACAGGCTTTTTGTGGGGGTGACAAGGCTCTGCTGCACATTTTCCTCCCTCAGATCTTCGAGGAGAACGGGCTACCAAGACTTGCCATCCCCCAGAGCTTTGTCGGCGACGTACATTCAGCCCCTCGTCCAGACTGTCATCCCCGGCGGCCTCCAGCGCAGCCCAAGTCCTGGCCACCTCCACCTCGGCCCCGCTGTACACCGCGCAAATGGCTTTGCCTGGATGGTCCCCTCAACAGGGCGACTGCCTTGTCTGTCTCTCCCCCTACCGACCCGGCACCGATCACGGCCATGGAGCTCGACACCATCACCACCGTTGCTGAGATCCACCCCTTGCCGTCAGCAGCTGAGGGGGAAAGGGCTGCCGTCTCCGTTTCTTCAGACCACCGTGACATCGAGGGCCCTTTCTTCCCCGGTTTCTCCACCTGCTGCTGAGGGCGTGGATCTCACAACTTCTGCCATCGATCCGCCACCTGCAAGCCCCTCACCTGCCCTTGTGCTGCCATCCTCTGCTGAGTCTGACGATGCTGTTTCTACTCGTGAGCGCCTCGCCACCAGTCTCGAACGTGGCTTAACTCTAGCTCTAGGCCGGGTCCTTGGAGACTCCCAGTTAGGCGTTCCACCTCGCCTTAGGGACTCGGGAGAGCTAGAGTTGTATGAGGACGTAGATCGCGACTCCAAGTACACAGACATCTCGGACCCTGATGGGTAGACTTGAGTTTTTTTTTTGCCCAGCAGCATCTTCTGCTTCCTTCCGCCTGCTGCCCCGTATTGCCTCGTCGATCATCGGGCAGCCGTCTCACCACTGACCATCGCACCTTCCCATGCCCCTGCCGCCTTTCCCTCACTCTTCAGTCTGCTGTTCCAGCTATGCTCTGATTGGAGAGCTGCCTTTTTCTCTGACGGGCTCTCTGTTTGCCCATGCCTCTAGAAGTGCGGGGCGAATATCCACACACACACACACACACACACACACATAAACTTTCTCAACAGTACACAGCAGTGACTAATTACTCACGAGTGCTGTTTGTAGTACTGTTAGCCTCTCAAGAAAGTGACTTCACCCCTGACAATCAATAACTAATACTAATAGTAATAAGCAAGTTCTTGCCGGTGCAATAACTCTTGGTTGCACAATGGATTTTAAGCTTAATACAAAAGGACTGGCCTAAGTACCAGTTATGAATAATGCAAAGCGTTTATGCAAACTAGGAGCTGCAACTAGAATCAGCTTAATGTGGAGAAATAAAACACAAGTTTACATTACATCAAGCTCAAAGAAAAGAACTGAAAAATTGTTAATTACAATGAGATAAATTTACGTTACATGAGTCTCAAATGAATTCAAAATAACAAAGAGAATACACTCACTCACTCAGTCACAAGCTAAACTAAACTCTTAAGCCTAGGAAAAACGAAAAGAAATACTGGTCAGAAAAGGGGGCTAGGCAGGATGAACTGGGCGTCATTACTTAGGAAGGATGCTGCCACACATGCTGAACCTCTACGCCGAATCACACTGAGTGGAGATTTCAGAAACTCGCTGGACAACGGCAGCGCTGCTCCACATTGGGCCCAAACGAACCTGCACTCACGATGTCTTAATCCTGACTGACTTCAAATTGTGAGAGAGGGGCGAATGCCGGCCGCACTTGCTAACGGCCAAACGGAATTAATGTGAGTGATACATGCCCACAACAAATCACTCAGAGAAAGCGCCAATGTTGCGCACAAGGACGATCACTTATGAAACAGTGAAAAATGTTCTGAAAACACTCTCGATCGGGTGAATACGGGGACGGTTAAACTGACTGATAACAGTGGAAATTCCACTAGAATTAGTGGTTTTCCACCAAAGTTCAATGTCACGAGTTTGTTTAGATACCGAATCGCGCCAACTCGTGACAGTGGGCAGGCGATATAGCAAGAATAAGAGATAATCGATGGAGCAAGAGGCTTACTGACTGGACACCAAGAGAATGTAAGCGCAGCAGAAAAAGGCCAGACAGGAGATGGAGAGATGAGATAGAGAAATTTTCAGGGAAAACGTGGCAAAGATTGGCTCAGTCAAGGAATTCGTGGAAAAGGTTGGGGGAGGCCTTTGTTCAGCAGTGGACTAGTTATGGTGATGATATATATATATATATATATATATATATATATATATATTGTTACATAGCCTATGATTTCATCATCCTTTGTGTAATTTTAACGCACAGTATGCTGCATGTTTGATCACGAGCGTGTTTTGCCTCAGTTCCCCCCTTCTACCGTTATAGTAGAGTAAGTCGTTCTCTCTGTTGCTTAGAGCGGGATTATCAGCTCTTTGTCCCCATGGCTTCATTTGCGCGTCCTCATTACAAGTTGTATCAAGCTCTCCTGGCCCCTATATAATGAGCTCAGTCTCTGCATCATTGCCACTTAGATCTGCTCCTCATTTTGTTCACATCTCTGTCCTCCCCTGTACAGATATTATTATTGTGAGTGCTCAAGAAATCTCCAACCATCTAGCAGCTGTGTGTAATTTGAGTATAACTGTTGTTGCATTTTGTTCTTGTACTGTATAGCATAAGTTTAATTTGTAGGCCTAGTAAATTGTAATTTATGTAGGGTTCTTTGTCAGTCATTTTTGATAATAGTTTGTATCTGTAATAATTTATCTGGCATTCACTGAGTATTATCTGGTATCTCATTTTATCAGGGCTGACTTAGATAAATTTATTCTTGCTAATTTCGTGTTAATAGAGGCTATTGCAGTTAACCATATATTTAACCTGTTTATTTGCCATTACATTATCCTTATGAGTCCTGAATGTTTTGTTGTTAATTTAAGCATTAAACTTTAACTTGTAATTTTACCTAACTCTTTTGTTTTGAACCTGGAACTTTACGGGACAGTAGTGACTCTTCGTATTCTCACTTAAAGTGTACGTTATCTTTCTCTGTTCCGTAACATAAATTTGGCGACCTCATATCAGGATATTCAGGATATTATCATAAGGATATTGTTTGATATTTTGTGACTGTGATATATTCATGATGGCTACTATTTCTACACTTGATGAAGCCAAGGACTTTTTGTCAAATGTGCAAACAGTGTGTGATATAGAAAACAGAACAAAGAATGAACTTAAGCTTGTTGCTCAACAATTGGGAATTGCAGTTCACTCTCATCATTCTAAGGATCAAATTGTTGGCATGATTAATAAAAGCTTGTTTAATGTAACTCCTCCAAATGAGCAAACGCAGATTGAATTAGCTAAGTTACAGCTAGCTCTGCAGGAGGCTCGTGCTAAAGAAGCTGAATTTCAGGCAAATGCTAAGCAGGCGGAGTCTCAGGCTCGTATTGAAGAGGCGCAGGTACAGGCTCAGGCACAAATTGAACTTGCCAGGATTCAGGCAGACCATGAGTATCGCATGAAACAAGGTGGAACTGGATCATCTAGCTCTGATGATTTTGATGTGGCTAAAAATGTTAAACTTGTCCCTCCTTTTAATGAATCTGATTTAACAAAGTATTTTCAGTTGTTTGAGAGGGTAGCTACAGGTTTTAATTGGCCTAAGGAGTATTGGCCAGTACTCCTTCAAACTGTTCTCACCGGTAAAGCTCAAGTAACTTATGCATCTTTGCCTCAGGATCAGTCTGATAATTATGATGTAGTTAAGAGCTTGATTCTTAAGGCCTATGAGCTTGTCCCTGAAGCCTATTGAGTAAAATTTAGGACAACTTACAAGCAAGATAAGCAATCCCATGTTGAGTATGCAAAAATCAAAGAAGATCTGTTAGAGCAGTGGTTAAATTCTAAGAATGTGGATTCTGATTTTGGTAAATTTAAGCAGATGATTTTGCTGGAGGATTTCAAGAGGTGTATTTATAAAGATGTAAGCCTATATCTTGATGAGAAAAGAATAGATAATTTGTCTGATGCTGCAGTTTTAGCTGATGAGTATGTTCTCACTCACAAGAGATATTCTAGAGAAAAAGGGAAAGCTGAGAGTAAGTACGTTGCCTCTACTCAGAGTACAGGTAACAGGAAAGAGAATAAGGATGATGTTTCTCAGGAAGTAAATACCAGCTTCACCTCTAGATTTCAGAAAAGTAAATGTACTTATTGTAGTAAGCTTGGTCATACTACGGAGAGATGTTTCAGGAGACAGCGTGATGTGAACAAAAAGGAGTCTTTAAATATTCAGTCAATTGGTCTAGTGTCCACTCTTGAGAGTTCCCAGAATTCTTTAACTGAGTTAACTGAACCTGCTTTGAGGGGTAACTTAAATTCTCATGATGGAGCTCCTCTTTTGAGCAGTAACGTGGGTGACACTCTCAAGAGTTCATGTGCTAATTTCCTGTCTGATGGTTTTGTCAGTCCTCTGGACAGTAATGACAGGAAATCAGTTCAAATATATCGTGATACAGGTGCTTGCCAATCCCTTATGCTGACCAGTGTTCTAGGCTCTAATGTTAATTCCTCTGATGAAACTGTAATCTTACAAGGTGTAGGGAATAATTACTTCTCTGTTCCTCTGTGCAGAGTGAATTTAGAGTCTGGTTTTGTTAATGGTTCTGTTATGGTTGGGTTGGTTGGAACACTCCCAATGTCAGGTGTAACTTTCTTACTTGGAAATGATATTGGTGGAAGTCAAGTGTGTCCAGCTCCTCAGTTGTCTAGTGAGCCAGTGGCTGTGTCCCTGGATTGTGATGTCCCTGATGTGTTCCCTGCATGTGCTGTCACTAGGGCTAAGTCTAAAGTTACTGGTGATTTAGAGGATAATGATGATGATGATGTTATCCTAGCTGACACTTTTCTTGCTAATTTGGACCACTCACCAGATGAGGCAGTACCCCGTAGTGTTGATAACTTGTTTCGTCAAGAGTTGGTTGAGTTGCAGGTTGCTGACCCTGAGTTGAAAGGTCTAGCTAACTCTGCTTGCAGTGAAGAAGAGTCAGCCGGTGCTTCTACTTGTTATTATGTAAAGTCAGGAGTACTTATGAGGAAGTGGAGACCCCCAACAGCATCAGCCGACTGTGAATGGGAGGTTGTACATCAAGTTGTCATCCCTCGTGTTTGTAGGCAGGATATCATTAGAGTGGCTCATGATTCCAGTTTGGCAGGACACCTTGGAGTGAGGAAGACTGTGGCACGCATTTTGAAACACTTCTACTGGCCAGGTATCTTCAGGGATGTTTCCTGGTATTGTAAGTCTTGTCACACCTGTCAAGTTGTGGGGAAGTGTAATCAGACTGAAAGGTTGCACCTCTAGTTCCCATTCCTCCTTTTGAGGCGCCTTTCACCCGTGTGTTGGTGGATATTGTGGGCCCTCTTCCTAAGACTTCTTCAGGATTTTCTTATGTGTTGACCATGATTGATATGGCTACTCGTTATCCTGAAGCCATTCCACTTAGAAATATCTCAGCAAAGAACGTGGTTAAGGAAATGCTAGGGTTCTTCACAAAGTTTGGTCTGCCCAAGGAGGTACAGTCAGACTTGGGAAGTAATTTCATGTCAAATGTTTTCAAGCAGTCTCTGAAAGAGTTGGGCATCACCAAGATCACGTCTTCAGCTTACCATCCCCAGACCCAAGGAGCGTTGGAGAGATATCATCAAACACTCAAATCGATGCTCAAGAAATACTGTTTGGAACATCAGAAAGACTGGGATAAAGGTCTTCCATTCGTTGTGTTTGCCGCAAGAGAATCTCCAAATGAATCACTGGGCTTCTCACCTTTTGAACTACTGTTTGGCCATGAAGTAAGAGGACCCCTTAAGTTACTCAAGGAATGCTGGCTGTCGGAGGAAGATGACGTCAACCTGCTGGAGTATGTGATGAAGTTCAAAGAACGGCTGTCCACTGCTTTACAGCTGGCGAGAGAGAATTTAGGAGCTGCTCAGGGGAAGATGAAGACTTGGTATGATAAGAAGTCCAGGTTACGCCACTTTCAGCCAGGAGATCAGGTTTTGATTCTGCTACCAGTTCATGGGCAACCTCTTCAAGCCAAGTTTAGTGGCCCTTATTTCGTGGAGAAGAAACTCAGTGATGTCAGCTATGTCATCGCCACACCAGATCGTAGAAAGAGCAAGCAACTATGTCACATCAACATGCTAAAGTTATATCACAGGCGGGACGAAAATAATCCAGTCTGCACTGTAGCTGTTCCACCCGAGTCTGCAAGTGAAGCTCTCCCATGCAGTATGAGCCTGAGTGATAGTTTGGGGAAGAATCCTGATATCGTGAATGATCTCCAGACTAAGCTTTCTCATCTACCTCCCAGGGAGAGGCAGGAGTTTTCGGCATTACTGCAGGAGTGCCCGCAAGTGTTCCGTGCTACTCCGGGAGGAGCCACTGTGTTGATGCATGATGTCGATGTTGGAGACGCAAAGCCAATTGGATTGCCTCCTTACCGTGTGAACCCAGTGAAAGTTCCTCTCATCCAGAAGGAGCTTGGCTACCTGTTGGACCACAAGATGATTGAGCCCTGTCAGAGCGAGTGGAGTTCTCCTGGCACTCTAGTCCCTAAGCCAGGTGGGTCACAGAGGTTTTGCATCGACTACAGACGTGTTAATCAGATAACCAAAACAGACACTTACCCTCTCCCTCGTGTGGAAGATTGCATAGACAAGATCGGAAAGGCTAGGTACATAAGTAAGTTTGATTTGTTAAAGGGATACTGGCAAGTACCTATGACTGAACGTGCTAGGGAGATCTCATGTTTTGTAACATTAGGAAAGACCTTTGCATGGTCTGTAATGCCATATACAGATTGTTTTAGAGTAATAAGAAATTTCCTTTGTAAATTTCTTTTTTCTTTGTGGGGAGGTGTTACATAGCCTATGATTTCATCATCCTTTGTGTAATTTTAACGCACAGTATGCTGCATGTTTGATCACGAGCGTGTTTTGCCTCAGTTCCCCCCTTCTGCCGTTATAGTAGAGTAAGTCGTTCTCTCTGTTGCTTAGAGCGGGATTATCAGCTCTTTGTCCCCATGGCTTCATTTGCGCGTCCTCATTACAAGTTGTATCAAGCTCTCCTGGCCCCTATATAATGAGCTCAGTCTCTGCATCATTGCCACTTAGATCTGCTCCTCATTTTGTTCACATCTCTGTCCTCCCCTGTACAGATATTATTATTGTGAGTGCTCAAGAAATCTCCAACCATCTAGCAGCTGTGTGTAATTTGAGTATAACTGTTGTTGCATTTTGTTCTTGTACTGTATAGCATAAGTTTAATTTGTAGGCCTAGTAAATTGTAATTTATGTAGGGTTCTTTGTCAGTCATTTTTGATAATAGTTTGTATCTGTAATAATTTATCTGGCATTCACTGAGTATTATCTGGTATCTCATTTTATCAGGGCTGACTTAGATAAATTTATTCTTGCTAATTTCGTGTTAATAGAGGCTATTGCAGTTAACCATATATTTAACCTGTTTATTTGCCATTACATTATCCTTATGAGTCCTGAATGTTTTGTTGTTAATTTAAGCATTAAACTTTAACTTGTAATTTTACCTAACTCTTTTGTTTTGAACCTGGAACTTTACGGGACAGTAGTGACTCTTCGTATTCTCACTTAAAGTGTACGTTATCTTTCTCTGTTCCGTAACAATATATATATATATACCGTCCTGCATCTATTCATCCATCCATCCATCCATCATCCAGACATTAAAGGTGAGAGTGACAAGCCTCACTCATCCCTGAGTGGGATTATGTGAGTAATAAACCCCATCCATCCATTGGATATAAACCTGCACAGGCTCAGTCCGATTGGAGCGCCTTCTTGAATCTTTCTTCAATATATTGGAAAACAGGCAAAGAACAGAATTGGCAAGATTATGACTGTAAAATGCAACAACGCCTTAGATGCAGGATAAGATCATAAGAATAACAAATGTTACATTGTAAAAATGAAAACTAAGCCAATAATTGTGTGCAATTACCATTTAATTTATGGCTATAACAGCACTAAGTATGAAAAAAAAAATCGTAGGAGTACAAGAGGAAATGCTAGGACATTTTAGCTAGCTGGCAGCACTAAACCAGCCAAGTTGGCAACACTTACCAGCTGACGAAAACAACGAAAGTCTCTCTCTCTCTCTCTCTCTCTCTTACAGAGTTTAATAATATATTAAATTTTTCTAGAAAAAGTGATGTAAGCTGAAATTCCGGACTTTTGGAAAGTTATTAAATTTCCTCCCGGACGAAGATTTTGACACAAATGTAGGACATGTCCGGGAAAATCCGGAGGTATGGCAACCCTACGTTTTGTTCTTGGTGGTAAAGGAAGGAAGGGAAATGTAACTAAGATCTGAGTGTGTGGTTTCGTTACAAGACTATGAGAAGGAAGGTCTGACGCAGCGGGACTGGTAGGCATAAACACATTGCTGGATGAAAATGTTGAAAGGGATAATTAAATTACAGAGAAAGGAAGAAATTGCAGACAGTCATACGCAAGTGAAGAGTAAAATTTCTAGTTACTGAACATAATAATGGAAACAGCGAATATGTAAAATGAATGATTATAGAGCGACAGGTGTAGCACGTATAGAAGGAGTCAAGGAGGGAAGGGTAAGTGATGATAAAATTGTAAAATTAATCTTATATGCAAAGAAGGGCGAGGGAGGTGTTGCAGGAGACAAGGAAATGACTGGCAGGGAAAGTGGGCCATTTAAGTGGACAGGAACTGATAGGAAAAAGAGGTTGTTTTTCCGCTGCCGGAGGAGGAGGAGAGGTGGACTAGCATGAAAGTGAGGGATGGGGCTGATTATGACAAGGATCAAGGAAATGAAATTGAATGGAACGGGTGAGCAGAAGAGGATAAGCAAATACCACTTCAAAACACATTATAAACTGTTTTTTTTTTTTGCTTCGTGAAGCACCCATTATCCACGAGTAGGATATATTTACTTCATTATTCTTATTCATACTCTTATTATTCTGCCTGGACGAAGTCTTGAATGAAACCAACGTCAGGCTTAACAGGCCAACCTCCAACACACTCCGCTGGATGGTATACTATTGTGGGCCTGACCCTCCACCCACAGTCACCCTAGAGGGCCTAGACAGGCCCACTCACTTCTAACCACCCACCGAGTCATTTTTTTATTTCCCACCAGCGCTCGCGCGCACGCACACACACACACACACACACACACACACACACACACACACACACACACACACACACACACACACACACACAAATACAGGAAACGAAATTCCAAGAGAAACATGCATCGCCAAAACTCCCAATCATACAACACCCAGTTTCACAGGAGGTACTCGTTACACCAAGCCTCATCACTCAGCACCGTTCCAGCCCGTTCCACCTATTCCAGCCAACCCACCCAACTCTGTTTCTCCCCTACATCGAGCTTCTAGGATAACTCTGATGCCATCAACACTGTCAAGTCAGATACAGCACCCACCTTCACAGAATGCTGTCATTCCTCTGTCCCTCCATCCAGTACTGTTTTTGTCCACACCACTCATACCACTCACTCCTTGCCACTTACCACAGCCAATTTTCCTCCTCCACCTATGACTTCAACCTTACCTCCCTACCAGTCCACCTACAGCATGCCTTACCATCCACATGCATTGCAGATTATTCTGTACACTCCTTTCCTCCTTCTCTCCTTCCTACCTTACTCTCTCTCTCTCTCTCTCTCTCTCTCTCTCTCTCTCTCTCTCTCTCTCTCTCTCTCCTCCTCCTCCTCCTCCTCCTCCTCCTTCTTCTTCCCTCGTCCAACTCCTCTCTCTCCACTGTCCACGCCCTAACGAGATGCTCAAAAACTTAAGTGCAAAATGTATTGTTCTTCCTCCTGCTTCTGTGCATGATACTGCAGAACTCTTTTTCGTGCCTAATTTCTTTATTGTAATTCCCTCCTGTAAAGTAATGAAATTTCACCCAGTCAGGCGGTGACGCGGGGGCCATGCAATGTGTATGGTGTACACAGTAAAGGCAGGAACTGTGTGAAGCAGATTGGTGAGACGTGAGAGCAAAAACTTGTGAAAAATGAAGCGTACCGGTAAAGAAAAATACATCCCAAAATGTGTGCACATGGATTATTATGCCAGTGAGGTGGAGCCAGGATTTCGGGGCTTGAATGACTTGTGAATCACCCATTTTCACTGGGCCTAATGTTGATTAACTCTGACTATCTTGTTTTTCTATTTCATTTCATTATAGATCACAACACATTCATAGGTGGGAATAAACTTGTGATGATGAAGATGATGATGATAAATCATTACTAATGGGTCTGGGTTTAAAAATTCATCAGTGTGATTAATTTTAAGAATATTAGAATAATGCTTTCTGTTTATCACTGGCAAAAATACCATATCTTTTGTGGGAATGATTTCCATTAACGTTTGTAAAACCTTTGCCTCACAGTTACATTTTTTTCTGTGGTATTTGCCTTTTATTTTAAACTTGGACAAAGTTGTTTAAACATGGCCTTTAATACATACTGTCAGCATATAATTGCCTTTAATCTCTGTCCGTGTTGCCATTCTTTCGGAACGGGAATATAATTACCATCTGGTTATGGTACAACCTGCAATTCCATATTACCTCCTTCGGTTCACTGGGTCCCTGGGCCAGGCTACTGTATTCCACAACACTTGTGACACCGAGTCCAGTTGTCTTAGAGTGGGGAGGCTCCCTACCACCATTCTTCATCATCTTCTTCTTCCTTTTATTTTTTTTTTTAATACTTCGTGTTAATATTCTTTTCAGTATATATATATATATATATATATATATATATATATATATATATATATATATATATATATATATATATATATGGAATTTACTGCGTTAATATAAGAATACAATAATGGCTACGAAATAGTATGCAAGTGAGATTAGCAAAATATAACGCTAACCAAGAGGTGTTTGGGAGCCTCCTTAGATCACAGGAGTACGGCCACTGACACAAAAGATTCTCAGATTCATCATTAAGTCCATAGCTTTAGTAAACAAATATAAATTTTTTTAACTGAAGACCTGGCAAAATAGTGTCGTGGACGTTTTCATAAATAATTACCTTTGATACTAATGAAGTGGTAACAGTCAGGTTATTCGAATTTCGTTGCATCATCACCTCTTTCCCAAGTCTCATTATCAATATACTGTTACATAAACATCACCACGACCACCACCGTCAGTACCATCGTCATCATCATCATCATCATCATCATCATCACCACAACTCTCTTCTCCAACTATAATTCTTAACATGCCATAAACACCATCAGCATCACCCTCTCTCACACAGTTATATAGGGTAGGAGGAATCCAGAATTAAGAGCTAGAATAATGACCACTACACACTGAGGCTGTATCATTTTAAACTGGACTAGGGGGAAGGAAGTCACAAATCGGTGAAGAGAGAGAGAGAGAGAGAGAGCTCCTCTCACTTGCCAAGTGCGGTGTTTTTCTTCTTCTTTTCCTGTTTAATAATCCAGTTTTCCCTCATACACATTTTAATATTTAGTTTTCTCTCACCTTCATCACCTCCATTCCACCACAACACGACTATATTATCACACCACCACACAGCACAGCTCCATCGCACCACATCATCATCACACCTCCAGGCACCACAAAACCCCCGCAACACTGCAGCATCAAATCAGTAAGCTGCTGGTTCATGCTCACTCTGGTATACAACACTGTTATGTCTTTTACACGACACCAAACACCACAACACAGTACCATACCATCACAGTGGCACCAAACACTACCATTATATCAATGATGTATTGCAGTACGATTACAATGATGTACAACACAACACAACACAACACTGTGAGGCCACATATACAATACATATCACAGCATAACACCAGTTCCATTACAACCACCAGTAAAAAAGTGGAATGATATTCACAAATCTATCACAAAATGTATCATATCAAAATAAATTCTATACAATATATGATTTTCGGAGAGAGAGAGAGAGAGAGAGAGAGAGAGAGAGAGAGAGTGGATGAGGTGGGAAAATTGTTTTCATCTCGCACGTGAACTGCTGCAAAGATCAAGCATTATCAATCAGTTCATTGAACTGACCAAGTTATTGGGCTACACTGGCTGAAACTGTACAGCGTGTGTGTGTGTGTGTGTGTGTGTGTGTGTGTGTGTGTGTGTGTGTGTGTGTGTGTGTGTGTGTGTGTGTGTGTGTGTGTGTGTGTGTGTGTGTGTGTGTGTAAGTTGGAGGGGGAGGGCACATGGGTTGGGAGAGTTGGTGGTACGAGTGGATGGGTTGGTGGTGCTGCAGACGCATTACATACGCTTCAGCTTCCCTGTAACAGGTGTCATGGTGAAAGAAATCCACATGAAGGCAAGATGAAAAAATTTAAGCAATCCGTCATCAGAGTGCCGTGGCTGGCCTGGGTAGAAAACATCCCTTGCCTCAACAGATTCCATTTCCATACCAACACCTGAATAACCCAGAATCCTTTGATCAAATTCCATATACTCATAGCTGAGTATCCGTCAATTCACACTATTTATCACCACCAGTCACTACATAGCTTACCCGCTGTTACATCACTTCTGACAGTGCACTTGCTTATTGTAACCTACAGAACTACCTCCCTTTAGCAGAGTAAATGATCTGGTGAGGGGGAGACTGGATAAGGCAAGTGACACATAATCACGTCACTATTCAGTCCGGCTTCCCTCAGTCAAAGCTATACAGTAGAGAAAGTGACTCAGTGCAAGTGGCTGAGCAAAGGGCTAGGAACATGTTTCCCTATTTTGACCTACTGCCTCTGAGAGAACGGGAAATGTCCTGGGATAGGAAGAAACATTATCCCATGCTGTGGTCTACTGGCTTACAAAAGAGAGATGTAGGTGACATATAACAAGAGATCAACTGAGGCGAGCCGAACGAACATTTCCCTGTTCTGAAGTATTACCGAATATATAGTCTAGGAAATGACTGTACACTGGTCGAGGCCGATTTCACTTCTTTCTTTACTTAATGCATTTGGCTCAGGGCATAGGTTAGACATTGTTTCGACCCGTTGGGAATGATGCAGCGCACCTTCACATATCATCACTTGGGTATTAGTATCAACCGTCCATACGTAAGGCATAGTAAGGATGACATATTCAGAAATTGTGTAATGGTATCAGCTGGGATCTTTTTGTTATGTCTTTGGATCTTTTGGAAGATATATTAATACTACCCTATAATACCTAAACTCCAGTTCCAAGCCTAGGTGTATTCCGTGGCCCAGCCATTAACTGATCTCGTTTTTTTCATTGAACATTCCACAACTCCACCACTGGACCACTACCACCACTCATGGAAATGACTACCCCTTTTGTTATCCACAGTGCTAGATCAAATGAGCTGGTCCAGTCTACATAAGGATGGACCCGAGGTATGCCACACGGTTCAGTAGACATGTACAATAACGTATCTTAACCCTTATTACGGTGACGTTTGTTTTTACGTCATTCTTGCTGCCTTCAGACAGTTTTATCAGCTCAATGAAAACCTGTTGTTGTGAGTGAGTTGATTACGGCTGTATCTCACCACTCCAAACAGAAAGTCCTTCTTACCAACTTCAGTCCGATAGCGTCACTTTGATATTATTTTTTCTGCTGCCCGACGAAATTTCGCAACTTAAGGTTGCGTCTCTAGTAGTAAAAAGGTTAATGAAACTATTTATAGCCCTGAAGTTCAAAAAGCATGTTTTAAATTGAATAACGTTACTTTGAAATAACAAGAATAAGCTGGAAATTATGACACGGAGTGGCGAGAAAAATAAACCGAGAAAGAGGTGTTGTTGTGGAATGGAAAACACATTAATCCGACCCACAACACGACAGACACCCATAACTCTACCTGTGTGCAGAGCCACGCATATGTCAGAGAGAGAGAGAGAGAGAGAGAGAGAGTATTGGCCTACTACTGTGTGTATTATTGTGCGTTAGATATTGGACCAGTATGTGATTACAATAGATTCTATATTCTTGTGAAGGCATCCAGTCATATAGATCATAGGTGTGTGTATGTGTGTGTGTGTGTGTGTGTGTGTGTGTGTGTGTGTGTGTGTGTGTGTGTGTGTGTGTGTGTGTGTGTGTGTGTGTGTGACACCACAGGGTGACAGTAATGGCGTACAGCGTGTGAGGGTATAAGCAGCTGCATCACTTTCGTCAGAATCATGAACATAAAATCCTATCACTCCACTCACCTTTGACCCCTGACTACTTCACCCTTCTCCCCCTCACCATTTCCTCAGCCTCGGCTTCACCTCCTACCTTCAACACCTCCTCATCTTCCCCTTCACCCCATATCACTCCCTCAGCCACCTCTCATACATTACCCCTCACCCATCACTCTCCAACTCATCCTCACCCCTCATTCTCACCCTTATCCTCACCCCCTCATCCTCACCCTCATCTTCACCCTCACCCCTTACCACTCCCTTTAGCCACCCCTCACCTCACACTCCTCACCGTCAAACTCATTGTCACCCCTTACCCTCACTCTTACCTTCACTTTAACCTTTTATCCTCACCCCACGCCCCTCACCCTCACCTTCATGCCTTACACCAAGTACACATTCTTTTTAGACTCCAGCACCATAAAAACACAGCAAGCCTCCGAATCCTGAGGGGCCAAGACCAAATGGTAACTAGTGATTTACTGAGTGCAGTGACATTCTATTTTACTACATCTATCATAAACAGAATTTTTCCTCATCCAACATACACTCACACTCATATACTGGATATATATTTCTATCATCCAGTCCTTCCCTCTCTCCCAGAAGAAGCGTAAGCGCCCGGGGCTAGGCTACTCATTGCCAACATTTTAATCGAAAGTGACAAGCACTGCTCGCCCCGGATGGACATTTTTAGGTCGTCACAATATGGTGGAGACCATTTGTGTTTGCATAGTTTCTTCTTCTTTGTGTTCTTCTTCGTCTCTTCACTTCTCGGTTTGCTGCTATATCATATTTCTTCACTAATTCTCCTCAAACTTGGTATAATTGTTTCAAGGACAAAAACCCATAGAAACCTACTTTTCAGTTTATATGTATCAAAGCCTAATTAACGGGATCTATGGCGTCTAAGGTCACACCATACCAGCACACAAATTGGGAAATCCGTTGTTCTTGTATGTACATCAGTCATCACGGCAGTGTGCACAGAACCATGTCATTGTACTGTAGCTGTGTAAAGACCATCAGACATTCCCTTGGGACTGTCGGCAAACTATTAAGTAAACAAAAGAGCCCAGGCACCTCTCGTATGTAAACACTAATGTTCTCATCCAGTTGGAGCGCCTTAACCCACTAGACCACCAGGCGCCAATTGCCATTATGGGTACTATGAAACGTATTAAAGATTTCCTGTGGGGCAGGAAGTCATTTTTCTATCAGTCAGTGTAGAGTGACCCGAAGGCAAAACTACATTTGGTCAGTGGATGGTGGCCCCACCACCAACCTGCAGACTCCCAATTACCAGGTAATCGTCAGTGTCTCTTGCTGTAATGACAGTGTTGGCAATTGCTGAGTTAGCCAGGCCTCTGTCTTCAAAGTTCACTTCACTGATCATTGTCGGAAGTCTCTCATCCATTACTCTCTCTTGAATTAGGTTCGTATTCTGGACAGATCTCGAGGTTTTGTCACACTTTCTTAATGCCATAATTTACCTATTACATGACAACCTCCTTTTTTATATTATGCATATAGTGTACATCAATATTTAAAAGATATAAATAACATACAAACGAAGGTTATGGTATAATGTGGTAAATATATTCCTAATGAATATATCACACAGAAGAGAAACATTAATCCAACATAGCTACCAGTAAATCCTGACTGAGTCTTATCGTAATCACAGTGATGGTAATTACTGGGATATGTGGCCAGCTGTTTTCATAGTTCACCTTGACAACCGATCATCATCACAAGGCTCCCTGTGGCGTGTACCAGTTTACTGAATCAGCATGTCTTCATAGCGGTTAACTTGTATCACAGATCGTCTTTTTTCATAATATGACTCAAATATTTACTTTAACATTTGGTTGTGAAGTGTTTGGTTCCTGAATGTGTGAAGGTAAACGTATATACAAGCAGTTCCAAACACACCTTAACCTTATGAACGAATATACATGTGACCACTGATTCAATAGTAGTGTCTTTATTTGAACACTTTCAACCCCATAAATCCCAGTTGGCTCTTGTCTTAATTACAATGTTGGTGATTAGAGAGTCAAAGATGTCAGTGTCTCCCGGAAGCCGAGGCCAGAGTTACTGCAGCAATAAACTGCCACGACACAGTCACTGCATTGGAAAATTAACTGAAGTGTCACTGGTGTTATGGACGAGCAGTGTGTGTGTGTGTGTGTGTGTGTGTGTGTGTGTGTGTGTGTGTGTGTGTGTGTGTGTGTGTGTGTGTGTGTGTGTGTGTGTGTGTGTGTGTGTGTGTGTGTGTGTGTGTGTGTGTGTGTTTTCGCAAGAAGAGGGTGTTAAATTTTAAACGCTCGCCAGGTATAATCCTTCACTCCCAGTCTCTTTTGTTGTGACACACACACACATACACACACACACACACACACACACACACACACACACACACACACAGGGAGAGAGAGGAAAAGAAGAGAAAAGCAAAAAAAATTAAACAGATAATAATTAACCAGCTTCATATAGCCTACACAAACCACACACATCTTGTGGTGCTGTCCAGGTGGTTTGGTCCTAATCCAAACACAGTGTTGCTCACTAATGATACACTTTTAAGCAGAAGGTTGTTTTGTGTTTGTTTATTTGATAATTTACTTGTATGACTTGTAACCGATACAACATCTGGATGAAAAAACTGATCATATAATAAATGATGTGAACTAAGAAATTAGAAAATTTATTATACAAATAATGATGGAAATGAGGTACTCATATAGAGGGATGGTCAACTTAGGAAAAAAATTACGCTTTCCAACCCATAGTAGACAGATTATGCCATTCTCTCTCTCTCTCTCTCCCTCTCTCTCTCTCTCTCTCTCTCTCTCTCTCTCTGTCAAAGCGCCGCCTAATAGGATACTTAACTGAGCCATTTAATCAATTTAGTACGCTGTCAGTTTTTTGTCTTGACAAAGGTAGCCGACTTTATTTAATCTACGTAAATCTCAAGACAATATTAAGGTTGGAAATACTTTTTATCTGATTAGTACCAAAACCGTTAGTATATATTTTGCTGCCGCAAATACATTATTTGTCTTACTAGGACCTCCCGAAATGATAACAACAAGCTTCTTTAACCCTTGTCAGAGGAAGTATGCCTCTCTCTCTCTCTCTCTCTCTGGTTAATGTAGTTTTTTAATCACTGAGAAGGTGGCTGTTGTTTAACAGTAGTTTAGTCACTATCAGCATTTATCAGTATAACCCTCGTCGTCATCACCGACGTTCATCATCAATTCCATGTCAGATGTTTAAGGGTTTCTCTCCTCCTGCCCACTCTGAATGGAACTGCTGTCGTCATGACCATCACCATTATCACTTAAAATTTCCCACACCGCTTTGGGAAGTTTCCTTATGTTTTCAATATTATTATTAGCTTACTTACCTTAACTGTGCAATATTTTAAAGCCTATTTGGCCTTGAACATTCAAATTTGGTCAGCTTAATCGCACAGCCGTCCTCTTCGTTTGCTCAAATATGGTGGATCGTCAATCAGATCTCCAGATGTTATTCGGAACACAAAAGTGAGCCAGCCACGCTACCTCCTAAACCCTTAAGCTAGGAAGCTGAAATTTTACTGCGAAGTAGCCTTAAGGTGGACGCAGCGGAGAAAAGAGTATGGTTCCAAACGACTGATTACTGTCTGAGATCGCCTGAGGTGAAATATTGGGTCTGGATACTCTGGATGTCACCTAATTTTCCAAGAAGGATTAAAACTAGAGGCACCAAACCTTCTGGACTTATAGACTGTGGTGACGTAAGGTGACATGTACAAGATCAGTGACTTGGTCCTGAACGTCTCTTTATAGCTGTACTTCTAGTAGGTTATGGCTGTCGGAAGCTTTCTTTACCAAAATTTTTATTAGACAGTTTTACGGTGTTGTTGTTATCGTCATCACCGTCATAATTCACCTGACGGAACTGGGATATTCCCTTTTTCAGTACTAGGTCGTGGATGCATGAAATTCAATGAGCTTGGTTACTGACGAAATCAAATTACCAACCTGAGTGCACTAAGCCAGCTGAAACGAGTCAGAGATCTTCGTAGTGTTAGATCAGTCTCACTCTATATTATAGGTGCTGAGGGGTAAATGATCCACAGGGCAGAGGAATATCATTTATTGTCAAAGGAGAAGTGACCTGCCCCCACCCAATTCTTCAAGCATGGATGTAGATGTGGAAGGCTCTTCAAGTGTACTGAGAAATGCATGTGATATTTTTAGCTGCGGCGAAGCCTACAGCTCTACAAGTGGTACACCTGTTGGATTTTTTTTTTTTTTTTTTTTTTTTTTTTGTCTCTTTCTGGAAAGTTCGAACATCTGCTACTGAAGAGTTTTGGGCCATGTTCTTGTGAGATTAGCTGTTACGTCACCTGACGCATCAGCTGACTATTAGCTGGTTTTCAGCTTCAGCAATAAGGAGGCATTGTAGCGACTTTTCTCTGAAGAACCATGTTGTTCAGCATGAAATTTTGTGTTCATTTGGCTTGTTACCTGTTCCATCAACTGGTGTGTCAGCTGATTATTTAGCAGTTTTCAATATTCACCATAAAGAAGCATTTCATTAAAACAATTTCATATATTCAACTAGTTTCTTTTTTTTTGTTTTCGGAGGGGGGGGAGGAGGTGCTGCAGGCAGCAGATCTATGAAGACAGTCTCTTCTTGTTTATGAACAAAACTGTTTAGAGGCAGCAATAACTGAACTGAAAACACGTTATCATTGTGGAGGGGTTACAGGAGATGATTTGCAGTCATTTTACTGTGGTGGACGTCCCGTAAGTTACCTGAATCGTCTGGTGATCGAAACAATAATATGTAAACAGCGTAATTATTGGGATGAAGCTAAAGGAGATTTCTTCTAATAACTTCATTGCGAGGTATCTAACTCAAGATGAATAAATCGTCTGATGGCAACAGCAATATAACAAGACGACATTGTATTGAAGGGAAAAGTGAATTGTACTTTTACCTCCTTCACTACGAGGAATTTCCCCAATGTTTAGTAAAACCATCAAGAGGTTAAAAATATATTTTAAGAGAGAGAGAGAGAGAGAGAGAGACTTGGAGTGTTGGCAACACTGATGTTTCTTGGCCCAACAGATCTGATAGTAGTTATTTAAGCCATTGCAGAACAGAGAGGTAATGCACGCCCCTATACATGTACCGTTGCGGACAATAATATCGTTCTAGTTTTTAGTAAGATAATTATTTATCTCTTTTATAGCATATTGAATAACATGTTGGGACTGAATGTGGCACCACTGTGATTCGAAAGTCAGTGTTCATTGCATTTTATTGACCATGATGAATTGTATCAATACACAGAGTGGTTTTTATATTGGCTTCCATCATATTGTGTGTTGCCTGGGAGGCTCAGTTTGCATTTTTTTGGGGGGTGGGGGGGGGGAGATTCCATTTTAGCTGTTGAATGAAATTAGTAATCGCCAAAGAATGCAGGCGAGGTATAGAAAAAATAAACACTGAAAAGCAGGGCAGGGATTATGGAAAGTATAAACTGCTGCAGGATGGACGCTGGTCACTCTGTCAGAGCCATCACCATAACAAATGTAAATAGGGCTGTGTACTACATGGACCAGTATATTATGCCTGCCTCTGTACTTCAGCCAGTAATGTGCAAAAACATACCGTAAGTAGCAGAATGTAAAGCTTCAAACGAAAAAAGAGCAAGATCGGGCCAGGTCCAGCCAGGAAAAGTTTGCATATTTGATTTTCATTAGTCTTAACTTACTACCCAGAAATACTCACCGAAATGTCATAAAACGCTATTACCTTCACACAAGTTCATAGTGAGAGAACCCTACCATGTATTCAGCACTGACGTGTAATATTAGTGCAATAATGGTCACAAAAGGGTATGTGGCATGCAGGAGTGCACGGTCTCAGGGAAAGGATTGTCAAGTCTACGCCCATAGTCATGCAGAAAATGTTATAAGAAATATTAATATTAAGGATCAAACTGGTGCCGTAATTTCCACGAAACTGGAAGATCAGCTTTATAGGTAGCAACGGCACCTTCGTGGGCATTTTTTTTTTCTATAACTTAGGCTATTCCGGAGTTAAAAAAAAAAAAAAACGCAAAATATAATTAAACTATGGTTCATTACACTGGCTTCTCGTTATTTCCTTGTCATAAATATCTGTCTTTATGTTCTCCATTTTACATTTAACCAGTCAACCTTTAGTGCGATGCTGCTGCCCTGCACTACCCTGCCCTTCACTGTTCTTTCCTGTTATGCCCTACAATGCCTTACCTTTACCTTTATCATATCATCCCATTTTTCTGCTCATTGTCTCTCTCTTTTTCCTTTTCCTTCTTTCTCTTTCCCTCTTGCCCTGCCCTACACTGTCCTGTCTTTCCGTGCCCTGCGTGCCTGGTCTGGGGATTATCGAGGCATTGACAATAAGCTCTTGATGGCACTGGAAGGTATAAATCGCTAAGCCAGGCACAGCTTTCAGTTCGCTTCGTTATCTCTCTCCCCCCCACCGTCCAGATGTCGCTGCTATCATTTTTTCATCCCCCTTCCTCTTGTTCCTTGTTTATTCTCCTTAGTTTCTCCTTCCCCACCTCCTCTCTCTCCTACCTTATCTCACCTCTCCTTTACCCACCGCTCTCCTCAAACCCTCTCTCTCCCCATCCTCACACTCTCCTCATCCCCCCACTCTCCCAGTCCCCCCTCCTTTTCTTCACCTTCTCCCCTCCTGTTCCTTTTTCATCCTTATCCCTCCTCTCTATTCGACAATCTCTGTCCCTTTCCTCCCAGCCCGTCTCTTACCCTCTACTCCGTTGTTTCTTACTCTCTACTCCACTGTCTCTGCCCCGTTTCTCCTTGCCGTCTCATTTTTCCCTTCCCTCTGCTTTCACTAAGTTTTCTCCCACCTTCACCATACTACGCACGCAACTCCTTCTGCTTCTTCCCAACCACACCCATTTCCCTCTACCCATCCTACTCATGTCTCTCCTCCACTCATACCCTGACATCCCCTCCCCTTCCTCGCAGAGCTCAACCAGTTCCAGTCCCCCTTCTGTCATCTCACTGGCCCATTTTTACCCCTTCTCTTCCCTCTCTTTCCGTCTTCCTCTCTTCTTCCTCCTCTCTTCCAGGCCTTCTCCTCCTCCTCCTCCTTCTTCTCTTCCTCTTCCACGTTCTCTTCTCTTGTCATCTCTTCCTCTCCCACCTTTTCATCACTAATCCCACTCCATTCTGTTCATGCGTTACTTTGACATCAGAATTTTATCAGCCAATGTGGCTGAGTGGAAGAGGCCTATTCTGTGAGCCATTCGGCCCGGGATCAGGACCTGTGAGGTTTATCTTGGTATATCTTGACATTCCTTTCTCAGTTATCAGGCCATCCCTTCCTTTTTCTTTTTTTCTCTTTTGATTTCCCTCATTGACAGGGGCGCCGAGGGAACTGAAATGTGCCGGGGCAGGATTAGTTTGGGACCCCCGTCCCTGCAGTAGGTAAAGGTAGAGGTGGAGGTGTACGCTATATGTATATGTAACAATTTTTTTATCGCTTCAACAGTTTAGAAATACATTCAAATGAACTGTTGACCAGACACAGTTTCATCCACTAGAGTCATAAGACATACATATGATACACATATGTGTAATTATTACAAAAAATACAAGAAAAGCAATAACCAAGCAACAAATTGATAATAATACAAGAAAAGCAATAACCAACACTAAACTGATAATAATGTAAGTAAAATCATAATACAATACAGAAAGATTACATACAGAATACATACATGGCTCATTCATTTTACAAACAATGGTGCTTTCCTTACTTTCCTCTTGGCAAAATTATGAAGCACAACATCAAGATCAAGAGATCCTGTAAGTTGAGACTCAATACTGAGTCTAGCCAAGTCCACAAGTCGTGCTTGGGTCATTGTTGTTCGTAGAAATTTTTTTTATCAGCTTGAGTTTGCTGAATGAGCGCTCTGCAGAGGCGACAGTGGCAGGGATTGTTAGCAGCATGTGCAGGCTGACAGGTACATTTGGGAAGAGCCCTTCTAGTCTGTACTCTGTCAAGCAATTCAAAAGCTGCAATGGGCTTAGTTGGTTCTGTCCAAAGTTTCAACGATGAACTGTTGGTAGGTGCCTCATTTCCATCACGATATCATGACTGGTATCGGCAGGATCCTTATCTGCCAGTGATTTTGATTTCAGTTCCAGCTCCTCTGCTGATACTGTTGGGTGCTTCCAGAGGAAACTGAAGTTTTCAGAAACATCTTGGCAGCTTTGAATCTAACAGTCAGTCCACCAATTACATTATGCAGTAATACATAGAACACAGACTTTCTGAAACATGCTTCTTCAGGTGGCTCATCTGCTTCATTTTTTCTAATAAATTTGAATCTGCTGCGGCATCACCATCATCATGAAATCTTTTTTTGCGTTTAGTTTCAGCTGCTTTACCACGTCCACGATACAGATTCACCTCGATGCCCAGGTTTGAGGCAACTAGCTTTGCTTCATTCCACATAGCTTTCCAGTTATTTCCAGTTATTTCGGAGATCTGTCAGTTCTACCAGCAAGCTCTCTATGTTTGACACTTCAGGATACCGTGTCGCATCTCTGGCTTGAATAATTTTATTACAGAAGTAAGTTGGAACTAGGATTTTGTACCATACAACAGATATATTCACACAAATGAAGAATGTCACATAAGACAAAGCTCCATTAATTTCTGTTCTTGTTTTGGCAGTTAGGTTCAGCTCCAAGAGGTCTTCCAGAGCTAATTTGATGCCAGGCAGGTGGACTGCAAAAGGCTTCATACGTTCAACACGATCAGACCACCATGTGCCAGATATGCCATGAATAGAGCAGCCAGTGCGATTCAACAATATTTCCCATCGCTTTGGGCTAGAACTAAACAAGTTGCAAACGGTTTGCATAGTTCCGAATATGTGATGGCTTCAGGGATGCATTCTGCAGCATCAGTTCCACAGAAGTTGTGTGTATGGCAACCGCATGGTGAAAATATAGCTGCCAGACATTGTTCAAGTATTTTTACTTTTGCACCATTATATTTTCCAGCCATGTTTGCCCCATTGTCGTAGGCATGTGCTCGACAATCAGAGAGTGGAATACCATGCTCTTGCAATGAATCAACAACCATCTGAGCTATTTTATTTCCTCTTTTGTCACTACAGTCTACAGATTTGAGGGATCTTTCCACAATATCAGACTGAGATTTATTCTGGATTACATAGCGCAGCAAGATTGTTGTTTGCTGAACATGCGATTAATCTGGCGTAGCATCAACTATTACTGCAAAGTACTTTGCAGTCTTTCTTGCAAAATGCGCTGTTTTACAAGATCGGAACACTCTGGAATTAACTCATTTTGAGAACCAGCAGAAAAGAAATGTACTTGCAGGCGTTCTCCTTCTTCCTGTGACTCTCACTTGTAACACACGTTCTTTTAAGTTTGGATATCAGTGAGACAACAACTCTATTAGCCCCAGAAAATTTCCATTGCTTGTGTCACCAATACGCTGGGAACGACCCCGAAAACCAAGCCCACATTCTCCCAGGAATAGTATAACTTCAATGATTCTCTTCCTAATGTTGTACCATTTAACAGATTCTGTTTCAATTGATGCCTCCAAGAGATTATCAACACCTCTGCCAGGTGACAGGCGTCTTTCTACTTCATGCCAAGATAGATAGCATCCCCTATGACTATTGCTTTTCTCATGTTCTGGGATGCGATCATACAATTTTCGCCATTTTCCAGCAGCTGACCATCCTTCAGCTGATGACAATGCAGACTTGGATGCTGTGCTGATGTTGCAAGATGCATTATTCCAAAATAATTTACATGGAAAACAGTACAATGCTTGTTTGACTCCAGACAAGCCAGTCTCGGACATGTTGCTCTCCGCTGACATTTCAAAATTTTAGGATGCTTTCTGGAAACACTTTGTTATTTATGTCTGTAGGAAATGTTATAGGATAGCCAGTGTGATCTCTGACAACATAATTTTCTATATCTAATTGAGAAGGACACTCCATTGCGAGAAGTCCAATGTCAAGTCCAGTGTTACGTCCCACACCTGTGTGTGCGTTTGATTACTTTCATAACCAAAAGTACCTCAAGAAATCATTTAAATTATAAACTCAAGAAATCATTTAAATAATAAAAAATGAAGATCAGTGTAAGTCACAATTTGAGAAAATAATATTACAAGAAGATAACACTTAAAAATTTGGACAATTGTGTCGAAAAGCTAAAACAACCATTGTCTTCTGAGAAAACCCAGTTTGTTTACTAATAGCATGAGCCACATAAGATGCACGTGCTCTTAGCCTAATTATCAAAATGAACACAATGGCTATCAGCATAAGGTCCATACAACCCTACAGGCTACAATCATACCGGTAATGCATAAAAATAATGAAAAGTAGACTGTAAAAGCATGAAAATGGCGTACTCAAAACATTCACGTGACGTTCATGGATACGAAGAGCTACAGGCCTATATACAGCCTTTGTAACGGCTATCCTATCTCCCTTAGGTCGTATGTATAGTCTATAGTCAGTCTACCTGTCAATTCCAGCTTTTGGCCCAATTCGTCCCCATTATTAAAAAAAAATGTATACGAAGGATGTTTTGAATTTTTTTCCCAAAATACCCTTGGGCCCCCCCCAAGACCCCATGGGCCCCGGGGCAATGCACCGGCTGACCCCCCCTCTCGGTGGGCCTGCTCATTGATCAACTACATATTTAGCTTATAAACATCAGAACATAATATGAAGTGAGGATAAACTTCAGTAGGCAGGTTTGCCCACGCTACACAGGTTGTGTCATATTAATCGTTATCATCAATATCGTCGTCTCAGTCATTATGAACATCATCGTCATCATCATTATCATCATCACCATCATAGTCCTATTCCCTACTATTTATACTGATGTGGGTATCATCCAAAAATTTGAAAAGGCAAAACTCAAAACTACAGCTATCATCAGAGTAACCAACAAAAAATGACACACTCTACTCTCCCATTATTCACGCCTTCGGTATTCTCTGTTCCCTCCCACAGTAAGGACAATTCAAACCCCACCTTCATACATCACAGTATTTTACATCAACAAATCCACCTTTACCATACCTGCATGGGATATGGTGATCAAGTGACACAGCAGTGGATTGGCTGACCGACACATGCAGCATCGAGCCCAGGTTTGTAGAGGGAGAAGGTGAAAATTTTAATATCGTTAAAAGTCTCCATGTAACCCATTCAGCATGAGGGGTCTTTCCTAAGCTGAAAAAGAAAAGCTTAGAGGTAATAAACATTAAGAAAAAGCATCAGCAACTTATTGAGGGAGTTCGCTCACCCTCAGCAAGACCCACTCAAACGTCAAAAGAGAAAATCCTAATTACTCCAAACTTAAATTAAATTCTGCAGACATCTTATAACTTTTCATAGTATTTCTCTTACCAAGACTGCCCTGTTTCACATATCTATTTCAGTATCTTGCAATCTCTTAATTATTCAATGTCCTCTTCTTAACTTCGTTTTGAAAATATATGCCTACTACCCTGTTTAAATAGACAGTATCTTTCTTCAGATACATATAGCTTCCAAAACCTTTCTTTGGTTTCCAGTATCCTCCAGTCTTCCAGTCCCTAAGTCATACGACCATTCTCTTTTCTCTTATCCCCCATCCTCATTGTCGCAGTGGAGCTCTTCGCCAGAGTCAGTCAGTACTCGTGCTCTCTTTCAGTGTCGTAGTCACTAAATTTTCCAAGGCCTGTATCTTTCAGTGTCTTCGTCTATGTATTTTCCAGCTTTCCCGTCTCCAACTGTCTTTTCCCCTTGTCTTTACAACCCTTCCTGTTTCAGTCATCCAGCATACTAAACAGTCACAATTCTCTCTCCAAATACATTGTCATCCATAATCACTATATGTTAATATATTCCAGTCTTCCAAACACTCATGCCTCCAGTCTCTCTCTCTCTCTCTCTCTCTCTCTCTCTCTCTCTCTCTCTCTCATTATCTATTTATTGGCCTAACCATCTATCTGTTTGTCTTTCTCTATATATAGTGTACAATTTTGGAAGGAGCTGTAATGAGTAAGTGGTAGGCTGACTGGCAAACTGGAATATGTGGTCACTCTGATGAGAGGAACATATTGTACAGTAGAAAAGGAGAATGGAAGAATGTCTACAGAACATGACGAACATGAGAACGGTAAAAAATACTGGGTCACTTGTGGGCTAAGACACTGACATATTTCAAGAGAAGGAAACGTGAAAAGAATATTGGCTGGTAAGAGAATGGAATAGTAAAACGATAATGGATAACCGTGCACGATACTGGATGACAGTGTGGAGGAGTATGACGATGAAAAAGTGCAAATAATCGAAGAGAGAAAAGGGCGTGACATATACTGTAGGTGGGAAAATTTGAATACTGTAAGATAAATTATAACTTGTATATGGTGGCAACTATAATAGGATGAGGTGCTATATGCTGGATGACAAGGCTCCTAAACTCTCTCTCTCTCTCTCTCTCTCTCTCTCTCTCCAGCCTGTCTTTGTTTTTATACACTGGCGCATTTATTTTGTACTTCTACATTGTTCTGCTTGTTTATTGGGTGTTTTCACTCCTGGCCATATTCTGTGTGCGTGTCTGTCCATTTTCGCTCAACTACATCCTACGTAACATAAGAGAGCAATAAGGTTTAGTAAGCAAAACAGATGCCTTGAGGAAAAAGTGCTGGGGAGCCTCTAATGCCCACTTGATTATTGGAATTTTGTATTTATATTTTTTGGCATTCTCAGAAACCTTGGCCTCACACACACACACACACACACACACACACACACACACACACACGTCAGTAACAGCAGCCGGCACCTCGCCTCTTGTTTCAACGCCCTCACCATCATCTGCACTTGTCTCGTACCTGCACTGGTCTCTCTCACTCTCTACTCTTCATTTCTGCTCTACTGTTACTGTCTCCACCATCTGCACTCCTCTCGTACTATACCTGCACTGGTTTCTTCCTACTTTTGTCTCACTTCTCTCCTCTAACCTCAACGCTCCTCTCACCTCTCCTATCACTACTCCTTTTCCACTACCACTTCTCTCCTGTCTACACACATTTCTCCTTCCCCCTTCCTCCCCACCACTTCTCTCCTGTTACTACTTTTCTTCTATCTTTTCTTCCCAAAGACTGCTTTTCTCACACCATTTCGTATCTGTGCTTCTCTCCTATCACCCCTTCTTTCCTCTCTGCACACTCCTTTCCACTCACCCCTACACACCACAATCCTGCCGCCTCTGCTGTGCTCACGACGTGTCCACAAACAGACAACAGTGTGGATCCAAGCAGAGATCACACCAAAGGTCAGGGTTCAGAGAGGCTCAGGAAAGATACACAGTGTTTCAAGGTCGTATTTATAAAAGAGCTTAACCCAGTTTTACGTAGACGAAAGCCCCCCAAAATGTAAGTATTAGCAGTGACTGTTTATTTTACCATCACGTTAAGATTCATTTTGATTTAATCATAAAATGGTGTGCAGCTGTATGGGCAATGACTAGCTCATATACAAGCAATGCTAAAAAGAACGTAAACTACGTGAAATTTATAATTATGTACGTTCTCACTGGTGCAATGGGAGATGACGGACATGATAAAATAACTTTGTTTAACTTGTTGATTTATGGACTAAGGACAATGTGCTTGGTGGTACTGTAGCTGGGGACACCTCTTCCTTAACATTCCATTGTATGTTACTTATATCGCTTAACTGTCTACACAATATCCATCAGTAACATGCAAGAGGATAGTGCAGTATACATCGCCAGGGAAGGAGCACATCATTCCATGTTTACACACTGAGTCATTTGTATGTTACTTATATCGCTTAACTGTCTACACAATATCCATCAGTAACATGCAAGAGGATAGTGCAGTATACATCGCCAGGGAAGGAGCACATCATTCCATCTTTACATACTGAGTCATTTGTAAAGCTTGTAGGTCTAACCACTATGGTTATCCCCGAAAGTTACTCTCTCTCTTGTTCCCTTTTTAATTTACCAATACATCATTTCATTCCTCATCAGCTCTCCTTATTCTTCCCTCCTTCCTTCATTCTTTCCTTCTGTGTGTGTGTGTGTGTGTGTGTGTGTGTGTGTGTGTGTGTGTGTGTGTGTGTGTGTGTGTGTGTGTGTGTGTTTTATTCTGTTCTCTTTGTGTGTGTGTGTGTGTGTGTGTGAGTGTGTTTTATTCTGTTCTCTTTCCTTTCTCCTCGTCGTCCTCCTCCTCCTCATGATCATCTTCATCATCTTATTTTTCATAGTGTTCATTTTCATATCCGTCTTTCCTTATTCTACTCCTCATATCGTTCCTTCTTCTCTATGTCCTACATTCTCTCCTCGTGTTTTCATTTTTTTTCTGTTACTCCTCGTGTTCCTCTGCCCTCTGCTCTTCCCTCTCTAAAAGATTACGTTTTCTGAATGCACCCTTTTTCCTTCATTCAACTGATTTTTTCCTCATCTCCTGCTTCTTCCTCCTATTTTCCTTTCAGCTTCACCACCCTCTTCCCTCTCTGTTCCGTGTATCTGGTCTTCTTCTTCCTCCTATTTTCCTTTCAGCTTCACCACGCTCTTCCCTCTCTGTTCCGCGTATCTGGTCTTCTTCTTTCTCCTGTTTTCCTCTCGTTCACTTCCCCTTCCACCTCGTTGTACCCTCCTACTCTTCTTCTCGCCCTTCCTGCTTTAACATCCTGTCTTTCCATGCCCTGCTTATTGTCTCCTCCTCCTACTGCTTCATCAGTGATTCTCAGGCAAAATGATACTTATATTTTCAGTCCAGTGTGTTCTCATCCATCCTTTTGTTTTGTTTTGTTTTGTTTTTCCTCACCCCCTCGCCATCTTGCTTATCTAACCTGCCCGTCTTCCCCCTCTTCCTTCTTTTCCTCCACCTCTTCCTTCTACTCCTACTCTGTCATCTTCATCATCATCACATCTTCTTCTTCTTGTTCTTGTTCTTTTTCTTCCTCCTTCTGCTCCTCGTCCTCTCCTAATATGTCATCATCATCATCATCATCATCATCATCATCACCATCTTCTTCTTCTTCTTCCTCCTCCTCCTTCTCCTCCTCCTCCTCCTCCTCCTTCCGCCTTTCCTCCTCCTCCTTTTCCTCTCGTCCTTCTTGTCCTCCTCTTCATCATCCTTCTTTTTCTTTCAAAGTCTTGGTCACTTTAATACTTTATTTATGGAAGAAGGAATCAACGGCCAGGAGACGGCAAGATTGTTCCCTCCAAGAAAGACAAACACAAGATAACAGAGAGCCAAATTCAAGATCCGTTCATTTCGAAATGTCTGGTTACACTGCGGTTCAAAGACTGGAGATCATACGAGACTTTGTTGCAAAACAGGTACTATGCGGCCGCCGTAGTGGTGGAGGGATGCTAGCAAACAGTTCAGAGGAACAGTGACCGTTTAAGAAGCGATAGAAAAGAGTTAAAGAAGCAGCAGTGCGGCAAAGAGACAGAGGTTGTAGACAGCCAGTAAGAGGGGAGTTAATAAGACGAAAAACGTTTGACTCCACCTTGTTGAGAAGAACTGCATGTGGGGAGCCTCCCCACAAATAAAGGTTGTACTCTGCACAGGGACAAGTAAACCAGTATATAAAGTCAACAACTGTGCAGGGGTAAAGAAGACTTGGAGTCGGCTTAGCACACACAATCTCTTCAAAACAGATTTTATAGGAGCGGTAATATGCTCTTTCCAAGATAAATCTCGAGTTAATGAAGCTCTTATTATGTTTAAAGTTGATGCAGGATTCAAGTAGATATTGTTATAGATTATAGGATATTGCTGCAGAAGATGTTGTCGGGTTTATTGATGTAAGAACTGAGTTTTTGATGCATTAAGAACAAGATTAATTTTAACCCAATCAAAGATACGAGCCAAGTCAGACGTTAGGTGTTCCATAGCCACATCTGGGGGATGCAAATGGAGGCGTGAAGTGTGTAGGAGTGGGTAGGGTTAGATGTACAGCTAAGAAGGTCACTGATGAATAAAAATGAAGAGAGTTGGTGATAGGACAAAGCTCTGAGGAACACCACCATTGAATGCTCTAGGAGAAGAAGAGTGGCCGTTTACAAAGCGGCTGTAAAACGATAAGAAAGTAAGCTAGAGATGAAGGACCAGATAGAGGGATTGAAACCGCAAAAGGGCAGTTTGGAAAGTAAAGAATTATGCCAGACTCAATCGAAAGCCTTTGAGATGTCATGTGCAGTGGCAAAGCTTTCGCCAAAGTCCCGAATGGAGGATAACCAGGAGTCTGAAAGGTAGGTGAGAAGATCGCCAGTGGAGCGTCCCTGACGGAACCCATACTGACGATCAGAAAGAGGGCCGTGACACTAAAGGTGCTTTAGTTATTTATCTATTTATTTATTTTTGTTAAGAATAGACTAAAAAACTTTTGACATAATGGATAAAATAAAAATGGGCGATAGTTAGACGACTGAAAATGGTCACCCTTCTTTGAGATAGGCTGAATGAGACAAAAATTTCAGCAAGAAGGAATTTACAAGTTGAAACACAAGGCCAAGAGTTTACTTCGGCAGGGTGTAAGCACAGACGCACAGTTCTTGAGGACAACAGGAGGGACCCCATGAGGCCCATCTGCCTTGTTAGTATTTTGGCCAGTGATGGCAGAAAACACATCAATTAAAGAAATCCTAATGTCAGCCATGAAGAAGTCAGAGGGGGGAAGTGATGGAGGAACAGCACTGGAATAGTCTTAGGTGAAATTGGTGGAAAAAGTCTGAACAAGGAGGACTGCATTATCAGTAGAAAAATTAATTGCTACAGAGCCCGACACTCCCCATTCTCGTATAGTTCTGGTCCCCCTCTTGTTTTAGAAACAACTAGCAGGGATACACGGCGTTGTCCGGGCCAAAAAGGCGAACACTTTAACCCTCTTTGTTCTAGTTCAATCTTTCTTTCAACTCCAGAAAGACCATGTACCTCTTATGCTTTTAAAATGATTATAAGAAGTCCAGGAACTTTCTACTTCAGCTTTCGCAGACTGACGTACAGTATTTGTGCGCACTTGTTTACTATTACAGTTTTTTTTTTTCTATGTGTCCGACTCTGGGCATAGGCTACACAGCCTGCTATCAAGGCCCAGTAGTCCTCCTACATACCATGCACCTCAACATGTCACCACTTCGGCGTTAACACCCACCGTCCATATTGAATACATGCTAGGGCTGTCTCATACAGGGCTGGTGTATTGGTATTAACGGGGGTATTTTTACATGTCGGCGGGTCTTCTGGAAGATCGGTAAAGTCTGCTTTTTATGAAATTCAAATCCTTAAGCTGTTCCCTGCGCCAGTGGGGATTTGAACCTGGGTCCGGTAGGACTGCAAGCCACCTCTCTACCGACTGAGCCACCGCCTCCCCCTTAAATGACCTCGGATGTCAACCTCACATAGCGTATGTCCGACCTGGAGGTCATGTGAGTCTGCAAGCCAAAAATTTGGCCGCTGGGTCCAGTCCTTCGAGCGTGTATTACCGGTGACCTCATATGACCTCCGACAAGTGACCTCAAGTGATCTCGGAGGTCAACCTCACAACAACTTGAGGTCATGTGAGTCTCCACGCAGGGGTACCCGGCGTTGCCTGGGCCAAAAAGGCGAACACTCTACCAGTGACCTCAGTTGACCCATATCTGAATTTTGATCCCCCTGAAACCATCCTTGGGTCACCTTTATTCATAATATATATGGGTCTGGGGTCTCTGTCCCTTGATTTGAGCATGATTGAAGGACAAACAAACAAACAGCGTGGCTCTTTTATTTATATAGATTCCATATATTTGTATTCTTTTAATATTATTAGTTTTTCTTATTTTTACTTTATTTCACATTATACCAAATGTCGCGTAAATTATTAGTTATTTTAGGGAGCCCACTGTAAAGCTTGAGTGGGGAGAACAACTGGACCCTGCTGCCTCCTCGCCCATCCTTCCTTCAAAAGAAAAAGAAAATGACGCTCCTGCATGAAAGACTGAGAATGCCGATTAACTCTAAGTATTTAGAAAATTTCATACACAATGGATGTGAGTATGTAGGTAAATGGGACGTAGGTGGCCGCCGTAATGGCTGAGGGATGCAGGCAAGGAGTTCAGCGGAGCAGTGACCAAAGACATGCGACACTGTAGCGAAAAGACAGATACTGAAATAACTTAGCGAAAGGAAGAGAGTCGATGTGATGAAAAGCCTTTGACAACATCCTGTTTCGATATGCTGTATGTGATGGTACACACACACACACACACACACACACACACACACACACACACACACACACACACACACACACACACATACACACACACATACACACATACACACACACACACACACACACACACACACACACATACACACACACACACACACACACACACACACACACACACACACGAGAGCTGTAGTTCTCACAAGAGAAACTAAACCTTTATGACTTGATAAACAGAAGAAAGAAGACTGACTTAAATGACTGGAAATCAAAGAACATACAAACTGTGAACTGAACTAGTAATGAAAACCATACCATTGTTCCCACCATCTTTGACGAAAACAACTTATTCTTCAGTAGTAACTCTTCGATGTGTCTGATAATTACTTGAGGAAAGATAAGTGTCGTAGGGGAAAAAAAAAACATGCAAATCATCCTGTTCACAAACACGGAGCTATTATGATACTGTGGAGGCTTGTGGTACTATCGTTTCTGGAGAAAAATAATTGAAAAGTCTGTATTACTTCATGCAAAACTAGTCCTACAACGGTTACAAGACGGCGATCCACAACATCCAAACTGCCCAGTTACTTGGCATTTTGACGGTTATATTTTTTGACATAGGAGGTGGTGAGGGGCACAAGCCACAATACGTTCACCTATTTCAACTTTACCATCCCTTAGGAGCGGGTTTCTTTAGCTACGAATCAGCCTTATGTTATTTCTTCATACTTTTTATTTTTTTTTTCAATAATCCGACCCTGTGATTCGCAGTTCCTCGTACGTGCTACAGGTGGCACTATACACCTCCTGATATCACCACTCGGGTGCTAATAACCACCGCCCATACTATGTACATGTTTGGACTATTGCATTCAAGTTGGCTGTGATGGTAGTGGAGGTGTTTTATGACGAGTCACATGGCTTGCGGAGGATCATTCAACCCCTTTAGTACGATAACACTTATTTTCTCAAATGCATGTTACCTCCAGGAGATTTTGTTCAGCCTAGGAAAGACCTCTCGTGCTGAAGGGGTAGATGCAGACTGTTAAGGAAAGCCAAGTCTTCCATCTGTTGTGTGTTCTGCCCCGGTTCAGTGTGGCTTCCCTTCGGTCTGCCTATCCACCACTCTTTCCCTCAACCACCACATCCCATGCAAGAAAGGAGTAGGTGAAAATGGTGATGCAAAATGGTGTGCTGCAGGAAGGTGAGGCGTGGGATGTGTGGCATGTGGACAGGAAAAGAGAATGTTGTAGGCATGTGCGATGACAGAGTAGATTATGTTATTTTTGTTGGGAACTCTGATGATATTATTTTTCCATATTTTTGGACACTCCCCGCCCTAATTAAATCAGTGGTGGATAGGATGTTGATGAAGATGGCGACGACGACGATGATGATTATGATACTGACACGGCCTGTCCAGCATCGGCAAACCGGCCTACTGCAGCTATCCTTCTTCTCTTATGGTCTGTTATTTCTTGGCTGAAAATGTAGATGGCAAATGAGATAAATCTGGTGAGAAGAGAGGCAAAGAGAAAGAATGGCGTGGAACCAAGACAAGAATGTCACGACACACCAAGACAAACCTCCCAGGACCTGACTCTGGCACCAAGCTGTCAGAATAGGTTTCTTCCACTCCACCACCCTGGATTATAAATTGTTTTAAAAAACTTGGTGCGAATGTACTGCATAAAAAAGGGTGGCGTGGGATTAGTGGGAGAGTTAGGGAGAGAGATAGGAAGAGACGAGGAGGAGGAGGAGGAATAGGAGGAGGAGTAAGAGCAAGAAGAAAAGAGGCGGGGGGGGGGGGAAAGCTTAGGAGGACGGTAAGAGAGGGGAGATAAGGGGAATGAATGGGGTAGGGTGTGACAGTGAAGTAGGATAGTAGAGGGTTGAGTGTTGGGATGGAGAAATATGAGGAGAGGAAGTTGGTGAGAGGAGGAAGAAAATAGAGTGGCAGGTAGAGGGAGTAGGGAGTGGTGAGGGAGAGGGGGAAAGGGAGTGGGTGAATGGTAGATGAGGGTGGAGGGGAGTGATGAAACTGTAAGGGCGAGAGAGAAGGAGATAAGAGGGTGGGAGGGAGGCGGGTTATAATGGGGAGAGAGGAAAAACCGTGGTGGAGGTGAAGTGGGGATTCTACAGGAGGATGAAAGGAGGAACGTGAAGAAAGGAAGAAGGGGATGGGGAGAGTGGGGGGCATGAGGAATGTGGGGGAGGGGGGACAGGCGAAAAATAACAAGTGGAAGAGGTAGGAGGTGGGAAAGGAGAAAATAAGGAAAATACGGAGAGAAAATCGGAAGGGGGGGGGAACCAAATAAGAGTAGCGGGATTGGAGAGGGGGGAGGATGGGAGGAATGGAGAACAGGATTGGAAGCTGTGACTGGCTTCCTGATATATAACCACCAGTGGTGTTAAAAGTGCCAGTGTTTAGATAATACACACACCAGACACGGCAGGGCAGGGCAGGGCAACACAGAGAGAGAGAGAGCGAAGAAAGAAAAAGAGAGAGGAGGAGAAAGAGATAGGGAACAGGAAGAAGGAAAGGTATGGGTAAAGACAAGGCAAGGATAGGGTAGAGAAGGACAGGGCAGGGCATGATGGTCATGGTAGGGCAGAACAGGACAGGACAAAAAAGAGCAGGGCAGGGCCAAGTAAGGTAGGGCAGGGCAGACCAGAACAGGGCAGGGCCAAACAGGGTAGGGCAGGGACGGGCAAAGCATGGTGGACAGAGGAAGGTAGGGTGGACAAGGCAGCGTAAGGCAGGGCATGGTAGGTAGAACACGGCAGAGCAGGGCAGGGCAGGGAAAAACAGAGTAGGAAAGAACAGGACAAGGCAGTGTGGTGCAGAACAGGACTGGGTAGGGCAGGACGGAACACAAGATCATCAAACCGCAAAGATTTAAAGGTATCTTTTTATCCATCTATATCAATCAATCATTCATTCATTCAGGCTTATCCTACTGTACTTCTAATCCAGGCCATCTCTCTCTCTCTCTCTCTCTCTCTCTCTCTCTCTCTCTCTCAGGGTGCGTATGTGTCATCAGTTTCAGGGTGCCAGTCAGGACTCGTGCCGTTCCAGTCTAACACTTTCATTCTGACACTTCTCTGACAAACTGTTATCTGAAACTCTGCTTTGACTCCGGGTCTGAATCCCTGCAATATGATAGTTCAATTTTATCACTATTCCACCAAACGTGTGTTTGATATCATTCTATCACTTTTTATTATGGTACAACCAATATAATATAACTTGCCCACTCCTGGCTTTTTATTATGGTACAACCAATATAATATAACTTGCCCACACCTGGCTTTTATTATGGTAAAACCAATATAATATAACTTGCCCACACCTGGCTTTTATTATGGTACAACCAATATATTACAACTTGCCCACACCTGGCTTTTATTATGGTACAACCAATATATTACAACTTGCCCACACCTGGCTTTTATTATGGTACAACCAGTATAATATAACCTGCCCACTCCTCATATTTTATTATAGTACAACCAATATAATATAACCTGCCCACTCCTATGTCAAACACCTCCAATCACCGGTAACGACCCAATCAAGTGACTTCACCTCACACCCTCTCTGTCACCATGACAACCAATTAATGGTGGTGGCTGGGTTATGGCTGCGTGGTGTGGTGCGGTGTGGTGATTGGTGATGTGGTGTGGTGTAGTGTGGTGATTTGTGACGTGGTGCGGTGTTGTGTGGTAGTTAATGGTGGGAGGTTGAGTGGCAATGGTGTGTAGTGGTAGGGTAGTATTGGAAGGTGGTGTGGTGTGGTGTGGTGTGGTGGTGGCAGGGCTCTCTCATTAATTTCTACATCCCTGGTACCCGGACTTGCACCTCCTTTACCTTTGTGTCTCACTTTTGCCTGTTTTGTTTAAGGTTAGTTCCTCTTTCTTTTTGTTTCTTTTCTATTTTATTTGGCCTGGTGCTGTGCTGGGATGTGTGCTGGATTTCTTTTCTACCTGTAAACATTCCACTTGCACACAACATAATAGGAGCCACCACACGCACATCATACCACATAACTGTATACTACCACTTGCACACGACATAATAGGAGCCACCACACGCACATCATACCACATTACTGTATACTACCACATGCACACGACATAAGAGGAAAGGAATGGGACAGAATGTCCCATTCCTTTCCTATTATATGGTGTGCATGTGGTAATGTACAATGCACCGTGATGTGATATGGTGTTGTATGGTGAATGTGTGTGGTTTGGTGTGGTTTAATATAGTAGTAGTAGTAATAGTAATAGTATCTGCAGCGAAAGGGTTAAAGAAGGCCACAGGTAGTCCCTTCAGTTGAAAAAGTCAATGCTGAGGTGTATAAAATTGCCCGGTAGTAGCAAGACTAAAACAAAATATGTCATCTATCGGAAGGGTAAGATAACGCGTATTTATAGTTTATTCTTTCTAACAGAGGGAAACTGTATTCCTATATATATATATATATATATATATATATATATATATATATATATATATATATATATATATATATATACCCTACAGAGAGAGAGAGAGAGAGAGAGAGAGAGAGAGAGAGAGAGGAGTTAATGCCGTTTTTGGAGTTGTTGCCCCAGTCTCACCTAATCGTTAACCTGGTGAACTGCTGGCTGAAATTTCCCATTACTGCAGTACATCCTCCTTTCTGGGGACAGGGAGGGGGTTATGGACACTTGTACAGTATAGTGGGCAACGAATCCACCCGATTGTACCGGTGCCACCACATGAAGGCAACCATCTGCAGCAACAACACTGGTCGTATAAATTATAGACACACTACCCATTTCTATCTTATTTTTGTTACCTTCATATTATTTTATGTTGTAAAAATTACAAACGAACTACTCCATTATCAACGATGAGGCATTATTCAGGTTTACTGTTGCTTCCTTCAGATTATTTTACTGAACTTGTGAAGGATGTTTAGTAATGAAGAGCTTAAGTGTACACTTAACTCTAAGAGTTTGTACAATCTTTTCCAAGATAAACTGAAACTGTCTGCAGACAGCATGCATAAGACAGCTTACTAGTTACGTCCACGGGATGCAAATTTTAAACAAATAGATTATTAAGTTACTGGGTTATCATTTATTTTAAGAAAAAAAAATGGTAAGAGTGCTGGCACTGCAGTGCCGGTATTTTTCCATTGAATATACGGTATATGATTTTTCGTGAAGATTTTTCAGATGCTCTCTAATCGAATGTTTTCTCATAAACCGAATAAATTCCCCTGGAGTTAGCAAAAAAAAAAAAAAAAAAAAAATCATGGCAGTCTGGTGATTTGAACGTCCCAGTAGGAATGACGGCCTTGCCTTGGTTCGATCTCCGAGAGATGACTGTAGGTTTGTGGATGCTGTAGTGCCATCAGGGGCAGTAGGCTGATCATGTACCATTACAGGTACTGGACTAAGGTAACTTTACCTCATACCGCTGTACCTCAGTGGGGATAACATGGGATTGCCTTTTACCGCTTTGCATCCTCAGTGGATTTAAATGCAGCACCTTTAAAACACACATTTTCTTTAATACCGAGCATACAGCATAAACTTATCAAATCACCGGACGCACAGTTTTATATATGCAATAACATCAGGACACTGTTTGTCTAGCCATTATGAAACTCTTACATACTAGTCCAAAAAGTTTGCCGAGTTCAGATGATGACGTCACTGAGTATCGAAATTGTTCATTGTTCATTAACCCGCCCCGTCTCGACCACTTTTCCACCACTGATTCCCCCCAATCCCGACCATTTTTGGAAAAAAATTTTTTGGGCTCAAACCTCCGCTTTTGGTGAGAAACAACAAAAAATCATAGAGAAATCGCTCACCTGAGGTTTAAATTACTCGATACAGGTAGCAGTACCTCCTCACCTTACTGTGTTTTCTATTAGGCTGGCTCCAAAGAAAACGAGTTCTATGGGAGGGTAACCATTCCACACCACTCATAAACGGTATTTATTTATTTATTTGGTACGAATTTATATGTAGTACGAGAGTATATTGGTTTTCACACAGTAATATAGGCAATATAAGCATTGTTTCACTCACAAAACACATCAACATAACTGACCTTTTTTGGCGACATTACCTGATCGTCATTTCTCACTGTTTCTTCCTCTAATGCTATGTAAAGTTTGTTCTCCACATTGTCATCGATTGGGGAATCACTCTGGCCCTGAATTTCGTACCGTGGCACAACATGTCTTTACTGGCCATGTCACTGGTAACAGGTGAATTGCCGAGACACTGGCGTGCGGGGGGGGGGGAGGTCATGCTGGGTAAGGCATTGTTCCTGCCTGGCATCTTGTAGAGGAAGGTGTCCTGTGCATACATACCAAAAATCACTCGCAAAAATTGAAAATTGTTCAAATTAGGGACCTTGCAATTGATTTGCGTTTATGTACATCAACGGGATTGGCAGTGACAAAACGTGTGGACGTTCATTCACGTCAATGGGATGCGGGGGGTTAATATATTTCTACGAAATTAACAGATATCTATTTCCATATCATTCACACCAAACACTTTTATTTAGTTTAGGAAAGACCTCTGTCAATAAGCTTTAAAAACAGCGTCAGCAACTCATGTAGTCAGAGGACGCATTGCCACTGAAGCTATCAAAAGCATTTATTTGGCATAAAAGACACCTTCCGGTCTCAGGGGTCGGATGTCACTATTTTTTATCAGCTAGTACTCGTATGACACCCACTGCAGGACCAAACCTTCTCCTAGCATTGTAAGTGATGGCCGGTTGATACCATTTTTCATGCTGGGAAAGTACAAATCAGAAAGGACGTCTAATGTGTGTGTGTGTGTGTGTGTGTGTGTGTGTGTGTGTGTGTGTGTCATCATTCTGAATGGGCGTGATGTGATCACAACTGTGATGGTAAGGTATATGCAAGGACATACCACCAGCATTGTTGAATGCCCTCCTCAGCTGGATTTGACCCCACACAAACGTGATATCCACTGGGTTACAGAGGCTCCTGAGGATTAGTTACACAGAATTGAAATTATTCTGGCCATTAAAATATTCGTAAGTGTTATAAATAGGTGGTACTAAATAGGCATTAAATATACATCACATAAAGTATACTGCTGCAATTATATATCTGACATTGAAAAATCATTTGTTACAGTATCATCATCGTCATCATCATCAACAAGAGAACACCACCACCGCCACCACCACCACTAAAGGGAATCCAGTGTAAGTCTGTTCCTTGGACATTGGATTGTACAGTCGGTCTTAAAAGTGACGGCAGAGTATCCAGAAGATTTTGGTCAGCGATAATGCACATACTCTTTCTTATATCTTTACATGGTGAAACTTGTTCTGTAAATTGTTACAGAAGCAGGAAGTAATTTTTTTTTAAATAACAAAACAGAGGAAGGAAAAACAAATGAATATAAAAAAAACAAATCCACACACCAGATTACTGGTGTCCTCTGTTCATAAAATATCTGTAACAGTTAGGCTTGAACAGCTGCAGGTTGAAGTTTGGAGGGAAACAACTCTGGGGAAGCGAGTTCCAGAGAGATGCAGTTCGGGGGATGAAAGTAATCTGATAAGCAGAAGTTCTGCAGTATGGCTGGGTGACATTCCAGTCATGAGTGCTACCAGATGCCCGTGTAGCACGAGGGAAAGCATGGAGAGGTGGTACCATGGATGCAACTTCGTCTGAGCATTTGCTATAGAAATATCTGTAAAATAATGCGAGGCAACTTTCCTTCTTACTTGTAGGGGAGGTAGTTTATTAGTAACACAAGGGTTATTAACAATTCTAACAGTTCTGAATTTTGTCTAGTTGTTTTAATGCAAACCTCTACACATCCATCCCACAAGGGTGAGCAGTATTCAGGCTGAGAGTGCACAGTGACTTTTATAAATTATAGCTAACTGCTCGTCAGTGAAGAAGTTACGGACTCTGTACAATAATCCAAGTTTCTTTGAGGCAGTTTTAGCAACTGATCTGACATGAGAGGTTAAGTGAGACACCGAGAATTTCAATACTTTTGGAAATGGGAATATTTGTAGCATTTAAGGTAATATACGATTCTGGCAATACCTATCTATTAATAGAGTGTATATATTTAGTTTTACTAACATTATAGAAGACAAGGTTATTTTGTCCCTATTCACTGATCGTGGACAAGTCTTGATTTAAAGAGATGGCTGTACTGAGTTGAGAGTTAGAGATATCAGACTTTGTAAATGGGTGTCTGAGTGTGAATGAACTATGAAGTGTTGAGTCATCTGCATATGAATTGATGGGATTGTGGGTGACAGATAAGAGATCATTAGTATGAACGAGGAACGGGGTTGGTGCCAGAACTAATCCCTGCTGCACCCCGGCGTTAAATGAGTGGAAATTGGAATATACATCATCTACTTATACTCTTATTTTTCGGTTCCTGAGATATGAGGAAATCAAAGGAACAAAAGAGTTTAGTCCATAGCAAGGGAGTTTGGACAACAGGGAACGGTGCCACACTCTGTCAAAAGCTTTAGAAATATCCAGGGCTACTGCATGAGTTTCTCCATGTAGGTCAACTGATTGAGGGATGGTATGAGTCAGGATATTTTGTATGTCAATGGTGGATCTTTCTTGGCGAAAACCATATTGTTTGTCACTAACTAAGTTGTTGGATTCAAGATGTTTAACAATGTGCTTTTTAATTACAGTTTCAAACACCGTACCAAGAGAAGATGTGACAGCTATTGGTCTGTAATCAGAGGGGTCAGAGGAACTTCCTTTCTTTGGAACTGGGTGGATTTGGCTTCTTTGCATGAATTAGGGAATAAAGAAGTACGTATGCATAGTCTGAATAATCTAGCAAGAACAGAGGCTAGTTCTGGGGAAGACTTTTTCAAAATGTTAGAATACCGGTATATCTTACAATTGTAGGAAGCTGTTTGTCAGATACGATAGTAGGAAATCCTAAATGGAAGTAACTGAAATATCAAAACTATCACTGAGGGACAGTCAGGAATAATTTGCGGAGTTCAAATCTAGTCTGGTAACAAGCAATAATATTTTAGTATCGTAAGACTGAAAAGAAAAAGAGCTTCAATAAACAGTTAAAACCAGTCATTATTATTCTAAAATAATTTCCTTTACAATCTATCTATCTGTCTATTACCAGACGCCCTAATCCCGTAAGAGGTGGCCACAAACAAATCGCCTCCATGTCGCCCTGTCCCCTGCCCTGCTCCCAGCTCACACCCGTCTCTCTCATTTACCTCTCCACTCCATCTCTCCAACTCATCCTTGGCCTTCCCCTCCCTCTCCCCCCTCCACCTCACTCACATACACTCTCCTCGTCAGTCTCTCACTCTCCATCCTCTCAACATGGCCAACCACTTCAGTGTGTTTCTCCTAACGCTTCCTATCAAATCCACATCCACACACCAACACTCCTTCACTTTCTCATTTGTCGGTTTGTCTCTCCATGTGACTCCACATGCACCTCTCAAATAACTCGTCTGAGAATAATTTTCTTTAGGAAATACGACAGAATGCGGGAAGGCGGCGTAAGTTCCTAGGCTATTTCAAATGGTTCGATCAACAAGCACTGAAGGAGAACTTTTAGTAAAAAATGTACCGTACAGTTATTACACTGCAATTGGCTGGTTTTCCATTACGCCAAATCTCTGGAATATTTAACATAAGCCAGAGGATCATCAGAGCATGAAATGGAAAGACAGAATCTCGAAAATTTGCCAAAAGTCGGAGCTCCTTGGAGAATGCCAACTTGTGTCATAGCCTATTATCCTCAGTGCATTAACGACTGGCAACAGTAATAAAATGCAGAGGTACATAAACAAATCACTGATTTCAAAATTTCCAAATCAGCTTTTTCAGTTAAACAGGACAGCGGTTTATATGAAATGAAATATGTTACAGATGATAAGATATATATATATATATATATATATATATATATATATATATATATATATATATATATATATATATATATATATATATATATATATATATATATATATATATATATATATATAGCTAAAAGTATATGCTTTAGGATTGCACGAGTTTATAAACCCATGTTTTGGTCGCCATAATTGCTTATTGTAAGAGAAAAGGGTAACATCTGTCATACCTCCTTATACTTGAAAATAATTTTGCATCCATCTATATCCATAAAAGAGGCGCGTTGTTTGTTTGTTTGTTTGTCCTTCAATCACGCCCAAACCAAGGTCAGAGACCCCCAGACCCATATATATATATTCTGAATCAGGTTGATCCAAGAATGATTTTAGGGCGGTCAAAATTCAGATCTGGGTCATTTGAGGTCACTATAGTTTTCGCTTTTTTTTTTTTTGGGGGGGGGGCAACGCCGGGTACCCCTTCAGCCGAATTTCTAGCATGGAGACTCACATGGTCTCCAGTTCAGACATAGGCTATGTGAGGTTCGCCTCCGAGGTCATTTGAGGTCACCGGTAATAGTAAACAAGTGCACACCAATATTGTGAGTTAGTCTGCGATTGCTGAAATAGAAAGTTCCTGGACCTCTTATAACCCCTCTTCAAAGGAATAAATGGTGCATGGTCTTATTGGAGTAGAAAGAAAGATTGAACTAGAACAGATAGGATCAGAGTGTACGCCTTTTTGGCCCGGGCAACGCCGATCATCCCTGCTAGTTGGGGATAAAGTAGCTATTTATAATCATTATAAGCGAGGGAAAGACGAAGAATAAAAGGCAGAATGGTCTTGCTGCTTCAGCAAGTAGGGTATTATTACTAAAAATAATTTCATTGTTGTGGCATCCATGTCGCTAACACCATAGCATTTGAAAACAGGGTAGTGTACAGTGCATACTGCAGTCACAAGAATTTTCCTTAACTGGTCTTCGAAACTGGAGCATATGTATTTGAAATCGTGAGAAGAAAATGCATCAGGAACACTGAGTTATACTGCCTGCAGTGCGGGGAGTAATACATTACAATTCATTCCAATTGGGAAACGTACTTAAATGTTAACTTCTCATGTATTATTGCCTCATGATATTCATTTTACATGATTCTTAGTGTGATGTTACATTTGATATGACGTGATGAAGGCACGTAATTTTTCTTTTATGTTGTTCACTAAGTTTTCATTGAACGTATGGCAGTGCAGAGTGACCACAGTAATCCATCATTTCTTGGGGCGACTGTACCAGCCAGTCTAAGCGTACAGACGATGTTCACCAGTACATCTTGTTCTCTGTCTGTCCTTTCCACTCACTTCTGTGTCATTAGTTAATAAGTCTAATTCAGAACGTAAATACCAGGTTTTGGTTATTGCGACAGTCAGACTGGTGGACACAGTCTGTTTCCCTGGTTCCTGTTCACACATCAGTATAACTAAGTAACGTGGACTGTCGCTGGACGTGTTCTGAGGGATTATTAAGAGTTACGGAAGAACTGATTTTCTGTCTTAATGACCCTCGAGTACTTGATAGGCATTGATAATTGTTTTGTATACGTAGGTGCTATAAAGTGAAGGGATCACACACCAAGCAGGCTAAATTCGGTTCGTACCGTAACTGGTCTGAAGCCGAACAGAACATGTGGGCATTAACATGATGGTTGTTTTGGTGTCCAATGACTTTGTGCGCCTTTTATGGCGAATTCTCGCCCCCCCCCCCTTTTTTGTGTGTGTGTTTCTTTTTACAGTTTTGGGTCCCTACAACAATTTACAGGTATTAATCCCAAATTAGAGAAATATTTTACGTGATACCGGGCCCAGGTACATGCATAATGAGTTTCAGACTATATCTCTTAAAAATAATGGCGTGTGGACGTGGTCACGAGCATTGGTAAGAAGAACAAGGAGGACATCACCACCAATACTAGGATATAACGAAAAAACCTTATGGCTTACGTAATTACTACTGCATATTCTGTTGGATATTCCCTATGGGGTGGGACCAAGAATTCGAAGGTTTGAAATGTGTGTGATCCATTGTGTGGTTAATGTCTATTGCACAGAGTTGATAGTTGTCGTACTTTTGCATTTCTCTATCCAATTTTTGGATCCCACTTACTTCATGTTTAAGATGGAATTAGGCCGATGATGATGATGATAAGGAGGAGGAGGACAACGACGAGGAGGAAGAGGAGGAAAGTATTATCGTGGGTTTGATCGCAGTTGTTATAGGGAACAGTTGGTGCATTTAACACCGATATCGTCATGTTCACTGCTCTCCCGTATGGCCTCAAACGTCGTTAATAACACTTCCACTAATCCCGCAACACCAAACGTGATATCTGCAGCGGACGGCAGAATACAGTGGGTATTAGTGTCTGGGTGTCAGGTAACATGTGAAGGCTGCAAGGGAACAGTTTTCTGTTCTTGTGTCATGGGTGGACTACTGAACCTCAAGAAAGGCCTTCCTAGCAAACTGTATGTCACGAGAAGATTACAAAACACACACACACACACACACACACACACACACACACACACACACACACACATTCACACAAGATGATGACTTAAAGGGTGAATTTTTGCATATATTCATTTGTCAGAGTTTATTAGTTTCAAATAGTGTAATCCAAAATGCATACACTTTTCCATTTGTTAGTGACAGGGGTGTTCGTAATATATATTTTTTCTATCTCTTTCCCTATAGCTGCATAAATAACCCCTCGTCGTCCCCACGTCCCTGGTTTTGGCAATGGTTGAACTAATGCCCAATATCCATTCTGACAGCACTCATTTCCGGCTCACATTGTCATCCCAGTATTACACTGTACCGAATCCGGGGGTCGGAAGCGCTTGCTAATCCTCTAACAGGCGGGGATAACAATATCCCCCCTTTTTCCCTTTCATTATTTGCTGCGAGATTGACGATCCATTTAAAGTGTTATATTGGTGCTTGTGTTGGTGATGATGGTGGTTCGATTCTGCATCGCTCTTTGTGATGTGTTAGTGTTGTAGGTTGTGAAGCGGTATATTTCGTCTGCCTAACTTGATGTTCTTCGCCTTTTTTTTTTTTTTTTTTTCTTTTCTTTTTTTACTTAACATCAGTATGAGACAATAATACGGCAATACATAATTTCAGTAACACTTATTTGTAACAAGGATGATATTCTGGTGTTAACATGCGGGAGGCGGTGGCTGAATCGGTAGAGAAGCGGCCTGCAGTCCTAATGGTCCCAGGATCGAATCCCGGCTGGGACAGGGAACAGTTTAAGGATTTGACTTTCCTAAAAAGCAGACTTTCCTCATCTACCAGATGACCCGCCGACATGTAAAAATACCCCGCTAATACCAATACACCAATCCTATATGAGCCAGCCTTAGCATGTATCCAATATGGATGGTGGGTTTTAGCGCCGAAGTGGTGACATGTGGAGGTGTAGGAGGACTACTGGCCCTTGGGACAGGTCGCTGCCCCCGAGAAATAGGCCCTGAAGCCTTTGCCCAGAGTCGGACACATTAAAAAAAATATATATACATATTGTCACTGCACAGCATTAATACTGAAGAAATAGCCATGTTAAACCAAGTTAAATATAATATAGAACCACAAACTCACCCACCACGTTACGGTGGTTCACACTGGGGGTTGGGGTCTAAAACAGGGATAATGTAACCTCTTGGAGTCCTGACACATCCTTTAATTTACTGTTGCTGCAACTACTAGATCACTTTACTGAACTTGGAATTAACGTCTCGTTTTGAGGGGGTTTGTTAACCCCTTCAATCCGGTGACATGTTGTGTTGATTACCCGCCCCTCCACCCCCCCAGGGGGTCAGGGACGGGTATTGTTTTCACTCGGTTTGTCTGTTTGTTTGTCTGTTTGTCTGTCAGTCTCTTAACAACTTTGCGCGAATACTACTTGTGCAGTTTTGACTAAACTTCCAGGGATGATGGGCCATGACCTTCTGATCCCCTGATTAAATTCTGGGCCAAACTGGGACAAATCCCGGGATGTAAGACCAAAAAATGTAAAAAAAATAAAATAAAAAACGAGGATTGGGTAATAATCGTTTTTTCTCCATAACTCCTTTCAAATCCGTCATATCAACATGAAACCAAATCTGCATCCTATAACATGCCTCATTACATCAGGGGGGTCACCCCCCAGTTGCCGGTAGGGGGGTCAATGTCAGGTGGGTCGGGTCTAAAATTTCAAATGCGCCTGAAATCGTCAATTATCACCCGATTTACTACAAATTGGATATGTGACATCTTTGACTAGATATCCTGTTGTGTTTATACGTCAGCATTAAAATGACTGTCGGGGACGGGTTTGCTGTGCCTTGGCACCACATCTTGTTTAGTCTTACTCTCTTTTTTTTTTCTATTAATGTGATTTAATTAATTTCAAAAGATAATCGACTAACCGGAAAAGTGTGATAAATCTTTCACCAATCCGTTCCGTGCTGTGAAGGTCTCAAAAAAGAAATAGAATCGTCTGGGAGATTTAACCCTTCTCGTTCGAAAGATCTCCCCTTTGCCGAATAAAAACACTCTGTTGAGAGCAAGGAAAAGCTTTTAAAAAGTCACCCCTAATGTCCCTTTTATCTTTCTTTCTCCTTTTGTTTCTGTTCACCTTATGATAGATTTCTCAGTCTAGAGGAGTTACTGTTTTATTTAAGCCCTTCAGTGAGAGAGACATATCGTAAATTGATTCACATCACGTGGCAGCGGCAACAAGAAGCTAAATGGACATCAGCCACAATGACGAGGTAACCCACTGAACCGCGGAACGCCTTTATTATTTGTTGTTATTTCCTGTTTATTTTATTTATGTTCGGACAAAGGTGTCCGATGCAGCTTTGACGAATCCCACTAAATACGACAAAACTGTCTTAAGCTGAATATAATTATCTGGGGGGCAGCAGCAACAATGCAGTGAAACGGTCGTTAGTCGAATGGAAAAATTTAGTTTCATCGCAACACTGTGTACGTCAGGAGTTTATGAGTGCTCAGACCACTGATCTAATACTTTCAGTCCCTTGACGTACACTGTATTTTACTCCATCTACCACCAGACAAACTCACTGATATTCTTCATCTCAAGTAACAGGGAGTTGATTAAGGCTAAGATATGTTTAACACCTTCAGTTAAAAATGACTCGCCTCTGCTTAATAACATTCGTCGAGTGGCTAACTACTTAAAACTAAAATAGTTTCCTCGAACTGCAAAAACAGATGACTCATTATAAACTGTACAATGCAACAACACATCCGTTTAATCCTATTCAAAACACAGAAGCTCATTCCTCTTGTATTTACTGTACCAAATAGATTATTTTATGCCACACAGGAAGTAAAGGGATTGAATAAAGCTGCATATAACCGTCTGGGAGTAGTAGGGAAAAAATATAAAAAAGGCGTCATAGTTGTGAATTCGGTGAGCCAGTTAACGCTGATGAAGTATATTAAAATCTTATTTGCTTCTATCAGACCACTTGACTCAACTGCGGAGAGAATTTTTGAAGTGGAGGAATTAAATATGGCCTCACGAACTCTTTTATTAATAGTCTTCCGTTCAGGTTGATTGAAATACCAAGAATTATGTTTTATAATACTGAAAATAAATTCTTTCACTCTCATCTCCCTTTTTGTTGTTGTTGTTGTTGTGGTTGTGGTTTTTCTTCTTCTTCTTCTTCTTCTTCTTAGTAGTAGTAGTAGTAGCAGTAGTAGTATCATTATTATTACTATTATTATTATTATTCTAGTTGTAACTATTATTATTACTACTATTTCTTCTCGTGTGGTTTATTAGCAACACATCATCTTCTCCTCCCTCCGTATTTCAGATTAATCTGTCCATCTTTATGTTTCTTTCCTTCTGCATCATCAGTCACTGCTGTCTTTGTCTCCCTTTTATATCATCCTCTTCTTTGTTCTTTACTTCCTCTTCCTACAGGTATTTGGAACAATTATTCAGCTCTTTCCTCCTTCCAGCAAGGAGAGGGTGACGGACAAATAGGTTATATGTGAATTTTGTTCTGTTGTTGATGCTGTTGTCACCTTGACCACACCTGAACCTGAACCCAGAAGACTACAGTCTGAAAAATATCCTTCTGCTGCTGTTTACCATCCTCCTATTGAAAGGAGAGAGTTGAGGGACGATAACTGGGCAGTGGAGTCGTCGAGCTATGTAAGTGTCACCACGTGAAGGTGTCGCTTTCCAGCCCATCAGTCTGTTTTGAGAATATAATGAGCAATCAATACTGAAGGATAAAATGAAAGACAATAATTGTGTGGTGTCAGGCCCAACAATCCCCATCTGAAAGTAGTTATTTTATTTTCAACCGTTTTCAAGTTATAGCCCTCTGAAAATCCGTGATCTTGCGTTTGACTTTTCGAGGTCACTCAAGGTCAAAGGTCATGGTGCCAAATGAAAGCCTATATGAGACCTCCTATATCTTGATAATAGTAAATATCTATCTGCAACTAGTTTCGAGTTATAGCCCCCTGAATATCCGTGACCTTGAGTTTGACCTTTCAAGATCGCTCAGGGTCAAAGGTCTTGGTGCCAAGAGAAAGCCATATGGGAGTTCCTGTATGCTGATGATAGTAAATATCTCTATCTTCAACCGGTTTCAAGATATAGCCCTCGGAAAATCTTGATTTTGACGTCTCAGAGTCATTCTATTACCTCCAATATTTAATTACTTTCCTTGGGGACCAGTGTCCACACATCCTGGAAATTACATGAAATTGATTTTAGCCGTTTTTCCGTAATGTTGCTAAAAAACAAAGAAACGACCAAAAACAATACCTCGCCTGACTCCGTCCGGGCAAGGTAAAAATGCAGAAATTACTAAACTAAGAAAAAGCACTTCTCGGACTTCTACTAAATGAAACATGTAAACAGAAGATTAATAGCGAAGAATGGAGAAAGAAACCCTGAAGCGATGTTAACAAATAATTAGATTATATTTGTATGAGCGCACTTATAAAAGAAAGAGCAGGAAGGCAAGTTTGAAAGAAAGGCTTTAATAAGA
>NC_137062.1:9779730-9845288 GCF_032717465.1 Coenobita brevimanus | reverse complement strand
CACTGGTGTTATGGACGAGCATGTGTGTGTGTGTGTGTGTGTGTGTGTGTGTGTGTGTGTGTTTTCGCAAGAAGAGGGTGTTAAATTTTAAACGCTCGCCAGGTATAATCCTTCACTCCCAGTCTCTTTTGTTGTGACACACACACACACACACACACACACACACACACACACACACACACACACACACACACACACACACACACACACACACACACACAGGGAGAGAGAGGAAAAGAAGAGAAAACCAAAAAACAAAAACAAATAATAATTAACCGGTTTCATATAGCCTACACAAACCACACACATCTTGTGGTGCTGTCCAGGTGGTTTGGTCCTAATCCAAACACAGTGTTACTAATGATACACTTTTAAGCAGAAGGTTGTTTTGTGTTTGTTTATTTGATAATTTACTTGTATGACTTGTAACCGATACAACATCTGGATGAAAAAACTGATCATATAATAAATGATGTGAACTAAGAAATTAGAAAATTTATTATACAAATAATGATGGAAATGAGGTACTCATATAGAGGGATGGTCAACTTAGGAAAAAAATTACGCTTTCCAACCCATAGTAGACAGATTATGCCATTCTCTCTCTCTCTCTCCCTCTCTCTCTCTCTCTGTCAAAGCGCCGCCTAATAGGATACTTAACTGGGCCATTTAATCAACTTAGTACGCTGTCAATTTTTTGTCTTGACAAAGGTAGCCGACTTTACTTAATCTACGTAAATCTCAAGACAACATTATGGTTGGAAATACTTTTTATCTGATCAGTACCAAAACCGTTCGTATATTTTTTGCTGCCGCAAATACATTATTTGTCTGACTAGGACCTCCCGAAATGATAACAATAAGCTTCTTTAACCCTTGTCAGAGGAAGTATGCCTCTCTCTCACTCTCTCTGGTTAATGTAGTTTTTTAATCACTGAGAAGATGGCTGTTGTTTAACAGTAGTTTAGTCACTATCAGCATTTATCAGTATAACCCTCGTCGTCATCACCGACTTTCATCATCAATTCCTTGTCAGATGTTTAAGGGTTTCTCTCCTCCTACCCGCTCTGAATGGAACTGCTGTCGTCATGACCATCACCATTATCACTTAAAATTTCCCACACCGCTTTGGGAAGTTTCCTTATGTTTGCAATATTATTATTAGCTTACTTACCTTAACTGTGCAATATTTCAAAGGCTATTTGGCCTTGAGCATTCAAATTTGGTCAGCTTAATCGCACAGCCGTCCTCTTCGTTTGCTCATATATGGTGGATCGTCAATCAGATCTCCAGATGTTATTCGGAACAGAAAAGTGAGTCAGCCACGCTATCTCCTAAACCCTTAAGCTAGGAAGCTGAAATTTTACTGCCAAGTAGCCTTAAGGTGGACGCAGCGGAGAAAAGAGCATGGTTCCAAACGACTGATTACTGTCTGAGATCGCCTGAGGTGAAATATTGGGTCTGGATACTCTGGATGTCGCCTAATTATCCAAGAAGGATTAAAACTAGAGGCACCAAACCTTCTGGACTTGTAGACCGTGGTGACGTAAGGTGACATGTACAAGATCAGTGACTTTGTCCTGAACGTCTCTTTATAGCTCGACTTCTAGTAGGCAATGGCTGTCGGAAGCTTTCTTTACCAAAATTTTTATTAGACAGTTTTACGGTGTTGTTGTTATCATCACCGTCATAATTCACCTGACGGAACTGGGATATTCCCTTTTTCAGTACTAGGTCGTGGATGCATGAAATTCAATGAGCTTGGTTACTGACGAAATCAAATTACCAACCTGAGTGCACTAAGCCAGCTGAAACGAGTCACAGATCTTCGTAGTGTTAGATCAGTCTCACTCTATATTATAGGTGCTGAGGGGTAAATGATCCACAGGGCAGAGGAATATCATTTATTGTCAAAGGAGAAGTGACCTGCCCCCACCCAATTCTTCAAGCATGGATGTAGATGTGGAAGGCTCTTCAAGTGTACTGAGAAATGCATGTGATATTTTTATCTGCGGCGAAGCCTACCGCTATACAATTGGTACACCTTTTGGATTTTTTTTTTTTTTTTTGTCTCTTTCTGGAAAGTTCGAACATCTGCTACTGAAGAGTTTTGGGCCATGTTCTTGTGAGATTAGCTGTTACGTCACCTGACGCATCAGCTGACTATTAGTTGGTTTTCAGCTTCAGCAATAAGGAGGCATTGTAGCCACTTTTCTCTGAAGAACCATGTTGTTCAGCATGAAATTTTGTGTTCATTTGGCTTGTTACCTGTTCCATCAACTGGTGTGTCAGCTGATTATTTAGCAGTTTTCAATATTCACCATAAAGAAGCATTTCATTAAAACAATTTCATATATTCAACTAGTTTCTTTTTTTTTTTTTTCGGGGAGTTGCTGCAGGCAGCAGATCTATGAAGACAGTCTCTTCTTGTTAATGAACAAAACTGTTTAGAGGCAGCAATAACTGAACTGAAAACACATTATCATTGTGGAGGGGTTACAGGAGATGGTTTGCAGTCATTTTACTGTGGTGGACGTCCCGTAAGTTACCTGAATCGTCTGGTGATCGAAACAATAATATATAAACAGCGTAATTATTGGGATGAAGTTAAAGGAGATTTCTTCTAATAACTTCATTGCGAGGTATCTAACTCAAGATGAATAAATCGTCTGATGGCAACAGCAATATAACAAGACGACATTGTATTGATAGGAAAAGTGAATTGTACTTTTACCTCCTTCACTACGAGGAATTTCCCCAATGTTCAGTAAAACCATCAAGAGGTTAAAAATATATTTTAAGAGAGAGAGAGAGAGAGAGAGAGAGAGAGAGAGAGAGAGAGAGAGAGAGAGAGAGAGAGAGAGAGACTTGGAGTGTTGGCAACACTGATGTTTCTTGGTCCAACAGATCTGGTAGTAGTTACTTAAGCCATTGCAGAACAGAGAGGTAATTCACGCTCCTATACATGTACCGTTGCGGACAATAATATCGTTCTAGTTTTTAGTAAGATAATTATTTATCTCTTTTATAGCATATTGAATAGCATGTTGGGACTGAATGTGGCACCACTGTGGTTCGAAAGTCAGTGTTCATTGCATTTTATTGACCATGATGAATTGTATCAATACACAGAGTGGTTTTTATATTGGCTTCCATCATATTGTGTGTTGCCTGGGTGGCTCAGTTTGCATTTTTTGGGGGGGCTGGGGGGGGGGAAAGATTCCATTTTAGCTATTGAATGAAATTAGTAATCGCCAAAGAATGCAGGCAAGGTATAGAAAAATAAACACTGCAAAGCAGGGCAGGGATTACGGAAAGTATAAACTGCTGCAGGATGGACGCTGGTCACTCTGTCAGAGCCGTCACCATAACAAATGTAAATAGGGCTGTGTACTACATGGACCAGTATATTATGCCTGCCTCTGTACTTCAGTCAGTAATGTGCAAAAACGTACCGTAAGTAGCAGAAGGTAAAGCTTCACACGAAAATAGCGCAAGATCGGGCCAGGTCCAGGCAGGAAAAGTTTGCATATTTGATTTTCATTAGTCTTAACTTACTACCAAGAAATACTCACCGAAATGTCATAAAACGCTATTACCTTCACACAAGTTCATAGTGAGAGAACCCTACCATGTATTCAGCACTGACGTGTAATATTAGTGCAATAATGGTCACAAAAGGGTATGTGGCATGCAGGGAAAGGATTGTCAAGTCCACGCCCATAGTCATGCAGAAAATGTTATAAGAAATTTTAATATTAAGGATCAAACTGGTGCCGTAATTTCCACGAAACTGGAAGATCAGCTTTATAGGTAGCAACGGCACCTTCGTGGGCATTGTTTTTTTCAATAACATATGCTATTACATAGTTTAAAAAAACACACACACACAAAATATAACAAAACTATGGTTCATTACACTGGCTTCCCGTTATTTCCTTGTCATAAATATCTGCTTTTATGTTCTCCATTTTGCATTTAACCAGTCAACCTTTAGTGCGATGCTGCTGCCCTGCACTACCCTGCCCTTCACTGTCCTTTCCTGTTATGCCCTGCAATCATATCATCCCATTTTTCTGCTCATTGTATCTGTCTTTTCCTTTTTCCTTCTTGCTCTTTCCCTCTTGCCCTGTCCTACACTGTCCTGTCTTTCCGTGATCTGCGTGCCTGGTCTGGGTATTATCGAGGCATTGGCAATAAGCTCTTGATGGCACTGGAAGGTATAAATCGCTAAGCCAGGCACAGCTTTCAGTTCGCTTCGTTATCTCTCTCCCCCCCACCGTCCAGATGTCGCTGCTATCATTTTTTCATCCCCCTTCCTCTTGTTCCTTGTTTATTCTCCTTAGTTTCTCCTTCCCCACCTCCTCTCTCTCCTACCTTATCTCACCTCTCCTTTACCCACCGCTCTCCTCAAACCCTCTCTCTCCCCATCCTCACACTCTCCTCATCCCCCCACTCTCCCAGTCCCCCCTCCTTTTCTTCACCTTCTCCCCTCCTGTTCCTTTTTCATCCTTATCCCTCCTCTCTATTCCGACAATCTCTGTCCCTTTCCTCCCAGCCCGTCTCTTACCCTCTACTCCATTGTTTCTTACTCTCTACTCCACTGTCTCTGCCTCGTTTCTCCTTGCCGTCTCATTTTTCCCTTCCCTCTGCTTTCACTAAGTTTTCTCCCACCTTCACCATACTACGCACGCAACTCCTTCTGCTTCTTCCCAACCACACCCATTTCCCTCTACCCATCCTACTCATGTCTCTCCTCCACTCATACCCTGACATCCCCTCCCCTTCCTCGCAGCGCTCAACCAGTTCCAGTCCCCCTTCTGTCATCTCACTGGCCCATTCTTACCCCTTCTCTCCCCTTTTTTTTCGTCTTCCTCTCTTCTTCCTCCTCTCTTCCAGGCCTTCTCCTCCTCCTCCTCCTCCTTCTTCTCTTTCTCTTCCACGTTCTCTTCTCTTGTCATCTCTTCCTCTCCCACCTTTTCATCACTAATCCCACTCCATTCTGTTCATGCGTAACTTTGACATCAGAATTTTATCAGCCAATGTGGCTGAGTGGAAGAGGCCTATTCTGTATGCCATTCGGCCCGGGATCAGGACCCGTGAGGTTTATCTTGGTATATCTTGACATTCCTTTCTCAGTTATCAAGCCATCCCTTCCTTTTTCTTTTTTTCTCTTTTGATTTCCCTCATTGACAGGGGCGCCGAGAGAATTGAAATGTACCGGGGCAGGACTAGTTTGGGGCCCCCGCCCCTGCAGTAGGTAAAGGTAGAGGTGGAGGTGTACGCTATATGCATATGTAACATAATTTTTTTATTGCTTCAACAACTTAGAAATACATTCAAATGAACTGTTGACCAGACACAGTTTCATCCACTAGAGTGATAAGACATACACATGATACACATATGTGTAATTATTACAAAAAATACAAGAAAAGCAATAACCAAGCAACAAATTGATAATAATACAAGAAAAGCAATAACCAACACTAAACTGATAATAATGTAAGTAAAATCATAATACAATACAGAAAGATTACATACAGAATACATACATGGCTCATTCATTTTACAAACAATGGTGCTTTCCTTGCTTTCCTCTTGGCAAAATTATGAAGCACAACATCAAGATCAAGAGATCCTGTAAGTTGAGACTCAATACTGAGTCTAGCTAAGTCCACAAGTCGTGCTTGGGTCATTGTTGTTCGTAGAATTTTTTTTTTATCAGCTTGAGTTTGCTGAATGAGCGCTCTCCAGAGGCGACAGTGGCAGGGATTGTTAGCAGAATGCGCAGGCTGACAGATACATTTGGGAAGAGCCCTTCTAGTCTGTACTCTGTCAAGCAATTCAAAAGCTGCAATGGGCTTAGTTGGTTCTGTCCAAAGTTTCAACGATGAACTGTTGGTAGGTGCCTCATTTCCACCACGATATCATGACTGGTATCGGCAGGATCCTTATCTGCCAGTGATTTTGATTTCAGTTCCAGCTCCTCTGCTGATACTGTTGGGTGCTTCCAGAGGAAACTGAAGTTTTCAGAAACATCTTGGCAGCTTTGAATCTAACAGTCAGTCCACCAATTACATTATGCAGTAATACATAGAACACAGACTTTCTGAAATATGCTTCTTCAGGTGACTCATCTGCTTCATTTTTTCTAATAAATTTGAATCTGCTGCGGCATCACCATCATCATGAAATTTTCTTTTGCGTTTAGTTTCTGCTGCTTTACCACGTCCACGATACAGATTGACCTCGATGCCCAGGTTTGAAGGCAGCTAGCTTTGCTTCATTCCATATAGCTTTCCAGTTATTTCCAGTAATATTTCGGGAGATCTGTCAGTTCTACCAGCAAGGACTCTATGTTTGACACTTTGAGATACTGCAATGCATCTCTGGCTTGAATAGTTTTATTAAAGAAGTCAGTTGGAACTAGACTTTAAAATTACACAACAGACACTATCATTCAAACAAATGAAGGATGTCACATAATACACAGCTCCATTAATTTCTGTTCTTGTTTTGGCAGTTAGGTTCAGCTCCAAGAGGTCTTCCAGAGCTAATTTGATGCCAGGCAGGTGGACTGCAAAAGGCTTCGTTATCGTCCAACACGATCAGACCGCACTATGTGCCAGATATGCCATGAAGATGCAGCGAAAAGGATTCAACAATATCTACCATCGCTTTGGGCTAGAACTAAACGCGTTGGAAACGGTTTGTAGTATAGTTCCAAAAGTGGGCGTGATGGCTTCAGGGATGCATTCTAGTAGCATCAGTTCCACATTAAGTTAAAGTGTATGGTAACCGCATGGAGAAAATATAGCTGCCTGACATTGTTCGAACGAAGTCTTTTTGCTTTTACACCAGCATATTTTCCAGCTATATTGCCCCATTGTCGTAGGCCTGTGCTCGAGCAATCAGAGAGTGGAATACCATGTTTCTTGGCAATGAATCAACAACCATCTGAGCTATTCATTCATTTCCTCTTTTGTCACTGCAGTCTACAAATTCTTGAGGGATCTTTCCACAGTATCAGACTAAGATTAATTCTGAATTACATAGCGCAGCAAAGGTTGTTGTATGAATCTGGAGTGACATCAACTATCACTGCAAAGTGTTTTTGGAGTTCCTTTCTTGCAAAATGCGTTATTTTTTACAAGATTGGAACACTCTGGAATTAACTCATTTTGAGAATCAGCAAGAAAAGTAATGTACTTGCGGGTGTTCTCCTTTTTCCTGTGACTCTCACTTGTAACACACGTTCTTTTAAGTTTGGATCTCTAGTGAGACAACAACTCCTATTAGCCCCAGAAAATTTCCATTGCTTGTGTCACCAATACGCTGGGAACGACCCCGAAAAGCAAGCCACGTTTTTCGAAGAACAGTATAACATCAATGATTCTCTTCATAATGTTTTTGACAGATTCTGTTTCAATTGATGCCTCCAGGAGATTATCAACACCTCTGCCAGGTGCGACAGGCGTCTTTTTCGTAATTCAAGCCAAGCTGAATAGCATCCCCTATGACTATTGCTTTTCTCATGTTCTGGGATGCAATCATACAATTTTTCGCCATTTTCCAGCAGCTGATCCATCCTTCAGCTGATGACAGTGCAGACTTGGATGCTCTGCTGATGTTACAACATACATTATTCCAAAATAATCTACGTGGAAAACAGTACAATACTTGTCCTGACTTCCCCAGCCAAGCCAGTCTCGGACATGTTGCTCTCCGATGACATTTCGATATTTTAGGATGCTTTCTGGAAACACTTTGTTATATATGTCTGCAGGAAATGCGTTATAGGATAGCCAGTGTGAACTCTGACAACATGATTTTCTATGTCCCTAATTGTAAGGACCTCTATTATTGCGAGAAGTCGAATGTCAAGTCCAGGTGTTACGTCCTACACCTGGTGTGTGCGTTTGATTAACTTTTCAAGTAACAGAGAGTAACCTCAAGGAATCATTTAAATTATAAACTCAAGAAATTATTTAAATTATAAAAAATGAAGATTTCAGTGTAAGTCACAATTTGAGAAAATAATATTACAAAGAGAAGATAACACTTAAAAATTTGGACATTTGTGTTCAAAAAGCTAAAATCACCATTGTCTTCTGAGAAAACCCAGTTTGTTTACTAATAGCTATTGAGCCACATAAGATGCACGTGCTCTTAGCCTCATTCTCAAAAATGTAAAGAAAACAATTGGCTATCTGCATAAGGTCCATACAACCCTACAGGCTACAATCATACCGGTAATGTGCATAAAAATAATGGAAAAAGTACACTGTACAAGCACGTAAACATGGCGTACCCAAAACATTCACGTGACGTTCATGGACACGAAGAGCTACAGGCCTATACACAGCCTTTGTAACGGCTATCCTATCTCCCTTAGGTCGTATGTATAGTCTATAGTCAGTCTACCTGTCAATTCCGGCTTTTGGCCCAGTTTGTCCCTATTATTTGAAAAATTGTATACAATAGGATAGGTTTTGAATTTTTTTCCCCAACATACTCATGGGCTCCCCCAATACCCCATGGGCCCGGGGGGCAATGCACACCGGCTGACCCCCGATATCGGTGGGCCTGCTCATTGATCAACTACATATTTAGCTTATAAAAATCAGAACATCATCTCCAGTGAGGATACACTGCCGTAGGCAGGTTGGGCCATGCTACACAGGTTGTGTCCTCATATTAATCGTTATCTATCGTAATGTCGTCGTCTCAATCTAGATATTATGAACATCCCATCGTCATCGTCATTATCATCATCATTCACCATCATAGTCCTATTCCCTACTATTTATACTGATGTGGGTATCATCAAAAAAAAAAACTGGAAAAGGCAAAACTCAAAACTACAGCCTGTCATCAGAGTAACCAACAGAAAATGACACACTCTACTCTCTCTCATTATTCAAGCCTCTCGGTATTCTCTGTTTCCCTCCCACAGGCAGCAGGACCAATTCAAACTCCACCCTTCATGTATCACAGTATTTTACATCAACAAATCCACCTTTACCATACCTGCATGGGATATGGTGGATCAAGTGACACAGCAGTGGATTGGCTGACCGTCACATGCAGGCATTGAGCCCAGGTTTGTAGAGTGAAGAAGTTGAAAATTCTTTTAATATCGTTAAAAAGTCTCCATCTAATCCATTCAGCATGAGTGAGTCTTTTCCTAAGCTTGAAAAAGAAACGCTTAGAGGTAATAAACATTAAGTAAAAAAGCGTTAACATCTTATTGAGGGAGCTTCGCTCACCCACAGCAAGACCCACCCAAACGTCAAAAGAGAAAAATCCTAATTACTCCAAACGCCTTAAATTAAATTCTACAGCCATCTTCATAACCTGGCATAGTATTTCTGTCTTACCAAGAACTGCCCTGTTTCACATTTTTATTTCAGTATCTTGCAATCTCTTAATTATTCAATGTCCTCTTCCTACCTTCGTTTTGAAAATATATGCCTACTACCCTGTTTAAATAGACAGTTTCTTTCTTCAGATATATATACCTTCCAAAACCTTTCTCTGGTTTCCAGTGTCTTCCAGTCTTCCAGTCTCTAAGTCTGACGACCATTCTCTTTTCTTATCCCCCATCCTCATGGTCGCAGTGGAGCTCTTGGCCAGAGTCAGTCAGTACTCGTGCTCTCTTTCAGTCTCGTAGTCACTAAATTTTCCAAGGTCTGTATCATTCAGTGTCTCCATCTATGTATTTTCCAGCTTTTCCGTCTCCAACTGTCTTTTCCCCTTGTCTTTACAACCCTTCCTGTTTCAGTCATCCAGCATACTAAGCAGTCACAATTCTCTCTCCAAATACAGTTGTCATCCATAATCACTGTATGTTAATATCTTCCAGTCTTCCAAACACTCATGCTTGCAGTCTCTGTCTGTCTGTCTGTCTGTCTGTCTGTCTCTCTCTCTCTCTCTCTCTCTCTCTCTCTCTCTCTCTCTCATTATCTATTTATTGGCCTAACCATCTATCTGTCTGTCCTTCTCTATATATAGTATACAATTTTGGAAGGAGCTGTAATGAGTGTTATAGTAAGTTGTAGGCTGACTGGCAAACTGGAATATGTGGTCACTCTGATGAGAGGAATATATTGTACAGTAGAAAAGGAGAATGGAAGAAATGTCTACAGAACATGACGAACATGAGAACGGTAAAAAATACTGGGTCACTTGTGGGCTAAGACACTGACATATTTCAAGAGAAGGAAACGTGAAAAGAATATTGGCTGGTAATAGAGAATGGAAGAGTAAAACGATAATGGATAACCGTGCACGATACTGGATGAGAGAGTGTGGAGGAGTATGACGATGAAAAAGTGCAAATAATCGAAGAGAGAAAAGGGCGTGACATATACTGTAGGTGGGAAAATTTGAATACTGTAAGAAAATTATAACTTGTATATGGTGGTAACTATAATAGGATGAGGTGCTATATGCCGGATGACAAGGCCCTAAACTCTCTCTCTCTCTCTCTCTCTCTCTCTCTCTCTCTCTCTCTCTCTCTCTCTCTCTCTCTCTCAAGACTGTCTTTGTTTTTATAAACACTCGCATATATTTTGTACTTCTAAATTGTTCTGCTTGTTTATTGGGTGTTTTCACTCCTGGCCATTTTCTGTGTGCGTGTCTGTCCATTTTCCCTCAGCTACATCCTACGTAACATAAGAGAGCAATAAGGTTTAGTAAGCAAAACAGATGCCTTGAGGAAAAAGTGCTGGGAGCCTCCAATGCCCACTTGATTATTGGAATTTTGTATATATTTTTTGGCATTCTCAGAAACCTTGGCCTGACACACACACACACACACACACACACACACACACACACACACACACACACACACACACACACACACACACACACACACACACACACACACACACACACACACGTCAGTAACAGCAGCCGGCACCTCGCCTCTTGTTTCAACGCCCTCACCATCATCTGCACTTGTCTCGTACCTGCACTGGTCTCTCTCACTCTCTACTCTTCATTTCAGCTCTACTGTTACTGTCTGCACCATTTACACTCCTCTCGTACTATACCTGCACTGATTTCTTCCCTTACTTTTGTCTCACTTCTCCTCTCCTCTAACCTCAACGCTCCTCTCACCTCTCCCATCACTACCCCTTTTCCACTACCACTTCTCTCCTGTCTACACACATTTCTCCTTCCCCTTCCTCCCCACCACTTCTCTCCTGTTACTACTTTTCTTCTATCTTTTCTTCCCAAGGACTGCTTTTCTCACACCATTTCGTATCTGTGCTTCTCTCCTATCACCCCTTCTTTCCTCTCTGCACACTCCTTTCCACTCACCCTACACACCACAATCCTGCTGCCTCTGCTGTGCTCACGACGTGTCCACAAACAGACAACAGTGTGGATCCAAGCAGAGATCACACCAAAGGTCAGGGTTCAGAGAGGCTCAGGAAAGATACACAGTATTTCAAGGTCGTATTTATATCAGAGCATAACCTAGTTTTACGTAAACGAAAGCCCACCAAAATGTAATTATTAGCACTGACTATTTATTTTACCATCACGTTAAGATTCATTTTGATTTAATCATAAAATGGTGTGCAGCTGTATGGGCAATGACTTGCTCATATACAAGCAATGCTAAAAAGAACGTAAACTACGTGAAGTTTATAATTATGTACGTTCTCACTGGTGCAATGGGAGATGACGGACATGATAAAATAACTTCGTTTAACTTGTTGATTTATGGACTAAGGACTGTATTCTAGGTGGCACTGTAGCTCGGAGCACCTCTTCCTTAACATTCCATTGTATGTTACTTATATCGCTTAACTGTCTACACAATATCCATCAGTTACATGCAAGAGGATAGTGCAGTATACATCGCCAGGGAAGGAGCACATCATTCCATCTTTACATACTGAGTCATTTGTATGTTACTTATATCGCTTAACTGTCTACACAATATCCATCAGTAACATGCAAGAGGTTATCCCCGAAGGATTACTCCATCTCTCTCATTTGTATCCCTCTTAATTTACCAACACATCATTTCATTCCTCATCAGCTCTCCTTATTCTTCCCTCCTTCCTTCATTCTTTCCTTCGGTGTGTGTGTGTGTGTGTGTGTGTGTGTGTGTGTGTGTGTGTGTCATGTGTGTGTGTTACTTATTCTGTTTTCTTTCCTTTCTCCTCGTCGTCGTCCTCCTCATCATCGTCGTCGTCATCATCTTAATTTTCATAGTGTTCATTTTCATATTCGTCATTCCTCATTCTCCTCATATCATACCCTCTTCTCTTTGTCCTACATTCTCTCCTCCTGTTTTCATTTTTTTCTTTGTTTCTGTTACTCCTCGTATTCCTCTGCCCCTGCTCTTCCCTCTCTAAAAGTTTACGTTTTCTGAATGCACTCTTTTCCTTCCTTCATTCAACTGATTTTTTCCTCATCTCCTGCTTCTTCCTCCTATTTTCCTTTCAGCTGCACCAACCCTCTTCCCTCTCTGTTCCGTCCATCTGGTCTTCTTCTTTCTCTTGTTTTCCTCTCGTTCACTTCCCCTTCCACCTCGTTGCACTACCCTCCTTCTCTTCTTCTCGCCCTTCCAGCTTTAACATCCTGTCTTTCCATGTCCTGCCTATTGTCTCCTCCTCCTACTGCTTCATCAGTGATTCTCAGGCAAAATGATACTTATATTTTCAGTCCAGTGTGTTCTCGTCCATCCTTTTTGTTTTGTGTTGTTTTGTTTTTCTCACCCCCCCGCCTTCTTGCTTATCTAACCTGCCCGTCTTCCTCCTCCTCCTTCTTTTCCTTCACCTCTTCCTTCTACTTCTACTCTGTCATCTTCATCATCATCATATCTTCTTCTTCTTGTTCTTGTTCTTCTTGTTCTTCTTTTTCTTCGTCCTTCTTCTCCTCGTCCTCTCCTAATATGTCATCATCATCATCATCATCATCATCATCACCATCTTCTTCTTCTTCTTCTTCTTCCTCCTCCTCCTCCTCCTCCTCCTCCTCCTCCGCCTTTCCTCCTCCTCCTCCTCCTCCTTCCGCCTTTCCTCCTCCTCCTTTTCCTCTCGTCCTCCTTGTCCTCCTCTTCATCATCCTTCTTTTTCTTTCAAAGTCTTGGTCACATTAATATTTTATTTATGGAAGAAGGAAGGAATCAACGGCCAGGAGACGGCAAGATTGTTCCCTCCAAGAAAGACAAACACAAGATAACAGAGAGCCTATTCAAGATCAGTTCATTTCGAAATGTCTGGACACACTGCGGTTCAAAGACTGGAGATCATACGAGACTTTGTTGCAAAACAGGTACTATGCGGCCGCCGTAGTGGTGGAGGGATGCTAGCAAACAGTTCAGAGGAGCAGTGACCATTTAAGAAGAGATAGAAAAGAGTTAAAGAAGCAGCAGTGCGGCAAAGAGACAGAGGTTGTAGACAGCCAGTAAGAGGGGAGTTAATGAGACGAAAAACCTGTAACTCCACCTTGTTGAGAAGAACTCCATGTGGGGAGCCTCCCCACAAATAAGGGTTGTACTCTACACAGGGACAAGTAAAACCAGTATATAAAGTCAACAACTGTGCAGGGGTAAAGAAGACGTGGAGTCGGCTTAGCACACACAATCTCTTCAAAACAGATTTTATAGGAGCGGTAATATGCTCTTTCCAAGATAAATCTCGAGTGAATGAAGCTCTTATGTTTAAAGTTGATGCAGGATTCAAGTAGATATTGTTATAGATTATAGGATACTGCTGCAGAAGATGTTGTCGGGTTGATTGATGTAAGAACTGAGTTTTTGATGCATTAAGAACAAGATTAATTTTAACCCAATCAAAGATACGAGCCAAGTCAGACATTAGGTGTTCCATAGCCACATCTGGGGGATGCAAATGGAGGCGTGAAGTGTGTAGGAGTGGGTAGGGTTAGATGTACAGCTAAGAAGGTCACTGATGAATAAAAATGAAGAGAGTTGGTGATAGGACAAAGCTCTGCGGAACACCACCATTGAATGCTCTAGGAGAAGAAGAGTGGCCGTTTACAACAGCGGCTGTAGAACGATAAGAAAGTAAGCTAGAGATGAAGGACCAGATAGAGGGATTGAAACCGCAAAAGGGCAGTTTGGAAATTAAAGAATTATGCCAGACTCAATCGAAAGCCTTTGAGATGTCATGTGCAGTGGCAAAGCTTTCGCCAAAGTCCCGAATGGAGGATAACCAGGAGTCTGAAAGGTAGGTGAGAAGATCGCCAGTGGAGCGTCCCTGACGGAACCCATACTGAAGATCAGAAAGAGGGCCGTGACACTAAAGGTGCTTTAGTTATTTATCTATTTATTTATTTATTTTTGTTAAGAATAGACTAAAAAACTTTTGACATAATGGATAAAATAAAAATGGGTGATAGTTAGAGGACTGAAAATGGTCACCCTTCTTTGAGATAGGCTGAATGAGACAAAAATTTCAGCAAAAAGGAATTTACAAGTTGAAACACAAGGCCAAGAGTTTACTTCGGCAGGGTGTGAGCACAGACGCACAGTTCTTGAGGACAACAGGAGGGACCCCATGAGACCCATCTGCCTTGTTAGTATTTTGGCCAGTGATGGCAGAAAACACATCAATTAAAGAAATCCTAATGTCAGCCATGAAGAAGTCAGAGGGGGGAAGTGATGGAGGAGCAGCACCGGAATAGTCTTAGGTGAAATTGGTGGAAAAAGTCTGAACAAGGAGGACTGCATTATCAGTAGAAAAATTAATTGCTACAAAGCCCGACACTCCCCACTCTCGTATAGTTCTGGTCCCCCTCTTGTTTTAGAAACAACTAGCAGGGATACACGGCGTTGTCCGGGCCAAAAAAGCGAACACTTTAACCCTCTTTGTTCTAGTTCAATCTTTCTTTCAACTCCAGAAAGACCATGTACCTCTTATGCTTTTAAAGTGATTATAAGAAGTCCAGGAACTTTCTACTTCAGCTTTTGCAGACTGACGTACAGTATTTGTGCGCACTTGTTTACTATTACAGTTTTTTTTTTTCTATGTGTCCGACTCTGGGCATAGGCTTCACAGCCTGCTATCAAGGCCCAGTAGTCCTCCTACATACCATGCACCTCAACATGTCACCACTTCGGCGTTAACACCCACTGTCCATATTGAATACATGCTAGGGCTGTCTCATACAGGACTGGTGTATTGGTATTAACGGGGGTATTTTTACGACATGTCGGCGGGTCTTCTGGAAGATCGGTAAAGTCTGCTTTTTATGAAATTCAAATCCTTAAGCTGTTCCCTGCGCCAGTGGGGATTTGAACCTGGGTCCGGTAGGACTGCAAGCCACCTCTCTACCGACTGAGCCACCACCTCCCCCTTAAATGACCTCGGATGTCAACCTCACATAGCGTATGTCCGACCTGGAGGTCATGTGAGTCTGCAAGCCAAAAATTTGGCCGCTGGGTCCAGTCCTTCGAGCGTGTATTACCGGTGACCTCATATGACCTCCGACAAGTGACCTCAAGTGATCTCGGAGGTCAACCTCACAACAACTTGAGGTCATGTGAGTCTCCACGCAGGGGTACCCGGCGTTGCCTGGGCCAAAAAGGCGAACACTCTACCAGTGACCTCAGTTGACCCAGATCTGAATTTTGATCCCCCTGAAACCATCCTTGGGTCACCTTGATTCATAATATATATGGGTCTGGGGGTCTCTGTCCCTTGATTTGAGCATGACTGAAGGACAAACAAACAAACAGCGTGGCTCTTTTATTTATATAGATTCCATATATTTGTATTCTTTTAATATTATTAGTTTTTCTTATTTTTATTTTATTTCACATTATACCAAATGTCGCGTAAATTATTAGTTATTTTAGGGAGCCCACTGTAAAGCATGAGTGGGGAGAACAACTGGACCCCGCTGCCTCCTCGCCCATCCTTCCTTCAAAAGAACAAGAAGATGACGCTCCTGCATGAAAGACTGAGTGCCGATTAACTCTGAGTATTTAGAAAATTTCATACACAATGGATGTGAGTATGTAGGTAAATGGGACGTAGGTGGCCGCCGTAATGGCTGAGGGATGCAGGCAAGGAGTTCAGCGGTGCAGTGACCGAAGACGTGTGACACTGTAGCGAAAAGAGAGATACTGAAATAACTTAGCGAAAGGAGGAGAGTCGATGTGATGAAAAGCCTTTGACAACATCCTGTTTCGATATGCTGTATGTGATGGTACCCACACACACACACACACACACACACACACACACACACACACACACACACACACACACACACACACACACACACACACACACACACACACACGAGAGCTGTAGTTCTCACAAGAGAAACTAAACCTTTATGACCTGATAAACAGAGGAAAGAAGACTGACTTAAATGACTGGAAATCAAAGAACATACAAACTGTGAATTGAACTAGTAATGAAAACCATACCATTGTTTCCACCATCTTTGACGAAAACAACTTATTCTTCAGTAGTAACTCTTCGATGTGTCTGATAATTACTTGAGGAAAGATAAGTGTCGTAGGGGAAAAAAAAAAAAAAAAAAACATGCAAATCATCCTGTTCACAAACACGGAGCTATTATGATACTGTTGAGGCTTGTGGTACTATCGTTTCTGGAGGAAAATAATTGAAAAGTCTGTATTACTTCATGCAAAACTAGTCCTACAACGGTTACAAGACGGCGATCCACAACATCCAAACTGCCCAGTTACTTGGCATATTGACGGTTATATTTTTTGACATAGGAGGTGGTGAGGGGCACAAGCCACAATACGTTCACCTATTTCAACTTTACCATCCCTTAGGAGCGGGTTTCTTTAGCTACGAATCAGCCTTATGTTATTTCTTCATACTTTTTTTTTTTTTCAATAATCCGACCCTGTGATTCGCAGTTCCTCGTATGTGCTACAGGTGGCGCGATACACCTCCTTATATCACCACTCGGGTGCTAATAACCACCGCCCATACTATGTACAGGTTTGGACTATTGCATTCAAGTTGGCTGTGATGGTAGTGGAGGTGTTTTATGACGAGTCAGATGGCTTGCGGAGGATCATTCAACCCCTTTAGTACGATAACACTTATTTTCTTAAATGCATGTTTCCTCCAGGATATTTTGTTCAGCCTAGGAAAGGCCTCTCGTGCTGAAGGGGGAGATGCAGACTGTTAAGGAAAGCCAAGTCTTCCATCTGTTGTGTCTGTTCTGCCCCGGTTCAGTGTGGCTTCCCTTCGGTCTGCCTATCCACCGCTCTCTCCCCCAACCACCACATCCCATGCAAGAAAGGAGTAGGTAAAAATGGTGATGCAAAATGGTGCTGCAGGAAGGTGAGGCGTGGGATGTGTGGCCTGTGGAAAGGAAAAGAGAATGTTGTAGGCATGTGCGATGACAGAGTAGATTATGTTATTTTTGTTGGGAACTCTGATGATATTATTTTTCCATATTTTTGGACACTCCCCGTCCTAATTAAATCAGTGGTGGATAGGATGTTGATGAAGATGGCGACGACGACGATGATGATTATGATGCTGACACGGCCTGTCCAGCATCGGCAAACCGGCCTACTGCAGCTATCCTTCTTCTCTTATGCTCTGTTATTTCTTGGCTGAAAATGTAGATGGCAAATGAGATAAATCTGGTGAGAAGAGAGGCAAAGAGAAAGAATGGCGTGGAACCAAGACAAGAATGGCGTGGAACCAAGACAAGAATGTCACGACACACCAAGACAAACCTCCCAGGACCTGACTCTGGCACCAAGCTGTCAAAATAGGTTTCTTCCACTCCACCACCCTGGATTATGAATTGTTTTAAAAAACTTGGTGCGAATGTGCTGCATAAAAAAGGGTGGCGTGGGATTAGTGGGAGAGTTAGGGAGAGAGATAGGAAGAGACGAGGAGGAGGAGGAGGAATAGGAGGAGGAGTAAGAGCAAGAAGAAAAGAGGCGGGGGGGAGAGGGGGAAAAGTGTAGGAGGACGGTAAGAGAGGGGAGATAAGGGGAATGAATGGGGTAGGGTGTGACAGTGAAGTAGGATAGTAGAGGGTTGAGTGTTGGGATGGAGAAATATGAGGAGAGGAAGGTGGTGAGAGGAGGAAGAAAATAGAGTGGCAGGTAGAGGGAGTAAGGAGTGGTGAGGGAGAGGGGGAAAGGGGATGGGTGAATGGTAGGATGAGGGTGGAGGGGAGTGATGAAACTGTAAGGGCGAGAGAGAAGGGGATGAGAGTGTGGGAGGGAGGCGGGTTATAATGGGGAGAGAGGAAAAACCGCGGTGGAGGTGAGGTGGGGATTCAACAGAAGGATGAAAGGAGGAACGTGAAGAATGGAAGAAGGGGATGGGGAGAGTGGGGGGCATGAGGAATGTGGGGGAGGGGGGACAGGCGGAAAATAGCAAGTGGAAGAGGTTGGAGGTGGGAAAGGAGAAAATAAGGAAAATACGGAGAGAAAATCGGAGGGGGGGGGGGAACAAATAAGAGTAGCGGGATTGGAGAGGGAGGATGGGAGGAATGGAGAAGAGGATTGGAAGCTGTGACTGGCTTCCTGATTTATATCCCCAGTGCCATTAAAAGATTATTGCCAGTGTTTAGATAATACACACACCAGACACGGCAGGGCAGGGCAGGGCAACAGAGAGAGAGAGACAGCGAAGAAAGAAAAAGAGAGAGGAGGAGAAAGAGGTAGGGAACAGGAAGAAGGAAAGGTATGGGTAAAGACAAGGCAAGGATAGGGTAGAGAAGGACAGGGCAGGGCATGGTGGTCATGGTAGGGCAGAACAGGACAGGGCAAAAAAGAGCAGGGCAGGGCCAAGTAAGGTAGGGCAGGGCAGACCAGAACAGGGCAGGGCCAAACAGGGTAGGGCAGGGACGGGCAAAGCATGGTGGACAGAGGAAGGCAGGGTGGACAAGGCAGCGTAAGGCAGGGTATGGTAGGTAGAACAAGGCAGAGCAGGGCAGGGCAGGGAAAAACAGAGTAGGAAAGAATAGGACAAGGCAGTGTGGTGCAGAACAGGACTGGGTAGGGCTGGACGGAACACAAGATCATCAAACCGCAAAGATTTAAAGGTATCTTTTTATCTATCCATATCAATCAATCATTCATTCATTCAGACTTATCCTACTGTAGTTCTAATCCAGGCCATCTCTCTCTCTCTCTCTCTCTCTCTCTCTCTCTCTCTCTCTCTCTCTCTCTCTCAGGGTGCGTATGTGTCATCAGGTCCAGGATGCCAGTCAGGACTCATGCCGTTCCAGTCTAACAGTTTCATTCTGACACTTCTCTGACAAACTGTCATCTGAAACTCTGCTTTGACTCCGGGTCTGAATCCCTGTAATATGATAGTTCAATGTTATCACTATTCCACCAAGTGTGTGTTTGATATCATTCTATTGCTTTTTGTTATGGTACAACCAATATAATACAACTTGCCCACTCCTGGCTTTTTATTATGGTACAACCAATATAATACAACTTGCCCACTCCTGGCTTTTTATTATGGTACAACCAATATAATATAACTTGCCCACTCCTGGCTTTTTATTATGGTACAACCAATATAATATAACTTGCCCACTCCTGGCTTTTTATTATGGTACAACCAATATAATAAAACTTGCCCACTCCTGGCTTTTTATTATGGTACAACCAATATTATATAACTTCCCCACTCCTCATATTTTATTATGGTACAACCAATATAATATAACTTGCCCACTCCTCATATTTTATTATGGTACAACCAATATAATACAACTTGCCCACTCCTATGTCAGGCACCTCCAATCACCGGTAACGACCCAATCAAGTGACTTCATCTCACACCCTCTCCGTCACCATGACAACCAATTAATGGCGGTGGCTGGGTTATGGCTGCGTGGTGTGGTGCGGTGTGGTGATTGGTGATGTGGTGTGGTGTAGTGTGGTGATTTGTGACGTGGTGTGGTGATGTGTGGTAGTTAATGGTGAGAGGTTGAGTGGCAATGGTGTGGGAGGTGGTGTGGTGTGGTGTGGTGTGGTGGTGGCAGGGCTCTCTCATTAATTTCTACATCCCTGGTACCTGGACTTACACCTCCTTTACCTTTGTGTCTCACTTTTGCCTGTTTTGTCTAAGGTTAGTTCCTCTTTCTTTTTGTTTCTTTTCTATTTTATTTGGCCTGGTGCTGTGCTGGGATGTGAGCTGGATTTCTTTTCTACCTGTATACATTCCACTTGCACACAACATAATTGGAGCTGCCACACGCACACCACACCACATAATTGTATACTACCACATGCACACGACATAATAAGAGCCACCACACGCACACCACAACACATAATTGTATACTACCACATGCACACGACATAAGAGGAAAGGAGTGGGACATTCTGTCCCATTCCTTTCCTATTATATGGTGTGCATGTGGTAATGTACAATGCACCGTGATGTGATATGGTGTTGTATGGTGAATGTGTGTGGTTTGGTGTGGTTTAATATAGTAATAGTAATAGTATCTGCAGCGAAAGGGTTAAAGAAGGCCACAGGTAGTCCCTTCAGTTGAAAAAGTCAATGCTGAGGTGAATAAAATTGCCCGGTAGTAGCAAGACTAAAACAAAATATGTCATCTATCAGAAGGGTAAGATAATGCGTATTTATAGTTTATTCTTTCTAACAGAGGGAAACTGTATTCCTATATATATATATATATATATATATATATATATATATATATATATATATATATATATATATATATATATACCCTACAGAGAGAGAGAGAGAGAGAGAGAGAGAGAGGAGTTAATGCCGTTTTTGGAGTTGTTGCCCCAGTCTGACCTAAACGTTAACCTGGTGAACTGCTGGCTGAAATTTCCCTTTACTGCAGTACATCCTCCTTTCTGGGGACAGGGAGGGGGTTATGGACACTTGTACAGTATAGTGGGCAACGAATCCACCCGATTGTACCGGTGCCACCACATGAAGGCGACCATCTGCAGCAACAACACTGGTCGTATAAATTATAGACACACTACCCATTTCTATCTTATTTTTGTTACCTTCATATTATTTTATGTTGTAAAAATTACAAACGAACTACTCCTTTATCAACGATGAGGCATTATTCGGGTTTACTGTTGCTTCCTTCAGATTATTTTACTGAACTTGTGAAGGATGTTTAGTAATGAAGAGCTTAAGTGTACACTTAACTCCAAGAGTTTGTACAATCTTTTCCAAGATAAACTGAAACTGTCTGCAGACAGCATGCATAAGACAGCTTACTAGTTACGTCCACGGGATGCAAATTTTAAGCAAACAAATAGATTAAGTTACTGGGTTATCATTTATTTTAAGAAATAAATGGTAAGAGTGCTGGCACTGCAGTGCCGGTATTTTTCCATTGAATATACGGTATATGATTTTTCGTGAAGATTTTTCAGATGCTCTCTAATCGAATGTTTTCTCAGAAACTGAATAAATTCCCATGGAGTTAGCAACAACAACAAAAAAAAAAATCATGGCCGTCTGGTGATTTGAACGTCCCAGTAGGAATGACGGCCTTGCCTTGGTTCGATCTCCGAGAGATGACTGTAGGTTTGTGGATGCTGTAGTGCCATCAGGGGCAGTAGGCTGATCATGTACCATTACAGGTACTGGACTAAGGTAACTTTACCTCGTACCGCTGTACCTCAGTGGGGATAACATGGGATTGCCTTTTACCGCTTTGCATCCTCAGTGGATTTAAATGCAGCATCTTTAAAACACACATTTTTTAAAATACCGAGCATACACCATAAACTTATCCAATCACCGGACGCACAGTTTTATATATGCAATAACATCAGGACACTGTTTGTCTAGCCATTATGAAACTCTTACATACTAGTCCAAAAAGTTTGCCGAGTTCAGATGATGACGTCACTGGGTATCGAAGTTGTTCATTGTTCATTAACCCGCCCCATCTCGACCACTTTTCCACCACTGATTCCCCCCAATCCCGACCATTTTTGGAAAAAATTTTGGGGGGACTCAAACCTCCGCTTTTGGTGAGAAACAACAAAAAATCATAGAGAAATCGCTCACCTGAGGTTTAAATTACTCGATACAGGTAGCAGTACCTCCTCACCTTACTGTGTTTTCTATTAGGCTGGCTCCAAAGAAAACGAGTTCTATGGGAGGGTAACCATTCCACACCACTCATAAACGGTATTTATTTATTTATTTGGTACGAATTTATATGTAGTACGAGAGTATATTGGTTTTCACACAGTAATATAGGCATTATAAGCATTGTTTCACTCACAAAACACATCAACATACCTGACCTTTTTTGGCGACATTACCTGATCGTCATTTCTCACTGTTTCTTCCTCTAATGCTATGTAAAGTTTGTCCTCCACATTGTCATCGATTGGGGAATCACTCTGGCCCTGAATTTCGTACTGTGGCACAACATGTCTTTACTGGCCATGTCACTGGTAACAGGTGAATTGCCGAGACACTGGCGTGCGGGGGGGGGGAGGTCATGCTGGGTAAGGCATTGTCCCTGCCTGGCATCTTGTAGAGGAAGGTGTCCCGTGTATACATACCAAAAATCACTCGCGAAAATTGAAAATTGTTCAAATTAGGGACCTTGCAATTGATTTGCATTTATGTACATCAACGGGATTGGCAGTGACAAAACGTGTGGACGTTCATTCACGTCAAAGGGATGCGGGGGGTTAATATATTGCTACGAAATTAACAGATATCTATTTCCATATCCTTCACACCAAACACTTTTATTCAGTTTAGGAAAGGCCTCTGTCAATAAGCTTTAAAAACAGCGTTCGCAACTCCTGTAGTCAGAGGACGCATTGCCACTGAGGCTATCAAAAGCATTTATTTGGCGTAAAAGACACCTTCCGGTCTCAGGGGTCGGATGTCACTATTTTTTATCAGCTAGTACTCGTATGACATCCACTGCAGGACCAAACCTTCTCCTAGCATTGTAAGTGATGGCCGGTTGATACCATTTTTCATGCTGGGAAAGTACAAATCAGAAAGGACGTCTAATATGCGTGTGTGTGTGTGTGTGTGTGTGTGTGTGTGATCATTCTGAATGGGCGTGATGTGATCACAACTGTGATGGTAAGGTATATGCAAGGACATACCACCAGCATTGTTGAATGCCCTCCTCAGCTGGATTTGACCCCACACAAACGTGATATCCACTGGGTTACAGAGGCTCCTGAGGATTAGTTACACAGAATTGAAAATATTCTGGCCATTAAAATATTCGTAAGTGTTAGAAATAGGTGGTACTGAATAGGCATTAAATATACATCACATAAAGTATACTGTTGCAATTTTGTATCTGACATTGAAAAATCATTCGTTACAGTATCATCATCGTCATCATCATCAACAAGAAAACACCACCACTGCCACCACCACCACTAAAGGGAATCTAGTGTAAGTCTGTTCCTTGGACATTGGATTGTACAGTCGGCCTTAAAAGTGACGGCAGAGTATCCAGAAGATTTTGGTCAGCGATAATGCACATACTCTTTCTTATAACTTTACATGATGAAACTTGTTCTGTAAAATTGTTACAGAAGCAGGAAGTAATTTTTTTTTAAATAACAAAACAGAGGAAGGAAAAACAAATGAATATAAAAAAAACAAATCCATACACCAGATTACTGGTGTCCTCTGTTCATAAAATATCTGTAACAGTTAGACTTGAACAGCTGCAGGTTGAAGTTTGGAGGGAAACAACTCTGGGGAAGCGAGTTCCAGAGAGATGCAGTTCGGGGAATGAAAGTAATCTGATAAGCAGAAGTTCTGCAGTATGGCTGGGTGACATTCCAGTCATGAGCGCTACCAGATGCCCGTGTAGCACGAGGGAAGGCATGGAGAGTTGGCACCATGGACGCAACTTCGTCTGAGCATTTGCTATAGAAATATCTGTAAAATAATGCGAGGCAGCTTTCCTTCTTACCTGTAGGGGAGGTAGTTTATTAGTAACAGCAGGGTTATTAACAATTCTAACAGTTCTGAATTTTGTCTAGTTGTTTTAATGCAAACCTCTACACATCCATCCCACAAGGGTGAGCAGTATTCAAGCTGAGAGTGCACAGTGACTCATATAAATTATAGCTAACTGCTCGTCAGTGAAGAAGTTACGGACTCTGTACAATAATCCAAGTTTCTTTGAGGCGGTTTTAGCAAGTGATCTGACATGAGAGGTTAAGTGAGACACCGAGAATTTCAATACTTTTGGAAATGGGAATATTTGTAGCATTGAAGGTAATACACGATTCTGGCAATACCTATCTATTAATAGAGTGTATATATTTAGTTTTACTAGCATTATAGAAGACAAGGTTATTTTGTCCCTATTCACTGATCGTGGACAAGTCTTGATTTAAAGAGATGGCTGTACTGAGTTGAGAGTTAGAGATATCAGACTTTGTAAATGGGTGTCTGAGTGTGAATGAACTATGAAGTGTTGAGTCATCTGCATATGAATAGATGGGATTGTGGGTGACAGATAAGAGATCATTAGTATGAACGAGGAACGGGGTTGGTGCCAGAACTAATCCCTGCGGCACCCTGACGTTAATTGAGTGGAAATTGGAATATACATCATCTACTTATACTCTTATTTTTCGGTTCCTGAGATATGAGGAAATCAAAGGAACAAAAGAGTTTAGTCCATAGCAAGGGAGTTTGGACAACAGGGAACGGTGCCACACTCTGTCAAAAGCTTTAGAAATATCCAGGGCTACTGCATGAGTTTCTCCATGCAGGTCAACTGATTGAGGGATGGTATGAGTCAGGAGATTGTGTATGTCAATGGTGGATCTTTCTTGGCGAAAACCATATTGTCTGTCACTAATTAAGTTGTTGGATTCAAGATGTTTAACAATGTGCTTTTTAATTACAGTTTCAAACACCGTACCAAGAGAAGATGTGACAGCTATTGGTCTGTAATCAGAGGGGTCAGAGGAACTTCCTTTCTTTGGAACTGGGTGGATTTGGCTTCTTTTGCATGAATTAGGGAATAAAGAAGTACGTATGCATAGTCTGAATAATTTAGCAAGAACAGAGGCTAGTTCTGGGGAACACTTTTTCAAAATGTTAGAATACCGGTATATTTTACAATTGTAGGAAGCTGTTTGTCAGATACGATAATAGGAAATCCTTAATGGAACTAACTGAAATATCAAAACTATCGCTGAGGGACAGTCAGGAATAATTTGCGGAGTTCAAATCTAGTCTGGTAACAAGCAATAATATTTTAGTATCGTAAGACTGAAAAGAAAAAGAGCTTCAATAAACAGTTAAAACCAGTCATTATTATTCTAAAATAATTTCCGTTACAATCTATCTATCTGTCTATTGCCAGACGCCCTAATCCCGTAAGAGGTGGCCACAAACAAATCGCCTCCATGTCGCCCTGTCCCCTGCCCTGCTCCCAGCTCACACCCGTCTCTCTCATTTACCTCTCCACTCCATCTCTCCAACTCATCCTTGGCCTTCCCCTCCCTCTCCCCCCCTCCACCTCACTCACATACACTCTCCTCGTCAGTCTTTCGCTCTCCATCCTCTCAACATGGCCAACCACTTCAGTGTGTTTCTCCTAACGCTTCCTATCAAATCCACATCCACACACCAACACTCCTTCACTTTCTCATTTGTCGGTTTGTCTCTCCATGTGACTCCACATGCACCTCTCAAATAACTCGTTTGAGAATAATTTTCATTAGGAAATACGACAGAATGCGGGAAGGCGGCGTAAGTTCCTAGGCTATTTCAAATGGTTCGATCAACAAGCACTGAAGGAGAACTATTAGTAAAAAATGTACCGTACAGTTATTACACTGCATTTGGCTGGTTTTCCATTACGGCAAATCTCTGGAATATTTAACATAAGCCAGAGGATCATCAGAGCATGAAATGGAAAGACAGAACCTCGAAAATTTGCCAAAAGTCGGAGCTCCTTGGAGAATGCCAACTTGTGTCATAGCCTATTATCCTCAGTGCATTAACGACTGGCAACAGTAATAAAATGCAGAGGTACATAAACAAATCACTGATCTCAAAACTTCCAAATCAGCTTTTTCAATTAAACAGGACAGCGGTTTATATAAAAGGAAATATGTTACAGATGATAAGATATATATATATATATATATATATATATATATATATATATATATATATATATAGCTAAAAGTATATGCTTTTGCATTGCACGAGTTTATAAACCCATGTTTTGGTCGCCATAATTGCTTATTGTAAGAGAAAAGGGTAAAATCTGTCATACCTCCTTACACCTGAAAATAATTTTGCATCCATCTATATCCATAAAAGAGGCGCGTTGTTTGTTTGTTTGTTTGTCCGTCAATCACGCCCAAACCAAGGTCAGAGACCCCCAGACCCATATATATATTCTGAATCAGGTTGATCCAAGAATGATTTTAGGGCGGTCAAAATTCAGATCTGGGTCATTTGAGGTCACAATAGTTTTCGCTTTTTTTTGGGGGGGGGGCAACGCCGGGTACCCCTTCAGCCCAATTTCTAGCATGGAGACTCACATGGTCTCCAGTTCAGACATAGGCTATGTGAGGTTGGCCTCCGAGGTCATTTGAGGTCACCGGTAATAGTAAACAAGTGCACACCAATACTGTGAGTTAGTCTGCGATTGCTGAAATAGAAAGTTTCTGGACCTCTTATAACCCGTCTTCAATGGAATAAATGGTGCATGGTCTTTCTGGAGTAGAAAGAAAGACTGAACTAGAACAGATAGGATCAGAGTGTACGCCTTTTTGGCCCGGGTAACGCCGATCACCCCTGCTAGTTGGGGATAAAGTAGCTATTTATAATCATTATAAGCGAGGGAAAGACTAGGAATAAAAGGCAGAATGGTCTTGCTGCTTCAGCAGGTAGGGTATTATTACTAAGAATAATTTCATTGTTGTGGCATCCATGTCGCTAACACCATAGCATTTGAATACAGGGTAGTGTACAGTGCATACTGCAGTCACAAGAATTTTCCTTAACTGGTCTTTGAAACTGGAGCATCTGTATTTGAAATCCTGGTAAGAAAATGCATCAGGAACACTGAGTTATACTGCCTGCAGTGCGGGGAGTAATGCATTACAATTCATTCCAATTGGGAAACGTACTTAAATGTTAACTTCTCATGTATTATTGCCTCATGATATTCATTTTACATGATTCTTAGTGTGATGTTACATTTGATATGACGTGATGAAGGCACGTAATTTTTCTTTTATGTTGTTCACTAAGTTTTCACTGAACGTATGGCGGTGCAGAGTGACCACAGTACCGTAATCCATCATTTCTTGGATCGACTGTACCAGCCAGTCTAAGCGGACAGACGATGTTCACCAGTACATCTTGTTCTCTGTCTGTCCCTTCCACTCACTTCTGTGTCATTAGTTAATAAGTCTAAGTCAGAATGTAAATACCAGGTTTTGGTTATTGCGACAGTCAGACTGGTGGACACAGTCTGTTTCCTCTGGTTCCTGTTCACACATCAGTATAACTAAGTAACGTGGACTGTCGCTGGACGTGTTCTGAGGGATTATTAAGAGTTAGGGAAGAACTGATTGTCTGTCTTAATGACCCTCGAGTAATTGACAGGCACTGATAAATGTTTTGTATACGTAGGTGATACAAAGCGAAGGGATCACACACCAAGCAGGCTAGATTCGGTTCGTACCGTAACTGGTCTGAAGCCGAACAGAACATGTGGGCATTAACACGATGGTTGTTTTGGTGTCCAATGACTTTGTGCGCCTTTTATGGCGAATTCTCGCCCCCCCCCCTTTTTTTTTTACAGTTTTGGGTCCCTACAACAATTTACAGGTATTAATCCCAAATTAGAGAAATATGTTACGTGATACCAGGCCCAGGTACATGCATAATGAGTTTCAGACTATATCTCTTAAAAATAATGGCGTGTGGACGTGGTCACGAGCATTGGTAAGAAGAACAAGGAGGACATCACCACCAATACTAGGATATAACGAAAAAAACCTTATGGGTTACGTAATTACTACTCCATACAATGTTGGATATTCCCTATGGGGTGGGACCAAGAATTCGAAGGTTTGAAATGTGTGTGATCCATTGTGTGGTTAATGTCTATGGCACAGAGTTGATAGTTGTCCTACTTTTGCATTTCTCTATCCAATTTTTGGATCCCACTTACTTCATGTTTAAGATGGAATTAGGCCGATGATGATGATGACGATGAGGAGGATGAGGATGAGGAGGAGGAGGAGGAAGAGGAGGAACATGCTATCGTGGGTTTGATCGCAGTTGTTGTAAGGAACAGTTGGTGCATGTAACACCGATATCGTCATGTTCACTGCTCTCCCGTATGGCCTCAAACGTCGTTAATAACACTTCCACTAATACCGCAACACCAAACGTGATATCTGCAGCGGACGGCAGAAGACAGTGGGTATTAGTGTCTGGGTGTCAGGTAACATGTGAAGGTTATAAGGGAACAGTTCTCTGCTGTTGTGTCATGGGTGGACTACTGAACCTCAAGAAAGGCCTTCCTAGCATACTGTATGTCACGAGAAGATTACAAAACACACACACACACACACACACACACACACACACACACACACTCATTCACACAAGATGATGACTTAAAGGGTGAATTTTTGCATATATTCATTTGTCAGAGTTTATTAGTTTCAAATAGTGTAATCCAAAATGCATACACTTTTCCATTTGTTAGTGACAGGAGTGTTCGTAATATATACCCGGTATATATTTTTTCTATCTCTTTCCCTATAGCTGCATAAATAACCCCTCGTCGTCCCCACGTCCCTGGTTTTGGCAATGGTTGAACTAATGCCCAATATCTATTCTGACAGCACTCATTTCCGGCTCACATTGTCATCCCAGTATTACATTGTACCGAATCCGGGGGTCGGAAGCGCTTGCTAATCCTCTAACAGGCGGGGATAACAATATCCCCCCTTTTTCCCCTTCATTATTTGTTGCGAGATTGACGATCCATTGAAAGTGTTATATTGGTGCTTGTGTTGGTGATGATGGTGGTTCGATTATCATCGCTCTTTGTGATGTGTTAGTGTTGTAGGTTGTGACGCGGTATATTTCGTCTGCCTAACTTGATGTCCTTCGCCTTTTTTTTTTTTTTTTTTTTTTTTTTTACATCAGTATGAGACAATAATACGGCTATACATAATTTCAGTAACACTTATTTGTGACAAGGATGATATTCTGGTGTTAACATGCGGGAGGCGGTGGCTGAATCGGTAGAGAGGCGGCCTGCAGTCCTAATGGTCCCAGGATCGAATCCCGGCTGGGACAGGGAACAGTTTAAGGATTTGACTTTCCTAAAAAGCAGACTTTCCTCATCTACCAGATGACCCGCCGACATGTCGTAAAAATACCCCCGCTAATACCAATACACCAATCCTATATGAGCCAGCCTTAGCATGTATTCAATATGGATGGTGGGTTTTAGCGCCGAAGTGGTGACATGTGGAGGTGTAGGAGGACTACTGGCCCTTGGGACAGGTCACTGCCCCCGAGAAATAGGCCCTGAAGCCTTTGCCCAGAGTCGGATACATTAAAAATAATATATATACATATTGTTACTGCACAGCATTAATACTGAAGAAATAGCCATGTTAAACCAAGTTAAATATAATATAGAACCACAAACTCACCCACCACGTTACGGCGGTTCACACTGGGGGTTGGGGTCTAAAACAGGGATAATGTAACCTCTTGGAGTCCTGACACATCTTTTAGTTTACTGTTGCTACTACTACTAGATCACTTTACTGAACTTGGAATTAACGTCTCGTTTTGAGGGGGTTTGTTAACCCCTTCAATCCGGTGACATGTTGTGTTGATTACCCGCCCCTCCACCCCCCCAGGGGGTCAGGGACGGGTATTGTTTTCACTCGGTTTGTCTGTTTGTTTGTCTGTTTGTCTGTCAATCTCTTAACAACTTTGCGCGAATACTACTTGTGCAGTTTTGACTAAAATTCCAGGGATCATGGGCTATGACCTTCTGATCACCAGATTAAATTCTGGGCCAAACTGGAACAAATCCCGGGCTGTAGGACCAAAAAATGTAAAAAAATAAAATAAAAAACGAGGAATGGGTAATAATCGTTTTTTCTCCATAACTCCTTTCAAATCCGTCATATCAACATAAAACCAAAACCTTAAGGTGCATCTTTCAAATCTGCATCCTATAACATGCCTCATTACATCAGGGGTCACCCCCCAGTTGCCGGTAGGGGGGTCAATGTCAGGTGGGTCGGGCCTAAAATTTCAAATGCGCCTAAAATCGTCAATTATCACCCGATTTACTACAAATTCGATATGTGACATCTTTGACTAGATATCCTGTTGTGTTTATACGTCAGCATTAAAATGACTGTCGGGGACGGGTTTGCTGTGCCTTGGCACCACATCTTGTTTAGTCTTACTCTCTTTTTTTTTCTATTAATGTGATTTAATTAATTTCAAAAGATAATCGACTAACCGGAAAAGTGTGACAAATCTTTCACCAATCTGTTCCGTGCTGTGAAGGTCTCAAAAAGAAATAGAATCGTCTGGGAGATTTAACTCTTCTCGTTCGAAAGATCTCCCCTTTGCCGAATAAAAACACTCTGTTGAGAGCAAGGAAAAGCTTTTAAAAAGTCACCCCAAATGTCCCGTCTTTCTTTCCTTCTCCTTTTGTTTCTGTTCACCTAATGATAGATTTCTCAGTCTAGAGGAGTTACTGTTTTATTTAAGCCCTTCAGTGAGAGAGACATATCGTAAATTGATTCACATTACGTGGCAGCGACAACATTAAACTAAGAGGACATCGCCCACAATGACGAGGTAACCCACTGAACCGCAGAACGCCTTTATTATTTGTTGATATTTCCTGTTTATTTTATTTATGTTCGGACAGAGGGGTCCGATGCAGCTTTGACGAATCCCACTAAATACGAGAAAACTGTCTTAAGCTGAATATAATTATCTGGGGGGAGCAGAAACAATGCAGTAGAATGGTCGTTAGTCGAATGGAAAAATTTAGTTTCATCGCAACACTGTGTACGTCAGGAGTTTATGAGTGCTCAGACCACTGATCTAATACTTTCAGTCCCTTGACGTACTTTGTATTTTACTCCATCTACCACCAGACAAACTCACTGATATTCTTCATCTCATGTAATAAGGAGTTGATTAATGCTAAGATATTTTTAACACCTCCAGTTAAAAATGACTCGCCTCTGCTTAATAACATTCGTCGAGTGGCTAACTACTTAAAACTCAAATAGTTTCCTCGGACTGCAAAAACAGATGACTCATTATAAACTGTACAATGCAACAACACATCCGTTTAATCCTATTCAAAACACAGAAGCTCATTCCTCTTGTATTTACCGTACCAAATAGATTATTTTATGCAACACAGGAAGTAAAGGGGTTGAATAAAGCTGCATATAACCGTCTGGGAGTAGTAGGGAAAAAATATAAAAAAGGCGTCATAGTTGTGAATTCGGTGAGCCAGTTAACGCTGATGAAGTATATTAAAATCTTATTTGCTTCTATCAGACCACTTGACTCAACTGCGGAGAGAATTTTTGAAGTGGAGGAATTAAATATGGCCTCACGAACTCTTTTATTAATAGTGTTCCGTTCAGGTTGATTGAAATACCAAGAATGATGTTTCATAAAACTGAAAATAAATTCTTTCACACTCATCTCCCTTTTTTTTTTTTTTTTGCAGTTGTTGTTGTTGTTGTTGTTGTGGTTGTGGTTTTTCTTTTCTTCTTCTTCTTCTTCTTCTTCTTAGTAGTAGTAGTAGTAGTAGTAGTAGCAGTAGTAGTAGTAGTAGTAGTAGTAGTAGTAGCAGTAGTAGTAGTAGTAGCAGTAGTAGTATCATTATTATTATTATTATTATTCTAGTTGTAACTATTATTATTACTACTATTTCTTCTCGTGTGGTTTATAAGCAACACATCATATTTTCATCTTCTTTCCCCTCCGTATTTCAGATTAATCTGTCCATCTTTATGTTTCTTTCCTTCTGCATCATCAGTCACTCTGCTGCCTTTGTCTCCCTTTTATACCATCCTCTTCTTTGTTCTTTACTTCCTCTTCCTACAGGTATTTGGAACAATTATTCAGTTCTCTCCTCCTTCCAGTAAGGAGAGGGTGACGGACAAATAGGTTATATGTGAATTTTGTTCTGTTGTTGATGCTGGTGTCACCTTGACCACACCTGAACCTGAACCCAGAAGACTACAGTCTGAAAAATATTCTTCTCCTGCTGTTTACCATCCTCCTATTGAAAGGAGAGAGTTGAGGGACGATAACTGGGCAGTGGAGTCGTCGAGCTATGTGTCACCACGTGAAGGTGTCGCTTTCCAGCCCATCAGTCTGTTTTGAGAATATAATGAGCAATCAATACTGAAGGATAAAAAGAAAGACAATAATTGTAACAAGTGGTGTCAGGCATAACAATCCCCATCCGAAAGTAGTTATTTTATTTGCAACCGTTTTCAAGTTATAGCCCTCTGAAAATCCGTGATCTTGCGTTTGACTTTTCGAGGTCACTCAAGGTCAAAGGTCATGGTGCCAAATGAAAGCCTATATGAGACCTCCTATATCTTGATAATAGTAAATATCTATCTGCAACCAGTTTCGAGTTATAGCCCCCTGAATATCCGTGACCTTGAGTTTGACCTTTCAAGATCGCTCAAGGTCAAAGGTCTTGGTGCCAAGAGAAAGCCCATATGGGAGTTCCTGTATGCTGATGATAGTAAATATCTCTATCTTCAACCGGTTTCAAGATATAGCCTTCGGAAAATCTTGATTTTGACGTCTCAGAGTCATTCGATTACCTCCAAAATTTAATTACTTTCCTTGGGGACCAGTGTCCACATATCCTGGAAATTTCATGCAATTGCATTCAGCCGTTTTTCCGTAATGTTGCTAACAAACAAAGAAACGACCACAAACAATACCTCGCCGGACTGCATCCGGGCGAGGTAAAAATGCAGAAATTACTAAACTAAGAAAAACACTTCTCGGGCTTCTACTAAATGAAACATGTAAAGAGAAGATTAATGAAGAATGGAGAAAGAAACTGAAGAGATGTTAATAATTAGGATTTTATTTTATGAGGATATAAAAGAAAGAGCAGGAAGGCAAGTTTGAAAGGAAGACTTTAATAAGAACTGAAGCAAATATGAAAAAGGAAGTAGTATAGAAAAGAATTATATAAAGAATGGCCAGCACTGAGATGAAAAGGAAATAGGATATAATAATACAGACAGGAGGGAAAAAAAAGAGAGAAATGATAAAAAGTACAGTAGAGTACATCTGTACTGAAGAACACGAGAGACAGGAAGTGTAGCTTAAAGACAAAGATTAGTGATTGATAAGAATCACATCTGAAAGAAAAAAAAAGTTGTTCAGAAATGAAAGGAGAGACGGTTGTGTGACATGGAGGGAGGGCAGCCCAATGGCAGAGGACAGGGTGACATGAAGGCCTAAATACGCAGCCATCCCTTAAAGCACATACGCACACCCGTAATTCTCTCTCTCTCTCTCTCTCTCTCTCTCTCTCACTCCAAGGGTTTATTATTCCTCAAACTCGTGCCATAAATTATAGTCACTTCCAACTCACTTCTGCATCTGTGTCATCTTCCATTGAACCAATTTCCACATTTACATAAACACTTGTCAACCCGTGGAAATATACCGGGAAAAAAAAGAAGATGGAGTAAAGAAGTCTAAATGTGTTCAGATGTATATGAATCTTTTGTTTTTATGGAAGGGGATATTCTGAAATCCACCTCTACCTCTTCCTCCTTCTCCTACTAATCATCATTATCATCATAATTTTTACCCCATGATCACGCTCGTCCTCATAAATTCTGAAATTTAATGGACCTAATCCTAGTTATGATTATCACCATCCCTATTATAATGATCACCTTACTGTAGGTTATCATCCACCATCATCATCATCACCATCATAGCCTTATTTTCACTTCATAAAACAATATTAATTGAATTAAGAACCAATAAATGTGACCTAAAAATTCATTCATCATCATAATCCTCCTCCTCCTCTTCCCACTTCTAAAGTGGAATAGGTAGGTCTCAGAAACAGGTGAAATAACGCGTAGCATAGAACCAGTGAAATGGGCCACATATATGTTTCCTCTATAAACAGTCTGACATCCTTTCCTTTCTCCGGCCTTGTCTGGACGTCGTTGCAGTCGACTGTTTCCGTGGTTCCCAATGTCTGTTTCTACAATAACCCACAGCAATGGCCAGACAGACCCTTCCCTGTTGCTCTCATAATATGTCACCGCACAGACAGCAATACTGAACCACACACACACACACACACACACACACACACACACACACACACACACACACACACACACACATTTTTCCAACCCCTCAAAGAAAAAAAGAAAAACGTTTCTTATGATTTCCAGGACAAATCTGAAATATTTTCACGGCCATAAGCAAAGGTGAAAGTTAATAATTTATTCAGAGGAGGACACAGCTCCTAACCTCCAGTCCCTGCCCTGCAAGAAAATATTTTTTTTTAATAAATGAAAGAAATATTGCATGTGTATAGTAACAGGCTCAGTTAGGTTCTTGGCACCACAGAAACAGCGCACGAAAGGTCGGGAAGGGAGTGTAGTTTTCATCCTCTGCCACGCAGGATAATACCTGCAGTTTGAAGACAAAGGAATGAATTTTTTATGTGTCCATTTACAAGCCGAAGTAAGTCATTGGCTTAGGAATTATGTGTGTATTTGCGAAGAGGAGACGTAGACTCGGACCTCGACAGTCTCTCAAAAACCTCGTTAACAGACTAACCCAGGTAACACTTACCAACATTGCTATCAATCATTACACGAAAAAGAGTAAATAATTACTGTATAGCACTTACTGCTACCCTACTTTAGGGCGCGTTACCGTCGAGTGAGAAAACGCATTCCCTTACATATGATGGCGTTTTGCAGTTGTATTCCGCTCCAAAACGTGGCAATAAAGCCAGCCCCGACTGATGTACACCCCACTCACCCTCACAAACACGGCCATTTCCTATCAAACTTACGGTATAGCTCCCACAACAACGAAATAAGCCTCGAGCGTCGAAATTTCGACCACTTATATCTCTACCCACAGTCAGGAATCTCTGCTTGGTCGCTATTTTTGTTTTACGCTTGTTTCTTATATCATACTTTCCTTTTTTTTATGGTACCCTTATGAACGTTTAGTTTACAGCCATGAGCTTTTCTGATTAGCCTTGAAAGAACCTGTCTGTATATTGTTTTACGTGGCTGGCCTAGTTGAACCGAATGAATCTAGGTTAGTTAGATTTGCACCGCAACAAAACTGATCTGATATTATTCAGCTATACTGACATGGATGTAACGAATCCGTCAGGACCTAAAATAATATTTATGAATCCGCATGGACCTGGCTGGTTCTTATTGGACTTATCTGAGTGTTGAATGGCCGTGAATGAATCTGAAGTGGGTCGAACTGAGCCAGATTGGATGTTGATGTTGTTACTGCTGTTGTTGTAGCCCCATTCTCCTCTGAACATGTATCTGTGGTCTGCAGGCTAAAGGTGCCCTTCTTCTGTAGTCCACCATCTTTTTTCGCAGGATAACGAGGAAGGGAACGTTTGTATGACAGGACCGAAGTAATCTGGATATACTGGTGCCACCACGTGAAGGCTTCCTTCTCTAACACCATGCCCCCTTGGGGAGGGAGAGAAAGAATACTTCCCCAGTATCCCCGCTTGTGCTGTCTTCTTCGCTTCTCTTCTGCCCTACCTCTCTTCTTAATATCTCCCTGTTGCTTCCGGCCTTTATTTTCCCAATACTTCTGTCAGGTTATACACACACACACACACACACACACACACACACACACACACACACACACACACACACACACGTCATCGTGCTCCAGGGACTTAGTTAACAGCTGTACAAAGGACGATGGTTGGATCATGTTTTCTTTCCCATTGCAATTAATTTGTCTACTTACTGACCAGTTCCCTTGGCGTGAGACGGTACGATAAACCTTCATCCATGACATTTCCCACAACACACACGCCTCAGGGCAAGGGTTTTGGCTCTGCTCTTATTTTCTGTGGATTGAAATTAAGAACTGGTTAATGTTGTTGTTGTTGTTGATGATGTTGATGATGATGATGATGATGATGATGTGTCGGCAAGGACGACGTCGAATTCAGTACCCCAGCCCCTCCCTTCCCTCACTGCGCAGTAGTCCAGGAGTTACTGAAAGTATGAACTACAATTGTACCATGAAATAGCACTAATATATTTCTTTTTTGTATTTAGTACATCCTCACTCTTCTATACTCGTAGAAAGTGAGAACTTATTCCCATTGGTGTGTGTGTGTGTGTGTGTGTGTGTGTGTGTGTGTGTGTGTGTGTGTGAACAAAATAACGTCGTCAGTTTGGATCAGATTTCAACCAAACTTGGTCATAATGTTCCGTGTTCTCCCAGGGGTTTGCCTGCTGTTTCTGGGAACAACAGGTCAGTGGTCAAAGTCACAGGACATGATCAACTAAATTAGTTTATATTAGATCTAAATCAAAGTTGTTAGAATGATTGAAAGAAAAAAACTGAATGAAGTAATTCGACGTTGAGAAAAATCAGTCAAAGGTTAAGGGCATGACTGAGATTGCTTCACTGTAATTTAGCTTCCATTTGGACCAGATTCTGTGCATGGCTTACAGTCAGGCACGGACGAAAAAATTAAACTTTCAGAACAGGGTCGAAGTAAAGATCTTAAGGCGCCATTTGTTTAAACAGTTTTTATCCAGTTTGGGTCAAAATTGGGTTAGCGGCTGACGGCCGGGAATAGATTAAATATTTTGGATTTGGCAACAATTCCTCGAACGTCAAATTTACGGAAATGTCAAAGGGTCGAACTCTAGGCTAATTGTAGAGAGGCAATTGCACTCTTTGTTCCTTCTTTTATGGGTATTTATGTGTTTACTATTTTATGGTATTATCTTCTTGGAAATGAACGGGTACAAACAGTCAGCTCCATGTGTTAATAAAGTCCTCAGACTTTTATTACTTTTTTAGCATTCACTCTTCTCTTTGGAACTCGTTTCTCCAAAATATTCTCCCTCCAAATTCAACCTGCAAAAGTTCAAGTCCAACTGTTACAGATTTTTAAGAATGGAGGACACTTGTAATCTGGTGTTTCAATTATTTTCTTTTCTTTAATTTCTTTTTCCTTCCTATGCTCACCTGTTAAAAACATTTCCAGTTGGTCATAATGAAGGAATGATGATGACAATAATAATGATAATGATAAGAAGTAGGGGAAGGATTTATTTGTCCTTTTTTTGAGTGTGTGGCGAAAAACGGGAACAAATCCGCCTCCATCGCCGACCCACACAAGACACATGGCTCAGGATAAAAGTTATGATTACTCTTCAGTTCTTAGGTGGGAATTGCATCTGGAGGGATGATAATAGTTTTTTGATTATGTGAAAGCAGCAAATATAACAACAACACATACATCCCTCTCTAATGACAATCAAGGACTACAAGAAGTCTTACAATGAATATCAGGAACGGTGTTTTTTTTTTAATATATAGTTTACTGCCAAACTACACTGCTTATTTCCCTAAGGCATGAAAGAGTTACAAATCACCCACACAAGACACATGCCTCAGGGAAAAGCTATGGAACTGCTTCTAGAATTCATCATGGATCCAACCACCACAGATTTAGCCGCAGGGGCGAGAAAGACAACGCTGAGAGAATGCTACTGTGGCCTAGGTGGAACCAAGATCACGTGTGTGTGTGTGTGTGTGTGTGTGTGTGTGTGTGTGTGTGTGTGTGTGTGTGTGTGTGTGTGTGTGTGTGTTGTAACTTTTATCTTTTTTAATGATAATATTGTAAACGTAAATAATTCATTAACTATTGTTTTTTGCCATGATTGTTGACTTTTAGACGGTTGGTCTTTTCATTTATTTTGTCTGCTCAGATATGGTTGCTCTCCCTCTCCCTTTGTCTTTTTGCTCCCTGCCTCTTTGCCTTCATCTCCTCTATCCCATCTTTTTGTATTTCCTTTGATGTCTATGCTCTCCTCCCTCACCCCTGCTTCTCTTAGCTCTCCAGTTCTTTAGTCCAAACACATATTACCTTCGTCGCGAAACGCCAGGTACGAGAGTAAGACAATATTATCTTGTTATTGTTGTTGATGTGGAAGAAACTTTGTAACAGACATTCACCCCACATTCCCTTCAGTTCTGTGATGTAATTTTCATTTCAGTAATTCATATTCAACTCTGTACTGGCTTTTGTAACTGAGTAGTCTAGATGTAGCCTAGCTTTCATTTACTTACGGATTACGTGAGGCCTCCCCGGACTTGAATAAAATCGCCTGGAGGTAGCAAGGATAAATCAGTACATGTAATAAAAACGAAGTCGGTTATATAATTAATTCCACAACTCCATTTGTCACAAGGTATACTCTTATAATATCGCTCCACCCTCCACTCCCCACCTGCCAGCTCGTTGCACTCATATCCTTGTCCCGCACGCTTATTTCTTTATCCCTGTGATTCTTGGACTAAGTTCTGAGGTAAACCTTCACTGCATAAAAGGCACGAATTCTACAACACTCATTTTTGCGAGGTATACATTCCTATCCCAGTCTCACCGCCTCCAACAATCCATCCCATGACACCCATTCTTTTACTCACCACGTCCAAATAAATCACCTCACCCCATTGACAGTTTCATGGCGCCGCAGTTCAAACAGGCAACGAACGCAAATGTTTATATTCTTGTTTTGTTAGTGTGCCAGACGACGATATACAGTTTAGAAGAGCGTACGAGTTGTGTTGAGAGAGAGAGAGAGAGAGAGAGAGAGAGAGAGAGAGAGAGAGAGAGAGAGAGAGAGAGAGTAATGATGCACTGTTGGGTTAGGTAAGATAAAGGTTGTATAGGTTGCTTGGTGTAGGACTGATATGATGCTGTAAGGCTAGGTTAGGTTAGACAAAGTTTTTTGTTAAGTTGTCTTTGATTAGAATACGTGTAGTACAGTTATCTTGGAATAAATCTGCTTAAGTTCTCTGTGTGTGGTTATGGAATACGTACGGATTGTTTTAGTTTAGGCTACATTGTGCTGGACTGCATAAACTTTGTATTGACTAAGTTGTTTTGATTAAGTTAGACTAAATTTAGTTTGACATAACAAGGATTATGTCTGTTAAATACTTGGTATGGTAAGACTAAATTAGGTCAGGTGAGTTAGGTTAATTGGTTAGATATAATCAGGATGGAAAAACTTAGGTTGTTTGATTTTACTTAATTTAAAGATGCCAGTTATTGTTAGGGTAGGTTAGGTTACGATGAGTTTACTGGTTAAGTTAGGCATAGTTTTGGTTTAGCCTTGTAAAGTAAGGTCTGGCTAAGCTGCACTTTGTCATCTGAGTATCATATAGAAAAACAAAATCCTGCCAACGACATAGGTATAGTAGTGTGTTCCATCTCTGAAGCGGCACAAGGAACACACGAAGCCATTTTGCAGGAAAATTAATTTTGTTGTTCCTTTGATGGGAAAAAATGATTAATTGTTTCAGCAATAGTTTAGAATGACACAAATGACCTAAAAACGGAATTATGATTCCCCTCCCGCCTCTCTCTCTCTCTCTCTCTCTCTCTCTCTCTCTCTCTCTCTCTCTCTCTCTCTCTCTCTCTCTCTCTCTCTCTCTCTCCACCATAATGATATGCATAGAATCAAGTGTATATGACTGATGTGGGGAAAATACATGGATAAGAGCAGCTGGGTCCTGTTCCAGAGAGAGAGAGAGAGAGAGAGAGAGAGAGAGAGAGAGATTTCTAATAAGTTCATTATCATAACGCAATAGGTGTTTTTATCTGTTTGTGTGTTTGTTTGTCTAGTTATATGTATACTTACCTGAAAGTCACACAAGTACGATGCCATGGTGTACCAAGTTGATCAGTTGTGACAGACGGAGTTTCAGATTTAGAAAGAGAGGAGTGCTAAAAGAAATGCTTCGAGGAAAGAGTAAATAAACATGTGGGAGTCCAGCTGCTGGGTAAGAAATGGGATGGACTGTATTTAAACTTGACTATACATCCTCGTACATGAGAAAATGTGGATGAACACGAGAGAAAAGTACCTGAACTGAATTTAAGGTTGTGAGTATATGTGCAGTGACATTGGTGAGGTGGTCAGACAGGTGGTGAAAGATAATGGATACTGCTACAGGCTGCGAGAAGTAAAAGAACAAAAAAAGTACTATGAAATCTAAGGATGAGTAGACATCTAGCCTAATTCAAATGCAAAGACATGCACGGATGCAGACGTAAAATGTTTAGCCAGATGCTGTTAAAAATTGCCTGAAGAAAGGAGGAGGTAATAGTACATGCAGTCAGAAGGGTAACTGTTCAGAAAGTCTTAATTAAGCGTCTGTACGATGAAGGATGGAAGAGTACAATGTTACGCAGTATTACACAGACGACCTAATAATATATTTGCTGTTACAAAGCTCACAAATAAAAATGGAGAAATAGAGTATGCAAACTGAAGTAGAAAACGTTGTATAAGTAAAAAAAAATCTGCGCAAAAACACTTGTATACAGAAGGGAGAGAAGAGTATATTGTGAGACAGTTTTACACTGATGACGCGTGGCACCAGATGGCAGGGATGGTGGGGTCACTGTCCCAGTACTACCTGACTTACCCCCTCTAGGATATGTGTGTCACTCATACCATCTTTAGACCCGACAGAGAGAGAGAGAGAGAGAGAGAGGAGAGAGAGAGAGAATGTTTTCTTCTTGGTCATCAGCTAGCCTAACTGCTTGTGCACTTTCTTTTTTTTTAAGTTTACTTGTTCGGGGTCGCCCCATACGATTTTGTAACTCGAAGAAGACGCCTCTATACGAAGGGATTATAAACAGTTATCATTAAATATTCATTAACTACAGGTTTTTAGACGTCCCATAAATTCTTTTATGTCACTTCAGGGAGTCTCATGCAATGGGTAGGTGGTGTCGGCGTTCACCAGTCCAGCACCGCTGAGTTCAGTCCTACCCGCTGGCAAATATAATTATAATAACTGCAATAGTATGTCTTTAAGTGTGTGTTAGCTCTTGCACTCTATGGAAGCTCTCTTTGCCATATACAGGCCACTACAGCACAAGTTCCAGCATCCACTTCTCAGTCCACATTCCAAAGGCCTTCCACATGTACACCCATGTTTGAAGCATCAGGTGAGCGCGGATCACTTATCCAATGTCAACGATGATCCTCGGCCCAGCGGTATCCATGTCCTTCTATAAATGTAACAACACAGCCTGAACGTGCATAGTAAAGCAACCCGCCCATACTAGGCGTCCATAAGACTGTTGGATCAGGAGGGGATGTTCTTAGCCATGATGAACTGCTATCACTCGCGAGGACCTTTTTGGGGGGTGGGTGGGTGGGTGGTATTTCTATCTGTTTTTGCTCTAACGCTGTGAAGCTTTTACCTTCATACATTAAGATCGTTTGGGCGTGTGGAGAGGATGGAGGATGACAATTGGATGCGGAAATTGACAAGTATGAACGTCGGGGGAAGGGTTGCGAGAGGTGGACATAAAAAGCCTTGGACGAGGTAATAGGCTGTGACTTCAGGGATACGGGATTGAATAGGGAGGCTACAAAGACTGATCGCGCGGAGAGCCGCCATTAGATGACCAAGGCCGACACTAGCTAGCATGGTGGGGCCATTATAAACAATACAATACGAACAATACGATTAGTGTTTAGGAAAATACTTGTTGATTATATACACAGGTCATGTTCGAATATGTATGTCGTAGCTTAAATATCAACGTCACTTTAATGATATGAACCATGCCTGATACGAGTGGCTGTTCCTCGTGTTGAAAGCATAATATTTTGAGAGTAATACAAATCACAGAGAGTAAGCAACCAAAAGAAATTAGCAAACAGCCACATGTCGATATATCCTTCAACCATAGGTCACCCGCCAGCATCTCAAAACTCCACAAACCCTGGATTCCTTTCCCAGACACACCAAACAAGATGTCGGTACCATCTCTTGTCTTCGTCCTAATGTTCATCCTCGTCCTCGTCGTTGTTATCGTCCTCATCCAAGTTTTATCATTGTCTTTGGCCTCATCCTGAGTCTATAGTTGTCCTCGTTCCCCAGTTCATCACCATCAGGTAGGGATCTCCCTACGCCCACGTTGATTCACGAGAGAGAGAGAGAGAGAGAGAGAGAGAGAGAGAGAGAGAGAGAGAGAGAGAGAAACCCAGTCATTTTTCTAATCATTCTCATTACCTGGCTAATTGAATAACAGCAGAGTGACCAGAAGGTGCTGGGGGGAGGGGTGGCTAAAAAATAAATAAGTTCCGGTAATAATTTTTCTTTTCATTTGTTGCAATTATTTCCGCCATCCACCTATCCCATGACGCCTCTGCCAAGCCTTCAAGTAACCATACTAATGACGTGTCCAGCGCTTTGTTACAGAGTGAGAACACATTGATCGTATATTAATAATAATAACGATGTGAAAGAGGGAGGGTGGTCAGGTGGTCGGAGAATCTGTCTGACGTTCGTAAAGACGCGAGTTCGATCCCAGGCTGAGGCAGGGAAGAGGTTAGTGAATTTCATCTAAACAAATTTTGGTGATCTTCCACGATGCCCACAGACATGTTATAAAAACACCCCTGCCAGTACTAGTACACCAGCTCTGTAGGAGACAGGCCTAGCAGTTATATCACTATGGACGGTGATTATTAGTGCCAACTTTTTGACATGCATAGCCGCGTGACGTAGCAGTTCCCCTGGCCTTCAGAAAACGGGCTGTCAAGTCTTTGCCCATAGTCGGACACATTAAAAAACGGTTTAGTAGCAAGAGTTTATGTTAACAGATTTTATTTTGTTTGAATAAAGTATTAACTAAGTTAATGTACTGACTTTAGCTGAATTGTTCTAACCTGATATAAATCTCAAACCCTGTCAGCTCAGTTGACGGCCAAGTGTACAGTGGTCAGACTGGAGAATCGATCTGACCAGCAACTTAATCAAGTCATATCAAACATCATACAACCCAGACTTAGTTATGTTGTGGGAGTGGTTCAATTCCTTCTGGCATAAGTACTGTAGATTTACTATAGTAACCAAGGAGACTCATTCCGATGGTATAGAAAAGGGTCATCGAATTCATGAAACAGCAAGTTAGCAAGTTATGTTTGTGGCTCAGTTCCGTCAGGTGAAAACATAAACACTATGGTATTCACCTATGCTTCAGGAGTGATTTTCACAAAGGTAACAGCATTTATATTTATATTCTTCAATCTATAGCAGTATTTTTTTTTTTTTACAAAGGTGCCAGAACAAAATGTTTTAGGAACTTTAGTGGATTTGGTTTGACATTCATTTGATTATTGGTGGTGTTTTACTTCTACGTCTTCTTTTAAGGTATTAAAATGTCATCATCATCATCAGCTAAAGCAGAAGCAGCAGCAGCATCGTTGCCATCGTCACTATCATAATGATCATCACCTTCATCATCCTCACCAGCACAATATTCTTAATCATCACCATCATTATCGCCACCACCATCACCACCACCATCGTCATTATCTCATCTGTGTGGAACCCAGATCACACCAGTTACCACCGCCATACACTGACGCCGTACCACAACAACCACTAAATGGCAGGGACATCCATCGATTCACTATTCCTGCCGTCATTTATGTGGCCAATGACTGCTTTTAAAGGTGCTAGCACAGCATCAGAGTTTTGCTGCGTGGTGTGTAGGGAGCAGGGAAATGAAGGATGGAGTAAGATATATAGGTATCTTAGTTATGCATAATTTTCATATAATCTATACAACCATCCCTATTCTGTATTCATTCATGTGTCTTGGGTATCAAGACATCAAACAGATCTTTTTACATGAACGGGTATTGATATACAGAGAAGAGTCATAAAAGATATGACATTATGAAGAATATGAAGGGAATTTCGTTGGAAGATATGTCCTATGATGAAGAAAATTTCTTACGCCAAAAATCAGGCATTCGGATATATATATATATATATATATATATATATATATATATATATATATATATAGTTTTATGCGAGGAAGAAGGAACCAAAGGCTGAGCCAGCAAAGCGTTCCTTCCAAGAAAAAAGCAAAAACAATACAAAAGAGAGCCAAATTCAAGATCCATTCATTTCGAGATGCCTGGATACACTGCATTTGAAAGACTGGAGAACATAGGAAGTAGGAAATACAGACAAAGGGCGACAGTTCCAGAGTTGTCGTGTTGCATAAATGTAGGACTGGGAGTAACGGTCAGCTCTTGCATTAGAAAGTTGGACAGAAAAGGGATAAGAATTTGTTGCTAGACGGGTGCTACGCGCCTTTCGTAGAGGTGGAGGGATGCAAGCAGACAGTGACCACTGAAGTAGCGATAGAAAAGAGATAAAGAGGCAACGGTGCGTCGAAGAGTCAGAGGTTGAAGGGAGCCAGTAAGAGGAGGAGAACTGATGAGACGAATAGCCTTTGACTTCACCTTATTGAGAAAAGCTGTATGTGGGGAGCCACCCCACTCATGAGAGTTGTACTCTAAACAGGGGCGAATAAAACCCGTGTATAAAGTCAACAACTGTGCGGGAGTAAAGGCACGGAGTCGGCTTAACACACCTAATCTCTTGGGAGCAGATATGTGGAGTAAATGTTGCATAATATGGGGCTGAACGTCATATAGTCTGGAACAGAACTTATATTATCATGTGTTTAATGTTCTGTGCTTAAAAGTGCTTGAGTAATTTACTTAGGGGCAGAGCGGCTGTGTTGGCCTGCAAATAGAAGCAGGAAATATCACACAGCATACTGCAGTATCCTCCTGCCTGCTCTCTGTACATTCCTTTGGGTCCTGAGAATCATTTAAATACCATGTATGTAATGACCACTTTTTATTAAGATGTCACCACCACGAGACAATTTTATTCAGCTTAGGAGAGCATCCCAACAATGAAGGGGTTAATGACATTACAGGTGCATCTATCACCATCATTTGAATAAAAGTCTCTTAAACCTTAAAGAAGAAGAAAAAACAAAACTGTCTGGAGATAGAGTAAAGCATAAAACGACGAGGAATCATGAAATATCTCACTTCATACTCGACTGTTCCCTTTCCGCCTTTCTTACGTGTATTCCCTTGTGCCCATCGAACAAGGAGTTAATCCCTTGAATAATGTCTTATCACATTCTTGCTGCCACCAGGTGATTTTATACAGCTCAGGGGAGATTATTGTAACTGGAAGGTTTAGATGTAACCTTCATTAATCCATTCAGTACCAGTTTTGCTTTTCTTCTTCTTCTTCTTTTTTTATCCGAGTAGTGTTTTTTGTGAGAAGCAAATGATAAGAAAAGGTGTCATGAAGTAAATGGAATAATGTGCTGTGGGAGGCAGTAAATCTCTCGCAGCATAATGGACTATTCTCCTGGTGTCTGGCTTGTGTATATTCCCTCGTGCACTGGCAACAACAACTTAATGAGTTGCAGGGTCGTTATTACAAGTGGTTTTGGAGATTTCGCAGCACCTCTTCCTTAGGCATTTATATTGCACATTACACCTCAGTATCTTCTGCTGTGTAATTATACAAACTGTGTTGATATTAGAGTGATACAGAACACGAGAGAACGTTTAGGAGTAGCAGGCAGCATAAACTGCCAAGGAAGCAGTACTAGGAAGCTTGCTATGGCACTCAGACTTCGTCCCTCAGATTAACATGAAACTAAAATGCGTCACTTCCATCAGAGTCTCTTCTACAGCGACAACCAACCCCATACTACTCCCTCCTTTCAGCACGTAGGGGTTCGAGGCTCGGCTACGGAAGACCAGGACTTATAATCCTTGCTCCAAGGGAAGGTTAGCAGTGGCAAGTAAAATCTCCAGCCATTATTCAGACAAAAAAAAAAAAAAAAAGTCTAGCCTATGGTTTAGCTCCTTCGATACAGAGACGTATTTTTCTTTTGAATTATAGTACCAGTAAACAATTTTTAACGATTGTATTTAATTCTAACATTCTGTCAGTTACTGAAGACAATATCTAACCCGTCCAGCTCGAAAAGTTTACATTGAATCAGCCATACGATAACAGGAAGAATAATCTAAAAGCAAAGTCAGCTGATTCAGTGTATTGTCTTTTACAATTCTGATTTTTGACAGATTTTGCATTTGTTCTCTATTTTGTACTTGCTTTATATTTCTTTCCCTCTCTGCCTTTATTTTTTTTTTTTTTTGCAATAATCTTTTTTTTCCTTCTTTTTATTCATGTTTACTTTCTCCATTATATTACACCATCACAAGCTGCACAGAACTAGGAGACGAGATGAACTAAGCTTATCATCATTATAGGAACCTACTGCATAACACCACCATCACCACAACCATCACTTCCTTCATCATTACCATCATTTTCAACGCAAGTATCATTGTACTCATTATCTGTAACCTACAACAGCATCACCATCATCATATCTATAACCCTCACAGTAGCCTAGTACATACCACCACCACCACCACCGCCACCATCATGCTCATGCAATTATCGTTTTACTCGGCGTTTGTAACCTACAGCATCATCGCCATCATCATATCCAGCAAGAGCACTGTACCTGTCTATCTATCTATTGCCAGACGCCTCAATCCCGTTCGGGGTGGCCACAAACAAATCGCCTCCACGTCGCCCTGTCCCACGCCATTTCACTGCCCTGCTCCCAACTCACACCCCCCTCTCTCATATACCTCTCCACCCCATCCCTCCATCTCATCCTCGGCCTCCTCCTTCCTCTTCCCCCCTCCACTTCACTCACATACACTCTCTTCGTCAGTCTTTCACCCTCCATGCTCTCCACATGGCCAAACCACCTCAGTGTGTTCCTCATAACGCTTCCCATCACATCCACATCTACACCTCAACGCTCCTTTATATCCTCATTCGTCAGCCTTTCTCTCCATGTGACTCCATAAGCTCCTCTTAAATAACTCATTTCCACTGCTCTCACTCTTGACGTGTATCCTTCCAACAAAGTCCAAGCTTCACTTCCGTACGTTAGAGTTGGTATCACAATACTGTCATGTAGTAACTTTTTCACTTCCATGCTCACTTCCCTGTTTCTTATCACTACTTTCAAAGAACCAGCAACCTTTCTTCCCTGCTATACCCTTTCAAGCACTTCACCCTCCAAATCTCCATCTTTACTCATTACACTCCCCAAGTACTTAAACGTACTCACATTTTCCAATTCCTCACCATCCAACCTCTCTGTACATTCACTGACTTCACCTCTCTCAAAGACCATCATATTACTCTTCCCTACATTTACCTTTAGAATCCGTTTCTTACACACTCTCCCAAACTCATCCACCAAGCCTTGCAGCTCCCCTTCGTCTTCACTCAACAACACAGTATCATCTGCAAAATTCAGTACAGGGAGTTTCCAAACACTCCTCTCTCACCAGGGCCACTCCAACATCCACTACCCTACCTTGTACCTCTTTTATTACCCCATCCACATACAGATTGAACAACCATGGAGACATGACACATCCCTGTTTCAACCCAACCTCCAAAGAGAAAAATACACTTAGTTCACCATCCACACACACTGCAGCCTTAGCACCATCATACATACTCTTCACAGCATTCAACAACTTCCCACCTACTCCATAATTATATTCTTAATACTTTCCACAATCCTTGTCTATCCACCCTGTCATATGCTTTCTCCAAATCCATGAAAGCCGCATACAACTTCTTTCCCTTCTCTAGAAACTCTTACACTAAAGATCTAAGAATGAATATCTGATCTACACAACCTCTTCCCTTCCTAAAGCCTCCTTGTTCTTCTCCAACTAATTCCTCTGTTCTTTCTCTAACTCTGTGAATAAGTATCCTACCATACACTTTTCCTATTATACTAAGAAGACAAATGCCCCCGTGATTACCACACACTTCTTTGTCCCTTTTTCCTTTGTACAAAGGAATAATTATACCTGACTTCCAATCCTCCGGGACTCTACCTTCCTCCCAGGCCAATCGCACATCTTCCACATCCATTCTACTACTATCTCTCCCCCATGCTTCAGCATTTCACCACACACTCCATCAATTCCTGGGGCTTTCCCCAATTTAATTTTCTTCATTGCTTCCACAACTTCTATCCTACTGATTTCTTCCTGTCTTCTCACCTCCCTCCTTCTCCCAGCCATTCCCCAGCCACTTATACTCACATTACTTCCATCCTCTATGTTCAACAATTCCTTAAAGTGTTCTCTCCATCTGCTCACTTTTTCTCTCTTCTCCACTAGTAATCTACCATTTTTATCTTTCACTCCCCTACTAACCTCAATCCCACCCTGTCTTACTCTCTTCACCTCTTTCCAGAACATTTTCTTACAGTCCCTCCACTTTACACTCAAATTCCTTCCAAATTCCTCATCCACTCTCTTCTTACTCTCTCTTACTAATTTTTTCACCTCTCTCTTTCTTTCTACATATAACTCTGTCTTCCGCCTCAGCTTCTTCCACGCCCCTATTTCTCATCCATTCATTGTATGCTTTTTTCTTTTGTGCCACAGCCTGTCTCACTTCTTCAGTCCACCACGCTGTTCCTTGCACCCCCCTCCGTCTTCTCTTCCTCCCACACACCACATCACATGGTGCACATATTTCTTCTGTAAATATCCTGCACACACCTTCCATGTCTCCCATCTGCTCCAATTCATATTTGCCCAATCGTTCCTCCACTTCTCTCTTATACTCTGCCTTTTTCTCATCCTCTTGTAACCTTTCCACTCTCCTTGCAACTACTCCTTCCTCTCGTCTTTCCCTTCTTCTATTCCTCCATCTTACTTGTATCCTAATTCTGGCCACCACCAAGTAGTGGTCAGAAAGTCCACTCCCCCAACCTCTATAAGCTCTTGCATCCATTACACATCTTCGCATCCTTTCATCCACACACACATAATCAATCATTGCCTTCCTTTCATTCAGTCCACCACCCACCCTTCTGATCACTCGCCATGTATACCTGTGGATCATTTTATGCCTGAAGAGGGTATTGGCTATCACCAACCCCCTCCCAGCACAAATGTCCACTAACGCACTGCCATTCTCATCTATTGCAACAGGCACACCCCACTCACCAACTATTCCATCCACCTTCACATTCCCTACTTTACCATTCATATCACCGATCAAAAACACTCTCTCATTCCTTCCAAACTTTTCCATGCACACTTACACATTTGTCCAGAACTCTTCTCTCACTCTGCTAGCACGATCTTGCGTTGGCGCATACACACACACACAATCGCCCACATTTGTATTCCAACTTTCAACTTTACCCACACAATCCTTGAGCCAACTGATCCATACTGTCTTATGCTTTTCTTCCATCTTTTACTCACAACTATGCATGTACTGTACCCTATTGTATAAAACCATCATCATCATCACCTCCCATGCAGTTAACATTAAACTCGTCATTTGTAACCTACATTATCACCATTATCATATCCAGCAACATCGTAGTAACCTACTGCATATCACCGTCATTACTACCACCACCACCACCAACACAATCCTCACCACCATACCGTCATCATCATTCATCCATTTAACATTATGCTCATCACTGGCAACTGATATCACCACCACCACCATCATCATCATCATCATCTTCATCACCGTCATCATTATCACTACTGTTACCAGCATTGGGTACGTTAGATCACAGCCACCACTATATTACAGCATCACAAGCTACAAGAGAGGTAGGAGGCGAGATGATGTAAGGTGCAGCGGCCTGGGACTCTACTACACATGGACTGAGTTCAAACCTTCACCCGCAGGGCCTGTCTGTCTCCATTTCTTTATTTCCCTCTTCCTTTCCTTTATATTCTTTTTCTTTTTCTATGTTTTCCACTTTTCTTTCTCTTATTCTCATTTCTCACTTTTTTTTCTTTTCATCCCAAGTGTTTGTACTTTCTCTTTTCCCGTTCGTAATTATATTGCTAATTTTGGGGGGATGCTTCTTCCATTTCCTATACTTTTTTCCAATATGTTTCTATTCCCTCACATTTTTCTTTTACTTTCTTCTTTTCTTCATCACTCGTATTCTTTCGTCCTTTCTTTTTCACTAACACCATAAACAACAAGAGCGGTACGAGGCAAGATGAAGGAAGATGGAGCACCTGGAACCCCACTACACCTGAACCAACTTAACACTTTTACTGTTTTATCTCTTTTTTTTTTTTTTTTTTTCTCCCAACCTTTCTTTCCTTTTCCTGTTTTGCTTCTTCCTCTTTCGCCATATCTTCCCAATTCTTTCTGATTCCTTCATTCTTTCCATATCTTCTTATTCTTTGTCATTTCTTTTCCTCTTTTCTCCATTCTTTCTCATTTTCATTACTCGTGTTTTCTTTTTTCTTTCGTTTTCTTCCATCTCTCTCTCTCTCTCTCTCTCTCTCTCTCCTTTCTTTGTTCATGATATATTGCAGGAATTATTGATCAAGGGAAGTAGTAGGCCATATCAAGTAAGGTGTAGCGGCCTGGGACACACGTATAGGTGTCTGGAGTTCAACCCTATGCATCATATACTCCTTTATTGGTCCATTCGCCTCATTTCATTTTTCTTTCTCCTTTCTTTTTTCTTTGTTACAACTTTGATTCCTGTTCTACTTTACTTGTTTCTTTCCATTTATTCTTTATATCTCATTTTCTTTTCTTTCTCTTTTATATCTACTTTTTGTCTTTTATATTCATTTTTTCTGAATCATACCTTTTCTTTCACTTTCTTTTTTTCATTTCTTTCTCCTTGTTGCCCATTTTTCCCATTACATTAGAATTTCACAAGTTACAAGAAAGGTAGGAGGCGAATGCAAAGCTCTACCCTTTTAAATAATGCTCCTTTTTCTCATTCATGTTTTTCTTCTTTCTTGTTTTATTCTTTCTCTTTCTTTCTTTTTCTGATTGCGTTCCTTAATTTTTTCTTTATCCCTAATATCGATTCTCTCATATTTCCTTCTTCCTTTCTCCTCTGTTTGTAGCTGTTTATTCCTTTCCCATTTTTTTCTCTCCTTTTTATCCTTCTCTCTTTTCTTATTTTCTCCTTCACGTTATCCATTATTGGTATATATTTCTCCTAATTGTTCAGTCCCTTTATATTTCTTTCCTACTGTGCCTTTTATTCGTAATGTCATTTTTTTCTGCTTTTGTCAATTTCTTCATCCATTCTTTCTCCATTATACTAGAAAACAAAAATATTCTTCTATAATTATTGTTAGGAAGTAGGAATGGCAAAAATGTACAGGTAAGAGATGAAAAAAGCACAGAAACAAGAGAGCATTGCACACTTTAGCCACAAACTTGTAGCTGGTGGAATGTAGTAATGGGTATAGGTCTCCAAATCCCACAAAAGCAAAGTAGCAATGCGACAAAATGAAGTAAGCTCATCATCATTATGGTAACCTACTTCATATCATCACCATCATCATCATCATCATCATCACCAGCATCATCATCATTATCCATACAGTTAACATTATACTCATGTACTGTAACATACATCACCATCACCATATCCATCACCATCACAGTAAATTATTGCATATCACCACCACCAACATTATCATCATCGTTACCCATATGATTATCATTATACTCGCCGGTTGTATCCTACATCACCATCACCCTTACAGTACAATATCCATCAATATCATAGTAACCTACTGCATATCACCATCATTAATACCACCACCACCACAGTCATAATCATTACCATAATTATTAATCAAACATTAACACTACTGTATACTTGTCACCTATAACATCCATCTCCTTCATCATCATATCCATCAATATCATCATCACCATCGTCATCAGCATCACTATTACCAGCATTAGGTACGTTAGATCACAGCCACCACTATATTACAGCATCACAAGCTACAAGAGAGGTAGGAGCCGAGATAAAGTAAGGTGCAGCGGCCTGGGACTCTACTACACCTGGACTGAGTACAAACCTTCACCCACAAACTCTCCACTCGTCTCCTTTCCTTTATTTTCTTTTTTCTTTTTCTGTGTTTTATATTTTATTTCATTCTTATTTTTCACAGTTATTCTCCATTACCTTCTAAATGTTCTAATGCTGTTCGCAACAAGGAGAGGGCCTATAAAATATACTGGAGCTAACCCACCCTTGAATCACATATTTTTTACATTTCTTCCCGAGTCGTGCTAAATATGTTCTTCGCTCCGCTAAAAATAATTTCATCCGTACTAAATGCACTCAACTCTCCAACTCGGATTCTTCCAGCTCCTTCTGGCACCTAGCCAAAAACTTTTCGAACAACTTTACCTCATCATCCTTCCCTCCTCTTTTCTACTCTGATGGCTCTGTAGCTATTTCTTCTACTGATAAAGCAGATCACTTCGCTCAGCCTTTCTCCTTCAATTCCACCTTAGACGATTCCGGTGCTGTTCCTCCATCACTTCCCCCCCTTCGACTTCCTCATGGCTGACATGAAAAATTCTTCAGCTGATGTATTTTCTGCCATCACAGGCCTCAATACTAACAAGGCATATGGGCCAGATGGAGTCCCTCCTGTTGTCCTCAAGATCTGTGCTCCTGTGCTTACACCCTGCCTAGGCAAACTCTTTCGCCTTTGTCTGTCAACCTGTACCTTTCCTTCTTGCTGGAAGTTTGCTCTCATTCAGCCAGTCCCAAAGCAGGGTGACAATTCCCAACCCTCTAACTATCGTCCAATTGCTTTAACATCCTGTATCTCAAAAGTTTTCGAGTCTATTCTTAATAGAAAAATTTTCAAGCATCTCTCCTATCACAACCTTCTTTCTGATCGTCAGTATCGGTGCCGTCGGGGACGCTCCACTGGAGATCTTCTCACCTACCTTTCAGACTCCTGGTCATCCTCCTTTCGGGATTTTGTCGAAAGCTTTGCCATTGCACTTGACATCTCAAAGGCTTTCGATCGAGTCTGGCATAAATCATTAATTTCCAAACTGCTCTCTTACGGTTTCTATCCTTCTATCTGTGCCTTCATCTATAGCTTCCTTTCTGGTCGTTCTACAGCCGCTGTTGTATACGGCAATCTTTCTTCTCCTAGATCTATTAACAGTGGTGTTCCTCAGGGCTCTGTCCTATCACTATCTTTCTTCCTTTTATTCATCAATGATCTTCTAAGCGGTACATCTAACCCTAACCACTCGTACGCTGATGATTCCACTCTTCACCTTTCCAATCGGTTCCCGCAACGTCCATCTCAGCAGTTACTTCAACAAACAATGGATGAGGCTATGGTACACCTAGTGTCTGATTTGACTCGTATCTCTGACTGGGGAAAAAATAATCTTGTTTTTAATGCATCAAAGACTCAGTTCTTACACCTATCAACCCGTCAAAATCTTCCACAGGTGTACCCACCGATGTTTAATAATATTCAGCTTAATCCTGCATCATCCTTGAACATGCCTGGGGTTTCATTCACTCGGGACTTATCTTGTAAAGATCATATTACATCTCTTGTTAAATCTGTTTCCAAGAGATTGGGTGTGCTAAACCGACTCAGTTCCTTCTTTATCCCTGCACAATTGTTGACTCTATACAGGGGTTTTATCCGCCCCTGTGTAGAGTACAACTCCCATATGTGGGGAGGCTCCCCACATACAGCTCTTCTCAATAGGGTGGAGTCAAAGGCTTTTCGTCTCATTAACTCTCCTCCTCTAACTGGCTCCCTTCAATCTGTCTCTTTGCCGCACTGTTGCATCTTTATCTCTTTTCTATCGCTACATCAATGGTCATTGCTCCTCTGAACTGTCTGCATGCAATCCTCCACCTCTACGATGGGCGAGTAACACCCGTCTAGCAGCAAACTTTCATCCCTTTTCTGTCCAACTCTCTAATGAAGGAGTTAACCGTTACTCCCAGTCCTTCATATATGCAACAGGTCATGTCTGGAACTGTCTCTCTCTCTCTTTATTTCCTGCTAGTTATGATCTCCAGTCTTTCAAACGCAGTGTGTCCAGGCATCATGAAATGATCAGATCTTGAATTCGGCTCTCTCTTGTATTTTGTTTTTCTCTTGGAAGGAACAGTTATTGCAGGCTCGTGGCCTTTGGTTCTTTCTTCCTAGCAAAAAAAAAAAAAGTTAATCTTACATTCTCTTTTCTTTTTCATAATTATATTGCTTATTTGGGGGAATGCTTCTTCCATTTCCTATGTTTTTTTCTCCTATGTTTTTATCCCTGCTTTTTTTATCGTTTACTTTCTTCGTCACTCGTTTTCTTTCGTTTTTGCTTTCACCACTAGCACCATAAGCAACAAGAGGCAAGATGAAGTAAGGTGGAGCGGCCTGGAACTCCACCACACCTGTACCAACTTAACACCATTATTGTTTATACTTTATTTTCGTCCTTTCTTCCCATCTTTGTTTCATTTTCTCTTGTTTCATGGTTTGTTTCTTTCTCGATCTCCTTATCATCCCATTTCTTCTTCAATTTCCTTCATTCTTTCCCTTTCTTCCTTTTGTTTGTCGGTTCCTTTCCCAATTCCTCCTTTTCCGTTTCATATTCCATCTTACTGGTTTTTTCCTTACTTTTCTTTTTCTCTCTTTTTATTCTTTACATACTGCAGCAATTATTGATCAAGGGAAGTAGTAGGGAATATCAAGTAAGGTGTAGCGGTCTGGCACACAGAAATACTGCACAGGTGTCTGGAATTCCACCCTAATTAATAGGAATCTCTTTAACGGTTCCATCTTTCTCATGTCCTTTTTCCTTCTCCTTTCATTTGTTTTCCTTAATACTTTTGATTCGTTTTGTACTTTACTTCTCTCTTTCTTCATTGCGTTTTTCTTTTTTCCTTTGTATCTTGTTTTTATTCCATTGTCTTCACCGTTATCTTCAGTATATTGCTGCACCACACGGTATGTGAAACGTTGGATGCGGGAGGAAGTAAAATTATCATCATTCTTGCTAGCCCGCTGGATATCATTATAATCATCACCAGAGTAACCATTATTCTAATCATCACTGTCCATAAAGTAATCGTTATCATCAAAGCTAACCTAGATAACAATCACCATCACCATTTCAGTCATCACAATTAACTTACATATCCATCAGCATCACCATCACTACCATCATCTTCATGATCACCACTATTATCTACTTTGATAAAAGCCACCAATATAATACATCATCACAAGATACAGGAGAGGTTAGAGGCAAGATGAAGTAATGTGGAGACGTCTGGGAATCTACTACATCCGTACTGAATGCAAACTTTTACCTGCTTTTTTTCTTCTTTCCATGTTTATCTTTTTTTTTTTCTTCGTTTCCTTGTCTTTCTTTGTTTCTCCTTTTCATTTTCTATCAGTCTCTCTGTCGCTATATCTCTCTGTCTATGTATCTATCATCTTTGAATCTCCTACAGCTGGACATCAGGCCGGGGTTCGTTCTACCGAAATCAACACCTTCAGTGCGATGGCGAAATTTATATTTTATTCTTGGCATCACTGTATGTTTTTTTCAGGTAAGATCCCCCTAGTAGAGCAGGTGTTTAATGTAGACGATACCTAACCCCTCCAGTTACAAAAATCTGCCCTAACGTGCCTGCATAAAGTCATCAGGACATTAGAAAAATACAGTGATTAACAAGAAGGAGATGAGACCTGGCAGAGTCGAACGGCCTGGGCCTCTGTACCAGAGACCAGGAGTTCACACGTACTTGGACCGTCTCCTTTTTTGTCATGATTATCTTTCCCACCACCACTACCACCATCATCATCATAATTATAAACATCGTCATCATCATTATCAAAACCAACTGTCATCACTATTCAACATCACTAACATCTTCAGGATTGTTGATGTGGAGATCTAAGTTTTTCCATCATCATTATCATCATATTATCATCGTCATTATCAAAGTTAACCCACGTCACTATTGGGCATCGCTGACACTATTGCTATTATTGGTTGTGTAGAATTGAACCTTTTATATCATCATCATCACCAGCATCATCATCATCATCATTAGATTCCGTATAATATTGAATATTGATCATCACCAACAATAATAAGCAACAACCAGTACTCGTATCACTACCGCCACCACAACCATCATCATCATTATCATCATCATTTTCTTTCTTTCCAGTTGTCTTTTCTTCTGCATTATAGTACATCATCACAAGGTACAAGAGAGGTGGGAGGGGATATGAAGTAAGGTGCAGCGGCCTGGCACTCCACTACACCTGCACTGAGTTAAACCCTACATTCATTTGTTATCCGCCCCCGCCGCTGAGTGATTCGGGGACGGGTATTGTTTTCGCTCAGTTTGTCTGTCTGTCTGTTTGTTTGTTTGTTTGTAAACAACTTTACGCGAAAACTACTTGTGCGATTTTGACTAATACAGTGATGATGAGCATAACCTTCTGATCACCTGATTATTATTATTATTATTATTTTTTTTTTTTGCCAAACTGATCCAAGGTCCAGGCTGTAGGCTCAAAAAATGTAAAAAACAAAAAATTGTGAGGAGAGGGACAAAAATCGTTGTTTTCAGCCATAACTCCTTTCAAGTTCGTCATTTCGACATGAAACCAAAACCTAAAGGGCCATCACTCAAATCATATAACATGCCTCATTACATCAGGGGGGTCACACCCCACTTAGCGGTAGGGGGTCGGTGTCAAGTTGGTCGGGTCTAAAATTTCAAATGGGCATGAAATCGTCAATTTTCACCCGATTTACTCCAGATATGATATGTGACATCTTGGACTAGATATCCTGTTGTTTTCATACGTCACCACTAAAATGACTGCCGGGGACGGGTTTGCTGTGCCTTGGCACCGCTTCTTATTACACTTCTATTTTTCCTTAAGAGTTTCTTCCCTTACGTTCCTTTTTATATTTTCCATTTGTACCCCCCCCCTTTTTTTTTTCTTTCGGTCCTTCTCCATTCCTTTCCTTTTTTGTCCCTTGTGTTCTTTTTATCCTCTTTCATTTATTTCTCCTTTATATAACGTTTTTTTTTTTTTTTCATTTGCTTTCTCCATTATCAAATTTATTATATTTCTATTTAGTTACTTCTTTTTTATATTTTCTTTTTCCCGTATGTTTTCCCTTCTAATTACATTGTATCAAAAGCTACGCGAGAAGTAGGATGTATGATGAAAATTTATCATTTATTAATTGTGTCACCATCATTATCATTAGCACATTAATAATCATTATTAGCTGTAATCATCATCATCATCATCATCATCATTACTCATACTGTTGTTTGTTTCCATTCGTCCTCGTAATTTCTGTTTCTTTCTTAGTTATCTTTTTTTAATTTCTCCTTTTCATACCTTTTTATTTCATTTGTTTCTTGTTTACATTAGTAATTTTTTATCTGGCTCCTTTACTTTCTGTCACCATTCACTTTTTTAAATTCTTTTCTCTCCCATTTAACTCTCTGTCTTTCTCGTCGATATGACAGCATCACAAGGTACAAGAGGTAGGAGGCGAAATGACGCAAGGTGGAGCGGCCTGGGACACTGCTACAGGTGTACTCAGATAACACCTGTACCATTTATACAGCTTTTATTTTTTACCTCCTTACTTTCTATCCTTGTCCTACCATTCATATTTTGCAATATTCTTTTCTTCCTTTACTCCTGTTTTCTCGGCTTTCTTTCTTGTTTGTCCTTTTTTTTTTCTCCATTTCGTTCATTTTGTTTCTTTCCTTTCTCTTCTCATTCTCGTTTTCTTACTCCCTCCGTTTCTTTATTCTTTCTTCTGTCTTTCTTCACACATTACAGCAATAAAGCAACAAGTGAAGCAGGAGCCAAGGTGAAGCAGGGGGAAGCCATCTCGGACACAAATGAAGGTGTCTGGAGTGCAACCCCCCGCCAAGAGACACGCTTCTTTTTTACACCCGCGTCTTGCGGACCGAGACCGTGTGTTTTTAGTTTGTGTGTGTGTGTGTGTGTGTGTGTGTGTGTGTGTGTGTGTGTGTGTGTGTGTGTGAAATTAAATGAATCCGTTTTAACAGATTTTAACCAAACTTGGTGGAGGCAGGGAGATGAAAGAAGGGAATAATAAAGAACTAACACCAAGCCATAAAATGGCTAAATGGCACTAAGGCAGAAGGTAGCAGGGGGATTAATTAAATTAAATGTTAGATGTGAAGAACAAAAAGGAAATTGATAATTGGAAGCGTGGAGAAACAGCCCATACAGAAACCTATTGTTTTGCAACACTAGGTCAAAGGTCAAGGTCACATTACATACGCCATACCCAGCACCGTGTCTAGTAAATATATATATATCGTTCAGTTCTAGATCTGTAGCATATTTGAGTACGAGCAGTGAATCATTTTTTAAAGCACGATGTATCAAGAACAGAATTATGGAGGAACGAAGTCAGAAGGATAAGAATTAATCTGAATATTTAGATGTGCGTACCAAAGAAAACTTTTGTTTCCCATATTAGGATGCATTACATTAGTCAAAAATAGATGTGATAGTCACGTGATATAATTTACATTGCTCTTCAAAAGGACTCAAAAGCTGTCCTACTATTTGGGCTTTCCCGTTTGCTGTGTCTCTCACTAACCTTACTCAACAGGTCCAGCCCACAATAAGCCATGTGAATTATCCACAACAGGACAGTCAGTGGAGGAAGGGTAAATGACAAAGATAACAATAGAAAATTCCTATAGACTGTAAGACTCAATTCTCAAATTCCGAGCCATGTGCCTACTTTATTGATCCACCGTTTTACAGTTTTATTTCTGTCGAATGTTTGAACCAACTGTTCGTGATTCTCTCCCCTTGAATAAAGGTAGATCATGTCACCTCACATCTCCCTACTGGTTGGATGCATGTTGCTTGCCCTGTCCTTACCAAGGTACAGTACATACTAGGTCTTCTTGATGTTTTGTGGTAAGATATACAGCAAGATGTAACGGCCAGTCGATTATAGCCTGACCGAATATGGTTTAACTTTTATCCCTCGGACGAAGAAGTTTTCGCAAATCGATGTTAAGGCTTCGTAATTTCCATCACCAGCAGATATGAAGCTTGAGGAAGTCCGGCTAGCCAACCACGAATATGTAACTGTGGTAGAAGAGTCATGTTTGCTAACGTGTTTCACTTAATCTTCGGACAAAACAACGACATGACTTTTGTCTTGGACTGTACACCAGTAATGGAGTCCCAGGCACCTCCACCATACATTGTGTCACCTACTACCTCCCTTGCAGCTTGTGGTGCTGTAAGATAGCCTAGTGGTGGCTGTGATCTATTGTACTTAATGGTGATAGAGATTATGCTGCTGCTGCTGCTGCTGGTGATGATGATGATGAATTAGGAATGAGTTAATGAAAGTAATGTTAGCTATATGGCAATTGATATGGATGATGATGATGATGATATTGGTTTTGATGTTGTCTGCAGTGTGGGGGATAGTTATGTCTATGGTCAGTCTATCTAACTACTAGTATAGCCAGACGCCATGATCCCGTAAGGATGGCAGTTTTCTGAGTTAGCTGTTTTACGGGGAAGGGCATTAACCCTCGGCCAACCTACTTGTTGACACACTGGGAACACCTTCAGGTTGGTTATATGGCTACCACCCAGCACTGTATATGGTTTCCTGGCTTACAGGAAACCATTAGGTTTGTCACTCGATGTAAAGCCTCCTGAAAAGAAAAGAGAATTATGGAGTGACAGGAAAGATGGGAGAAAAAGGAAGAGAAGAGGGCAGACACAGAAAGAGAATGATAATTGAGAAGAAAGAAATAGGCAGCACTACATCAAGTGAGTGGATGATGGATAATAATTAATGTAATTCATCTTGCCTTCTAACTCTCATTTAGTTTGTGTTGCTGTAATATTAAATGAGGATGAAAGGTTTATGAAGGAGATTAAGAAGTTGCAAAAAATTTAAAGGAAGAAGTAAAACTAATAAGAATAAAATACAAGGAGGCCAAAACAATGAGTGAATTAATTAAGAAACTTCCAAGGAACGAGAAAAGGAAATGGGAAGGTAAAAAAGAAATGAGAAAGAAAGAAAAAGAGAAAGGAGAAAGATTCAAAACAAGAAGAAAAAGAAAGGAACGAGGAGAAAGAATAAAGCAAACAATAAAACAAATATAAGATATAAAACCATTACAAGAAGAAAAACAGTGAAAGAGAAATAAAAATGTAAAAAAAAATACATAAAGGAGTCACTAGCTAACTCTAGGATGTAACTCCAGACACCAGTCCGTGGTCGCTCCACCTTACTTCACCTTGACTCCTTCTTCCATTGTTGTTTCATTGCTGTAATATAGTGAAAAAAATGAAGCACAGCAGAAGTAAAGGAAGGAAAGAGAAAGGGAAAAGAGAAAGAAAAGGGCAGATGGAATGAAAGGGAATTTAGAAAAAAAAACAACGAATTGAGAAAAAAGTCCAAGGATGAATGGGGAAATAATGAAGGAAATGTAGAAAGAGAGAACTAATAAGGCAAAATGAAAGGAAATGAAAAATGAAGGAGAAGGATAGAAAGAAGGAGAGAAAGAAGAAAACTGAAGTACAAATGGTAATGCAGTTTAGACCATGGCAGCTCCACCTTACTTCATTTCGCCTCCTATATCTCTTTTATCTTGTGATTTTGAAATATAGTGAACAGGGAATGGATAAAACCAGTAAACATAATATGTGAGGGGAGAGGGAAGGAAATAACACGAAAAAGGCATAAGATAAAAAAAAAAAAAAGACAGGAAAGAGAAAAAAATAATAATGAAGAATGAGAATGGAAATGAACGGAAAGAAATAAGGTAAAAAAGAACGAGAATAGGAAAAACACGAAAAAATAGGGGACAGAAGCCAAATAAGAAATACAAGAAGTAAACAATGAGATCGTAAGATATGGAAAAAACGAAGACGCGTTAAGGTGTGAACTGGGTAGAGATGCAGTAGAGCCCCAGGCCGCTGCATCTTAATTCATCTGGCCTCCTACCTCTCTTGTAGCTTGTGATGTTGTAATGTAGTGGTGGCTTTGATGTAATGTGCCTAATGTTGGTGGTGTTACAAGTACGGTAATGATGGTGGAGGTGATTTTCGTTAATTTTGATTGTGCTAATTACAACTTTATGGATAATAACTGTGATGATGATAAAGGTGGAAATCGTGGTTAATGTGGTGGTGGTGATGGTAATGGTAATAATGATGTACAAAACATTAGTGCTGATGATTACATAACTTCATCTCACCTCCTACCTTTCTTTAAGTGAGTGATACTGCAGTACCTGGGTATTATAGAGAGACAATAAGGAGATTGTTGTCGTTGTTGTTGTTGTTGAACTCTCGTCTGTCTGGCCGAGCAGACTGATCAGCCGCAAGCAAGCATGCAACAGGGAATAATAATTAAACTGAAAAAGAAAGAAAAATGAAATAACTCGACTGGAAGGAAAAACAAGAGGATTAACAAAACATAAGTAAGAATGGGAAACATAAAGAGAAGGTCATAAAGCAGAGTGGATAACAAATGATGGAAAGTGGAAAGAAAACAATGAAAGACAATACTAAGAAAAAAAAGAAATGAAAAGGACAGAAAAAGTACAAATAAGAAACATAGGACATTAAACGGAAAAGGAAGGAAGGAAGGAAAAAGAACATGGAAGAAAAATAAAATAAAACAAAAGGAGGCTCGGGTGGGAAATGGGTTGAACTCCAGACACCTTCATTTGTGTCCCAGGTGGCTCCACCCTACTTCACCTTGGCTCCTACTTCTCTTGTTGCTTTGTTGTTGTAATAAAGTGAACAAGGACAGTAGGAAGGAAGAAAGTAATGAAGTGAGCAAAAATGATATATAAGAAGGAGAGAAAGGAAATGAATCAGTGAACAAAAAAGAGAGAGAAAGAAAAGAAAAGAAAGGAATAGACAAGCAAGGCAGAAAGTGGGAAGCGAAGAAGTAAACTGAGGAAACAGGAGAAAAGAAATACGAGAATGATGCAAAATGTGAAATGTAGGGCAAGGATAGAAGGTAATGTGGAAAATAAAAATAAATAGAGGTATAAATTGTGCAGGTGTTATCTGAGTACACATGTAGCAGTGTCCCAGGCCGCTCCACCTTGTTTCATCTCGCCTCCTACCTCTTGTACCTTGTGATGCTGTAATATTGACAAGAAAAAAAAAGACGGAAAGAAAATTAAAGATGACAGAAAATAATAAAAAGTGAAAATGAATGGCGAAAGAAAGCTAACGAGCAAGGTAGAAATTGCTTAGGTAATTGAGCAATAAATAAAATAAAAAAGTATGAAAGGAGAAATAATAAAAGAAAATGAGATAATTCAAAAGCAAAGGAACAGATAATTCGACGAAAGGAAATAAACCCGTAAAACAGGATGTGTAAAGGTATGATGTGGAGGTGTAGACAGGTATAGTAGTGCCAGGCAGCACTACCTATCTCCATATCGCCTCCTGCCTCCCTGGGTGTTTATAATACTTTAATACTCTGCCCATTTTAAAGCGGCCTAAAACTGCCATCTCTCCAACTTGATTGCTGAGCTATAACAAGAGATAAAGACTAGAATATGGTGCAATGCTCTGTCTACCTAAACATGGCGCAAAATTACCATCTCTCGATGTTGGGTGCAGAGCCAGAACATGAGATTAACACTGGATATCTTGCTATATTTCACAAAATTTAACATAACCTAAAATTACCAGGTCTTCAAGTCAATGCTGACCTATAACAAAAGACTGTAGAATATGGTCTTAGTTATGAAGAAGTGCTATTGACAGGATGTTGAGCCGTAGTAGTTCTTAATCTACCATTCAGCTACAGGAAATTCACTGCAAAATGACGAAAACCTTTGCCAAGTTAAGGTGGACGAACTGTAGCGGTGCCTAGATATATACCGGTAATTATAATGTAGATTTTGGTGATTATGGTGACGGTGATGCAAGTTACTTTTGACAGTCAAGAAATAATTGAATGGATAGTAATGCTGAAAATAAGAATTGTGTGATGAGTAATGATGGTAGTGGTTATAAAATGATAGTGATGATGTTGGAGGCTGGTTTGGATGACAACGATAATAGTATGGATAATTAAGGTGATGGTGATGTTAATGACTGAATGAATAATAATAATGATGAGGATGATGACGATAATGATTTTGTTAGTAGTAGTGATGGTGATGTAGGTTGGCAGTGATCATAATAACCTTGCTTCATCTCAGCTCCTACTTCACCTGCAGTTTGGGATGGAGGGTAGTAAAGAAAGTATGAGGGAAAGAAAAAACAAAGAAAGATAATTATAAATGGAAGAAAAGGAATTAAACCGTGTGCACGGAAAAATGGTAAAAATGATTACATAAAAGATAAATATATAAAAGGGATTAGAAAAAAGACATTGGAGAATAAAAGGGAAAGGAGAAAAAACGAAAAACATAAGAATGGGAAACTAAAGGCGTATAAAAGAAAAAAGAAATAGAAAGGAAGAAATGAGACGATTAAGGAAAAGAAAAATGTAAGAGACAAAGTAATGGGTGGGAAGTCAGTGCAGGTGTAGTGGAGTGCCAGGCCGCTGCACATGCAACACCTTGTGATGAACTATAAGGTAAAAAAAGTAGAAAGAAAGAAATGATGCTCATGATGATTATGATGATTTTTAAAAATGGTTCAGTTCTACACAACCAATAACTGCGATAGTGTTCATGACGTTCAGATGTGATGCAGGTTAGCTTTCATTGTGATGATGATGATGATGATGATGATTTGATCTACACACCTATAACGACAGTGTTAGTGATGCTGAATAGTGACGTGAGTTGATTCTGATAATGGTGATGATGATAATAATTATGACTATGATGACAATGTTGAGGATAATTGTTATGATGGTGGCAGTGTTGATGATGATAAGGGTGACAATAATGTCAAAAAATAGGAGACGTTGTCAGGCGTGTTGTACTCCCTGTCTCCGTTGCAGGGACCCAAGTCGTTCAAGCCCTGGACTGTCTCATCTCCTTCTTACTTTTCATTTAATTGTTCCAATATGCAGATAATTTAATGCAGGTTAGGGCAGACTTTTGTATCTGGAGGGGTTGGGTATCGTCTACATTAACACCTGATGTACTGTACAAACGACTCCTACATGAATAAAGTCGCCTTTTGGTAGTAAGAATAAATATAAATTGTTTGATCTACTGAAGTTGAATGATATCGGTAGAATGAACCCAGGCCATCTAATGACCAGCTGTAGGAGGGAGATAGATACACAAATAGAGAGACAGATTGACTGGTAAATATTCAGGTAAACAGTTCGAAGGACAGAGACAAGGAGAAATAAAGAAAGCAAAGGAAACGGAGACAAAAAACGAAAGACCCAGAATTATATAAATAAAAGGAAGTAAGTGAAGTGAAGGCATGAACTCAATACAAGTGTAGTAGAGTACCACACCTCTGAACCACACTGCCTCTAACCTGTCTTGTAGCTGGTGCTGCTGTAATATAGTGGTGGCTTTGATCTGATGTAGCTGATAGTGGTGGTGGTGGTGGTGGTGGTGATACTTACGATTTTGTTAAGAATGGAAATAATGATAAAGCTGATGTATATATAGCTTGTGATGATTGTAATAATAGTGATGGTTATTTAGGTTAGTTTTGATGATGATAATCGTTACGTTCTCGATAATGATAACGGTAATAATGATGATGATAATCGTTGTGGTGGTTGTGGTGGTGGTGATTATACTGATGTCCAGTAGGTTAGAACAGATGATGATACCCTTACTTCCTTTTGTCTCCTACCTTTCTTGTAACTTGTGATTCTGTAATGTAACAGGTAAAAACTAAGCAACAAGGAAGAGAAACGATGATAAAGATAATTATGATAAAATTTACGCTAAAAAAGGAAGGAATATAATCAAAATATTAAGGAAAAAAAAAGGCGTGTTTAAAAGGAGAAGGAACTAAAGAAGAACACGAGTCAAAAGTAGTATGAACGGCAATTGAATGAAGAAAGGAATTGGAAAGGAGAAGCATGGAGCAATAAAGATTCCTGTGATGTGGGTGGAACTCCAGACACCTGTTTCTGAGTACCAGGCCGCTGAACATTTCTTCACGTTGGCTTCTTTTTCCCTTGATCAATTGTTGCTGTTGTATATAATGAAGAAAGAAAGAAAGAAGAGAAAGAAAAGGAAGAAGAAGGAAAAAATGGAGGAGGAAAGATGAGAAAAACGAAAATGAACATGAGAAAGGAGAAAAGGGAAAGAAAATGCAAACAAATAAAAGGAGGGAAGGAAAAGAATGAAGGAAACAAAGAAATAGGAAGATATGGAGATAGAAGAAAGAGAAAGAAGCAAAACATGAAATGGAAGATAAGGAAATAAATATTGGGAGA
>NC_137062.1:9678356-9779630 GCF_032717465.1 Coenobita brevimanus | reverse complement strand
TCTTTCCGTGCCTTGCGTGCCTGGTCTGGGTATTATCGAGGCATTGGCAATAAGCTCTTGATGGCACTGGAAGGTATAAATCGCTAAGCCAGGCACAGCTTTCATTCCGCTTCGTTCTCTGTCTCCTCCCCACCGTCCAGATGTCGCTGCTCACATTTTTTCATCCCCCTTCCCCTTGTTCCTTGTTTATTCTCCTTAGTTTCTCCTTTCCCACCTCCTCTCTCTCCTACCTTATCTCACCTCTCCTTCACCCACCGCTCTCCTCAAACCCTCTCTCCCCATCCTCACTTTCTCATCCCCCCACTCTCCCAGTCCCCCCTCCTTTTCTTCACCTTCCACCCTCCTGTTCCTTTTTCATCCTTATCCCTCCTCTATTCCACAATCTCTGTCTCTTTCCTCCCAGCCCGTCTCTTACCCTCTACTCCATTGTCTCTTACTCTCTACTCCACTGTCTCTGCCCCATTTCTCGCAGCCGTCTCTCACCCTCTTCTCATTTTTCCCTTCCCCCTGCTTTCACTAAGTTTTCCCCCACCCTCACCATACTACGCACGCAACTCCTTCAGCTTCTCCCCAACCACACCCATTTCCCTCTACCCATCCTACTCATGTCTCTCCTCCACTCATACCCTGACATCCCTTCCCCTTCCTCCCAGCGCTCAACCAGTTCCAGTCCCCCTTCTGTCGTCTCACTGTCCCATTCTTACCCCTTCTCTCCCCTCTCTTTCCGTCCTCCTCTTCTTCTTCCTCCTCTCTTCCAGGGCTCCTCCTCCTCCTCCTCCTCCTCCTCCTCCTCCTTCTCCTCATCCTCTTCCACGTTCTCTTCTCTTGTCATCTCTTCCTCTCCCACCTTTTCATCACTAATCCCACTCCATTCTGTTCATGCGTTACTTTGACATCAGAATTTTATCAGCCAATGTGGCTGAGTGGAAGAGGCCTATTCTGTGAGCCATTCGGCCCGGGATCAGGACCTGTGAGGTTTATCTTGGTATATCTTGACATTCCTTTATCAGTTATCACGCCATCCCTTCGTTTTACTTTTTTTCTCTTTTGTTTTCCCTCATTGACAGGGGCGCCGAGAGAACTGAAATGTGCCGGGGCAGGACTAGTTTGGGGCCCCCACCCCTGCAGTAGGTAAAGGTAGAGGTGGGGCTGTACTCTATATGTATATGTAACATAATTTTTTTATTGCTTCAACAACTTAGAAATACATTCAAAACAACTGTTGACCAGAAATAGTTTCATCCACTAGAGTGATAAGACATACACATGATACACATATGTGTAATTATTACAAAAAATACAAGAAAAGCAATACCCAAGCAACAAATTGATAATAATACAAGAAAAGCAATAACCAAGCACTAAACTGATAATAATGTAAGTAAAACCATAATACAGTACAGAAAGATCACATACAGAATACATATATGACTCATTTATTTTACATTGGAGCTTTCCTTGCTTTCCTCCTGGCAGAATTATGAAGCACAACATCAAGATCAAGAGATCTTGCAAGTTGAGACTCAATACTGAGTCTAGCCATGTCCACAAGTCGTGCTTGGGTCATTGTTGTTCGTAGAATTTTTTTTTATCAGCTTGAGTTTGCTGAATGAGCGCTCTGCAGAGGCGACAGTGGCAGGGATTGTTAGCAATATGTGCAGGCTGACAGATACATTTGGGAAGAGCCCTTCTAGTACGTACTCTGTCAAGCAATTCAAAAGCTGCAATGGGCTTAGTTGGTTCTGTCCAAAGTTTGAGCGATGAACTGTTGGTAGGTGCCTCATGTCCTTCACGATATCATGACTGATATCGGCAGGATACTGTACTTATCTGCCAGTGATTCTGATTTCAGACCCAGCTCCTCTGCTGATATTGTTAGATACTTCCAAAGGAAACTGAAGTTTTCAGAAATATCTTGGCAGCTTTGAATCTAACAGTCAGTCCACCAATTACATTATCCAATAATACCGTACATAAAACACAGACTTTCTGAAACATGCTTCTTCAGGTGACTCATCTGCTTCATTTTGTTCTAATAATTTGAATCTGCTGTGGCATCACCATCATCATGAAAACTTCTTTTGCGTTTAGCTTCAGCTGCTTTACCTCGACCACGATACAGATTCATCTCGATGTCCAGATTTGAAGCAACTAGCTTTGCTTCATTCCACATAGCTTTCCATTTATATCGGAGATATGTCAGTTCTACCAGCAAGATACCGTGTCGCATCTCTGGCTTGAATAACTTCATTACAGGAGTCAGTTGGAACTAGGACTTTGTACCATACAACAGACACTATCACACAAATGAAGGATGTCACATAAGACAAAGCTCCATTAATTTCTGTTCTTGTTTTGGTAGTTAGGTTCAGCTCCAAGAGGTCTTCCAGAGCTAATTTGATGCCAGGCAGGTGGACTGCAAAAGGCTTCACACTTTAAACACGATCAGATCACCATGTGCCAGATATGCCATGAAGAGAGCAGCCAGTGCGATTCGGCAATATTTCCCATCGCTTTGGGCTAGAGTTAAACAAGTTGCGAATGGTTTGCATAGTTCTAAAGTATGTGATGGCTTCAGGGAAGCATTCCGCAGCATCATTTTCACACAAATTGTGTGTATGGCAACCACATGGTGAAAATATAGCTGCCAGACATTGTTCAATTTTTTTTTGCTTTTGCACCATTATATTCTCCGGCCATGTTTGCCCCATTGTCGTAGGTCTGTGCTCTACAATCAGAGAGTGGAATACCATGCTCTTGCAATGAATCAACAACCATCTGAGCTATTTCATTTCCTCTTTTGTCACTGCAGTCTACAAATTTGAGGGATCTTTCCACAATATCAGACTGAGATTAATTCTGAATTACATACGCAGGATGGTTGTTGTTTGCTGAACATGCGATGAATTTGGCGTGGCATCAACTATTACTGCAAAGTACTTTGCAGTCTTTCTTGAAAAATGCCCTATTTTACAATATTGGAACACTCTAGAATTAACTCATTTTGAGAATCAGCAAAAAAGTAATGTACTTTAGGGTGTTCTTTTTCCTGTGACTCTCACTTGTAACAAATGTTCTTTTAAGTTTGGATCCCAGTGAGACAACAACTCTATTAGCCCCAGAAAATTTCCATTGCTTGTGTCACCAATACGCTGGGAACGACCCCGAAAATCAAGCCCACATTCTCCCAGGAATAGTATAACATCAATGATTCTCTTCCTAATGTTGTAACATTTGACAGATTCTGTTTCAGTTGATGTCTCCAGGAGATTATCAACACCTCTGTCAGGTGACAGGCGTCTTTCTGCTTCATGCCAAGATAGATAGCATCCCCGATGGCTATTGCTTTTCTCATGTTCTGGGATGCGATCATACAATTTTCGCCATTTTCCAGCAGTTGACCACCCTTCAGCTGATGACAATGCAGACTTGGATGCTGTGCTAATGTTGCAAGATGCATTATTCCAAAATAATTTACATGGAAAACAGTACAATGCTTGTTTGACTTCAGCCAAGCCAGTCTCGGACATGTTGCTCTCCGTTGACATTTCGAAATTTTAGGATGCTTTCTGGAAACACTTTGTAATTTATGTCTGTAGGAAATGTTATAGGATAGCCAGTGTGACCTCTGACAACATAATTTTCTATGTCTAATTGAGAAGGACAGTCTACTGCGAGAAGTCCAATGTCACGTCCAGTGTTACTTCCCACACCTGTGTGTGCGCTTGATTACTTTCATAATAAAAAGTACCTCAAGAAATCATTGAAATTATAAATTCAAGAAATCATTTAAATTATAAAAAAAATGAAGATCTATGTAAGTCACAATTTGAGAAAATAATATTACAAGAAGATAACACTTAAAAATTTGGACATTTATGTTCAAAAGCTAAAACAACCACTGTCTTCTGAGAAAACCCAGTTTGTTTACTAATAGCATGAGCCACATAAGATGCACGTGCTCTTAGCCTCATTATTAAAATGTACACAATGGCTATCTGCATAAGGTCCATACAACCCTACAGGCTACATTCATACCGGTAATGCATAAAAATAATGAAAAGTACACTGTAAAAACACGAAAATGGCGTACCCAAAACATTTACGTGACGTTCATGGACACGAAGAGCTACAGGCCTATATACAACCTTTGTAACGGCTATCATATCTCCCTTAGGTCGTATGTATAGTCTACATTCAGTCTACCTGTCTACTCCGGCTTTTGGCTCAATTCGTCCCTATCATTAAAAATGTGTATACAATGGAGGTTTTGCATTTTTTTCCCAACATATTCATTGGCCCCCCCAAGACCCCATGGTCCCCGGGGCAAGGCACCGGCTGACCAGCTCGGTGGGCCTGCTCATTGATCAGCTACATATTTAGCTTATAAATATCAGAACATAATAAGAAGTGAGGATAAACTTCAGTAGGCAGGTTTGCCCATGCTAAACAGGTCGTGTCCTCATATTAAACATTATCATCACTGTCGTCGTCTCCATCATTATGAACATCATCGTCATCGTCATTATCATCATCATCACCATCATAGTCCTATTCCCTACTATTTATACTGATGTGGGTATCATCCAAAAATCTGAAAAGGCAAAAATCAAAACTACAGCTGTCATCAGAGTAACCAACAGAAAATGACACACTCTACTCTCCCATTATTCAAGCCTTCGGTATTCTCTGTTCCCTCCCACAGGCAGGACTGTTCAAACTTCACCTTCATGTATCACAGTATTTTACAAACAAATCCACCTTTACCATACCTGCATGGGATATGGTGATCAAGTGACACAGCAGTGGATTGGCTGACCGACACATGCAGCACTGAGCCCAGGCTTGTAGAGGAAGAAGTTGAAAATTTTAATATCGTTAAAGGTCTCCATTCTAACCCATTCAGCATGAGGGGTCTTTCTTAAGCTAAAAAAGAAAACTTAGAGGTAATAAACATTAAAAAAAGGTTCAACAACTTATTGAGGGAGTTCGCTCACCCTCAGCAAGACCCACCCAAACGTCAAAAAAATCCCGATCGTTCCAAACTTGATTTAAATTCTGCAGTCATCTTATAACTTGGCATAGTATTTCTGTCTTACCAAGACTTTTGTTTCACATATCTATTTCAGTACCTTGTAATCTCTCAATTATTCAATGTCCTCTTCTTAACTTCGTTTGAAAATATATGCCTTCTACCCTGTTTAATAGACAATATCTTTCTTCAGATATATTTAGCTTCCAAAACCTTTCTTTGGTTTCCAGTATCTTCCAGTCTTCCAGTCTCTAAGTCTTACAACCATTCCCTTTTCTTATACCCCATCTTCATTGTCGCAGTGGAGCTCTTCGCCAGAGTCAGTCAGTACTCGTGCTCTCTTTCAGTGTCGTAGTCACTCAATTTTCCAAGGCCTGTATCTTTCAGTGTCTCCGTCTATGTATTTTCCAGCTTTCCCGTCTCCAATTGTCCTTTCCCCTTGTCTTTACAACCCTTCCTGAAGCAATCACAATTCTCTCTCCAAATACAGTTGTCATCCATAATCAATATATGTTAATATCTTCCAGCCTTCCAAACACTCATTCTTGCACTCTCTCTCTCTCTCCCTCCCTCTCTCTCTCTCTCTCTCTCTCTCCCTCTCTCTCTCTCTCTCTCTCTCTCATTATCTATTTATTGGCCTAACCATCTATCTGTCTGTCCTTCTCTATATATTGTGTGCGATTTTGGAAGGAGCTGTAATGAGTGTTATAGTAAGTGGTAGGCTGACTGGCAAACTGGAATATGTGGTCACTCTGATGAGAGGAATATACTGTACAGTAGAAAAGGAGAATGGAAGAAATGTCTACAGAACATGACGAACATGAGAACGGTAAAAAATACTGGGTCACTTGTGGGCTAAGACACTGATATTTCAAGACAAGGAAACGTGAAAAGAATATTGGCTGGTAAGAGAATGGAAGAGTAAAACGATAATGGATAACCGTGCACGATACTGGATGACAGAGTGTGGAGGAGTATGACGATGAAAAAGTGCAAATAATAGAAGAGAGAATAAGGCATAATGTATAGGCTGAGAAATTGGAATGCTGGAAGATAAATTATGATAACTTGTATATGGTGGCAACTGGGATGAGGTGCTATATGCTGGATAACAAGGCGTCTAAACACACTCTCTCTCTCTCTCTCTCTCTCTCTCTCTCTCCAGCCTGTCTTGGTTTTTTAGAAGGTACATTTATTTTGTACTTCTACATTGTTCTCCTTGTTTATTGGGTGTTTTCACTCCTGGCCATTTTTTTGTGTGCGTGTCTGTCCATTTTCGCTCAATTACATCCTACGTAACATAACAGATAATAAGGTTTAGTAAGCAAAACAGATCCTTGAGGAAAAAGTGCTGGGGAGCCTCTAATGCCCACTTGATTATTGGAATTTTGTATATATATTTTTTGGCATTCTCAGAAACCTTGGCCTCACACACACACACACACACACACACACACACACACACACACACACACACACACACACACACACCGCTCGCTGGTGCAGTGGTAACGTTCTCGCTTGCCGTCTGGTAGACGGGAGCTCGCGCCTCGCTCAGGTTGCGAAAAGTTTCACTGACGAAGTGGGTGGTTACTGTCTCCCTGAGCAAGGGGACGGGTGTGTGCGTGTGTGAAGGTCACAGCCTTGCCCTTAAATCGGACTGTATGAGCTCTCAGCTCCCTTCTGGGAGGGTAAAAGCTGACGATCACGACCATCAGGTGATCCTGACCGACCCGGTGAATTACACACACACACACACACACACACACACACACACACACACACACGTCAGTAACAGTAGCCGGCACCCCGCCTCTTGTTTCAACGCCCTCACCATCATCTGCACTTGTCTCGTACCTGCACTGGTCTCTCTCACTCTCTACTCTTCATGTCAGCTCTACTGTTACTGTCTGCACCATCTGCACTCCTCTCGTACTATACATGCTTTGGTTTCTCCCTTACTTTTGTCTCACTTCTACTCTCCTCTAACCTCAACGCTTCTCTCACCTCTCCCATCACTACTCCTTTTCTATTACTACTTCTCTCCTGTCTACACACATTTCTCCTTCCCCCTTCCTCCCCACCACTTCTCTCCTGTTACTACTTTTCTTCTATCTTTTCTTCCCAAGGACTGCTTTTCTCACACCACTTCGTATCTGTGCTTCTCTCCTATCACCCCTTCTTTCCTCTCTGCACACTCCTTTCCACTCACCCCTACACACCACAATCCTGCCGCCTCTGCTGTGCTCACGACGTGTCCACAAACAGACAACAGTGTGGATCCAAGCAGAGATCACACCAAAGGTCAGGGTTCGAGAGGCTCAGGAAAGATACACAGTATTTCAAGGTCGTATTTATATCAGAGCATAACCTAGTTTTACGTAAACGAAAGCCCACCAAAATGTAATTATTAGCACTGACTATTTATTTTACCATCACGTTAAGATTCATTTTGATTTAATCATAAAATGGTGTGCAGCTGTATGGGCAATGACTAGCTCATATACAAGCAATGCTAAAAAGAACGTAAACTACGTGAAGTTTATAATTCTGTACGTTCTCACTGGTGCAATGGGAGATGACGGACATGATAAAATAACTTCGTTTAACTTGTTGATTTATGGACGAAGGACTGTATTCTAGGTGGCACTGTAGCTCGGAGCACCTCTTCCTTAACATTCCATTGTATGATACTTATATCGCTTAACTGTCTACACAATATCCATCAGTAACATACAAGAGGATAGTGCAGTATACATCGCCAGGGAAGGAGCACATCATTCCATCTTTACATACTGAGTCATTTGTATGTTACTTATATCGCTTAACTGTCTACACAATATCCATCAGTAACATGCAAGAGGATAGTGCAGTATACATCGCCAGGGAAGGAGCACATCATTCCATCTTTACTTACTGAGTCATTTGTAAAACTTGTAGGTCTAACCACTATGGTTATCCCCGAAAGTTACTCCCTCTCTTGTTCCCTCTTTGATTTACCAGAGCATCATTTCATTCCCGATCAGCTCTCCTTATTCTTCCCTCCTTCCTTCATTCTTTCCTTCTGTGTGTGTGTGTGTGTGTGTGTGTGTGTGTGTGTGTGTGTGTGTGAGTGTGTTTTATTCTGTTCTCTTTCCTTTCTCCTCGTCGTCCTCCTCTTCATCATCATATTCATCATCTTATTTTTCATAGTGTTCATTTTCATATTCGTCTTTCCTCATTCAACTCCTCATATCATACCCTCTTCTCTTTGTCCTACATTCTCTCCTGTTTTCATTTTTTTTTTTTTGTTTCTGTTACTCCTCGTATTCCTATACTTCCTGCTCTTCCCTCTCTAATAGTTTACGTTTTCTGAATGCACCCTTTTTCCTTCATTCAACTGATTTTTTCCTCATCTCCTGCTTCTTCCTCCTATTTTCCCTTCAGCTGCACCAACCTCTTCCCTCTCTGTTCCGCGTATCTGGTCTTCTTCTTTCTCCTGTTTTCCTCTCGTTCACTTCCCCTTCCACCTCGTTGTACCCTCCTTCTCTTCTTCTCGCCCTTCCAGCTTTAACATCCTGTCTTTCCATGTCCTGCCTATTGTCTCCTCCTCCTACTGCTTCATCAGTGATTCTCAGGCAAAATGATACTTATATTTTCAGTCCAGTGTGTTCCCGTCCATCCTTTTTGTTTTGTTTTGTTTTGTTTTTCCTCACCCCCTCGCCTTCTTGCTTATCTAACCTGCCCGTCTTCCCCCTCCTCCTTCTTTTCCTCCACCTTTTCCTTTTACTCCTACTCTGTCATCTTCTTCATCATCACATCTTCTTCTTCTTCCTCTTCGTCTTCTTTTTCTTCTTTTTCTTCCTCCTTCTTCTCCTCGTCCTCTCCTAATATGTCATCATCATCATCATCATCATCATCACCATCTTCTTCTTCTTCTTCTTCTTCTTCTTCTTCTTCTTCCTCCTCCTCCTCCTCCTCCTTCGGCCTTTCCTCCTCCTCCTTTTCCTCTCGTCCTCCTTGTCCTCCTCTTCATCATCCTTCTTCTTCTTTCAAAGTCTTGGTCACATTAATATTTTATTTATGGAAGAAGGAAGGAATCAACGGCCAGGAGACGGCAAGATTGTTCCCTCCAAGAAAGACAAACACAAGATAACAGAGAGCCTATTCAAGATCAGTTCATTTCGAAATGTCTGGACACACTGCGATTCAAAGACTGGAGATCATACGAGACTTTGTTGCAAAACAGGTCCTATGCGGCCGCCGTAGTGGTGGAGGGATGCTAGCAAACAGTTCAGAGGAGCAGTGACCATTTAAGAAGAGATAGAAAAGAGTTAAAGAAGCAGCAGTGCGGCAAAGAGACAGAGGTTGTAGACAGCCAGTAAGAGGGGAGTTAATGAGACGAAAAACCTGTAACTCCACCTTGTTGAGAAGAACTGCTTGTGGGGAGCCTCCCCACAAATAAGGGTTGTACTCTACACAGGGACAAGTAAAACCAGTATATAAAGTCAACAACTGTGCAGGGGTAAAGAAGACGTGGAGTCGGCTTAGCACACACAATCTCTTCAAAACAGATTTTATAGGAGCGGTAATATGCTCTTTCCAAGATAAATCTCGAGTGAATGAAGCTCTTATGTTTAAAGTTGATGCAGGATTCAAGTAGATATTGTTATAGATTATAGGATACTGCTGCAGAAGATGTTGTCGGGTTGATTGATGTAAGAACTGAGTTTTTGATGCATTAAGAACAAGATTAATTTTAACCCAATCAAAGATACGAGCCAAGTCAGACATTAGGTGTTCCATAGCCACATCTGGGGGATGCAAATGGAGGCGTGAAGTGTGTAGGAGTGGGTAGGGTTAGATGTACAGCTAAGAAGGTCACTGATGAATAAAAATGAAGAGAGTTGGTGATAGGACAAAGCCCTGAGGAACACCACCATTGAATGCTCTAGGAGAAGAAGAGTGGTCGTTTACAACAGCGGCTGTAGAACGATAAGAAAGTAAGCTAGAGATGAAGAACCAGATAGAGGGATTGAAACCGCAAAAGGGCAGCTTGGAAATTAAAGATTTATGCCAGACTCAATCGAAAGCTTTTGAGATGTCATGTGCAGTGGCAAAGCTTTCTCCAAAGTCCCGAATGGAGGATAACCAGGAGTCTGAAAGTTAGGTGAGAAGATCGCCAGTGGAGCGTCCCTGACGGAACCCATACTGACGATCAGAAAGAGGGCCGTGACACTAAAGGTGCTTTACTTATTTATCTATTTATTTATTTATTTTTGTTAAGAATAGACTAAAAAACTTTTGACATAATGGATAAAAAAAAAAATGGGCGAGAGTTAGAGGACTGAAAATGGTCACCCTTCTTTGAGATAGGCTGAATGAGACAAAAATTTCAGCAAGAAGGAATTTACAAGTTGAAACACAAGGCCAAGAGTTTACTTCGGCAGGGTGTAAGCACAGACGCACAGTTCTTGAGGACAACAGGAGGGACCCCATGAGGCCCATCTGCCTTGTTAGTATTTTGGCCAGTGATGGCAGAAAACACATCAATTGAAGAAATCCTAATGTCAGCCATGAAGAAGTCAGAGGGGGGAAGTGATGGAGGAGCAGCACCGGAATAGTCTTAGGTGAAATTGGTGGAAAAAGTCTGAACAAGGAGGACTGCATTATCAGTAGAAAAATTAATTGCTACTGAGCCCGACACTCCCCACTCTCGTATAGTTCTGGTCCCCCTCTTGTTTTAGAAACAACTAGCAGGGATACACGGCTTTGTCCGGGCCAAAAAGGCGAACACTTTAACCCTCTTTGTTCTAGTTCAATCTTTCTTTCAACTCCAGAAAGACCATGTACCTCTTATGCTTTTAAAATGATTGTAAGAAGTCCAGGAACTTTCTACTTCAGCTTTCGCAGACTGACGTACAGTATTTGTGCGCACCTGTTTACTATTAGTTTTTTTTTTTTTCTATGTGTCCGACTCTGGGCATAGGCTTCACAGCCTGCTCTCAAGGCCCAGTAGTCCTCCTACATACCATACACCTCTCTACATGTCACCACTTCGGCGTTAACACCCACTGTCCATATTGAATACATGCTAGGGCTGTCTCATACAGGACTGGTGTATTGGTATTAACGGGGGTATTTTTACGACATGTCGGCGGGTCTTCAGGTAGATCGGTAAAGTCTGCTTTTTATGAAATTCAAATCCTTAAGCTGTTCCCTGCGCCAGTGGGGATTTGAACCTGGGTCCGGTAGGACTGCAAGCCACCTCTCTACCGACTGAGACACCACCTCCCCTTTAAATGACCTCGGATGTCAACCTCACATAGCGTATGTCCGACCTGGAGGTCATGTGAGTCTGCAAGCCAAAAATTTGGCCGCTGGGTCCAGTCCTTCGAGCGTGTATTACCGGTGACCTCATATGACCTCCGACAAGTGACCTCAAGTGATCTCGGAGGTCAACCTCACAACAACTTGAGGTCATGTGAGTCTCCACGCAGGGGTACCCGGCGTTGCCTGGGCCAAAAAGGCGAACACTCTACCAGTGACCTCAGTTGACCCAGATCTGAATTTTGATCCCCCTGAAACCATCCTTGGGTCACCTTGATTCATAATATATATGGGTCTGGGGGTCTCGTCCCTTGATTTGAGCATGATTGAAGGACAAACAAACAAACAGCGTGGCTCTTTTATTTATATAGATTCCATATATTTGTATTCTTTTAATATTATTAGTTTTTCTTATTTTTACTTTATTTCACATTATACCAAATGTCGCGTAAATTATTAGTTATTTTAGGGAGCCCACTGTAAAGCATGAGTGGGGAGAACAACTGGACCCCGCTGCCTCCTCGCCCATCCTTCCTTCAAAAGAACAAGAAAATGACGCTCCTGCATGAAAGATTGAGAGTGCCGATTACCTCTGAGTATTTAGAAAATTTCATACACAATGGATGTGAGTATGTAGGTAAATGGGACGTAGGTGGCCGCCGTAATGGCTGAGGGATGCAGGCAAGGAGTTCAGCGGAGCAGTGACCGAAGACATGTGACACTGTAGCGAAAAGACAGATACTGAAATAACTTAGCGAAAGGAGGAGAGTCGATGTGATGAAAAGCCTTTGACAACATCCTGTTTCGATGTGCTGTATGTGATGGTACACACACACACACACACACTCACACACACACACACACACACACACACACACACACACACACACACACACACACACACACACACACACACACACACACACACACACACACACACACACACGAGAGCTGTAGTTCTCACAAGAGAAACTAAACCTTTATGACTTGATAAACAGAGGAAAGAAGACTGACTTAAATGACTGGAAATCAAAGAACATACAAACTGTGAATTGAACTAGTAATGAAAACCATACCATTGTTCCCACCATCTTTGACGAAAACAACTTATTCTTCAGTAGTAACTCTTCGATGTGTCTGATAATTACTTGAGGAAAGATAAGTGTCGTAGGGGAAAAAAAACAAAAAAAACATGCAAATCATCCTGTTCACAAACACGGAGCTATTATGATACTGTTGAGGCTTGTGGTACTACCGTTTCTGGAGAAAAATAATTGAAAAGTCTGTATTACTTCATGCAAAACTAGTCCTACAACGGTTACAAGACGGCGATCCACAACATCCAAACTGCCCAGTTACTTGGCATATTGACGGTTATATTTTTTGACATAGGAGGTGGTGAGGGGCACAAGCCACAATACGTTCACCTATTTCAACTTTACCATCCCTTAGGAGCGGGTTTCTTTAGCTACGAATCAGCCTATGTTATTTCTTCATACTTTTTTTTTTTTTCAATAATCCGACCCTGTGATTCGCAGTTCCTCGTATGTGCTACAGGTGGCGCGATACACCTCCTTATATCACCACTCGGGTGCTAATAACCACCGCCCATACTATGTACAGGTTTGGACTATTGCATTCAAGTTGGCTGTGATGGTAGTGGAGGTGTTTTATGACGAGTCAGATGGCTTGCGGAGGATCATTCAACCCCTTTAGTACGATAACACTTATTTTCTGAAATGCATGTTTCCTCCAGGAGATTTTGTTCAGCCTAGGAAAGGCCTCTCGTGCTGAAGGGGTAGATGCAGACTGTTAAGGAAAGTCAAGTCTTCCATCTGTTGTCTGTGTCTGCCCCGGTTCAGTGTGGCTTCCCTTCGGTCTGCTTATCCACCGCTCTTTCCCCCAACCACCACATCCCATGCAAGAATGGAGTAAGTAATAATGGTGATGCAAAATGGTGTGCTGCAGGAAGGTGAGGCGTGGGATGTGTGGTCTGTGGAAAGGAAAAGAGAATGTTGTAGGCATGTGCGATGACAGAGTAGATTATGTTATTTTTGTTGGGAACTCTGATGATATTATTTTTCCATATTTTTGGACACTCCCCGTCCTAATTAAATCAGTGGTGGATAGGATGTTGATGAAGATGGCGACGACGACGATGATGATTATGATGCTGACACGGCCTGTCCAGCATCGGCAAACCGGCCTACTGCATCTATCCTTCTTCTCTTATGCTCTGTTATTTCTTGGCTGAAAATGTAGATGGCAAATGAGATAAATCTGGTGAGAAGAGAGGCAAAGAGAAAGAATGGCGTGGAACCAAGACAAGAATGGCGTGGAACCAAGACAAGAATGTCACGACACACCAAGACAAACCTCCCAGGACCTGACTCTGGCACCAAGCTGTCAAAATAGGTTTCTTCCACTCCACCACCCTGGATTATAAATTGTTTTAAAAAACTTGGTGCGAATGTGCTGCATAAAAAAGGGTGGCGTGGGATTAGTGGGAGAGTTAGGGAGAGAGATAGGAAGAGACGAGGAGGAGGAGGAGGAATAGGAGGAGGAGTAAGAGCAAGAAGAAAAGAGGCGGGGGGGAGAGGGGGAAAAGTGTAGGAGGACGGTAAGAGAGGGGAGATAAGGGGAATGAATGGGGTAGGGTGTGACAGTGAAGTAGGATAGTAGAGGGTTGAGTGTTGGGATGGAGAAATATGAGGAGAGGAAGGTGGTGAGAGGAGGAAGAAAATAGAGTGGCAGGTAGAGGGAGTAAGGAGTGGTGAGGGAGAGGGGGAAAGGGGATGGGTGAATGGTAGGATGAGGGTGGAGGGGAGTGATGAAACTGTAAGGGCGAGAGAGAAGGGGATGAGAGTGTGGGAGGGAGGCGGGTTATAATGGGGAGAGAGGAAAAACCGCGGTGGAGGTGAGGTGGGGATTCAACAGAAGGATGAAAGGAGGAACGTGAAGAATGGAAGAAGGGGATGGGGAGAGTGGGGGGCATGAGGAATGTGGGGGAGGGGGGACAGGCGGAAAATAGCAAGTGGAAGAGGTTGGAGGTGGGAAAGGAGAAAATAAGGAAAATACGGAGAGAAAATCGGAGGGGGGGGGAAACAAATAAGAGTAGCGGGATTGGAGAGGGGGGAGGATGGGAGGAATGGAGAAGAGGATTGGAAGCTGTGACTGGCTTCCTGATTTATATCCCCAGTGCCATTAAAAGATTATTGCCAGTGTTTAGATAATACACACACCAGACACGGCAGGGCAGGGCAGGGCAACAGAGAGAGAGAGACAGCGAAGAAAGAAAAAGAGAGAGGAGGAGAAAGAGGTAGGGAACAGGAAGAAGGAAAGGTATGGGTAAAGACAAGGCAAGGATAGGGTAGAGAAGGACAGGGCAGGGCATGGTGGTCATGGTAGGGCAGAACAGGACAGGGCAAAAAAGAGCAGGGCAGGGCCAAGTAAGGTAGGGCAGGGCAGACCAGAACAGGGCAGGGCCAAACAGGGTAGGGCAGGGACGGGCAAAGCATGGTGGACAGAGGAAGGCAGGGTGGACAAGGCAGCGTAAGGCAGGGTATGGTAGGTAGAACAAGGCAGAGCAGGGCAGGGCAGGGAAAAACAGAGTAGGAAAGAATAGGACAAGGCAGTGTGGTGCAGAACAGGACTGGGTAGGGCTGGACGGAACACAAGATCATCAAACCGCAAAGATTTAAAGGTATCTTTTTATCTATCCATATCAATCAATCATTCATTCATTCAGACTTATCCTACTGTAGTTCTAATCCAGGCCATCTCTCTCTCTCTCTCTCTCTCTCTCTCTCTCTCTCTCTCTCTCTCTCTCTCTCTCTCTCTCTCAGGGTGCGTATGTGTCATCAGGTCCAGGATGCCAGTCAGGACTCATGCCGTTCCAGTCTAACAGTTTCATTCTGACACTTCTCTGACAAACTGTCATCTGAAACTATGCTTTGACTCCGGGTCTGAATCCCTGTAATATGATAGTTCAATGTTATCACTATTCCACCAAGTGTGTGTTTGATATCATTCTATCGCTTTTTGTTATGGTACAACCAATATAATACAACTTGCCCACTCCTGGCTTTTTATTATGGTACAACCAATATAATATAACTTGCCCACTCCTGGCTTTTTATTATGGTACAACCAATATAATAAAACTTGCCCACTCCTGGCTTTTTATTATGGTACAACCAATATAATTATAACTTGCCCACACCTGGCTTTTTATTATGGTACAACCAATATATTACAACTTGCCCACTCCTGGCTTTTTATTATGGTACAACCAATATAATATAACTTGCCCACTCCTCATATTTTATTATGGTACAACCAATATAATACAACTTGCCCACTCCTATGTCAGGCACCTCCAATCACCGGTAACGACCCAATCAAGTGACTTCATCTCACACCCTCTCCGTCACCATGACAACCAATTAATGGCGGTGGCTGGGTTATGGCTGCGTGGTGTGGTGCGGTGTGGTGATTGGTGATGTGGTGTGGTGTAGTGTGGTGATTTGTGACGTGGTGTGGTGATGTGTGGTAGTTAATGGTGAGAGGTTGAGTGGCAATGGTGTGGGAGGTGGTGTGGTGTGGTGTGGTGTGGTGGTGGCAGGGCTCTCTCATTAATTTCTACATCCCTGGTACCCGGACTTACACCTCCTTTACCTTTGTGTCTCACTTTTGCCTGTTTTGTCTAAGGTTAGTTCCTCTTTCTTTTTGTTTCTTTTCTATTTTATTTGGCCTGGTGCTGTGCTGGGGTGTGAGCTGGATTTCTTTTCTACCTGTATACATTCCACATGCACACAACATAATTGGAGCTGCCACACGCACACCACACCACATGATTGTATACTACCACATGCACACGACATAATAAGAGCCACCACACGCACACCACAACACATAATTGTATACTACCACATGCACACGACATAAGAGGAAAGGAGTGGGACATTCTGTCCCATTCCTTTCCTATTATATGGTGTGCATGTGGTAATGTACAATGCACCGTGATGTGATATGGTGTTGTATGGTGAATGTGTGTGGTTTGGTGTGGTTTAATATAGTAGTAGTAGTAATAGTAATAGTATCTGCAGCGAAAGGGTTAAAGAAGGCCACAGGTAGTCCCTTCAGTTGAAAAAGTCAATGCTGAGGTGAATAAAATTGCCCGGTAGTAGCAAGACTAAAACAAAATATGTCATCTATCAGAAGGGTAAGATAATGCGTATTTATAGTTTATTCTTTCTAACAGAGGGAAACTGTATTCCTATATATATATATATATATATATATATATATATATATATATATATATATATATATATATATATATACCCTACAGAGAGAGAGAGAGAGAGAGAGAGAGAGAGAGAGAGGAGTTAATGCCGTTTTTGGAGTTGTTGCCCCAGTCTGACCTAAACGTTAACCTGGTGAACTGCTGGCTGAAATTTCCCTTTACTGCAGTACATCCTCCTTTCTGGGGACAGGGAGGGGGTTATGGACACTTGTACAGTATAGTGGGCAACGAATCCACCCGATTGTACCGGTGCCACCACATGAAGGCGACCATCTGCAGCAACAACACTGGTCGTATAAATTATAGACACACTACCCATTTCTATCTTATTTTTGTTACCTTCATATTATTTTATGTTGTAAAAATTACAAACGAACTACTCCTTTATCAACGATGAGGCATTATTCGGGTTTACTGTTGCTTCCTTCAGATTATTTTACTGAACTTGTGAAGGATGTTTAGTAATGAAGAGCTTAAGTGTACACTTAACTCCAAGAGTTTGTACAATCTTTTCCAAGATAAACTGAAACTGTCTGCAGACAGCATGCATAAGACAGCTTATTAGTTACGTCCACGGGATGCAAATTTTAAGCAAACAAATAGATTAAGTTACTGGGTTATCATTTATTTTAAGAAATAAATGGTAAGAGTGCTGGCACTGCAGTGCCGGTATTTTTCCATTGAATATACGGTATATGATTTTTCGTGAAGATTTTTCAGATGCTCTCTAATCGAATGTTTTCTCAGAAACTGAATAAATTCCCATGGAGTTAGCAACAACAACAAAAAAAAAAAAATCATGTCCATCTGGTGATTTGAACGTCCCAGTAGGAGTGACGGCCTTGCCTTGGTTCGATCTCCGGGAGATGACTGTAGGTTTGTGGATGCTGTAGTGCCATCAGGGGCAGTAGGCTGATCATGTACCATTACAGGTACTGGACTAAGGTAACTTTACCTCGTACCGCTGTACCTCAGTGGGGATAACATGGGATTGCCTTTTACCGCTTTGCATCCTCAGTGGATTTAAATGCAGCATCTTTAAAACACACATTTTTAAAAATACCGAGCATACACCATAAACTTATCCAATCACCGGACGCACAGTTTGATATATGCAATAACATCAGGACACTGTTTGTCTAGCCATTATGAAACTCTTACATACTAGTCCAAAAAGTTTGCCGAGTTCAGATGATGACGTCACTGGGTATCGAAGTTGTTCATTGTTCATTAACCCGCCCCATCTCGACCACTTTTCCACCACTGATTCCCCCCAATCCCGACCATTTTTGGAAAAAATTTTTGGGGGACTCAAACCTCCGCTTTTGGTGAGAAACAACAAAAAATCATAGAGAAATCGCTCACCTGAGGTTTAAATTACTCGATACAGGTAGCAGTACCTCCTCACCTTACTGTGTTTTCTATTAGGCTGGCTCCAAAGAAAACGAGTTCTATGGGAGGGTAACCATTCCACACCACTCATAAACGGTATTTATTTATTTATTTGGTACGAATTTATATGTAGTACGAGAGTATATTGGTTTTCACACAGTAATATAGGCATTATAAGCATTGTTTCACTCACAAAACACATCAACATACCTGACCTTTTTTGGCGACATTACCTGATCGTCATTTCTCACTGTTTCTTCCTCTAATGCTATGTAAAGTTTGTCCTCCACATTGTCATCGATTGGGGAATCACTCTGACCCTGAATTTCGTACTGTGGCACAACATGTCTTTACTGGCCATGTCACTGGTGACAGGTGAATTGCCGAGACACTGGCGTGCGGGGGGGGGGGAGGTCATGCTGGGTAAGGCATTGTCCCTGCCTGGCATCTTGTAGAGGAAGGTGTCCCGTGTATACATACCAAAAATCACTCGCGAAAATTGAAAATTGTTCAAATTAGGGACCTTGCAATTGATTTGCATTTATGTACATCAACGGGATTGGCAGTGACAAAACGTGTGGACGTTCATTCACGTCAAAGGGATGCGGGGGGTTAATATATTGCTACGAAATTAACAGATATCTATTTCCATATCCTTCACACCAAACACTTTTATTCAATTTAGGAAAGGCCTCTGTCAATAAGCTTTAAAAACAGCGTTCGCAACTCCTGTAGTCAGAGGACGCATTGCCACTGAGGCTATCAAAAGCATTTATTTGGCGTAAAAGACACCTTCCGGTCTCAGGGGTCGGATGTCACTATTTTTTATCAGCTAGTACTCGTATGACATCCACTGCAGGACCAAACCTTCTCCTAGCATTGTAAGTGATGGCCGGTTGATACCATTTTTCATGCTGGGAAAGTACAAATCAGAAAGGACTTCTAATATGCGTGTGTGTGTGTGTGTGTGTGTGTGTGTGTGTGTGTGTGTGTGTGTGTGTGTGTGATCATTCTGAATGGGCGTGATGTGATCACAACTGTGATGGTAAGGTATATGCAAGGACATACCACCAGCATTGTTGAATGCCCTCCTCAGCTGGATTTGACCCCACACAAACGTGATATCCACTGGGTTACAGAGGCTCCTGAGGATTAGTTACACAGAATTGAAAATATTCTGGCCATTAAAATATTCGTAAGTGTTAGAAATAGGTGGTACTGAATAGGCATTAAATATACATCACATAAAGTATACTGTTGCAATTTTGTATCTGACATTGAAAAATCATTCGTTACAGTATCATCATCGTCATCATCATCAACAAGAAAACACCACCACCGCCACCACCACCACTAAAGGGAATCTAGTGTAAGTCTGTTCCTTGGACATTGGATTGTACAGTCGGCCTTAAAAGTGACGGCAGAGTATCCAGAAGATTTTGGTCAGCGATAATGCACATACTCTTTCTTATAACTTTACATGATGAAACTTGTTCTGTAAAATTGTTACAGAAGCAGGAAGTAATTTTTTTTTAAATAACAAAACAGAGGAAGGAAAAACAAATGAATATAAAAAAAACAAATCCATACACCAGATTACTGGTGTCCTCTGTTCATAAAATATCTGTAACAGTTAGACTTGAACAGCTGCAGGTTGAAGTTTGGAGGGAAACAACTCTGGGGAAGCGAGTTCCAGAGAGATGCAGTTCGGGGAATGAAAGTAATCTGATAAGCAGAAGTTCTGCAGTATGGCTGGGTGACATTCCAGTCATGAGCGCTACCAGATGCCCGTGTAGCACGAGGGAAGGCATGGAGAGTTGGCACCATGGACGCAACTTCGTCTGAGCATTTGCTATAGAAATATCTGTAAAATAATGCGAGGCAGCTTTCCTTCTTACCTGTAGGGGAGGTAGTTTATTAGTAACAGCAGGGTTATTAACAATTCTAACAGTTCTGAATTTTGTCTAGTTGTTTTAATGCAAACCTCTACACATCCATCCCACAAGGGTGAGCAGTATTCAAGCTGAGAGTGCACAGTGACTCATATAAATTATAGCTAACTGCTCGTCAGTGAAGAAGTTACGGACTCTGTACAATAATCCAAGTTTCTTTGAGGCGGTTTTAGCAAGTGATCTGACATGAGAGGTTAAGTGAGACACCGAGAATTTCAATACTTTTGGAAATGGGAATATTTGTAGCATTGAAGGTAATACACGATTCTGGCAATACCTATCTATTAATAGAGTGTATATATTTAGTTTTACTAGCATTATAGAAGACAAGGTTATTTTGTCCCTATTCACTGATCGTGGACAAGTCTTGATTTAAAGAGATGGCTGTACTGAGTTGAGAGTTAGAGATATCAGACTTTGTAAATGGGTGTCTGAGTGTGAATGAACTATGAAGTGTTGAGTCATCTGCATATGAATAGATGGGATTGTGGGTGACAGATAAGAGATCATTAGTATGAACGAGGAACGGGGTTGGTGCCAGAACTAATCCCTGCGGCACCCTGACGTTAATTGAGTGGAAATTGGAATATACATCATCTACTTATACTCTTATTTTTCGGTTCCTGAGATATGAGGAAATCAAAGGAACAAAAGAGTTTAGTCCATAGCAAGGGAGTTTGGACAACAGGGAACGGTGCCACACTCTGTCAAAAGCTTTAGAAATATCCAGGGCTACTGCATGAGTTTCTCCATGCAGGTCAACTGATTGAGGATTGGTATGAGTCAGGAGATTGTGTATGTCAATGGTGGATCTTTCTTGGCGAAAACCATATTGTCTGTCACTAATTAAGTTGTTGGATTCAAGATGTTTAACAATGTGCTTTTTAATTACAGTTTCAAACACCGTACCAAGAGAAGATGTGACAGCTATTGGTCTGTAATCAGAGGGGTCAGAGGAACTTCCTTTCTTTGGAACTGGGTGGATTTGGCTTCTTTTGCATGAATTAGGGAATAAAGAAGTACGTATGCATAGTCTGAATAATTTAGCAAGAACAGAGGCTAGTTCTGGGGAACACTTTTTCAAAATGTTAGAATACCGGTATATTTTACAATTGTAGGAAGCTGTTTGTCAGATACGATAATAGGAAATCCTTAATGGAACTAACTGAAATATCAAAACTATCGCTGAGGGACAGTCAGGAATAATTTGCGGAGGTCAAATGTAGTCTGGTAACAAGCAATAATATTTTAGTATCGTAAGACTGAAAAGAAAAAGAGCTTCAATAAACAGTTAAAACCAGTCATTATTATTCTAAAATAATTTCCGTTACAATCTATCTATCTGTCTATTGCCAGACGCCCTAATCCCGTAAGAGGTGGCCACAAACAAATCGCCTCCATGTCGCCCTGTCCCCTGCCCTGCTCCCAGCTCACACCCGTCTCTCTCATTTACCTCTCCACTCCATCTCTCCAACTCATCCTTGGCCTTTCCCTCCCTCTCCCCCCCTCCACCTCACTCACATACACTCTCCTCGTCAGTCTTTCGCTCTCCATCCTCTCAACATGGCCAACCACTTCAGTGTGTTTCTCCTAACGCTTCCTATCAAATCCACATCCACACACCAACACTCCTTCACTTTCTCATTTGTCGGTTTGTCTCTCCATGTGACTCCACATGCACCTCTCAAATAACTCGTTTGAGAATAATTTTCATCAGGAAATACGACAGAATGCGGGAAGGCGGCGTCCCTAGGCTATTTCAAATGGTTCGATCAACAAGCACAGAAGGAGAACTTTTAGTAAAAAATGTACCGTACAGTTATTACACTGCATTTGGCTGGTTTTCCATTACGGCAAATCTCTGGAATATTTAACATAAGCCAGAGGATCATCAGAGCATGAAATGGAAAGACAGAACCTCGAAAATTTGCCAAAAGTCGGAGCTCCTTGGAGAATGCCAACTTGTGTCATAGCCTATTATCCTCAGTGCATTAACGACTGGCAACAGTAATAAAATGCAGAGGTACATAAACAAATCACTGATTTCAAAACTTCCAAATCAGCTTTTCCAGTTAAACAGGACAGCGGTTTATATAAAATGAAATATGTTACAGATTAAAAGATATATATATATATATATATATATATATATATATATATATATATATATATATATATATATATATATATATATATATATATATATATATATATATATATATATATATATAGCTAAAAGTATATGCTTTAGCATTGGACGAGTTTATAAACCCATGTTTTGGTCGCCATAATTGCTTATTGTAAGAGAAAAGGGTAAAATCTGTCATACCTCCTTATACCTGAAAATAATTTTGCATCCATCTATATCCATAAGAGGCGCGTTGTTTGTTTGTTTGTTTGTCCTTCAATCACGCCCAAACCAAGGTCAGAGGCCCCCAGACCCATATATATATTCTGAATCAGGTTGATCCAAGAATGATTTTAGGGAGGTCAAAATTCAGATCTGGGTCATTTGAGGTCACTATAGTGTTCGCTTTTTTTTTGGGGGGGGGGGGCAACGCCGGGTACCCCTTCAGCCCAATTTCTAGCATGGAGACTCACATGGTCTCCAGTTCAGACATAGGCTATGTGAGGTTGGCCTCCGAGGTCATCTGAGGTCACCGGTAATAGTAAACAAGTGTGCACCAATACTGTGAGTTAGTCTGCGATTGCTAAAATAGAATGTTTCTGGACCTCTTATAACCCCTCTTCATGGTCTTTCTGAAACAGAAAGAAAGATTGAACTAGAACAGATAGGATTAGTGTGTACGCCTTTTTGGCCCGGGAAACGCCGATCACCCCTGCTAGTTGGGGATAAAGTAGCTATTTATAATCATTATAAGCGAGGGAAAGACTAGGAATAAAAGGCAGAATGGTCTTGCTGCTTCAGCAGGTAGGGTATTATTACTAAGAATAATTTCATTGTTGTGGCATCCACGTCGCTAACACCATAGCATTTGAAAACATGGTAGTGTACGGTGCATACTGCAGTCACAAGAATTTTCCTTAACTGGTCTTCGAATCTGGAGCATCTGTATTTGAAATCCTGGGAAGAAAATGCATCAGGAACACTGAGTTATACTGCCTGCAGTGCGCGGAGTAATACATTACAATTCATTCCATTTGGGAAACGTACTTAAATGTTAACTTCTCAAGTATTATTGCCTCATGATATTCATTTTACACGATTCTTAGTGTGATGTTACATTTGATATGACGTGATGAAGGCACGTAATTTTTCTTTTATGTTTTTCACTAAGATTTCATTGAACGTATGGCAGTGCAGAGCGACCACAGTAATCCATCATTTCTTGGGGCGACTGTACCAGCCAGTCTAAGCGTACAGACGATGTTCACCAGTACATCTTGTTCTCTGTCTGTCCCTTCCACTCACTTCTGTGTCATTAGTTAATAAGTCTAATTCAGAACGTAAATACCCGGGTTTGGTTATTGCGACAGTCAGACTGGTGGACACAGTCTGTTTCCCCTGGTTCCTGTTCACACATCAGTACAACTAGTGACATTCACTGTCGCTGGACGTGTTCTGAGGGATTATTAAGAGTTAGGGAAGAACTGATTGTCTGTCTTAATGACCCTCGAGTAACTGATAGGCATTGATAAATGTTTTGTATACGTTGGTGAAACAAAGCGAAGGGATCACACACCAAGCAGGCTAGATTCGGTTCATACCGTAACTGGTCTGAAGCCGAACAGAACATGTGGGCATTAACACGATGGTTGTTTTGGTGTCCAATGACTTTGTGCGCCTTTTATGGCGAATTCTCGCCCCCCCCCCCTTTTTTTTTTCACGGTTTTGGGTCCCTACAACAATTTACAGGTATTAATCCCAAATTAGAGAAATATGTTACGTGATACCAGGCCCAGGTACATGCATAATAAGTTTCAGACTATATCTCTTAAAAATAATGGCGTGTGGACGTGGTCACGAGCATTGGTAAGAAGAACAAGGAGGACATCACCACCAATTCTAGGATATAACGAAAAAAAAACTTATGGGTTACGTAATTACTACTTCATATACAGTTGGATATTCCCTATGGGGTGGGACCAAGAATTCGAAGATATGAAATGTGTGTGATCCATTGTGTGGTTAATGTCTATGGCACAGAGTTGATAGTTGTCGTACTTTTGCATTTCTCTATCCAATTTTTGGATCCCACTTGCTTCATGTTTAAGATGGAATTAGGCCGATGATGATGATGATGATGATGATGATGAGGAGGAGGAGGAGGAGGAGGAAGAGGAGGAGGAAGAGGAGGAACGTGTTATCGTGGCTTTGATCGCAGTTGTTGTAAGGAACAGTTGGTGCATTTAACACCGATATCGTCATGTTCACTGCTCTCCCGTATGGCCTCAAACGTCGTTAATAACACTTCCACTAATACCGCAACACCAAACGTGATATCTGCAGCGGACGGCAGAAGACAGTGGGTATTAGTGTCTGGGTGTCAGGTAACATGTGAAGGCTGCAAGGGAACAGTTTTCTATTGTTGTGTCATGGGTGGACTACTGAACCTCAAGAAAGGCCTTCCTAGCATACTGTATATCACGAGAAGATTACAAAACACACACACACACACACACACACACACACACACACACACACACACACTCATTCACACGAGATGATGACTTAAAGGGTGAATTTTTGCATATATTCATTTGTCAGAGTTTATTAGTTTCAAATAGTGTAATCCAAAATGCATACACTTTTCCATTTGTTAGTGACAGGGGTGTTCGTAATATATATTTTTTCTATCTCTTTCCCTATAGCTGCATAAATAACCCCTCGTCGTCCCCACGTCCCTGGTTTTGGCAATGGTTGAACTAATGCCCAATATCTATTCTGACAGCACTCATTTCCGGCTCACATTGTCATCCCAGTATTACATTGTACCGAATCCGGGGGTCGGAAGCGCTTGCTAATCCTCTAACAGGTGGGGATAACAATTTCCACCCTTTTTCCCTTTCATTATTTGCTGCGAGATTGACGATCCATTTAAAGTGTTATATTGGTGCTTGTGTTGGTGATGATGGTGGTTCGATTTTGCATCGCTCTTTGTGATGTGTTAGTGTTGTAGGTTGTGACGCGGTATATTTCGTCTGCCTAACTTGATGTTCTTCGCCTTTTTTTTTTTTTTTTTTTTTTATTTAACATCAGTATGAGACAATAATACGGCTATACATAATTTCAGTAACACTTATTTGTGACAAGGATGATATTCTGGTGTTAACATGGGGGAGGCGGTGGCTGAATCGGTAGAGAGGCGGCCTGCAGTCCTAATGGTCCCAGGATCGAATCCCGGCTGGGACAGGGAACAGTTTAAGGATTTGACTTTCCTAAAAAGCAGACTTTCCTCATCTACCAGATGACCCGCCGACATGTCGTAAAAATACCTCGCTAATACCAATACACCAATCCTATATGAGCCAGCCTTAGCATGTATTCAATATGGGTGGTGTGTTTTAGCGCCGAAGTGGTGACATGTGGAGGTGTAGGAGGACTACTGGGCCTTGGGACAGGCCACTGCCCCCGAGAAATAGGCCCTGAAGCCTTTGCCCAGAGTCGGATACATTAAAAATAATATATATACATATTGTTACTGCACAGCATTAATACTGAAGAAATAGCCATGTTAAACCAAGTTAAATATAATATAGAACCACAAACTCACCCACCACGTTACGGTGGTTCACACTGGGGGTTGGGGTCTAAAACAGGGATAATGTAACCTCTTGGAGTCCTGACACATCCTTTAATTTACTGTTGCTACTACTACCGTACTAGATCACTTTACTGAACTTGGAATTAACGTCTCGTTTTGAAGGGGTTTGTTAACCCCTTCAATCCGGTGACATGTGTTGATTACCCGCCCCTCCACCCCCCCAGGGGGTCAGGGACGGGTATTGTTTTCACTCGGTTTGTCTGTTTGTCTGTTTGTCTGTCAGTCTCTTAACAACTTTGCGCGAATACTACTTGTGCAGTTTTGACTAAACTTCCAGGGATGATGGGCTATGACCTTCTGATCTCCTGATTAAATTCTGGGCCAAACTGGGACAAATCCCGGGATGAAGGACCAAAAAATGTAAAACATAAAATAAAAAACGAGGAATGAGTAATAATCGTTTTTTCTCCATAACTCCTTTCAAATCCGTCATATTAACATAAAACCAAAACCTAAAGGTGCATCTTTCAAATCTGCATCCTATAACATGCCTCATTACTTCAGGGGGGTCACCCCCCAGTTGCCGGAAGGGGGGTCAATGTCAGGTGGGTCGGGCCTAAAATTTCAAATGCTCCTAAAATCGTCAATTATCACCCGATTTACTACAAGTTCGATATGTGACATCTTTGACTAGATATCCTGTTGTGTTTATACGTCAGCATTAAAATGACTGTCGGGGACGGGTTTGCTATGCCTTGGCACCACATCTTGTTTAGTCTTACTCTTTTTTTTTTTTTTTTTCTATTAATGTGATTTAATTAATTTCAAAAGATAATCGACTAACCGGAAAAGTGTGATAAATCTTTCACTAATCCGTTCCGTGCTGTGAAGGTCTCAAAAAAGAAATACAGTAGAATCGTCTGGGAGATTTAACCCTTCTCGTTCGAAAGATCTCCCCTTTGCCGAATAAAAACACTCTGTTGAGAGCAAGGAAAAGCTTTTAAAAAGTCACCCCAATTTAATGTCCCGTCTTTCTTTCCTTCTCCTTTTGTTTCTGTTCACCTAATGATAGATTTCTCAGTCTAGAGGAGTTACTGTTTTATTTAAGCCCTTCAGTGAGAGAGACATATCGTAAATTGATTCACATCACGTGGCAGCGGCAACATTAAACTAAGAGGACATCGCCCACAATGACGAGGTAACCCACTGAACCGCGGAACGCCTTTATTATTTGTTGTTATTTCCTGTTTATTTTATTTATGTTCGGACAGAGGGGTCCGATGCAGCTTTGACGAATCCCACTAAATACGAGAAAACTGTCTTAAGCTGAATATAATTATCTGGGGGGCAGCAGCAACAGTGCAGTAGAATGGTCGTTAGTCGGATGGAAAAATTTAGTTTCATCACAACGCTGTGTACGTCAGGAGTTTATGAGTGCTCAGACCACTGATCTAATACTTTCAGTCCCTTGACGTACTTTGTATTTTACTCCATCTCCCACCAGACAAACTCACTGATATTCTTCATCTCAAGTAATAAGGAGTTGATTAAGGCTACGATATGTTTAACACCTCCAGTTAAAAATGACTCGCCTCTGCTTAATAACATTCGTCGAGTGGCTAACTACTTAAAACTAAAATAGTTTCCTTGGACTGCAAAAACAGATGACTCATTATAAACTGTACAATGCAACAACACATCCGTTTAATCCTATTCAAAACACAAGCTCATTCCTCTTGTATTTACCGTACCAAATAGATTATTTTATGCAACACAGGAAGTAAAGGGGTTGAATAAAGCTGCATATAACCGTCTGGGAGTAGTAGGGACAAATATAAAGGCGTCATAGTCGTGAAATCGGTGAACCAGTTAACGCTGATGAAATATATAAAAATTGTATTTGCTTCTGTCAGACCACTTGACTCAACTGCGGAGAGAATTTTTGTAGTGGAGGAATTAAATATGGCCTCATGAACTCTTTTAGTAATAGTGTTCCGTTCAGGTTGAATGAAATACCAAGAATGATGTTTCATATTACTGAAAATAAATTCTTTCACACTCATCTCTTTTTATTATTTTTTTCAGTTGTTGTTGTTGTTGTTGTTTTTCTTCTTCTTCCTCTTCTTCTTCTTATTAGTAGCAGTAGTAGTAGTAGTAGCAGTAGTAGTATCATTATTATTATTATTATTATTATTATTATTATTATTATTATCATTATTATTATTACTATTACTATTATTATTATTATTGTTATTATTATTATTATTATTATTATTATTATTATTATTATTATTGTTATTATTATTATTATTATTAATTATTATTATTATCATTTTTCTTCTTCTTCTTCTTATTTCTAGGTATTGCTATTATTATTACTGTTATTTCTTCTCGTGTGGTTTATAAGCAACACATCATCTTTCCGTCTTCTTTCCCCTCCTTATTTCAGATTAATCTGTCCATCTTTATGTTTCTTTCCTTCTTTTTTTTTTTTTTTTTTTTTTTAATGCGAGGAAGAAGGAACCAAAGGCCATGAGCCCACAGTAACAGTTCCCTCCAAGAGAAAAACAAAATACAATAGAGAGCCAAATTCAAGATCCGATCATTTTGAGATGCCTGGACACACTACGTTTGAAAGACTGGAGATCATAGACATCATCAGTCACTCTGCTGTCTTTGTCTCCCTTTTATACCATCCTCTTCTTTGTTCTTTACTTCCTCTTCCTACAGGTATTTGGAACAATTATTCAGTTCTCTCCTCCTTACAACAAGGGGAGGAGTGACGGACAAATAGGTTATATGTGAATTTTGTTCTGTTGTTGATGCTGTTGTCACCTTGACCACACCTGACCCTGAACCCAGAAGACTACAGTCTGTAAAATATTCTGCTGCTGCTGTTTACCATCCTCCTATTGAAAGCAGAGAGTTGAGGGACGATAACTGGGCAGTGGAGTCGTCGAGCTATGTAAGTGTCACCACGTGAAGGTGTTGCTCTCCAGCACATCAGTCTGTTTTGAAAATATAATGAGCAATCAATACTGAAGGATAAAAAGAAAGACAATAGTTTCAACAAGTGGTGTCAGGCCCAACAATCCCCACCCGAAAGTAGTTATTTTATTTTCAACCGTTTTCAAGTTATAGCCCTCTGAAAATCCGTGATCTTGTGTTTGACTTTTCGAGGTCACTCAAGGTCAAAGGTCATGGTGCCAAATGAAAGCCTATATGAGACCTCCTATATCTTGATAATAGTAAATATCTATCTGCAACCAGTTTCGAGTTATAGCCCCCTGAATATCCGTGACCTTGAGTTTGACCTTTCAAGATCGCTCAGGGTCAAAGGTCTTGGTGCCAAGAGAAAGCCATATGGGAGTTCCTGTATGCTGATGATAGTAAATATCTCTATCTTCAACCGGTTTCAAGATATAGCCCTCGGAAAATCTTGATTTTGACGTCTCAGAGTCATTCTATTACCTCCAATATTTAATTACTTTCCTTGGGGACCAGTGTCCACACATCCTGGAAATTTCATGCAATTGCATTTAGCCGTTTTTCCGTAATGTTGCTAACAAACAAAGAAACGACCACAAACAATACCTCGCCGGACTGCATCCGGGCGAGGTAAAAATGCAGAAATTACTAAACTAAGAAAAACACTTCTCGGACTTCTACTAAATGAAACATGTAAACAGAAGATTAATGAAGAATGGAGAAAGAAACTGAAGCGATGTAAATAATTAGAATTATATTTTATGAGGCTATAAAAGAAAGGGCAGGAAGGCAAGTTTGAAAGAAAGGCTTTAATAAGAACTGAAGCAAATATGAAAAAGGAAGTAGTATAGAAAAGAATTATATGAAGAATGGCCAGCACTGAGATGAAAAGCAAAGAGGATATAATAATACAGACGGGAGGGGAAAAAAAAAAAAAAAGAGAAATGATCAAAAGTAGAGTACATGTGCACTGAAGAACACGAGAGGTAGGAAGTGAAGCTTCAAGACAAAGATTAGTGATTGATAAGAATCACATCTGAAAACAAAAGAAATTAGAAATAAAAGAAAGGAGAGACGGTGGTGTGACATGGAGGGAGGGCAGCCAAATGGCAGAGGACAGGGCGACATGAAGGCAACAAATTTGTAGCCATCCCTTAAAGCACATACGCACACACGTACTTCTCTCTCTCTCTCTCTCTCTCTCTCTCTCTCTCTCTCCAAAGGTTTATTATTCCTCAAACTCGTGCCATAAATTATAGTCACTTCCAACTCACTTCTGCATCTGTGTCATCTTCCATTGAACCAATTTCCTCATTTACATAAACACTTGTCAACCCGTGGAAATATACCGGGGAAAAAAAAAGAAGATGGAGTAAAGAAGTCTAAATGTGTTCAGATGTATAAGAATCTTTTGTTTTTATGGAAGGGGATATTCTGAAATCCACCTCTACCTCTTCCTCCTTCTCCTACTAATCGTCATTATTATCATAATTTTTACCCCATGATCACACTCGTCCTCATAAATTCTGAAATTTAATGGACCTAATCCTAGTTATGATTACCACCATCCCGATTATAATGATCACCTTACTGTAGGTTATCATGCATCACCATCATCACCATCATAGCCTTATTTTCACTTCATAAAACAATATTTATTGATTTAAGAATCAATAAATGTGACCTAAAAATTCATTCATCATAATCCTCCTCCTCCTCTTGCCACTTCTAAAGTGGAATAGGTAGGTTTCAGAAACAGGTGAAATAACGCGTAGCATAGAACCAGTGAAATGGGCCACATATATGTTTCCTCTATAAACAGTCTGACATCCATTCCTTACTCCGGACTTGTCTGGACGTCGCTGCAGTCGACTGCTTCCGTGATTCCCAATGTCTGTTTCTACAATAACCCACAGCAATGGCCAGACAGACCCTTCCCTGTTGCTCTCATAATATGTCACCTCACAGACAGCAATACTGAACCACACACACACACACACACACACACACACACACACACACACACACACACACACACACACACACACACACACGCACGCGCGCGCGCGCGCGCGCTCAAACATATTTCCACCACCCCTCAAAGAAAAAAAGAAAAACGTTTCTTATGATTTCCAGAACAAATCTGAAATATTTTCACGGCCTTAAGCAAAGGTGAAAGTTAATAATTTATTCAGTGGAGGACACAGCTCCTAACCTCCAGTCCCTGCTCTGCAAGAAAATATATTTTTTTAATAAATGAAAGAAATATTGCATGTGTATAGTAACAGGTTCAGTTAGCTTCTTGGCACCACAGAAACAGCGCACGAAAGGTCGGGGAGGGAATGTAGTTTTCATCCTCTACCACGCAGGATAATACCTGCAGTTTGAAGACAAAGGAATGAATTTTTTATGTGTCCATTTACAAGCCGAAGTAAGTCATTGGCTTAGGAATTATGTGTGTATTTGCGAAGACTCGGACCTCGACAGTCTCTCAAAAACCTCGTTAACAGACTAACCCAGGTAACACTTACCAACATTGTTATCAATCATTATACGAAAAAGAGTAAATGATTACTGTATAGCACATACTGCTACCCTACTTTATCGCGCGTTACCGTCGAATGAGAAAACACATTCCCTCACATACGATGGCGTTTTGCAGTTGTATTCCGCTCCAAAACGTGGCAATAAAGCCAGCCCCTACTGATGTACACCCCACTCACCCTCACAAACACGGCCATTTCCTATCAAACTTACGGTATAGCTCCCACAATAACGAAATAAGCCTCGAGCGTCGAAATTTTGACCACTTATATCTCTACCCACAGTCAGGAGTCTCTGCTCGGTCGCTATTTTTGTTTTACGCTTGTTTCTTATATCATACTTTCCTTTTTTTTTTATAGTACCCTTATGAACGTTTAGTTTACAGCCATGAGCTTTTCTGAAAGAACCTGTCTGTATATTGTTTTACGTGGCTGGCCTAGTTGAACCGAATGAATCTAGGTTAGTTAGATTTGCACTGCAACAAAACTGATCTGATATTATTCAGCTATACTGACATGGATGTAACGAATCCGTCAGGACCTAAAATAATATTTATGAATCCGCATGGACCTGGCTGGTTCTTATTGGATTTATCTGAGTGTTAAATGGCCCTGAGTGAATCTGAAGTGGGTCGAACTGAGCCAGATTGGATGTTGATGTTACTGCTGCTGTTGTAGCCCCATTCTCCTCTGAACATGTACCTGTGGTCTGCAGGCTAAAGGTGCCCTTCCTCTGTAGTCCACCATCTTTTTTCGCAGGATAACGAAGAAGGGAACGTTTGTATTGATAGGACCGAAGTAATCTGGATATACTGGTGCCACCACGTGAAGGCTTCCTTCTCCAACACCATGCCCCCTTGGGGAGGGAGAGAAAGAATACTTCCCCAGTATCCCCGCTTGTACTGTCTTCTTCGCTTCTCTTCTGCCCTACCTCTCTTCTTAATATCTCCCTGTTGCTTCCGGCCTTTATTTCCCAATTCTTCTGTCAGGTTACACACACACACACACACACACACACACACACACACACACACACACACATCATCGTGCTTCAGGGACTTAGTTAACAGCTGTACAAAGGATGATGGTTGGATCATGTCTTCTTTCCCATTGCAATTAATTTGTCTACTTACTGACCAGCTCCCTTGGCGTGAGACGGTACGATCAACCTTCATCCATGACATTTCCCACAACACACACGCCTCAGGGCAAGGGTTTTGGCTCTGCTCTTATTTTCTGTGGATTGAAATTAAGAACTGGTTAATGTTGTTGTTGTTGTTGATGATGTTGATGATGATGATGATGTGTCGGCAAGGACGAGGTCGAATTCAGTACCCCAGCCCCTCCCTTCCCTCACTGCGCAATAGTCCAGGAGTTACTGAAAGTATGAACTACAATTGTACCATGAAATAGCACTAATGTATTTCTTGTTTTATTTAGTACATCCTCACTCTCATATACTCGTAGAAAGTGAGAACTTATTCTCATTGGTGTGTGTGTGTGTGTGTGTGTGTGTGTGTGTGTGTGTGTGTGTGTGTGTGTGTGTGTGTGAACAAAATAACGTTGTCAGTCTGGATCAGATTTCAACCAAACTTGGTCATAATGTTCCGTGTTCTCCCAGGGGTTTGCCTGCTGTTTCTGGGAACAACAGGTCAGTGGTCAAAGTCACAGGACATGATCAACCAAATTAGTTTATATTAGATCTAAATCAAAGTTGTTGGAATGATTGAAAGAAAAAAACTGAATGAAATAATTCGACTCTGAGAAAAATCAGTCAAAGGTTAAGGGCATGACTGAGATTTCTTCACTGTAATTTAGCTTCCATTTGGACCAGATTCTGTGCATGGCTTACAGTCAGGCACGGACGAAGAAATTAAACTTTCAGAACAGGGTCGAAGTAAAGATCTTAAGGCGCCATTTGTTTAAACAGTTTTTATCCAGTTTGGGTCAAAATTGGGTTAGCGGCTGACGGCCGGGAATAGATTAAATATTTTGGATTTGGCAACAATTCCTCGAACGTCAAATTTACGGAAATATCAAAGGTTCGAACTCTAGGCTAACTGTAGAGAGGCAATTGCACTCTTTGATTGTTCCTTCTTTTATGGGTATTTATGTGTTTACTATTTTATGGTATTATCTTCTTCTTGGAAATGAACGGGTACAAACAGTCAGCTCCATGTGTTAATAAACTCCTCAGACTTTTATTACTTTTTTAGCATTCACTCTTCTCTTTGGAACTCGCTTCTCCAAAATATTCTCCCTCCAAATTCAACCTGCAAAAGTTCAAGTCCAACTGTTACAGATTTTTAAGAATGGAGGACACTTGTAATCTGGTGTTTCAATTATTTTCTTTTATTTAATTTCTTTTTCCTTCCTATGCTCACCTGTTAAAAACATTTCCAGTTGGTCATAATGAAGGAATGATGATGACGATAATAATGATAATTATCAGAAGTAGGGGAAGGATTTATTTGTCCTTTTGTTGAGTGTGTGGCGAAAAACGGGAACAAATCCGCCTCCATCGCCGAGCCACACAAGACACATGGCTCAGGATAAAAGTTATGGTTACTCTTCAGTTCTTAGGTGGGAATTGCATCTGGAGGGATGATAATAGTTTTTTGATTATGTGAAAGCGGCAAATATAACAACAACACATACATCCCTCTCTAATGACAATCAAGGGCTACAAGAAGTCTTACAATGAATATCAGGAACTGTGTTTTTTTTTAATATATAGTTTACTGCCAAACTATACGCTTATTTCCCTAAGGCGTGAAAGGGTTACAAATCACCCACACAAGACACCTGCCTCAGGGAAAAGCTATGGAACTGCTTCTGGAATTCATCATGGATCCAACCACCACAGATTTAGCCGCAGGGGCGAGAAAGACAACGCTGAGAGAATGCTACTGTGGCCTAGGTGGAACCAAGACCACGTGTGTGTGTGTGTGTGTGTGTGTGTGTGTGTGTGTGTGTGTGTGTGTTGTAACTTTTATCTTTTTTAATGATAATATTGTAAACGTAAATAATTCATTAACTATTGTTTTTTGCCATGATTGTTCACTTTTAGACGGCTGGTCTTTTCATTTATTTTGTCTGCTCAGATATGGTTGCTCTGCCTCTCCCTCTGTCTTTTTGCTCCCTGCCTCTTTGTCTTCAACTCCTCTATCCCATCTTTTTGTATTTCCTTTGATGTCTATGCTCTCCTCCCTCACCCCTGCTTCTCTTAGCTCTCCAGTTCTTTTGTCCAAACACATATTACCTTCGTCGCGAAACGCCAGGTACGAGAGTAAGACAATATTATCTTGTTATTGTTGTTGATGTGGAAGAAACTTTGTAATAGACATTCACTGCACATTCCCTTCAGTTCTGTGATGTAATTTTCATTTCATTAATTCATATTCAACACTGTAGGCTACTGGCTTTTCTAACTGAGTAGTTTAGATGTAGCCTAGCCTTCATTTACGTACGGATTACGTGAGGCCTTCCCAGAGTTCAATAAAATCGCCTGGAGATAACAAGGATAAATCAATATAATCAAAATGCTGTGGGTTATATAATCAATTCCACGACTCCATTTGCTACAAGGTATACTCTTATAATCTCGCTCCACCCTCCACTCTCCACCTGCCAGCTCATAGCACTCATATCCTCGTCTCGCACGCTCATTTCTTTACTCCTGTGATTCTTGGACTAAATTCTGAAGTAAACCTTCACTGCACTAAAGCCACGAATTCTACAACACTCATTTTTGTGAGGTATACATTACTATTCCAGTCTCACCGCCTCCAACAATCCATCCCATGACACCCATTATTTTACTCACCGCGTCTAAATACATCACCTCACCCCATTGACAGTTTCATGGCGCCGCAGTTCAAAAAGGCAACGAACGCAAATGTTTATATTTGTTTTGTTTGTGTTCCAGATGACGATGTACAGTTTAGAAGAGCGTACGAGTTGTGTTGAGAGAGAGAGAGAGAGAGAGAGAGAGAGAGAGAGAGAGAGAGAGAGAGAGAGAGAGAGAGAGAGAGAGAGTTATGATGCACTGTTGGGTTAGGTAAGATAAAGGTTGTATAGGTTGCTTGGTGTAGGACTGATATGATGCTCTAAGTTAGGCTAGGTTATGTTAGATAAATTTTTTTGTTTAGTTAAGTTGTCTTTGATAAGAATACGTGTAGTACAGTTATCTTGAAATAAATTTGCTTAAGTTCTTTTTGTGTGATTATGGAATATGTAAGGATTGTTTTAGGTTAGGCTACATTGTGCTGAATTGCATTAACTTTGTATTGACTGGGTTGTTTTGATTAAGTTAGACTAGATTTAGTTTGACATAACAAGGGTTAAGTCTGTTAAATACTTGGTATGGTAAGACTAATTTAGGTCAGGTGCGTTAGGTTAATTGGTTATATTTAATCAGGATGGAAAAACTTAGGTTGTTTGATTATACTTAATTTAAAGATGCCAGTTATTGTTAGGGTAGGTTAGGTTACGATGAGTTTATTGGTTAAGTTAGGCATAGTTTTGGTTTAGCTTTGTAAAGTAAGGTCTGGCTAAACTGCACTTTGTCATCTGAGTATCATATAGATAAAAAAAAATCCTGCCAACGACATAGGTATAGTAGTGTGTTCCATCTCTGAAGAGGCACAAGGAACACACGAAGCCATTTGGCAGGAAAATTAATTTTGTTGTTGCTTTGGTGGGAAAAAAATATTAATTGTTTCAGCAATAGTTTAGAATGACACAAATGACCTAAAAAAGGAAATATGATTCCCCCCCCTCTCTCTCTCTCTCTCTCTCTCTCTCTCTCTCTCTCTCTCTCTCTCCACCATAATGATATGCATAGAATCAAGTGTATATGACTGATGTGGGGAAAAATACATGGATAAGAGCAGCTGGATCCTGTTCCAGAGAGAGAGAGAGAGAGAGAGAGAGAGAGATTTCTTTTAAGTTCATTATCATAACGCATTAGGTGTTTTTATCTGTTTGTGTGTTTGTCTGCGTTATATGTATGCTTTACTGAAAGTCACACAAGTACAATGCCATGGTGTACCAAGTTGATCAGTTCTGACAGATGGAGTTTCAGATTTATAAACTGTAGAGAGCGAAAAGAAATGTTCGGAAAAAAAGAGTAAACATATGGGTGTCCAGCTGCTGGGTAAGTAATGGGATGGACTGTACGCAAACTTGGCCATACATACATGTACTGATGTGGATGAACACGAGAAAAATTGCCTGAACTAAATATATTGTCGTGAGAATATGTGCACTGGCGTGGGTGAGGTAGTGTCCGACAGGTGATGAAAGGTAATGGATACTCCTACAGACTGCGTGAGAGGAAAAAAAATGTACTGTAAAATCTAACGATGTGTATACATACAGTATAGCCTAGATTCAAGTGTAAAGACATGCAAGGATGGAAGTGTAAAATGTGTAGCCGGATGCTGTTAAAAACTGCCTAAAGAAAGGAGGAGGAAATAGTAGCCTACATGCAGTCAGAAGGGTAACTTTTTCTGAAGCAAAGTTTTACCCCAGCCGCAGTTCGGGGTCGATTTTACAACTTTTACCGTTTTTTTTTTTTTTTTTTTTTTAATACAGATTTGAAGAGCTTGAAGTTACACACCTGAAAATGCAAATCTCAGACCCTTATGCCTACTGGTTACAGCAAAACAGCTCGTCAAATATTATAAAAGTCCCCCATCACGGCAAGATAGAAAACAGGAAAACATCGATGGAAAACAAATATGTTAGAGAATCTTACCAAATCAGTGAAATCAGTGTAAAATATGCTGCTATTGATGAAACTTGATGTAGGTGTCAGCATGAGTAAAAAAAAAAAAAAAATCCGAACTCGAATAATCCGGCAAAAAACTAATTTTCCCTAAAGAACCTTACCAAAATCAATTAAATCAATGTTTATGTTTCCACTGATGAAACTAGGTGCAGGAGTCAGCACGAGTTAAAAAAAAAAAAAAAAAAAAAGAAAAAAGAAAAAAGCAAAAGAAAATTTTGGTGAGTAGACAGACACAGGGTGATCATGGCAGGGAAATTACTGCGCCATATTCAGGACAAAGGACTTGGAGGGAGGAAGGTGGAGGTGGGTGGAATGTTTCTGGTGGGGGTGAGGGGGGATGAGACACACTCCCAATGTGGAGGAGGTGGTGTGGGGGGTATTATGGTGGGAGGAAACACACACTAAGTGATCACAGCTGGGAAATTACCGCGTCATTCGAAATAAAGGGGTGGTGGAGGGATGTGGAGGAGAGGGGGGGTCTCTGATGGGGGTGAGAGGGGATGTGGAGGAGAGGGGGGTGTCTGGTGGGGGTGAGGGGGGATGAGACACACTCCCATTGCAGGAGAGGTGGTGTGGGGGATATTATCGTGGGAGGAAACACACACAAAAGGATCATAACAGGGAAAATTGCCACATCATTCGATCTAAAGGGGTGTGGAAGGAGGTGGAGGAGGGGTGGGGGATCTTTACTAGGGGTGAGGGGGGATTTTTTTTTTTATGCGAGGAAGAAGGAACCAAAGGCCATGAGCCCGCAGTAACAGTTCCCTCCAAGAGAAAAACAAAATACAACAGAGAGCCAAATTCAAGATCCGATCATTTTGAGATGCCTGGACACACTGCGTTTGAAAGACTGGAGATCATAGGCAGCAGGAAATACAGACAGAGGGAGACAGTTCCAGAGCTGACCTGTTGCATAAATGAAGGACTGGGAGTAACAGTTAACTCTTGCATTAGAGAGTTGGACAGAAAAGGGATGAGAGTTTGCTGCCAGACGGGTGCTACGCGCCCGTCGTAGAGGTGGAGGAATGCAAGCAGACAGTTCAGAGGAGCAGTGACCATTAAAGTAGCGATAGAAAAGAGATAAAGATGCAACAGTGCGGCGAAGAGACAGAGGTTGAAGGGAGTCAGTAAGAGGAGAGTTAATGAGACAAAAAGCCTTTGACTCCACCCTATTGAGAAGAGCTGTATGTGGGGAGCCTCCCCACACATGAGAGTTGTACTCCACACAGGGGCAGATAAAACCCCTGGATAGAGTCAACAATTGTGCAGGGGTAAAGAAAGAGCGGAGTCGGCTTAGCACACCCAATCTCTTGGAAGCAGATTTTACAAGAGATGTAATATGATCTTTCCAAGATAAGTCCCGAGTAAATGAAACCCCAAGCATGTTCAAGGATGATGCAGGATTAAGCTGAATATTATTAAACATTAGTGGGTATACCTGTGGAAGATTTTGTCGGGTTGATAGGTGTAAGAACTGAGTCTTAGATGCATTAAAAACAACCATATTATTTTTACCCCAGTCAGAGATACGAACCAAGTCAGACATTAGGTGTGCCATAGCCTCATCCCTTGTTTGTTGAAGTAACTGTTGAGATGGGCGTTGCGGGAACCGAATGGAAAGGTGAAGGGTGGAGTCATCAGCGTATGAGTGGATAGGGTTAGATGTACAGCTTAGAAGATCATTGATGAATAAAAGGAAGAGAGTTGGTGATAGGAGAGAGCCCTGAGGAACACCACTGTTGATAGATCTAGGAGAAGAACGATGGCCGTCTACAACAGCGGCTATAGAATGACCAGAAAGGAAGCTAGCGATGAAGGCACAGATAGAAGGATAGAAACCGTAGGAGCACAGTTTGGAAATTAAAGATTTATGCCAGACTCGATCGAAAGCCTTTGAGATGTCAAGTGCAATGGCAAAGCTTTCGCCAAAGTCCCGAAAGGAGGATGACCAGGAGTCTGAAAGGTAGGTGAGAAGATCGCCAGTGGAGCGTCCCTGACGGAACCCGTACTGACGATCGGAAAGAAGGTTGTGATAGGAAAGATGCCTTAAAATTTTTCTATTGAGAATTGACTAAAAAACTTTTGAAATGCAGGACGTTAAAGCAATTGGACGATAGTTGGAGGGTTGGGAGTGGTCACCCTTCTTTGAGATTGGCTGAATGAGAGCAAACTTCCAGCAAGAAGGAAAGGTACAAGTTGACAGACAAAGGCGAAAGAGTTTGCCTAGGCAGGGTGTAAGCACAGAAGCACAGTTCTTGAGAACAACAGGAGGGACCCCATCAGGCCCATATGCCTCATTAGTACTGAGGCCAGTGATGGCAGAAAATACATCAACTGAAGAAATTTTAATGTCAGCCATGAGGAAGTCAGAGGGGGGAAGTGATGGAGGAACAGCACCGGAATTGTCTAAGGTGGAATTGGAAGAGAAAGTCTGTGCGAAGAGATCTGCTTTATCAGTAGAAGAAATAGCCACAGAACCATTAGAGTAGAAAAGAGGAGGGAAGGATGATGAGGTAAAGTTGTTAGAAAGATTTTTGGCAAGGTGCCAGAAGGAGCGGGAAGAATTCGAGTTGGAGAGTTGAGAGCATTTAGTATGGATGAAATTATTTTTAGTAGAGCGAAGAACAGACTTAGCACGATTCCGGGCAGAAACGTAAAGATGATGTGATTCAGGGATGGGTTGGCTCCGGTACCTTATGTAGGCCCTCTCATTGTTGCGGACAGCATTAGAACAAGCATGATTAAACCAAGGCTTTCTTGCATTAGTCAAAGGATATGAGAAAGGAATGTATGCTTCCATGCCCGAGAGAAGAACCTCTGTAATGCGCAAGGCACACTCAGATGGCTCCCGGTCATGGAAGCAGTAATCATTCCAGGGAAAATCAAAGAAGTACTGCCTGAGGGCCTCCCAGTCCTTGGCTCCAAAATGCCACAGACGACGTTTCCCTGGAGGGTCCACAGGCCATACCGGAGTGATAGGACAGGTTAAGGTAATAAGGTTATGATCGGAGGAGCCCAACGGAGAGAAAAGATTAACAGAGTAAGCAGAAGGATTAGTTGTGAGGAAGAGGTCAAGTATGTTGGAGCTCTCTCCAAGGCAGTCAGGGATACGGGTAGGGTGCTGTACAAGCTGCTCTAGGTCATTAAGGATAGAAAAGATGTAGGCTTGTTCACCAGGTGGATCCGTGAAAGGAGAGGAGAGCCAAAGGTAGTGGTGAACATTAAAATCTCCTAAAATGGAGATTTCAGAGAAAGGAGAAATGGATAGAATGTGTTCCATCGTAGAAGTAAGATAGTTGAAGAATTTTTGATAGTCAGTAGAATTGGGGGATTAGTAAACAGCACACATATATTTAGTCAGAGAATGACAGGAAAGCCGAAGCCAGAGTGTAGAGAATTCAGAAGAATCGAGTTCAGGAACACGAGAGCAAGATAAGTCGTTGCTTATATATACACAACAGCCTCCTTTGGCTTTGAAATGAGTATAGGGAAAGTAGGAGGATACAGAAAAGGGTTTGCTGTCAGTTGCCTCAGACAGCTGAGTCTCCGTTAGAAAAAGAAGGTGAGGTTTAGAGGAGGAGAGGTGGTGCTCAACAGAGCGAAAGTTAGAGGAAAGGCCGCGAATGTTGCAGAAATGAAGAAGAAGAGAGTCAGACAGTGGTTCCAGGCACCTCGAGTCGTCATCGGGAGAGGGGCGGATGGTGAGGGCATTTATGGTCCCCCCCCCCGAGGACTCCGAGGCTTGGTGAAGAGACGCCATTTTTGTTGAATTTTGAATAGGAAGTGTAGTGTGTACTGTGCATGTAGTTTGGTGTAGATAGATAGAGAAATTTGTACTGGAGAGCATGCTGGCCTACTCTCTGTGTAACTGAGACACTGAAAAAGATCAGCAAAGGGGGATGGTCAGGAACTAGTCCTGAGGGCTGATGAAACGGGAGCTCCAGCACTCCCTGTCATCAGCTTTCCATCCACCTCGGGAGTACTGCCCTGCTCGACTGGTGCTACAGTCTACTCCTCACAGACACCCTCCCATACGATGCAGATTTGGTAGGCCTACTGGTGAGTAGTTTGGGTGGGAGGGGACAGAGCTGGCTGTATCCAGTCAGCCAGAGGGAGGTGGAGAAGTGGCTGGAGGGGGGGGAGTCCCCCACAGACAAGGTGAGGGGGCGGGATCTTCCTTCCCACCACCCTTAGTTCTCTCTCTCTGAAAATCATATTTGGCTATGATATGTTTTGTGATAGATCTGTGAGCATCAGTCATCTATTTTACTGGTAGTTGTAATAGAACTGGTGTTGTGCTGTGATTTGTATTGTATATGTGGCCTCACAGTGATGTGTTGTGCATCACTGTAATCGTACTGAAACATTTCAATGATATAATGGTACACACGGCGACACCCAAGTTGTCTTGTGTATATTGCAATGCTGAAAGAGTGTGCCCCCGATGACTAAGCCATTTGCTAGACAGAAGCTTCCAAACCTCACTCCGTTTTCACTCATCATACTACCAACTCGCATCTTACCCATACATGCCTCAAATCCCTCATTTGAACAGCCCATTACTGCATTAAAGTCTCCAACGCAGATCAAAACATCATGTCTAGGTACCCTTCCTACTCCTTCTTGCAACTTTTCATAAAATGTGTCTTTCCTTTCATCGAGTGCATCATTAGTAGGTGCATAACACACAAACAGACTGATGTTGCCATGATTTGATTTAAACCGTGCGTATAACAATCGCTCATCTATAGGATCCCACTCACATAAAGCCTTATTTGCCTTACAACCCAGCAACAATCCTACTCCCTGATAATGCATTCCGTCCTGTCGGCCAGATATCAATAAACGTATACCATCCTCCAAATCCAACTTATCGACTCCAGTTAATCTAGTTTCTGTCAGAGCACAAATATCAAATCCGTAATTTTGAAAAACCTTCACTAACTCATCGATTTTACCGTCATGATTTACCGTTCTCACATTCCAGTTACCAATTTTAATTGTATTTTTTGCATTAACAAAGGAATTAGATTGTAATTGAGGCAACCGTGAGATTCTTAGCACCCCCTGCCCATTTAAGGGCTGCACGGGACTGGGGGCCATTATTGTTCTTTCAGAGTCCATCAAGGTTTCTTTGGCTAACTTCCTGAACACCTCGCCATTGTGTTGCAGTCGCAGTAGGCAGCTAACTTGCCTGATTGCCCACACCCGAAAGACCCAGCTATGCTGTAGCCAGTCACGTGCCGGCATGCTTCCCAGCCATTTCACTCTCAAGGAGTTCCTCTGCCTGAGAAAGCAACCACCCCCCTGCTCCCGAGGGCTTTTGATCTGTGTAGGTAGAGGGCGATCACTCCCTCACTAGCCATATACAGTGTATATACAGTGTATAGGCTACACTCACCTTTGTATAAAGGAACAATAATTATACCTGATTTCCAGTCCTCTGGAACCCTTCCCTCTTCCCAAGCCAATCTCCACAACTTCCATATCCACTCCACAACAATCTCACCCCCATATCTAAGCATTTCACCACACACTCCATCAATTCCTGGGGCCTTTCCCAACTTAATCTTCTTCATCGCTTCCACTGGTAGTGATTTATAAAAAAAACAAAAAAATAAAACAAGAACATGAAAGGGCTTGGGTAGACAAAAGTGTGATTAGCGTGGCCTGGTTGTGGATGCATCAAAAATGCTATGGTGAAGATGATTTTTTACGAAAGCTGAGGGAATGAATGAGATGCTTGCGTTCCTGTTGTATGCTTTCTGCCGCCACCCCATTGGCGACGGTAACAGCCAGTGTGTATTAAAATGATCATTAGTATTAGCCTAGTGTTAATATTTTGTATCTTTCATTATTGGCTGGGACTAAATTGACACACATATAGTGTTTGTTATTGTTTCAGTAATTCTCATTGTTCGATATCGATGCGGTCATGAGTCGGTATGATACAACAGTACTGGTATAACGGCACAACTGTAATTACTTTTGTTCGGATAATATAATTAACCAAATGTATAATCAAAAAAAATCTCAGTAAGGCTCCCGGCATGCATCTGTACACACAGTTAGTTGGATGCATGCAGAATAGGGCTGTGTCATTGCTACTTCAAACGAGCAAAGATAGCAAGCAGGAGTAGTTACTATCACACGCTGCTCACCATTGTTCCTGTACAACGTTGGAAGTAAATTATAAGCAAAATTCGTGAAATTTACTCTCAGCCTGTATGAACCGAAAACAGTAAGTAACAAGAGTCAGAAGAATATTGGTGACCCATTTTTTTTAACAACTATATTTTGCAGCGCCTGTCATTTTACTGTAGCTACTTTTCAAAACAAAGTACACTAATTAGCACTCACCGAAAAATTACAGGATGACTGGCGACTAATTTTGATTAGCTTTCATATATCCGGTTTATTGCAAGAATATGCAGATGTGAATATAGTTTACATTTTATCTTATGCATAGTAAGTTCACAAATGGTGTGAAAGTGTTTTTTGTGTCTGTGGGCGATACTGAATGGGTATGAATATCACAAGGCAAAAGGAAATAATGAAGATGTATCGTCTCCTTTGATAAAATGGCGTGTGCGATCATATCAGTAATTCCACAAGAATGAACTTATTGCTGTCAAAAAAAAAAAAAAAAGTTTATCACATCAGTTTAAACAACATCCTCTCTCTCTCTCTCTCTCTCTCTCTCTCTCTCTCTCTCTCTCTCTCCATATCCGTCCTTTTCCTTTGTTAAGCACAACACGCAGTACATACGTGGACAATATTATTTCCCTTCTGCTCGAAGGTTAAAACAATCAGTTAAGTCTGAAGTCTTGTGTCGAGGGTGCAGGTTTCCGAGGCAAAGCTGTCGTCATCCTGAACATTTAACAGTAGATCAACTACGCCACTGGAATTATTATGACTGCTAGAACAATCCTGCTTCCCATTCAAAAAGTAGGGCTATCTAGCAGCAGCAGCAGCAGCAGCTGTCTTTTGTACCCTAAACTATACCAGTTAACTACTGGATGTATTGAAAAGTGTATGCTGCATATTCCAAGGTGGGAAATAGTGTTATACTGATGATAATGGTGTGATATTGATGGTGATGGTTATGGTGAGATGTATCGTAATAAAAAAAGTGTGTTTCGTAAACATACTGTATTGCAAAAAAAAGAAAAGGGAAAACTCGGCTGAGGTCCACAACCAATTCCGGTCCTGAAAGGTGGGGCAGGTGGGACATCAGTAGCCACCATTTGCAAAAGTAAGTGCCACAGTACAAATGGAGTCCCTTTGTTCATGGCGGAGGGGTTGAGGACTGAAGAGAGAGAGAGAGAGAGAGAGAGAGAGAGAGAGAGAGAGAGAGAGAGAATGGTCTATATGGACACAGTGGGGGAAGGACAGACTGGACTCGTGCCCACCATCCTATCTTCCTATATTTTCTCCATTATCTCCTATAACCTTTCCCAGCCATCTGGCTTTCTGGTTATGATAACACGTCCCATAACTCTTCCTCCCTCACCTCACTTAATCTCACACCACGCCAACAAATACAAAAAAATGTATACGGGTGCGACTGGCAAATGCTTATAACAGAGTTGTGAATAGTGAGTATATTAACATGCAGACGTTGTGTACATCCTTTTCATGTAGACATTTTGTAGGCTGTATTATTAACACAGAAATAATTACTACAAAGTCATATTAAAAGAAACGGCATGGGAGGGTCGTTAGGGTGTCTGCTAACATTATTACGTCCTAAGTGAGTGAAACCAAACATTTGTGCCAACAGTCCATGGCAGCAGTATTGCCTAAAGCTTTGTGTTGACCCTGCGATAATTCATTTGTCAGAGTTGATTGTACCAGTTTGTTTTGTTTAGATATTTCTCATCCGATGATTGCTTTGTAAGCCACATTGCATCTCTGTATGTAGTAATATTGTGGGACACACACACACACACACACACACACACACACACACACACACACACACCAGTGGGAGTGCTACAGGAAACAGCAGGTAAGGCTTGGTGTGTCGACGGTTGGTAGGGATGAGTCACACAATCATCCTTGCTTTACAGTACCTGTTATTATTATTTACTTGTTACACCACCACTTTACCAGCAATATTTAGTGATAACTAACTGTAGTTTTACGAGAGCTGTCCGAGTTTTTACTCGTGGCATGGACAATGTCTCATGCATATTTTGCTGTTACTATAAAAGCAGGAATTAATTCAGCGTAATGGAAAATGAACATGGGCAAGTTGAGTGAAAGCGAGAAATGCCGGGAAGGGTTGAAAGCAAGAAGGAGAGAAAGAGTGAATATGGGACGCGATATTAATAAATATCGTGCATTGAAAAACAACGAAACAGACAAAGCAAAAGGGTGGGAAAACGAACACCAAATGTTCCCTCCACCAGTATTCAGAACTGAGGGGATAAAAACGACAGGAAAAAGGTTGACCCAAACAAATATCACGTCTGAGAACTAAAAATAACTAAAGACAAAAATGTTAATGGATGTAGTGAAGTGCTGACATACAAATTATTTTGAAAATCTAGTGAGAGAGAGGTTTGGAAAATGAGGTTGGTAGAGTGGAGGAGTTGAGTAGGTGGGAAGGAGCAGGTGACGTGGGTAGCGAGATGAAAAGGAGAAGGGAAATGCAGGGAGGAATGGGAGTGAGAAATGAAAAGGAAGGGTGACAATGGTAGTCTGAGGGCGAGAGAGAGAGAGAGAGAAGGGGTTTTGGTGATGGCATATGTGAGTGGGAGGGGGGCTTAATGGTGTTGGGAGGGGGAGCGCAGAAAGAGGAAAAGGAATTCTTCACTGAGTTGCTTATTTCTTATCTTGGTCAGCTTTCCTCCTTCCCGCTCTTCTTTCTTCCCTTCATCAGTTTAGCATTGCATTTTTCATAAGTATTTCTCATCTTGGGAGCTTTCCAAGCTGGGAGGAGGAGGGAAGTGAGAAAGGAGGAAGAGGTCAGTAGGATGGAAGTAGTGGAAGCAACAAAGAAAGTCAAAATGGAGAAAGCCCCAGGAATTGATGAAGTGTGTGATGAAATGATGAAGCATGGGGGAGAGATAGTAGTATAAGGGATATGCAAGATGTGCAGATTGGCCTGGGAGGAAGGTAGAATCATGAAGGATTGGAAGTCAGGTATAATTGTTCACCGGTACACAAGAAAGGGGAAAAAGAAGTGTGTGGTAATTATAGGGGCATTTATCTTCATAGTTTAATATAATTAATATATGCTAGGATACTTATTGACAGAGACAGGAAATAACAGAGGTATTAATTGGAGAAGAACAAGGAGGTATTAGGAAAGGAAGACGTTGTGTAGCTCAGATATTCATCCTTAGGTCTTTAGTGGAAAAGTTTCTAGAGAAGGGAAAGAAGTTGTATGCGGCTTTCATTGCATTGAAGAAAGCATATGACAGAGCGGATAGACAGGAATGTGGAAAATATTAAGATTATTTGCAGTAAATGAGAAGGTGCTGAATGCAGTGAAGAGTATATATGAGGGTGCTAAGGCTGCAGTGCGTTGGATAGTGAGCTGAGTGAAATTTTCCATCTGAATGTTGGATTGAAACAGGGATATGTCATGCCTCCAAGGCTGTTCAGTCTGTAATGATGGGGATATTAAAAATGTACAAGGTAGGGTAGTGAATGTTGGAGAGGCCCTAATGAGAGAGGGCAGCTTTTGGAAGCTTTTCTGTACTGTTGTTCGCAGATGATGCTGTGTTGTTAAGTGAAGATGACGGGGAACTGCAAGACTTAGTGAACGAGTCTGAGAGAGTGTGTAAGAAACGGAATCCAAAGAGAAATGTAGGGAAGAGTCAAGTTATGGTCTTCGAGAGAAATGATGTCACTGAATGTGCAGTGAGGCTGGATGATGAGCCAGTGGAAAAAGTGAGTACATTTAAGTACATGGGTAGTGTGATGAGTAAGGATGGAAGTTTGGAGGATGAAGTGCTTGAAAAGTTGCAAGAAAGAAGAAAGGGTGCTGGTGTTATGAGTCCATATTATAATTACAAATCATAATAGATAGATAGATAAATAGATAGACAGAGAGACAGATAGAAGCAGGAAGTCAGATGATGAGAAGGTATTGTGTCTGCGAGAATCGAGCAATGCTAAACATGTTTACACACTCTTAACTCAAGGAATGCTTTATAGGCACACGACAGCGCCTCGTGACCATACACACACATACACACATACTCACACACAGGCTTCTAGAACTTTCCAACAACAGTGTAACACACGTGACACGACCCCTGCTACACCAGTATTTAGGAAGCAGAGGCAGAAGGAGACAGGCCATAGAACCGGCAGGTAGTAGTGAGAAGGGCTTAGCAACATGGAAGAGAGAGAGAGAGAGAGAGACAGGGAGGTAGCTCGCGGGACTCTACTTAACTTCACTCGTGTGTGAGAGACTTTGTTAATATTTCCAAGACAAATGAAAATAGTCCCATACTATTCTTTACCTTTCCTGTCATTGCATGACAAAAGGGAACCAAGATTATCTACTTACAAAGCTACTCACGTATAACAACCGCTCGTCCACAAGTCTAATTTATATATAACTAATCTACAAAACATCTCTACAAGAATATACAAAGTTTTCTGTGACATTTTGTTGGCTAGCGAACGTATACGAACCTCGTCTACGAATCAACAGTGAATTCCTACAAAATATCAAGATTGAAAACAAAAAAATACCTCTCACAACCAACAACTCACAACCAACTCCTGACAGTATTCTCTCCAACCCCCCCTCCGTCTCCCCGATCATCACGCTGATGTAGAGGTGAAGAGGTCACAGGGCGCCTTGCAAGTAGTTTAACAATATATTGATACAAACAATCTTGCAATTTCTACGACGAACCAACGAACTGCAACCATCTACAATCAACTACAAGTAACAACTCTACGAGTCGTCTGTATAATCTTCTACACGCACCTACAAGTAGCGGCAGTCTTCATCCCACAACGAGTAAATCACAAGAGAAAAGGAACGAGAAAACCTCGAGAAAGAAAAACAAAACAAACAAACGAAGAGTGAGATACGACTCATAACTCACAACCACCAGACCTCACCCTCCTCTTTCTGCTACATCCATCCAACCTCCACCGCTGACACAGGAGCGAAGAGGTCAAGACGACGAAGCAAATACCAAGCCCATATTCACAAATCATCTTACTCACTCATCTTCACTCAAGTTACTCATTGCTACTCATTTACTCACCACAGCTACCAGTGTGGGAAGTCAACGTCATCATGCGTGCTTGCTGAGACGACAACACGTTAATCAACCCGCGAAGAACAACGCTGTCACCACGTGCAACACTACTCACACCATTTCCACCACGGTAAAAATTAGTGAGTTACTTCATTTATACAATACACAGTGAGAGACAGAAAACTTCTGCACAAACATATAAAACGTGCTGTATAGTTACAACTTAAATACATATACCTACTTCAGTTATCTTCATAATTCAATCATTAAATACTTGCACCAACAATAAATATTCTACACTGTATATATTCATTCATTTATTATAGCATTTATTTACTACCAACGAGTGTTACCATTTATACCTACATAAAATACGTGTTGCATACATATAGCTATACATTATTACATCTACAAAGTGATAAAGAAAATATACCATCACAGTTACTCAGTGAGCGATTAAAAGAACTGTATCAAACATTTATTAATTAAAGCTACCTAGTGGAAACAGATAAATTAAGTTACAAGGAGAACCAGAAAAAAAAATGGCCAACACAAATGACGTTAGCAAGAATGAACATCTTCCACACAATCGTGAAGATAATGATTTCCACACAGTGCTGACATATATTGCCCACGATAGGTACAAGTGAAGAACAAGTCAGTGTATATACTTAATACTGTATATAGTGTATATATTTTTTTATATAAAATAGCAAAATATGGGACTATATAATATCATTTTCAGTAATAACTGTGCAATATAAACTAAACCTTAAAAAAAGTGTCCCTAGGAAATTAGCCTGTAATTATGCAACCATGAACAACACAGGAAAAGCGTAGACAAACGAAGAAAAACAAACTATAGAAAATCAATACATACAAAAAAAAAGAAAAAGAAAAAAGAAAGGGAGTAAGATCAAATAACAAACAATATGTACCAATTATGTAAGAGTTGCATTAACAAGATGTAACTTTTATGTAACTTTAACTACAATTTTGTAACTACAAACAATATGTAACAATTATGTAACAGTTGCATTAACAAGATGTAACTTTTATGTAACTTTAACTACAATTATGTAACTACAGACAATATGTAACAATTATGTAACAGTTGCATTAACAAGATGTAACTTTTATGTAACTTTAACTACAATTATGTAACTACAAACATTATGTAACAATTATGTAACAGTTGCATTAACAAGATGTAACTTTTATGTAACTTTAACTACAATTATGTAACTACAAACAATGTAACAATTATGTAACAGTTGCATTAACAAGATGTAACTTTTATGTAACTTTAACTACAATTATGTAACTACAAACTATATGTAACAATTATGTAACAGTTGCATTAACAAGATGTAATTTTATGTAACTTTAACCACAATTATGTAACTACAAACAGTATGTAACAATTATGTGACAGTGGCATTAACAAGATGTAAATTTTATGTAACTGTAACTACAAAGAAAAAGTAACAATTATGTAACAGTTGCATTAACAAGATGTAACTTTTATGTAACCTTAACTACAATTATAAGGCCAACACAATTATGTAGCAGTTGCATTAACAAAATGTAACTACAATTATAAGGCCAACACAATTATGCATTACCACAATATTATGTAACAATTCATAAAATGTTAAAATTATGTATTACCACAATGTTACTACAATGTAACAATTACAATATAATTATATAACAATTCACAATGTTACAATTATGTATTACCACAATGTTACTACAATATTATAAGTCATACAATTATACCACAATTCTGTATTACCAGAATCATCTTACAAGTTAGGTGAAATATTAGTCATTACTAAAGGGATAACTCAATATGTAATGTATAAACTAGCAGTATTACCATTGCACAATTATATGCGTATGTCTGTTATACATACACATCTTACAAAATGTCATACAACAACCATGGCATTTATTCGAATATGTATACAACATGGTTAAAATGTAATATTACTAGATCATTGCAATTTATTATGAATATTATATGTATACAATATTATAATCAATATTATGTACTAATTGATTAGCATATGTCAATGATGATTGCTGTCGGAGGACCTTCAGTGGCGTGGCCGAGCAATGTTATGAGTCTATATTATAATTACAAATCATAATAGATAGATAGCTAAATAGATAGATAGAGAGACAGATAGAAGCAGGAAGTCAGATGCTGAGAAGGTATTGTGTCTGCGAGAATCGAGCAATGCTAAACATGCTTACACACTCTTAACTCAAGGAATGCTTTATAAATCATAATAGATAGATAGATAAATAGATAGATAGAGAGACAGATAGAAGCAGGAAGTCAGATGATGAGAAGGTATTGTGTCTGCGAGAATCGAGCAATGCTAAACATGCTTACACACTCTTAACTCAAGGAATGCTTTATAGGCACACGACAGCACCTCGTGACCATACACACACATACACACATACTCACACACAGGCTTCTAGAACTTTCCAACAACAGTGTAACACACGTGACACGACCCCCGCTACACCAGTATTTAGGAAGCAGAGGCAGAAGGAGACAGGCCATAGAACCGGCAGGTAGTAGGGAGAAGGGCTTAGCAACATGGAAGAGAGAGAGAGAGAGAGAGAGCGAGACAGGGAGGTAGCTCGCGGGACTCTACTTAACTTCACTCGTGTGTGAGACTTTGTTAATATTTCCAAGACAAATAAAAATTGTCTTTGGAAGCAATGATAAGAAATGTGGAAGTGAGCACAGAAGTCACGATTCAAGAGTGAGGGCAGTGGAAATGAGTTATTTCAGAGGAGCATGTGGAGTTACATGGAGAGACAGACTAACAAATGATAAAATGAAGGAGCGTTGTGGTGTGGATGTGGATGCGATAGAAAGCACGAGAAGATATACGCTGAGGTGGTTTGGTCGTGTGGAGAGAATGGAGAGTGAGCAACTACAAGGAGATTGTATTGAGCCAGGTGGAAGGGGGAGAGGAAGGGGGAGGCCGAAGATGAGATGGAGGGGTGGAGTTGAAAGGTATAGGAGAAAGGGGAGTCTGGGCTGGGGGAAGGGCAGTGAAATGGCAGAGGACACGGCGATTTGTTTGTGGCCACCAAACTCGGGACAAATAGATAGGTTTTCATATTGTATCACACTCAACACTTGAGGTCCTTTTGTGTTCACTGTCATGTCACTTTATCTGAACATTAACAGTTGTTTTCCTGCATTTTTTTTTTTTTTGCCTGTTGTTACTTCCACAGGTACAGTCAGTATTTCTGCACTGCTAGTTTAACCAGTTTTGTCTTAGTGATTTTTTCCTTTTCTTCTTTTTATATCTGTAGCCATGACTTTTCACACTCCATTATAATCATTACCTTCAACTTACTCTTCCTTCCCCCCCCCCCAAAACCAAGCCCGTTGTAGTCGTGGGGGGGCTCTGGGGTCTTGGGCTCGGACCTGATGATGGGGGTGGTGTCCTTATACCCTGCTTCCCCCGCCCTTGGGTTCCAGTCCTTGGCCCTATTAATTTTGCTTGGTCCTTTTTCTTCTCTTCTCTTCTTTTATTTTCTTTCTTCTCACCTTCCTAAGGTGTGAGAGCCGTGCAGATGGGATGCAAGGCTGTCTCTTCTGTGTCAGTCGCTAACGGCCTCGGGGAACCATAGGTACGGTAGCCCTTGTATTTTTTGCCCTTACTCCTAACCGGGCTCTCAGGAGTGGACCAGTTTAATTCCTGTTATTTACAATTAGGCTCACCATGGCCAATAATGATACATTAATAAATTCTCAAGGAGCAACGGGAGATGCTCCTTCAAAACCTTCTCCCGGACAGGCGGATCCCCCACCCCCTACTTTTCCTCCTCTTTACCTCCTCTTCCTATCCTTCTGTTTCTTCTTCTCCCCCCCCTCTCCATCCTCCCCCCCTCTTTCCAAACCCACCATCAATAACATCAATTTTTGGTCTCCAGACATGGCCCAAGTTCTTCAACATCCAGCCGACAACAAATGACCTCACTCTCCATCTCTCTCTCCTTCGACAGATAGGTCCCGACATAACATTTACATCACGACCTAATGGAGACCGCCTTTTGACTGTCCAGACTGCTGCGCAGGCTGAGAAGGTGATGTCGCTTACTGATCATTCTGATCATCCCATTGCAGCAGTACCAGATCCCCACCTAAACTCCAGCACGGGAACTGTTCTAATCCCTTCATATATATCTATAGGAGATCGCAGTTTCTCAGAATGCTCCACAGATATACAAGCCATTTTGTCAGCCCAACACCTAGCAGTACTGTCCGTTCAGTGTTACACGCTTCCACCTCAGGGGCGCCGGAAATACTCGTCCAACATTGCTAAGATCAGTTTTAAGGGCTGCGATCTTCCCACTTCTGTCATTATTGGTGGCACATGATTCAGCGTCAAAGGATACATACCTCGTCCGCGACAGTGCTCTTCATGTTGGCGCTATGGACATCCTGCCAAATACTGTAGATCAGAATCAATATGCCCTACCTGCGCCCAAACCGGCCACACCTTCTCAGCCTGCACAGCAAAGACCCAGGTCTGCCCGAACTGCCAAGGCTCTCATGCTGCCTCGTCCCGGAACTGCCCGGTGTATACCTTCGAATCCGAAGTCTCCAGGATTCGCTGGAAAGAAGGTCTTTCCCTCCGTGCAGCTCGTCAACGTGCCCGTGATTTAGGATTCTCTACCAATACTACATATGCTCGAGTGGCCCGTCCTGTCCCCACTACCTCCCCCATTTCCCAGTCCCACCACTCTACCACCATTACAACCTCTAACTCCTTTTCTGCCGTCACCTCCCAATCTAACACACTTACTCCCTTGGTATCACCAGTCTCCTGCTCCCCTACTGTCCCAACATCTTTTCCAGTCTCTACTCATACCTTCTCCTCATCTTCTTCTCCGACTGTCAGTGTTGTCTCCTCCCCCTCTGTCTCTGTTTTACCCTCTTCCGCCTCCCCTTCTCTCTCTTCTTGTTCCACTTCACACTCTCAAACCCCTCTGGTTACTCCTTCCAACTCTTTCTCTGTTCTTGACTCTTCCACTCCAATTTCCTCCCTATAGCCTCTATTGTCTACTCCTATCACCTCTCCTCAACACCCTTCCTGTTCTGCTGCTACCCCTTGCTCCTCTTCGTCACTCCACCAACAATTACTCCCTCTACCACAGCGTGATGCCCGCCACCCGCTTCCCTCTGGCAAACGTGGACTTCCTCCCGCCACTTCGGATGCCAAGGATTTCACAAAACCCACACATTCCCCCCCAACCCGTAAAATGCGTACCTCCCTCGCCTTGCCCTCCACGACAACTACTCCATCAAAGATCCCTATCTCGACTCCACAAACCAGTCCCAACCCTATCCCAACCCCACAAACTACTCCACAACCTGTATCAACTCCATTGCCGACACCACAGATGACACTCCCAGCAAGTGTCGAGAGTGAAACCCTCACAGACATCATGGAGTTTCTGGCGACTCCATTGCAGGAACCCATGAGTCCACAAAAAATAATCCATACAGCCGAAATCCATTCTGTTCCTTCTGATCTCCCTCCCACTCCCACAGCTCCTTCCCCTTCTGCCCCCCTTCCTTCTTATTCTAATCCCTCTCCTCTATCCCTTCCAATGCCACCGGGCTATACTGACCATCCCGCTCATCCACCTCCTCCACGTTCTGCTCCTATTCCAACTATCGAACCAACCCGGTGATATATAATACCAGTTTGCTATAAATTCGTTTTTATTATATTTTATCCATCGTAATTTTTTTTTTCTTAAGCTTTTATTTCCCTTGGTTTTACTTTTTTAGTTTTTTAAATTTTAACATGTCTATTTTACAATGGAATCTTAGAAGTTTTACGGCCCATCGTATTGACCTTCGTTATCTTCTCGCAGTTCATCGTCCTACATTAGTCTGCATACAAGAACCCCGTTTGTCTGCCTCCCCAGTACCCATACCTGACTATAGTTTCTTATTTTCTCCTGCTTCTCTTCCTGTTTCCGCCATTTTAGTTCATCACACAGTTCCACTAGAACGTCTATCCATTCACACTACTGTTCCGTGTCATTTTGTTCGTGTCTTCCTCGAACGATGGATTACAGTGGTGTCCATATATTTTACTCCCTCCCAACCTATCGATTTCCCTGCCTTATCTCTTTTATTAACACAATTACCCACCCCAATTTTATTGTTAGGAGATTTTAACTGTCGTCATGCCTTATTGGGCGACACCGTTAGCAATTCGCGTGGCCGCCAACTTGAGACTTTAATTTTTAATAATGATTTATCCCTTCTAAATACAGGAACTTCAACACATATTGACGACAAAACTCATACTTTTTCCTGTCTGGATCTCTCCTTGTGCTCCTCTTCCATTTCTTTACATTTCCATTGGTCCGTTCTTTCGGACACTGTATATAGTGATCACTTTCCTATAAGGCTTACTCTTACTACATATTGCCCCATACTCAGGCCCCCTCGATGGAGTTTTCCGAAAGCTGACTGGCCGTTATTTACTTCTTTAACTGTGCCTTCTATACACTCTTCTTCCTTACCCACTGTTTTAGATATACTCACCTATTTTAATGTGTTATTTCTAAGTGCAGCGTTGACAACGATTCCTAGGTCGTCCCGTCCTTTTACTTTGAAGTGTGTACCTTGGTGGGATTCGGACTGTACTGTAGCACTCCGTGTTAAACGTGCACGTTGGAAGTGTTTCATACACAAATGCAACACTCTGGATGAACAGAGTGCATTTCTGCTGTTTAAAAAGGCCCGAGCGGTTCTTTGTAAGACTGTTAAACGGGCTAAACGTCGTAGCCGGAGATTATACGTTTCCACCATTACTGCCAATACACCCATTGCATCCGTCTGGAAACATATACGCAAAATAGCAGGTAAACATCTTCCCATGCCCTCCCCTGTCCTACATTTGGATGGGGAGTCAGTTGCAGATGCGCATCTAGTTGCTGACGGCTTAGGTCTTCATTTTAGTAATGTTAGTAGCAGTTCTCATCTCTCACCTGAATTCCATACCCTTAAAACTGCTACTGAATGTACGCCGGTTGTCTTCAAGCTGTCGTCTAGTCAGTCATATAACGCGCCATTCACGCTCCATGAATTGTCCTCTGCCCTTCGTCTTTGTAAGAACACTTGTGAGGGTCCTGATGGCATACACTATAATATGCTCTGTCACCTTTCCCCCCCCCGGCCATGGCCTTATTATTAACTATTTATAATCGTATCTGGACAGAGGGTATTTTTCCTCCCTCTTTTCGTAGTGCCACCATCCTTCCATTTCTTAAACCGGGAAAGCAAGGCCATGCCCCTCAAGATTATCGCCCCTTTGCTCTTACCAGCTGTCTTTGCAAATTATTCGAGCGTATGATAAATCATCGTCTTATGTGGCTCCTAGAATCCAAGCAACTTTTGTCATCTTCACAGTTTGGTTTTCGAAAAGCTCGCGGCACCTTAACTCCCCTCCTAAATCTAGAGACTTATATCCGTTCAGCCTTTGCCACTCGACAATCTGTTATCGCAGTATTCTTCGACCTTGAGAAGGCTTATGACACAGCCTGGTGCTACCATATTTTACGCACAGTTCGTTCTTGTGGTATTGATGGTAACCTTGGTGTCATCTTAAAGAATTTTCTATCAGCTCGTTTCTTTAGAGTCCGTGTCCAGCATACTTATTCAGACTCATTTCGACAATACGAAGGTGTTCCCCAAGGCAGTGTTCTTAGCACTACTCTATTTTTATTGGCAATTAATGGGATTGTTTCTTGTCTCCCAGTTGGCGTCCGCTCTTCTTTGTATGTTGATTTTCCAGTATATGCCTCAAATTCTGACATCTCTGCCCTTGGCGCTCTTATTCAGCGTGCGGTTTATGCTGCCTCAGAATGGGCCACTTCTCATGGCTTTCGGTTCTCTCCTCTTAAGTCTCATGCTATTACCTTTGCTCGTTCTCATTATATTCCTCAACCACCTCTTTTTCTTTGTGGCTCTCCTCTCCCATAGAAAACCTCCGCTTCCTTTCTTGGCCTTCTTTTCGACTCCTGTCTTACTTGGAAAGATCATATTGCCTCCTTGAAAACCTCAGCCTTGCAACGCCTCCGTCTCTTACAAACTTTGTCTCATGTGTCATGGGGTGCTGATCGAACTACTCTTCTTCGCCTCCATATTGTTCTCGTTCTCTCCAAACTTGATTATGGTTGCCAAGTTTATTCTTCTGCTTCAGACACCGTCCTCCAACAACTTGATTCTGTACATCATCACGGTTTGCGTCTGGCCCTTGGTGCTTTTAAGTCATCCCCAGTTGAGAGTCTGTATACTGAATCAGGAGTTCCATTACTCTTCCGTCATCGTGCTCTTCTTTCTCTTCGTACCTATGCTAAGTTGCACTGTTTTCCTCATACCCCTTCTCTACTTCCTCCCAGTCCTGACTCAGGCATATTTTCCACTCCTAGGACCAAGCCACCGTTTGCAGTTCGAGCCCGTACTCTTCTCTCGCGCTCCTCTCTTACTGTTAGTAATGTTTTCCTTTCTGCACATGTCTTTTTCCTCCGTGGCTACTTCCGTGACCCCACATTTGTTCTTCCATTTTCCCTTATTCCAAATCCAATTCCCCTCCATTCATTCTCCGTTCTCGGTTTTCAGACCCTCTCTCCCAACATTCCTCTGCAGTCCCTATATACACTGATGGTTCAAAAACTCCTGCTGGCGTTGGATTTGCGATACTCTTTCCTGACACTTTTTATCATTTTAGTCTTCCTACTTATGCAAGTGTTCTAACAGCAGAGTTATATGCCCTCTTGTTTGCGTTACGGTATATTTGTCGTGCCTCCTCCTCCTCATTTGTGATATTCTCTGATTCATATAGTGCTCTAACCCTTCTTCAGTCACCTTTTGCTTCTCACCCTCTAGTTCTTCGTATCTTGGAATGGTTGTTCCGTATCTCCTCTCGTCGTAAAAGAGTCCAGTTCTGTTGGGTCCCGGGACATGTGGGCATCACGGGCAATGAACGTGCTGATCAGTTGGCTTGTATGGCAGTTACCAGGGATGTCTCTCCTTCCTTCCTCATTCCAGTCTCTGACCTCCTTCCTGCTCTGTCATCCTTCCTTCAGCACCAGTGGCAGTCTTGTTGGGACTCCATCACTAATAACAAACTACGTGTTGTTAAACCGTTTATTTCTCCATAGTCGACCCCTTGCCACCGTAATAGGAGGTGGGAGACGGGTTTAGCTCGCCTTAGAATTGGTCATACTCGATTTACCCACTCTTATTTGATGTCTGGTGGTCGCCCTCCCTTTTGTAATCGTTGCAATACCATTCTCTCTGTACGCCATATTTTCCTTGATTGTCCACTCTACACCCTACAGCGACGTGTTGCATTTCCATTTTTGTCTCGCCTCCAAAGTCCCCCCCTTCTTGCAGACTTTCTCCGAGAGTCATCGTATTTTTTCCTCCATAATATTATGTCCTTCCTTACCTCTGTTGGTCTTCTTTCCGACATCTAAGTCCGTTCCTTATTTCAATAGCCCCATCTGTGATATGATATACTCCTTCCATTGACCCATTTCTTCCGGCCCACCTAACGTACACAACTTGTAGCCGATGATCCGGCTTTGTGCTGGATTTTGGCACTAGGTTCCTATTGTTCTTCTTCTTCTTCTCCATGTGAAGTCGGGCATTATCTGCGAATGACGGGAAATCTATTTGCAGTTGACCTGGATATATCACAGCAGGGAAAACCGACAACAAAATATCCAGGTAAAGTTGTCATCCTTCTTTTCTCTTGCATTTAGTGTCACTCTCTCTCTCTCTCTCTCTCTCTCTCTCATTAGGTGCTTCTGTATTTTTACAGGTGACATTATCCTTGCCGCTCACATCGACTTGTCTTCCATTGCAAGTGACGGCAAGATCTTATGCAAAGTTGCCAAAGACTGCATCTTCGGAGGTGGGATCGTCTTCTAATCGCAGATGGCATTCACTTCTGTTTGCAGGTGACGTCGAGTTCTTTCCGCAGTTGATATCGACTTCTTTCTAAGAGTTACGCTAACAACAATCCGCTGGCAACTTCAGCTTCTTCCTACAGCTGACATCAGCTCCTCTCAACAAAAGACGTCAACGTCTCTCTGCGTATGACGTCGGGTTCTCTCTCCGGTTACGTCGACTCCTGGCTATATGTGGCGTCGCCTTCTCTTTACACTAGACGGCGACATCTCTCGGCAGATGATGTCGACATCTGTCCAAGTAACAACGACTCCTCTCTCCAAGTGTCATGAACTTTTCTACGCATATAACGTTAACAGCTGTAAAGCCTCTCTGTGACCTTCTTCCTGCAACGAATGTCCATATCTTCCTGCAGGTGACGCAGAAATCTGTTTGCCGGTAATATCAACATATCACAACAGGTGGCACATAATTCATTATTTTCTGGTAAGTTTGATTTCTTTCTTTTGATTGAAGACGAGTTTCTCTGCCTTGTCCTTAGTCTCTCTCTCTCTCTCTCTCTCTCTCTCTCTCTCTCTCTCTCTCTCTCTCTCTCTCAGTATCGACTTTTCTTTCTTGGCAGATGACATAATCTTTACCGCTTACATCATCTTGTCTTTCATTGCAAGTGCTGGCCAAGTCTTGTCTGCAGTTGCCAAAGTCTAAATCTTCTGAGGAGGCATCGCCCTCTAATCGCAGATGGCATCCGCTTCTGTGTACAGGTAACGTCTAGTACTTTCAGCAAGTGACATGGACTTTTCTCCACTGGTCACTTATGATATCGACCTTTCTTTGCAGGTGATGTGCAGTTCTCACTGCAAATACAGCATCATAGACTTCTTCTTGCAGGTGATGCCAACTACTCTCTGCAGGTGACGCCAACTACTCTCTGCAGGTGGCGCCAACTACTCTCTGCAGGTGATGCCAACTACTCTCTGCAGGTGACACCAACTACTCTCTGCACGTGACGCCAACTACTCTCTGCAGGTGATGCCAACTACTCTCTGCAGGTGGCGCCAACTACTCTCTGCACGTGACGCCAACTACTCTCTGCAGGTGATGCCAACTACTCTCTGCAGGTGACACCAACTACACTCTGCAGGTGACACCAACTACTCTCTGCAGGTGACACCAACTACTCTCTGCAGGTGACACCAACTACACTCTGCAGGTGATGCCAACTACTCTCTGCAGGTGACGCCAATTACTCTCTGCAGGTGACGCCAACTACTCTCTGCAGGTGACACCAACTACTCTCTGCAGATGAACCAAATACTGTCTGCAGGTGACGTCAACTACTCTCTGCAGGTTACATCAGCTACTCTCTGCAGGTGACGCTGACTACTTTCTGCAGGTGACGCTGACCACTCTGCTGAGGTAACGTCAACTTATCTCTACTGGTGACCTCGGCTTCTTTCTGCGGGAAACGTCGACTTCTTTTTACAGGGATCACTCTAATCTCTGTCACCATCACTATTATCATCATCACTATTAGTGTTATTGTTACTACTACTATTACTTCTCCTCCTCCTCCTCCTCCCCCTCCTCCTCCTCCTCCTCCTCCTACTACTACTACTACTACTACTACTACTACTGCTGCTACAACTAAGCTACTATTACTGCTACTTCTGTTATTATTATTATTTTGTATTATTATTATTATCGTGATTATTATTTTTATTATTATTATTATTATTATTATTATTAAATTGTTGTTGTTGTTGTTGCTGTTAATTTAGTGGTAACATATTCATAGCAGTATTTTCCATGACACATTTTCTTCATTGTTGGATTTTTGGCAGAGATTCATGGCTTTCGGGCGGTTTTTAGGTGCATAGTTGATGTGTATCCGGGCGGTGTTTAGTTCCATTTTCTGGCGGGTGGTAGTTAGTCTGCCAAAGCTATATAAGGCCTGGCCGAAGCTTCCACGAGCAGTTCGGGTGGAGCAGCAGCCAGAGCAACATGTCCTTCCCAGCCTGCCAGGCCCACCACAGGCACCCACACATCCTCCACACCCCCCACTACTCCTTCCCCACCCACCACCACCTCGGGGAAGGTCAAGTGGTACAGCTTCAGGCCAGGTTATGCCATCGGCTTCTCTCTACAATGGACGTCAACTACTCTCTGCGGATGACGTCGGGTTCTCACTTCATATATCGTCGGTTCTCTCTGCAGGTGACGTCCACTTCTGTCTGCAGCAAACGTCGCCTTCTCTCTAAACGACACGTCGACATCTCTTTGCACGTGACGTCGGCTTCTCTCCTGGTGGCGCCGGCATCATTTACAAGTAACACAAACTCCTCTAAGCAGGTAACGTTAACAGCTGTCAAGAGGCGGTGTGACCTTCTTCCTGCAAGGAATGTCCACCTCTTTCTGCAGGTGACGCTGATTTCTCTATGCAAGTGATTTCCACTTCATGCGGTGGTGCAGTTTGGCTCTCTCTACACGTGACGTCAGCCGGTTTGTATACGAGACGGGAAATTCTATTTGCTGTTCACCTCGACATATCACGGCAGGTGACAACGACGTAAACATTATCAGGTAATGTTTCCTTCCATCTTTCCGTTACCGTTAAATCTCTCTCTCTCTCTCTCTCTCTCTCTCTCTCTGTTAAATCCGTGTGTGTGTGTGTGTGTGTGTGTGTGTGTGTGTGTGTCTTTATCTGTATATCTTTCACTATGTCAAGTTTTCTCTCTTTTCAGGTCACTTCAACTCACTTTCCTTGTAGGCGTCATTGATCCTGACGGCAACACACACTTCTTTGAAGGTGGTGTCACTTCTTCCTGCTCGGAACATTGACTTCTTTTTGTAGGTGACGCTGATTTCTCTGTGCAACTGATGTCCACTTCAGTCCGTAGTGAAAGTCGACTCTACCAACAAGTGACGTCGGCCTCTTTTGGCGGGAGACGGCAACTTCTATTTGCAGGTGACCTCGACGTATCACGGCAGACGATCCCGGCGTAAAAATTCTAAGTAACGTTCCTTCTTTCTTTTCTTTAACGTTGAGTCTCTCTCTCTCTCTCTCTCTCAATATCGAGTTTTGTTTCATTGCAGATGACATGATCTTTACCGCTCACATCGACTTGTCTTCCATTGCAAGTGATGGGAAATTCTTGTCTTCATTTGCCAAAGTCTAAATTTGCTGAGGTGGCATCGCCTTCTAATCGCAGATGTAATAATCAGTTTCTGTGTGCATGTGATGTCGAGTACTTTCTGCAAGTGACGTCGATTTCTCTCTGCTGGTCTCTGATGATATCGACAGCACTTTCTATGTGATGTTCAGTTCTGTCTGCAAATTCAGCATCATACACTTCTTCCTGCAGGTGACTTCGACCTCTCTCTGCAGGTGACATCTCATTTTATCGGAATGGAAAGTCGACTTTTGTCTACCTTCTTTCTACAAATGACACTGCCTTATCTCTGCAGGTGACGCTGACTACTCTCTGGAGGTGACGCCGACTACTCTCTGCAGGTGACGCCGACTACTCTCTGCAGGTGACGCTGACTACTCTCTGCGAAAAGCCAAACCTCAGAAAGGTTGGAAAGTCCTTGGTGGAGGGGGAGAGAATGGAGTGTACTATCAGAAGAGGGAGTAAGGGGCCAGAAGCTGCCTCTGTCACCGGCCCTTCTGGCAGCCAAGTGGAGGGATCTACCCCGCCCCAGATCGACGCAAACATCCACGTTGATGTGCAGCTGATGAGGATAATACCACCCAGGACCGCAAAATTGCATGTAGACAAGATGCTATTGCAGTTGTACAAGAAGACCGGGCAGCCCTCACCATATTAATCTCTCTGCTGCTCCACCATAACTAACTGACTCATTTTCCATCCTTGAAGAGGCAGTCAATGTTGTCATCCCGGCTCTGCCGCCTCCTCTGCCCTCTCCACCACCACCTCTGCCACAAGATGACCAGCACCCCCTTGCCCTATCACCACTGGAATAATCGAAATTGAAGAGTGTCCTGCCTCTCCTCTAGCTTCACAGTCACCTGCTGCTTCACCATCACGAAAGAAGAGAAAGAAGAAGAAACCAGTACCTGCCACCACCTCTTCATTGCCACCATCACGAGAACAGCGCCAACAAGACCCTGCCGACGCCTTGCACCACATCTCCACATTGATACCACCAATGGACACCAAGACCAGTGCTTACATCTTTTCCCTCACCGACCACCAACTGGACGCCCTGCAAGACCACTACCTCTGCGACGACGAACTTCATTCCCTAGCTGACACAATCGTCCGTGTTTACTGGAAGAAAGACGTGACTCCCTACAACGAATGTTGCATTCAAAAGGCAGCAAGCTCCTTCCCAAGTGAAGCAGCTATCCTACAGTATATTAGTCAGACTACTCCCTCCTTTACCTCCGACATTCCGCCACTGACTGAACAATTACCTGGGCCCGATTCCCTCAAAGAACAGGAAACTAAAAACCACACCAACAACAACTTCAATGAATCATTAGGAGTTGGAGGAGTAGAGAGAGGGCACGCGCTCCTCTGACCCTGGGTGAAAGAAGACTTCCGGGGTATAAGACCCCGAAGGTAGTAAGATATCAGAGGGAAGAAGAACCCAGGTGCTAGAAATCCCCCGGGGCAATAAGAACCAGGGATATAAAACCCAGGAAAGAAAGACCTCAGGACAACTGCCAGGAAAATTTTTCAGAGAATCTCTGTTACGTTCGTACAGCTGAGATAGGATCCAGTTACTGTATGTCCACCAGGTAATAACTGATCTGTCTAGGCACAGCTGAGATAGGATCTAGTTATGTCCACCAGGTAATAACTGGTCTGTCTAGGCACAGCTGAGATAGGATCTAGTTATGTCCACCAGGTAATAACTGGTCTGTCTAGGCACAGCTGAGATAGGATCTAGTTATGTCCAACAGGTAATAACTGGTCTGTCTAGGCACAGCTGAGATAGGATCTAGTTATGTCCACCAGGTAATAACTGGTCTGTCTAGGCACAGCTGAGATAGGATCTAGTTATGTCCACCAGGTAATAACTGATCTGTCTAGGCACAGCTGAGATAGGATCTAGTTATGTCCACCAGGTAATAACTGGTCTGTCTAGGCACAGCTGAGATAGGATCTAGTTATGTCCACCAGGTAATAAACTGGTCTGTCTAGGCACAGCTGAGATAGGATCTAGTTATGTCCACCAGGTAATAACTGGTCTGTCTAGGCACAGCTGAGATAGGATCTAGTTAGGTCCACCAGGTAATAACTGGTCTGTCTAGGCACAGCTGAGATAGGATCTAGTTATGTCCACCAGGTAATAACTGGTCTGTCTAGGCACAGGTGAGATAGGATCTAGTTAGGTCCACCAGGTAATAACTGGTCTGTCTAGGCACAGGTGAGATAGGATCTAGTTAGGTTCACCAGGTAGTAACTGGTCTGTCTAGGCACAGCTGAGATAGGATTTAGTTATGCCCACCAGGTAATAACTGGTCTGTCTAGGCACAGCCGAGATAGGATCTAGTTATGTCCACCAGGTAATAACTGGTCTGTCTAGGCACAGCTGAGTTAGGATCTAGTTATGTCCACCAGGTAATAACTGGTCTGTCTAGGCACAGCTGAGATAGGATCTAGTTATGTCCACCAGGTAATAACTGGTCTGTCTAGGCACAGCTGAGATAGGATCTAGTTATGTCCACCAGGTAATAACTGATCTGTCTGAACACAGTTTAGGAAGGACCTTGTAATATTTATTTTATTTATCAGGAAAGATCGATTTTCATGATGGAGGTGACGCAGACTTCAATATACTTAGGTAATGTTAACTACTTTCATTTTACTAACGACGACTTGCTCTCTCTCTCTAGATAGATAGATAAATAAATAGATATAGATAGATACAGATATGTTTATTTATCTGTATATCTGTCACTATGTTATCAACTTATCTCACTTTTCAGGTTATTTCTACATCGTTATCCTAACAGGTGTCACGTCATAAAAATTGCAGGCATCATCCACTTCTTCCGTGAAGGTGGCATCGACTTCTGCTTGCTGGAAACATCGACTTCTCTTTGAAGGTGAAACTGATTTCCCGATGCAAGTGATGTCCATTTCATTGGGAATGGGACGTCGACTCTCTCTACACGTGACGTCGGCCTCTTTCTGCGAGTGACGGGAAATCTATTCGCAGGTGACCTGGACATATCACGGCAGGGGAAACCGACGACAAAGTATCCAGGTAAGAGTTGGTTCCTTCATTTCTTTTACACTTAGTCTCTCTCTCTCTCTCTCTCTCTCTCTCTCTCTCTCTCTCTCAATATTGACTTGTTTCTTTGCAGATGACATGATCTTTACCTCTCACGTCGACTTGTCTTCCATTGCAAGTGATGGGAAATTCTTGTCTTCAGTTGCCAAAGTCTAAATCTTCTGAGGTAACATCGCCTTCTAATCGCAGATGTAATCAGCTTGTGTGTGCAGGTGATGTCGAGTACTTTCTGCAAGGACATAGACTTCTCTTTGCTGATTGCTGATGATATCGAACGTTCTGTGCTAATGATCTTAAGTTCTCTCTGCACATAAAAAATAGAAGACTTCTTCCAGCAGGTGACGTCGACTTCGTTCTTCAGGTGACATTTTATTTTTTAGGAATGTGAAGTGGCCTTTTCTCTGCCATCTCTCTACAAGTAGCCCCGCCTTTGCTCTGCACGAAACACCGACTTCTCTCCGTAGGTGGCCCCGACTACTCTCTACAGGTAACACTGACTACTCTCTGCAGGTAACACCGACTACTCTCTGCAGGTGATGTCGACTACTCTCTGCAAGTAACACCGACTACTCACTGCAGGTAAAGCCAACTACTCTCTGGAAGTAACACCGACTACTCTCTGCAGGTAAAGCCAACTACTCTCTACAGGTAACACTGACTACTCTCTGCAGGTAAAGCCAACTACTCTCTGCAGGTAAAGCCAACTACTCTCTGCAGGTAAAGCCAACTACTCACTGCAGGTAAAGCCAACTACTCACTGCAGGTAAAGCCAACTACTCTCTGCAGGTAAAGCCAACTACTCTCTGCAGGTAAAGCCAACTACTCACTGCAGGTAAAGCCAACTACTCTCTGCAGGTAAAGCCAACTACTCTCTGCAGGTAAAGCCAACTACTCACTGCAGGTAAAGCCAACTACTCTCTGCAGGTAAAGCCAACTACTCTCTGCAGGTAAAGCCAACTACTCACTGCAGGTAAAGCCAACTACTCTCTGGAAGTAACACCGACTACTCTCTGCAGGTAAAGCCAACTACTCTCTACAGGTAACACTGACTACTCTCTGCAGGTAAAGCCAACTACTCTCTGCAGGTAAAGCCAACTATTCTCTGCAGGTAAAGCCAACTACTCTCTTCAGGTAAAGCCAACTACTCTCTGCAGGTAAAGCCAACTATTCTCTGCAGGTAAAGCCAACTACTCTCTTCAGGTAAAGCCAACTACTCTCTGCAGGTAAAGCCAACTACTCTCTGCAGGTACGTCTGTTTCTTTCTGCGGGAAAGGGCCAGCTCTTTTCTGAGGGATTACTGTGATCACTATCATCATCACTATTTTGATCGTCATCATTAGTATTATTATACCTATTTTTATTGGTACTAGGCTATTTTTTGTATTATTATTATTATTGGTACTAGGCTATTTTTTGTATTATTATTATTATTAAATCCAAGGGGTGGTTGGGGTTTATTGCTCACGTAATGCCACTCAGGGATGAGAGAAGTTGGTCACTCACATCTTAAATGTCAGGACCAACTTCCTAGCCACGGGCTCCTACGCTCCTCATGGGGCGACGTAGCACTGGATGATGGATGGGTGGAATTATCATTATTATTATTATTTTTTTTTTTATTAAAATATCTTTAATAATAATAATAATCTATCTATCTATCTATTGCCAAACGCCTCAATCCCGTTTGGGGTGGCCACAAACAAATCGCCTCCAAGTCGCCCTGTCCCCCGCTATTTCACTGCCCTGCTCCAACTCACACCCCCCTCTCTCATATACCTCTCCACCCCATCCCTCCATCTCATCCTCGGCCTCCCCCTCCCTCTTCCTCCCTCCACCTCACTCACATACACTCTCTTCGTCAGTCTTTCACCCTCCATCCTCTCCACATGGCCAAACCACCTCAGTGTGTTCCTCATAACGCTTCCTATCACATCCACATCCACACCACAACACTTCTTTATATCCTCATTCGTCAGCCTGTCTCTCCATGTGACTCCACAGGCTCCTCTTAAATAACTCATTTCCACTGCTCTCACTCATGACTTGTGTCCTTCCAGCAACGTCCAAGCTTCACTTCCGTACGTTAGAGTTGGTATCACAATACTGTCATGTAGTAACTTTTTCACTTCCCACCTCACTTCCCTGTTTCTTATCACTGCTTTCAAAGAACCAGCAACCTTTCTTCCCTGCTGTACCCTTTCAATCATAATAATAATAATAATAATAATAATATTATTATTATTATTATTATTATTAATATTATTATTAATAATATTAATATTAATATTAATATTATTATCAATATTAATAATACTATTATTAATTCTATTATTAATATTATTATTTATATTGTTAACATTATTATTATATTATTAATATTATTATTAATAATATCAATATTATTATTAATATTATTAATATTATTTTTAATACTATTAATATTATTATTAATATTAATATTAATATTATTAATAATATTATTACTAATATTAATATCATTTTTAATATTATTAATATTATTGTTATTATTATTTATATTATTCTCATTATTATTATTATTAGTATTATTATTATCAATATTAATATTAACATTATTATTATTATCATTATTATTTATGTTATTATTATTATTATTATTATTATTATCATTAATAATTATACTATTAGTTATTATAATAATTATTATTATTTATATTACTATTATTATTGTTATCATTATTATTATTATTATTATTATTATTATTATAATTAATATCATTATTATGATTTATATTATTAATATTATTATTAATATTAATATTTTCTTTTATTATTATTATTTTTATTAGTATCAATATTATTATTATTATTAGTAGTAGTAGTAGTAGTAGTAGTAGTAGTAATTTTATTATAATTTTTTATTATTTTCATTAATATTAAAAATTATTAATATTATTATTAATATTATAATTATTATTATTATTAGTATTATTAAAATTATTATTATTTTTATTATTATTATTATTATTATTATTATTATTATTAATATTATTACTATTACTAATATTATTATTAAAATAATTATAATATTAATATTATTATTAATAATAATACCATAATTAATATTAACATTATTATTAATATTATTATTATTATTAACATAAATGTTATTATTAACATTAATATTATTATCATTATTATTAATACTATTATTTAATAATACTAATTTTATTATTATTAATATTTATATTGTTATAATAATAATTATTGATATTAATATTAATATTAATATAATAATAACATTAATATTATTGTTGTTATTATTAATATTAACATTATAAATATTATTATTAGTACAACTACTAATATTATTATTGATAATATATCGTTACTAATAATATTAATATTTTCATTAAAATTATCATTATTTTTTTTGATATTCTTAATATTATAATTAGTGTTATTAATATTATTCTTAATAAAATTAAAATTATTATTAATATTTTTCTATTTTAATTAATATTTTTAATTTTATTATTAATATTATTTACATTATAATCATTATTAATATTATTTATATTATACATATTATTATTAATAATACTATTAGTTTTATTACTAATATTGTTAATGTTATTATCAATATTATTAATACTAATATCAATATGATTAATATTTTTATTAATATTTTTAATAGTATTATTAAAAATTTAACTAATATTATTAATATTATTATTAAAAATTTAATTAATATTATTGTTAATATTATCTTTATTAATATTATTATCATTAATACTATTAGTATTATTAATATTATTAGTATCATTAATAATATTTTTAATGTTATTAATATTATTGTAACTATAATTAATATTTATATTAATATTATCTATATTGTTGCTAATGTTATAAAAAATAATTTTAATATTATTAATTTTATTATTAATATTCCTAATATTATTATTAATAATAATATTAATATTAATATTATTAATAATATTATTAATAATTATTAATATTTACAATAATAATAATAATAATAATAATATTAATGATAATAATAATTACAAAAATAATAATAATAATTATTATTATTATTGTTATTATTTTAATTATTAATAATTATTATTTTAATAATAAAAAGAATTATAATAATAATAATAAAAATAATAATAATAATAATAAAAATAATAATAATAATAATAATAATATTAATAACATTGTCATTATTATTATTATTATTATTATTATTATCCTTATTATTATTATTTTGATTATTTTTATTATTATCATTTTTGTTATTATTATTATTATTATTATTATTATTATTATTATTGTTATTATTATTATTATTATTATTATTATTAATACTTTTATTATGAGTATTATTATTGATATTATTATTAATATTAATAATATTATAATTAATATTAATATTAATAATTATATTATTATTAATATTATTTTTAATACTATTATTAATAATAATATTATTAATAATATTAATAACAACCCCTCTTCCTGCTACTGAACACCATACAATACACTCCCCACTTGACGGCTACATCCCGTTTTCTGTGTCAATGTTCTCTTCGCAACCATGTCACTCCCACATATTTTCCCATCATTTCATTTCTTTCACTGGGACAAGTGCTTTTTTCACCATATATATTGCATTTCGTAGCCCTAGTGTTCCTGAACTCGATTCTTCTGAATTCTCTACCTTCTGGCTTCGGCTTTCCTGTCATTCTCTGACTAAATATATCTGTGCTGTTTACTTATCCTCTAATTCTACTCACTATCAAAAATTCTTCGACTATCTTACTTCTACGATGGAACACATTCTATTCATTTCTCCTTTCTCTGAAATCTCCATTCTAGGAGATTTCAATGTTCACCACCACCTTAAACTGTGTTCTTGATACATAAATACAAACCAAAAACCCCTCTCTCTCTCTCTCTCTCTCTCTCTCTCTCTCTCTCTCTCTCTCTCTCTCTCTCTCATATTTATTCCCAACCTATCCCTAGGGATAATCTTACTTGCCTTCAATCGTACGGTTTATGGATTTGTTTGCGTGCTTTCCTCCACAACCAGCATCTCACACAGTGCTGAGGCTAAGTGACTCAGGTTGGGATGTAATATTTGCCTGTGACTTCGACAATAAACCTTTTTGGTTGACGTAGATGTGTGATTTGCATACACACACACACACACACACACACACACACACACACACACACACACACACACACACACACACACACACACACACACACACACACACACACACACACACACACACACACACACACTCACACAGAGTTTGGAAGATTGGAAAATATTACCATATAGTGATTATGGATGATAACTGTATTTGGAGAGTGAATACTGACTGTTTAGTATGCTGAATGACTGGAACAGCAGAGTTGTAAAGACAAAGGGAAAGGACAATCGGAGACGGGAAAACTGAAAAATACTTAGATGTGGACACGGAAAGGTACAGGCACTGGAAAATTTAGTAAATGGCTCGGATACTGAATGAAAACATGAACACTGACTGACCCAGGCGAAGAGCTAGGTCCACTGCGACAATGAGGATGGGGATAAGAAGAGAGAATGGTTGTAAGACAGAGACTGGAAGAATGGAAGATACTGGAAACCAAAGAAAGGCTTTGGAAGCCAGATATATCTGAAGAAAGATCATTATCATTCATCATCATCTGGACCTCCTTTCCCACCCTTGGGCAGGGTGAGAAGTAGCAATGTCCAGACAGCCCAGATTTGCCCAGTCCAATGGGCCACGATTCCATTCACTCATCATTCAAACCCTCGGAATCCTGGCTTTATCGGATACACCGAAAACATTCACCACGTTCTGTAGCTCCACATAAACGTATCCGATAGAGTCAAAGATATTGTCTATTAAAAGATTGGAAGGCTTATATTTTCAAAACGAAGTTAAGAAGAGGACATTGAATAACTGAGAGATTACTAGATACTGAAATAGATATGTGAAACAGGGCAGTCTTGGTAAGACAGAAATACTATGCCAAGTTATAAGATGGCTGCAGAATTTAGTTTAAGTTTGGAATGTTCGGGATTTTTTTGAGATTTGTGTGGGCCTTGCTGAGGGTGAGCGAACTCTTTCAATAAGTTGTAGACGCTTTTTCTTAATGCTTGTTACCCCTAAGCTTTTCTTTTTCAGCTTAAGAAAGACCCCTCATGCTGAATGGGTTAGATGAAGACTTTTAACGACCTTCAAATTTTCACCTTCTCTCTCTACAAACCTGGGCTCGGTCCTGCATCTGTCGGTCAGCCAATCCACTGCTGTCACTTGATCACCATATCCCATGCAGGTATGGTAAAGGTGGATTTGTTGGTGTAAAATACTGTGATACATGAAGGTGAAGTCTGAATAGTTCTGCGTGTGGGAGGGAACAAAGAATACCGAAGGCTTGAATAATGAGAGAGTGTAGTGTGTCATTTTTTGTTGATTATTCAGATGACAGCTGTACTTTTGTTTTTTGCATTTTCAAATTTTTGGATTATTCCCACAACAGTATAAATATTGGGGGATAGGACTATGGTGGTGATGATGATGATGATGATGATGATGATAATGACGATGGCGATGATGATCATGATGACGGAGACGACGACAATGATGATAACGATTATGATGAAGGCCCTACCTGTTTAGCATGGACAAACCTGCCTACTGCAGTTTATCCTCCCTTCATATGTTCTGATGTTTATAAGCTAAATATGTAATTGACTAATGAGGGAAATCTGTCAAGATAAAAGTAAAACGAAAGAATGGCGTGGTAACTGAGAAAGAAATGTCAAGATAAACCAAGATAAACTTCCCAGGTCCTGACCCCGGACAGAATGGCTAACAAAATAGGCCTCTTCCACTCAACCACACTAGTTTGTAAAATTCTGGTGTCAGTGTAACACATGAACAGGATGGAATGGGAATGGTGATGAATGGTGGGGGAGGGAGAGAGAGATGGCAAGAGAAGAGAACGTGGAAGAAGAGGAGGAGGAGTAGAAGAGAGTAGGAAGAGGAGGAGGAGGATGCGAAGAGAGGGGGAGAAGGGGTAAGAATGGGAGAGGGAGATGAAGGAGAGGGAATGGAACTGGTTGAACACTGGGAGGAGGGGGAGGGGATGACAGGGTGTGAGAGGAGGAGGGACATGAGACTGATAGGTAGAGGGAATAGGGTGTGGTGAGGGACAAGTTGAAGGAGTCGGGTGAGTAGTATGATGGTGATGGGGGAAAGCTTCGGGATAGTAAGGGGAAGGGAAAAATGAGAAGAGGATGAGAGACCGGCTGGAATGACTGGGGCAGAGACAGTGGAGTACAGAAGTTGGGTAAGGGTGAAAGAGGAACGGGAGAGGGAAGAGGGAGAAAAAAAGGGGGGATGAGGAGAGTGGGAGGATGAGGAGAGCGAAGGGATGAGGAGAGCGGTGGATGAAGGAGATGTGAAAGTAGGAGAAAGAGGAGGTGGGGAAGGAGAAACTGAGGAGAATGGAAAAAGAACAAGAGGGGTAGAGGATGGAAAAATGAGTGCAACGAGATTTTGCGTGTGGGGGGAGAGAGATGGCAAAGCAGATTGATAGCTGTGCATGGCTTAGCAATTTATACTTTCTGTGAAAAGCTTATTGCAAATGCCTCGATAATCCCCAGCCCAGGCACGCAAGGCGCGGAAAGATAGGGCAGTGTACTGTAGGATAGGGCAAGGGAGAAAGAGAAAGAAAGAAATAATATAAGAAAGAAGCAGCGAGCAGAAAAATTGGAAGATATGATTAAGGGAAAGGCAGGATAGTGCAGGGCAAGGTAGCGCAGGGCAGCAGCATTGCACTGCGACGGTTGAGAGGCTGAATGGAAAATTGAAAAATTAAAGGCAGATGATTATGAAAAGAAAATAACAGGAAGCCAGTGTAATAAACCATCCCTTTAATATATTTTGTGGCTCTTTTTTTTTTTTATGTTACCTCTAATAAATTACAGAAAATACCAATTAAAGTGCCATTGCTACCTATAAAGCTGATTATCCAGTTTCCTAAAAATTACGGAACCAATTTTATTGTAAATATTTATACTTCTTATAACATTTTCTGCATGACTCTGGGCATAGACATGAGAATGCTTTTCCTGAGACCCCTGCACCACTGCATTCCTGCACGCCACATACCCTTTTTGTGACCATAATTGAGCTAGTAGTCAACGTCCATGTTGAATACATAGGTAAGGCTTTTTCACTCTAAACTGGTCTGAAGGTAATATTGGTTTTATGACAGTTCGGTGAGTATTTCTAGATGATGAGTTAAGACTGTTTAATGAAACTCAAATATCCGAACTTTTCCTGTCTGAACTTGGCTTGCGCTTTTTTCATTCGAAATTTTACATTCAGATACTTATGTCTCGGACAGTGTTGGCTGAAGTACAGAGGCAGGCATAAATATGCTGATCCATATAGTACACAGCCAAATTTTCATGCGTTATGGTGACGGCACTGACAGAGTTACCAGCGTCCATCTTGCAGCAGTTTAGGCTTTCCATAATCCCTGCCACGCTTTTCAGTGTATTTTTTTTTTTATATACTTCGCCTGAATCCTTTGGCTATTACTAATTTCATTCAACAGCTAAAATGGCATCACTCCTCAAAAAATAAACAAATATATAAATAAAATTAAATTAAAGGCAAACTGAGCCGCCCAGGCAGCACACAGTAATGGACCCGAATTTAAGTACCACTCTATGTACTGATGCCATTCATCATGGTAAATTATAACACAGCGAACACTAGCTATCGAATCACAGTAGTGCCATATTCAAACCCAACACACTATTCAGTACGCTAAGCAAGAGGTAAATAATTATTATATTTAAGGCTAGAACGATATTACTGTCCGCAACGGTACATATGATGATACAGTATTGTTGAGTGAAGATGAATGGGAGTTGCAAGGTTTGGTGAATGAATTTGGGACAGTGTGTAGGAGGAGGAAGTTGAAAGTTAATGTAAACAAAAGTAAAGTTATGGTGTTTGAGAGGAATGAAGTCACAGAGTGTGCAGTGAGGTTGGATGGTGAGGATATGGAGAATGTGAGTGCATTCAAGTACTTGGGTAGTGTGATGAGTAAGGATGGAACTTTGGGGGATGAAGTACGTGAAAGGGTACAGCAGGGAAGGAAGGTTGTTGGTACACTGAAAGCAGTGATGAGAAATAGGGAGGTGAGTATGGAAGTTAAGAAGTCACTGCATGATGGTATTGTGATCCCTACCCTGACGTATGGAAGCGAGGCGTGGACATTGCAAGAGGGGAACAAGTCAAGAGTGAGAGCAGTGGAAATGAGTTACTTGAGAGGAGCATGTGGAGTGACGTGGAGGGACAGGTTGACGAATGAAGAAGTGAAGGAACGTTGTGGGGTAGATGTGGATGTGGTTGAAAAGATTAGGAGAAATACACTGAGGTGGTTTGGACATGTGGAGAGAATGGAGAATGAAAGACTGACTAAGAGGGTGTATGTAGGTGAGGTGGAGGGAGGGAGAGGGAGAGGTAGACCGAGGATGAGGTGGAGGGATGGAGTTGAGAGGTATATGAGGGAGGGGGGGGTGAGTTGGGGGGAGGGGAGTCAAATGGTGGGTGACAGAGTGACTTGGAGGCGTTTTGTCTGCGGCCACCCTTTGCGGGATTAGGGCGTGGCTGTAGATAGATAGATAGATAGTGACTTACCTCTCCATTGGGCCAAGAAGCATCACTGCTGCCAACATCCAGAGCCTATCTCTCTCTCTCTATCTCTCTCTGCTATAACTCAGATATTGCCTACCCTGAACCAGTCATTTACATCTGGCATATTTTTGTACACTGTTGCTTGGATGCCAAATAACCTGTCTGTTGAGTCTGACTGCTCTGCCTCTGCTCTGACTGACACTGGGGGAGGGAGGAGGTTGAAGCCGAGATATTGGGTATTCATTGTATTAGTGTTTGTTACCAGCCGTGATAAAGATGGTATTGTTTTCAATGTGTGTGTGTGTGTGTGTGTGTGTGTGTGTGTTTTATCATGATAATTTCGCAACCGCTCAAGATATCATCACAAAATCTTATTTTTTTTTTTTTTATGCGAGGAAGAAGGAACCAAAGGCCATGAGCCCGCAGTAACAGTTCCCTCCAAGAGAAAAACAAAATACAACAGAGAGCCAAATTCAAGATCCGATCATTTTGAGATGCCTGGACACACTGCGTTTGAAAGACTGGAGATCATAGGCAGCAGGAAATACAGACAGAGGGAGACAGTTCCAGAGCTGACCTGTTGCATAAATGAAAGACTGGGAGTAACGGTTAACTCTTGCATTAGAGAGCTGGACAGAAAAGGGATGAGAGTTTGCTGCCAGACGGGTGCTACGCGCCCGTCGTAGAGGTGGAGGAATGCAAGCAGACAGTTCAGAGGAGCAGTGACCATTAAAGTAGCGATAGAAAAGAGATAAAGATGCAACAGTGCGGCGAAGAGACAGAGGTTGAAGGGAGTCAGTAAGAGGAGGAGAGTTAATGAGACGAAAAGCCTTTGACTCCACCCTATTGAGAAGAGCTGAATGTGGGGAGCCTCCCCACACATGAGAGTTGTACTCCACACAGGGGCGGATAAAACCCCTGTATAGAGTCAACAATTGTGCAGGGGTAAAGAAAGAGCGGAGTCGGCTTAGCACACCCAATCTCTTGGAAGCAGATTTTACAAGAGATGTAATATGATCTTTCCAAGATAAGTCCCGAATAAATGAAACCCCAAGCATGTTCAAGGATGATGCAGGATTAAGCTGAATATTATTAAACATTAGTGGGTATACCTGTGGAAGATTTTGTCGGATTGATAGGTGTAAGAATTGAGTCTTAGATGAATTAAAAACAACCATATTATTTTTACCCCAGTCAGAGATACGAGCTAAGTCAGACATTAGGTGTGCCATAGCCTCATCCCTTGTTTGTTGAAGTAACTGTTGAGATGGGCGTTGCGGGAACCGAATGGAAAGGTGAAGGGTGGAGTCATCAGCGTATGAGTGGATAGGGTTAGATGTACAGCTTAGAAGATCATTGATGAATAAAAGGAAGAGAGTTGGTGATAGGAGAGAGCCCTGAGGAACACCACTGTTGATAGATCTAGGAGAAGAACGATGGTCGTCTACAACAGCGGCTATAGAATGACCAGAAAGGAAGCTAGCGATGAAGGCACAGATAGAAGGATAGAAACTGTAGGAGGGCAGTTTCGAAATTAAAGATTTATGCCAGACTCGATCGAAAGCCTTTGAGATGTCAAGTGCAATGGCAAAGCTTTCGCCAAAGTCCCGAAAGGAGGATGACCAGGAGTCTGAAAGGTAGGTGAGAAGATCGCCAGTGGAGTGTCCCTGACAGAACCCGTACTGATGATCGGAAAGAAGGTTGTGATAGGAAAGATGCCTTAAAATTTTTCTATTGAGAATTGACTCAAAAACTTTTGAAATACAGGATGTTAAAGCAATTGGACGATAGTTGTAGGGTTGGGAGTGGTCACCCTTCTTTGGGACTGGCTGAATGAGAGCAAATTTCCAGCAAGAAGGAAAGGTACAAGTTGACAGACAAAGGCGAAAGAGTTTGCCTAGGCAGGGAGTAAGCACAGAAGCACAGTTCTTGAGAACAACAGGAGGGACCCCATCAGGCCCATATGCCTTGTTAGTACTGAGGCCAGTGATGGCAGAAAATACATCAGGTGAAGAAATTTTCATGTCAGCCATGAGGAAGTCAGAGGGGGGAAGTGATGGAGGAACAGCACCGGAATCGTCTAAGGTGGAATTGGAGGAGAAAGTCTGTGCGAAGAGATCTGCTTTATCAGTAGAAGAAATAGCAACAGAACCATCAGAGTAGAAAAGAGGAGGGAAGGATGATGAGGTAAAGTTGTTAGAAAGATTTTTGGCAAGGTGCCAGAAGAGCGGGAAGAATTCGAGTTGGAGAGTTGAGAGCATTTAGTACAGATGAAATTATTTTTAGTAGAGCGAAGAACAGACTTAGCACGATTCCGGGCAGAAACATAAAGACGATGTGATTCAGGGGTGGGTTGGCTTCGGTACCTTTTGTAGGCCCTCTCCTTGTTGCAGACAGCATTAGAACAAGCATGATTAAACCAAGGCTTTCTTGCGTAGTCAAAGGATATGAGAAAGGAATGTATGCTTCCATGCCCGAGAGAATAACCCCCGTAATGCACAAGGCACACTCAGATGGTTCACGGCCATGGAAGCATTAATCATTCCACAGAAAATCAAAGAAGTACTGCCTGAGGGCCTCCCAGTCCACGGCTCCAAAATGCCACAGACGACGTTTCCCTGGAGGGTCCACAGGCCATACCAGAGTGATAGGACAGGTTAAGGAAATAAGGTTGTGAACGGAGGAGCCCAACGGAGAGAAAAAATTAACAAAGTAAGCAGAAGAATTAGTTGTGAGGAAGAGGTCAAGTATGTTGGAGCTCTCTCCAAGGCGGTCAGGGATACGGGTAGGGTGCTGTACAAGCTGCTCTAGGTCATTAAGGATAGAAAAGATGTAGGCTTGTTCACCAGGTGGATCAGTGAAAGGAGAGGAGAGCCAAAGGTGGTGGTGAACATTGAAATCTCCAAGAATGGAGATTTCAGAGAAAGGAGAAATGGATAGAATGTGTTCCATCGTAGAAGTAAGATAGTCGAAGAATTTTTGATAGTCAGTAGAATTAGGGGATAAGTAAACAGCACAGATATATTTAGTCAGAGAATGACAGGAAAGCTGAAGCCAGAGTGTAGAAAATTCAGAAGAATCGAGTTCAGGAACACGAGAGCAAGATAAGTTGTTGCGTATATATACACAACAGCCACCTTTGGCTTTGAAATGATTATAGAGAAAGTAGGAGGATACAGAAAAGGGTTTGCTGTCAGTTGCCTCAGACAGCTGAGTCTCCGTTAGAAAAAGAAGTTGAGGTTTAGAGGAGGAGAGGTGGTGCTCAACAGAGCGAAAGTTAGAGGAAAGGCCGCGAATGTTGCAGAAATGAAGAAGAAGAGAGTCAGACAGTGGTTCCAGGCACCTCGAGTCGTCACTGGGAGAGGGGCGGATGGTGGGGGCATTTATGGTCCCCCCCCCTGGGGACTCCGAGGCTTGGTGATGAGACGCCATTTAAGTGAATTTTGAATAGGAAGTGTGTGTGTGTGTGTGTGCGTGTGTGTGTGTGTGTGTGTGTGTGTGTGTGTGTGTGTGTGTGTGTTATCATGATAATTTCGCAACCGCTCAAGATATCATCACAAAATCTTACAGGTGTGTAGTGGTGATGAAAATATCCTACGAATATTGTTTTCAATTTGTCTGTCTGTGTGTCTGTGTGTCTGTTACCAAGATAACTCCGGAACCGTTTAAGATATCATCACATTTTACAGGTTTGTAGCAGGGATAAAAAACTCCTACGAGTTCTAAGATGGTGAAAGTAGGTCAAGGTCAAGGTCATATTCTGAGCCATGCTAGATATGTATCAGCTCGCGGCTGGTGTCATTCCCCTCTTTGGGGGCCTCTGTTGCTCTTGTTATATCAACCATTGTTGTTCTTGTCGTTGTTTTTATAACTGTTCATATCATTGCTATAATAGTTATAGTAAAAACAAAAACAACAACAACAACAGGGGACTGGAACTGGCTGAGCGTTGGCAGGAGGGGGAGGGGATGCCAGGGTGTGAGAGGAGGAGGGTCATCAGAGGGGTGGGTAAAGACAATAGGGTGTGGTGAGGAAGAAGTTGAAGGAGTTGGGTGAGTAGTATGATGGTGATGGCAGAAAGTAAGAAGGAAGTAAAAAATGAGAAGAGAGACAGGGCGAGAGGATCGGGGCAGATACAGTGGAGTAAAGAGGTGGGGTAAGAATGAAAGAGGAACGGGAAAGGGACGATGAAGAAAATAAAGAGGGATGAAGAGAGTGAGGAGCGAGGGGATGAAGAGAGTGAGGAGCGAGGGGATGAGGAGAGTGGGGGATGAGGAGAGCGAGGGGATGAGGAGAGTGGGGGATGAGGAGAGCGAGAGGATGAGGAGAGTCGGGGATGAGGAGAGCGAGGGGATGAGAGTGGTGGGTGAAGAAGTGATGAGAGAAAGTAGGAGAGAGAGGAGGTGAGGAAAGAGTAAATGAGGAGAATATAAAACGAACAAGAGAGGGAGGATGGAAAAATGAGAGCAGAGAGATTTCAAGGGTAGGGGGAAGAGATAGTGAAGCGGACTGAAGGCTGTGCCAGGCTTAGCGATTTATACCTTCCAGTGCCATGAAGAGCTTATTGCCAATGCCTCGATAATCCCCAGACCAGGCACGCAGGGCACGCAAAGACAGGGCAGTGTAGGACAGGGCAGGTGGGAAAGAGAAAGAAGGAAAAGGGAAATGAGAGAGACAGTGAGCAGAAAAATGAGAGGATATGATAAACGTAAAGGTAGGGCATTTCAGGGCATATCATCACCGCCACCTTCACCACCATCATTATCATCATCGTTATTATTATACTCGTCAATTGTATCATTATACTCGTCAGTTGTATCATTAAACTCGTCAGTTGTATCATTATACTCGTCAATTGTATCAATACACTCGTCAGTTGTATCATTATACTCGTCAGTTGTATCATTATACTCGTCAGTTGTATCATTATACTCGTCAGTTGTATCATTATACTCGTCAGTTGTATCATTATACTCGTCAGTTGTATCATTATACTCGTCAGTTGTATCAATACACTCGTCAGTTGTATCATTATACTCGTCAGCTGTATCATTATACTCGTCATTATACTCGTCAGTTGTATCATTATACTCTTCAGCTGTATCATTATACTCGTCAGTTGTATCATTATACTCGTCAGTTGTATCATTATACTCGTCAGCTGTATCATTATACTCGTCAGCTGTATTATTATACTCGTCAGTTGTATCATTATACTCGTCAGCTGTATCATTATACTCGTCAGTTGTATCATTATACTCGTCAGATGTATTATTATACTCGTCAGTTGTATCATTATACTCGTCAGTTGTATCATTATACTCGTCAGATGTATTATTATACTCGTCATTATACTCGTCAATTGTATCATTATACTCATCAGTTGTGTTATTATACTCGTCACTTGTATCAATATACTCGTCATTATACTCGTCAATTGTATCATTATACTCATCAGTTGTATCATTATACTCGTCATTATACTCATCAGTTGTATTATTATACTCGTCATTATACTCATCAGTTGTATCATTATACTCGTCAGTTGTATCATTATACTCGTCATTATACTCATCAGTTGTATTATTATACTCGTCAGTTGTATCATTATACTCGTCATTATACTCATCAGTTGTATCATTATACTCGTCAGTTGTATCATTATACTCGTCATTATACCCATCACCTGTATCATTATACTCGTCAGTTGTATCATTATACTCGTCATTATACTCATCAGTTGTATCATTATACTCGTCAGTTGTATCATTATACTCGTCAGTTGTATCATTATACTCGTCAGCTGTGTCATTATACTCGTCAGTTGTATCATTATACTCGTCAGTTGTATCATTATACTCGTCAGTTGTATCATTATACTCGTCAGTTGTATCATTATACTCGTCAGTTGTATCATTATACTCGTCAGTTGTATCATTATACTCGTCAGTTGTATCATTATACTCGTCAGTTGTATCATTATACTCGTCAGTTGTATCATCATACTCGTCAGTTGTATCATTATACTCGTCAGTTGTATCATTATACTCGTCATTATACTCATCAGTTGTGTCATTATACTCGTCATTATACTCGTCAGTTGTATCATTATACTCGTCATTATACTCATCAGTTGTGTCATTATACTCATCAGTTGTATCATTATACTCATCAGTTGTATAATTATACTCGTCATTATACTCGTCAGTTGTATCATTATACTCGTCAGTTGTATCATTATACTCGTCATTATACTCATCAGTTGTATCATTATACTCGTCAGCTGTGTTATTATACTCGTCAGTGGTATCCTACATCACCATCACCCTCATCATATCCATCAACATCATAGTAACCAACTGCATATCACCATCATCACTACCACCACCATCATGATCATTACCATCATCATTAATCACACATTAACGCTATCCTCGTCAGCAATAATCTACATCACCATCATCATCATATCAATATCATCACCATCGTCATTATAACCACTGTTACCAGCATTAGGTACGTTAGATCACAGCCACCACTATATTACAGCATCACAAGCTACAAGAGAGGTAGGAGGCGAGATGAAGTAAGGTGCAGCGGCCTGGGACTCTACTACACCTGGACTGAGTTCAAACCTTCACCCGTAGGCCCTGTTTGTCTCCTTTTTTTTATTTCTCTCTTCCTTTCCTTTATATTCTTTTTCTTTCTCTGTGTCTTCCATATCCTTCTCTCATTCATATTTTTCACTATTATTCTCTTTTACCTTCTAAATATTCTTATTTTCTCCTTTCTTTTTCGTAATTATATTGCCTATTATAGGAGGATCCTTTTTCCATTTCCTATATTTTCTTCTTGTATGCTTCTATCCCCTTACTTATTTCTGTTACTTTCTAATTTTTTTTTATAGCTGATTTTCTTTCGTCCTTGCTTTCGTCACTAACATCATAAGCAACAAGAGAGGTATGAGGTAAGATGAAGTAGGGTGGAGCGGCCTGGAACTCCACTATTCCTGTACCAACTTAACATATTTACCGTTTTATCTCATTTTCTTTCCTTCTCCTGACCTTTCTTTCCTTTTCTTCATTTCATATTTTGCTTCTTTCTCTTTCACCATATCTTCCTAGGTCTTTCTGTTTCCCTCATTCTTTCTATTTCTTCTTTGACTTTGTCATTTCTTTTCCCCTTTTCTCCTTCCTTTCTTATTTTCATTACTTGTGTTATCTTTTTTTCCTTTGTTTTCCTTCTCCCTCTCTCTCTCTCTCTCTCTCTCTCTCTCTCTCTCTCCTTTCTTTGTTCATGATATATTGCAGGAATTATTGATCAAGGGAAGTAGTAGGCCATATCAAGTAAGGTGTAGCGGCCTGGGACACACGTATAGGTGTCTGGAGTTCAACCTTATGCGTCATATGCTCCCATATTGGTACATTTTTCTCTTTTCCTTTTTCTTTCTGCTTTTTCTTTCTTGCTCCTTTGAAACCTGTCCTACTTTACTTGTTTCTTCTTTCCTTTATTCTTTATATCTCATTTTCTTTCCTTTCTCTTTGATAACCACTTTCTGTCTTTTACATTCATTTTTCTGAATCATACATTTCCTTTTACTTTCTTTTATTCACGTTTTTCTCCTTGTTGCCCATTTTCTCCATTATATTAGAGCTTCGCAAAGTTACAAAAAAGATAGCAGGCGAGTGCAAAGCTCCACGCTTTTAAATAATGCTCCTTTTTACATTCTTGTTTCTCTCATTTCTCGTTTTATTCATTCTCTTTCTTTCTTTATCTAATTGCTTTCCTCATTTTTCTTTTTATCCCTAACATCGATTCTCCAAAATTTCCTTCTTTAGTTCTTCTCTGTTCCTTGCTGTTAATTCCTTTCCCCTTTTTATCTTGTTTTCATCCCTCCATATTCCTTATTATCTCTTTCACGTTTTCCATTTTTGGTCAGTTTTTTTCCTTACTGTTTTGTCCTTTTATATTTCATTGCTTCTATGCCTTTTGTCGTAATGTTGTTCGTTTAGTGCTTTTCTTTTGTCTCTTTCTTCATCCTTTCTTTCTCCATTATATTATAGCATCACAAGCAGCAAGTAGCTAGGAGACGAAAAGAAGTAAGCTTATCATCATTATAGTAACCTACTTCATATCATCATCATCATCATCATCATTATCCATGCAGTTAACATTATACTCGTCAGCTGTAACATATATCACCATCATCATAGCCATCAAGATCATAGTAACTACTGCATATCACCACCACCATCATTATCATCATCATTACCCATACAGTAATTATTATACTCGTCAATTTGTATTCTACATTACCATCACTCTTATCAGATCTACCAACATCATGGTAACTTACTGCATATCACCATCATCACTACCACCATCACCACCGCCATAATTATTACCATCATCATTAATCAAACATTAACACTATACTCATCAATTGTAATCTGTATCACCATCATCATAGTATCTATCATTATCATCATCCCCATCGTCATCAACATCACTGTCACCACCAATAGGTACGTTAGATCACAGCCACCACTATATTACAGCATCACAAGCTACAAGAGAGGTAGGAGGCGAGATGAAGTAAGGTGCAGCGGCCTGGGACTCTACTACACCTGGACTGAGTTCAAGCCTTCACCCGTAGGTGCTCTCCGTCTCTTTTTCTTTATTTCCCTCTTCCTTTCTTTTATCTTCTTTTTGTTTTTCTGTGTATTCCATTTTCTTTTTCATGCTTATATCTTGCATTTTTTTTTTCTTTTCAGTCCAGATGTTAATACTTTCTCCTTTCACTTTCGTAAATATATTGCTTATTTTGAGGGGATGCTTCTTCCATTTCCCATTTTTTTTTTCTTCTATGTTTCTGTCCTCTCACTTTTTTTTCTTCTTTCTTCCCTTTATAGCTGGTTTTCCTTCCATTTTGCTTTTACCACAAACACCATAAGGCATAAGCAACAAGGAAGGTAAGTGGCATGATGATGTAACGTAGATCGGCCTGGAACTGCAGTACACCTGTACCAACTTAACACCTTTACTGCTTTATACCATTTTCTTCCCTTCTCCCAATCTTTCTTTCCTTTTCCTTCATTTCATATTTTGCTTGTTTCTCTTTCACAATATCTTCCTAGTTCTTTCATTTTCCTTCATTCTTTCCACTTCTTCTGTTCCTTTGTCATTTCTTTTCCCCTTTGCTCCTTTCTTTTTCATTTTCATTCTTTGAGTTTTTTTTTCTTTCGTGTTCTCTCTCTCTCTCTCTCTCTCTCTCTCTCTCTCTCTCTCTCCTTTCTTTGTTCATGATATATTGCAGGAATTATTGATCAAGGGAAGTAGTAGGCCATATCAAGTAAGGTGTAGCGGCCTGGGACACACGTATAGGTGTCTGGAGTTCAACCCTATGCATCATATGCTCCTTTATTGGTCCACTTTTCTCACTTCTTTTTTCTTTCTCCTTTCATTTTTTTTTCATACTACTTTGAATCCTGTTCTACTTTACTTGTTTCTTCCTTCCATTTCTTCTTTATTTCTCATTTTCTTTCCTTTCTCCTTGATAACTGCTCTTTGTCTTTTACATTCTTTTTTCTGAATCATACGTTTTTCTTTCCTTTTTTTCATTTCTTCCTCCTTGTTGCCCATTTTTCCCATTACATTATGGCTTCAAGTTACAAGAAAGGCAGGAGGCGAGTGGAAAGCTCCACCCTTTTGAATAATGCTCTTTTTTTCATTCTTGTTTCTCTTCTTTCTCGTTTTATTCATTCTCTTTCTTTCTTTTTCCGATTGCATTCCTTATTTTTCTCCCTGTTCCTAATATCATTTCTCTCAAATTTCCTTTTTCCTTTCTCCTCTGTTTCTTGCTGTTTATTCCTTTCCCCTTTTTTATCTCCTTTACATCCCTGTCTCTCTCTTATTTTCTCTTTCACGTTTTCCATTTTTGGCAGTTTTTTCTTAACTGTTTTGTCCCTTTATATTTCATTCCTACTATGCTTTTTTTTTTTTTTTTGTAAAGTCGTTCTTTTTCTACTTTTGTCTCTTTCTTCTTGCTTTCTTTCTCCATTATATTAGAGCATCATAAGCAGCAAGTAGCCAGGAGACGAGATGAAGTAAGCTTATCATCATTATGATAACCTATTTCATATCTTAAGCATCATCATCATCATTATCCATATAGTGAACATTATACTCGTCTATTGTAACATACATCACCATCATCATATCCATCAACATCATAGTAACTTATTGCATATCACCACCACCACCTTCACCACCATCATCATCGTTATCATCATACTCGTCATTATACCCATCACCTGTATCATTATACTCGTCATTATACTCATCAGATGTGTCATTATACTCGTCATTATACTCGTCAGTTGTATCATTATACTCGTCAGTTGTATCATTATATTCGTCAATTGTATCATTATACTCTTCATTATACTCGTCAGTTGTATCATTATACTCGTCATTATACTCGTCAGTTGTATCATTATACTCATCAGTTGTATCATTATACTCGTCAGTTGTATCATTATATTCGTCAATTGTATCATTATATTCGTCAATTGTATCATTATACTCTTCATTATACTCATCAGTTGTATCATTATACTCGTCATTATACTCATCAGTTGTATCATTATACTCGTCAGCTGTGTCATTATACTCGTCAGCTGTGTCATTATACTCGTCATTATACTCATCAGTTGTATCATTATACTCGTCAGCTGTGTCATTATACTCGTCAGTTGTATCATTATACTCGTCAGTTGTGTCATTATACTCGTCAGCTGTGTCATTATACTCGTCAGTTGTGTCATTATACTCGTCAGCTGTGTCATTATACTCGTCAGCTGTGTCATTATACTCGTCAGTTGTGTCATTATACTCGTCAGTTGTGTCATTATACTCGTCAGCTGTGTCATTATACTCGTCAGCTGTGTCATTATACTCGTCAGTTGTATCATTATACTCGTCAGTTGTATCATTATACTCGTCAGCTGTGTCATTATACTCGTCAGCTGTGTCATTATACTCGTCAGCTGTGTCATTATACTCGTCATTATACTCATCAGTTGTATCATTATACTCTTCAGCTGTGTCATTATACTCGTCAGATGTGTCATTATACTCGTCATTATACTCATCAATTGTATCATTATACTCGTCAGCTGTGTCATTATACTCGTCAGTTGTATCATTATACTCGTCATTATATTCATCAGTTTTATCATTATACTCGTCAGCTGTGTCATTATACTCGTCAGCTGTGTCATTATACTCGTCAGTGGTATCCTACATCACCATCACCCTCATCATATCCATCAACATCATAGTAACCAACTGCATATCACTATCATCACTACCACCACCACTACCATTATGATCATTACCATCATCATTAATCACACATTAACGCTATCCTCGTCAGCTATAATCTACATTACCATCATCATCATATCAGTATCATCACCATCGTCATCAGCATCACTGTTACCAGCATTAGGTACGTTAGATCACCGCCACCACTATATTACAGCATCACAAGCTACAAGAGAGGTAGGAGGCGAGATGAAGTAAGGTGCAGCGGCCTGGGACTCTACTACACCTGGACTGAGTTCAAACCTTCACCCTTGCTCCTCCAATACCTCCTTTTCTTTACTTCCCTCTTCCTTTCATTTATCCTTTATTCTTTTTTGAGTTTCTTTTTTTCTCTCTTTCATTTCTATCTCTCACTTTTTCTTCCGTTTTCATTCCACAGTTCTTACGTTTTCCTTTCTCTTACAAAATTATATATATTTTTTTCTTCGGGGGGCGGGGAGCTATTTTACGGAAGAAAAAAGAAACAAAAGGACAGGAGACCGCACAATTGTTCCCTCCAAGAAAAATCTAAAACAAAATATAACAAGCCAAATTCAATATCCGTTCATTTCGAGATGCCTAGACACTCTGCGTTTGAAAGACGCATAGGAAGTAGGAGATACAGAGGGAGACAGTTCCAGAGTTGACCTTTTGCATACATGAAGGAATGAGAGCAACAGTTAACTCTTTCAGTAGAGAGCTGGAAAGAAAAGGAATGAGAGATTGTTGTTAGACGAGTGCTATGCGCCCACCATAGTGGTGGAGGGATACAAGCATACAGTTCAGAGAAGCAGTCACAGTTGAAGTACAATAGCGATAGAAAAGAGATAAAGATGCAACAGTGCTACGAAGAGACAGCGGTTGAAGGGAGCCAGTAAGAGGAGGAGAGTTAATGAGACGAGAAGCCTTGGACTCCACCTTGTTGAGAGGAGCTGTATGTGGGGAGCCTTCTCACACATGCGAGTTTCACTCTGCACAGGGGAGAATATAACCCGTGTACAAAGTCAACAACCGTGCAGGGGTAGAGAAGGTACGGAGTCGGCTTAGCACACCTAATCTCTCAGGAGCAAATTTTACATAAGAGGCAATATGATCTCCAAGATTAATCTCGAGAGAATGAAACCCCAGTTATGTTTAAAATAGATACAGCACTGAGATGAATTTTGTTAAAATTAGAGGAAACACTTGCAGAAGATTTTGTTGGGTTGAGAGACTTAACACTGAGTTTTTGCTTCATTAAAAACAAGATTACTTTCACCATTATTGGAGATATGAGCCAAGTCAGACATAAGGTGCGCTACAGCCTCATCCTTTCTTTGTTAAAGTAACTGCTGAGATGGACACTGTTGGAAGCGGATGGAAAGATGAAGGGTGGAGTCATCAGCGTATGAGTGGATAGGGTTAGATGTACAGCTTAGAAGGTCGTTGATGAAAAAAAGAAAGAGACTTCATGATAGGACAGAGCCCTGAGGAACACCACTATTCATAGCTCTAACAGAAGAACGGTGGCCGTCTACAACAGCAACTACAGAACGACCAGAAAGGAAGCTATAGATCAAGGCACAGATAGAAGGATCGAAACTGTAAGTGGGAGGTTTGGAAATTAAAGATTTATGTCATACTAGATAGAAAGGCATTGATATATCAAAAGCAATGGTAAAGCTTTCGCCAAAGTCCCGAAACAGGATGACCAGGAGTCCGAATGGTAGGTGAGAAGATCGCCAATGGAGCGTCCCTGGCGGAACCCATATTGACGATTGGAAGGAAGGTTGTGATGGGAAAGATGCTTTATATTTTGTTTTTGTTAACAATAGAGTTAAAAAAATTATGACATACAGGATGTTACAGCAATTGGGTGATAGTTCAGTGGCTGGGAATGGTCACCCTTTTTTGGGACAGGCTGAATAAGAGCAAACTTCGAGCATGAAGAAAAGGTGCAAGTTGACGGACCAAGGCAAGAGTTTACATTGGCAGAGTGTAAGCACAGAAGCACAGCTCTTGAGGACAACAGGAGGAACCCGATCAGGCCCATATGCCTTCCTAGTACTGAGACCAGTGATGGCAGAATATGCATCAATTAAGGAAATTTTACTGTCAGCCATTAGGAAGTCATAGGGGGAAGTGATGGAGGAGCAGCACAGGAATCACCTAAGATGGAATTGGGAGAGAAACTCTGAGAGAAGAATTCTGTTTTATCAGTAAAAGAAATTGCTATAGAGCCATCAGAGTGGAGAAGAGGATGGAAGAATGATATGGTAAAGTTGTTGGAAAGGTTTTTGGCAAGGTGCCAGAAGGAGTGGGGAAGAATTTGTGTTAGAGAATTCAAAGCATTCGAAATTATGTTTAGCAGTGCGAAGAACAGACTTAGCACAGTTCCGGGCAGAAACATAAAAGTGATAAGATTCAGGGGTGGGTTGGCTCCGTTACCTTTCGTAGGGTTTCTCCTTGTTGTGGACAGCATTTGAACAAGCATGATTAAACCAAGTTTTTTTGCACTAGTCACATGATATTAGAAAGGAATGCTTGCTTCCATACCCGAGAGAATAATCTCCGAAATGCGCAAAGCACACTCAGATGGCTTTCTGACATAGAATCAATAATCATTCTAGGGAAAATCAAAGAAGTACTACCTGAAAGCCTCCCAGTCTGCAGCTCCAAAATGCCACAGCAGCCACTTCTTGGGAGGGTCCACAGGCCTTACTGGGGTGATAGGACAGTTAAGGTTATAAGGTTGTGATCGGAGGGGCTTAACAAAGAGAAGGATTAGCAGCGTAAGCAGAAGGATTAATTGTTAGGAAGAGATCAAGTACATTGGAACTTTCTCCAAGGTGGTCAGGGATACGAGGAGGGTGCTGTACAATCTGCTCTAGGTCATTATGGATATAAAAGATTTAGGCTTGACCACCAGGTTGATCAGTGAAAGGAGAGGAGCGCCAAAGGTGGTGGTGAACATTGAAATATCCTAGAGTAGAGACATCGTTCTTTTACATTTCTGTCTCCTCACTTTTTTCCCTTATATTCTTCTATGCTTCATCACTCGTTTTCTTTCGTCCTTGCTTTCACCACCAACACCTTAAGCAACAAGTGAGGTATGACACAAGATGATGTAAGGTGGAGCTGCCTGGATTTCCACCATAGGTGTACATACCAAGTTAACGCCTTTACTGTTTATACACCATTTTCTTTCGTGCTGTTTTTCTTTCCTTTTCCTTCATTAATTTCATGGTTTGAGTCTTTCTCGTTCTCCTTATCTTCCTCTTTATTTCTAAGTTTCCTTCAGTCATTCCCTTTCTTCCTTTTGTTTACCATTTCCTTTCCCCTTTTCTCCTTTCTTTCACCTTTTCATGCTTTGTGTTTTCATTTTTCTTTTGCTTTTTATTTCTCCTTACTCTCTCTCTCTCTCTCTCTCTCTCTCTCCTTTCCTCGTTCATTACATATTGCAGCAATAATTGATCAAGGGAAGTAGTAGTCAATATCAAGTAAGGTGTAGCGGCCTGGCACACAAATATAGGTGTCTGCAGTTCCACCGTAATCAACAAGATGCTCCTTTACTGGTCCTTCTTTCTCATTCCCCTATTTTTCTCCTTTCTTTTTTCGTTCATACTACTTTTGTTTTCTGAACTACTTTGCTTCTTTCTTCTTTTCATGTCTTCTTTTTTTCTTCTTTGTATCTAATTTTTATTCATCTCACTTTTTTAACTACTGTTTGTCATTCTCGTTCTTTTTTCTTAATCATATCTTTTCTTTTCTTTTCTTTTTTTCGCTTCTCCTCCTCGTTGGCCGTTTTTTCTCATCATGTCAGAGTTTCACAATGTACAGGAAAAGGAGAAAGCGAGAGGACGTAAGGGTATTATCATCCGTGTTAACCTACTGGACATCAGCATATTCCCTACACCACAATAACCATCATCATCATCATCATCATCATTGCCTACAACATTAACCACCAACATTATCCAAACTAACTTAGACATGCATCACCATCACCAGAACAATCATCATAATTAACCTATATAACCATTATTACTGTTATCATCATCATCGTCGTCACTGTCACCTCCACCGCTATTAGTTACATCAGATCAAAGCCGCCACTATATTACGTCATCACAAGCTACAAGAGACGTTAGAGGCAAGATGATGTAAGGTGGAGGGGTCTGGGAATCTACTACACCTGTACTCTGCTCAAACCTTTTTTTTTTTTTTTTTTTCCCTCATTTACATATCTTTTGCTCCTTTTTTGTTCTAATTTCCTTGTTTTTCAATGCTTCTCCTATTAATCTTCTTTCTTCTGGCTACCTATCCATCCATCCATCCATCCATCCATCCATCCATTCATCTGCATATCATTCAGTGTATTTATCTATGTATCTCCTGCTACAGCCGGGGTTCATTCTATTGACATCATTCACTTTCAGTACGATGGCTTAATTTATATTTTACTCCTGGCATCAGCATAGGATTTTATTCACGTAAGATCCCCTTAGTAGAGCAGGTGTTAATGTAGACGATACCCAACCCCTCCAGTTACAAGAGTCTGTCCTAACCTACCTACATAAAGTCATCAGGACATTGGAAAAATAAAACGAATAACAACAAGATGAGGCCGGGAAGACTAACGGCCTGGGTCCCTACACCAGAGGCCAGGAGTTCATATCCATGATGTCATCTCCTTTTATTGTCATTATTTTCTTTCTCAACACCTCTACCATCATCATCATCATCATCATAATCATCATCACCATCAGAGCCAACTTACATCACTATTCAACATCACTAAAACTGTACATTCACCATTACTGATGTGTAGATCATCACCATCAAAGTTAACCTACAGCACCGTTCTGCATCACTAACATCATCACTATTAATGGTTGTGTAGAACTAAACTTTTATTTTTTTATCAACATCGTCATTATCATCATCACCATCATCATCATTTTTCGTAAAACATGATTATCGCCATCAATAATAAGTAACAACCAGTATCACAACCACCACAACAACCATCATCATCATCATCATTTTCTTTTCCAGTTGTCTTTTCTTCTGCATTATAGTACATCATCACAAGGTACAAGAGAGGTGGGAGGGGATATGAAGTAAGGTGCAGCGGCCTGGCACTCCACTACACCTGCACTGAGTTACAACCTGCATTTGTTAGCACACTTTTTATTTATACATAATTTCTTCCCTAGTGTTTGTTTTTCTATTTTGCATTTGTACGCCTTTTGCTGTTTATTCTTATTTCTGTCATTCTTTCTGCGTTCCCTTCCCCTTTTCTTTATTGTGTTCTTTTTATTTTCATCTATTTATTTCTCCTTTATAGAACCAATATTCATTTGTTTTCTCCATCATCAACTCTTGTTTCAATTTCTTCCCATTATTTGCTTCTTTTTTATATTCTCTTTTTCCCTGTATTTTCCCTTCTCATTATATTATACGTGAAGTAGGATGTGAGATGAAGTAAGGTTATCATCATTATTGCTAATATGCATCACCATCAACACCACCACCACATCATTTATCACTATTAGTCATCATCATCGTCATTATCATCATCATCTTCATAGATACTTATATCATTATCATCAACACCAACCTGCATCACCATCATCATCACTATCAATAATATCATCTCCACCGTCATTATTTACACCGTCATGATGCATTCATTGTTTTATCATAAAACATAACAAATATAATCATTATGATATCATCATCATCATCATCATCATCATCATCATCATCATCATCATCATTACTTAGCTATATTAGATCTAAGCCACCACTGCAGTTCGTCCATCATAACTTGGCAAAGGTTGTCGTCATTTTGCAGTGAATATCCCGTAACTGAAAGGTGAATGGGGTTTCAATAGCACTTCTTCATGACTAGGATCAAATTCTAAACTTCAGAGTTACACATGGATGGATAATAATTTTAGGTTAGGTTCAACTGTACAGAATATAGCAACATATCCTGTGTTAATCTCTTGTTCATGCTCGGCACTCAAGATTGAGAGATTCCAGTTTTGTGTCATGTTTAAGAAGAAAGATTACTGCACCATATTTTGCTCTTTATCTCCTGTTATAGTTCAGCAATCAAGATGGAGAGATGGTGTTTTTAGGCCAAGTTAAAATGGGCAGAGTATTAAAGCATTATAAACACCCAGGGAGGCAGGAAACGATATGGAAATCGGTAGAGCGGCCTGGCACTACTATACCTGTCTACACTTCCACATTTATACCTTAACACATCCTTTTTTCTGTGTCTGTTTTCATTTGTCTAAGTTTTTCTTTCCTTGATTTTGACTTTTTTCGTTGTTTTTGTTTATTTATCCTTATCTTAATTTCACATTTAATTCGTTCTCTTTCTCCTTAGCCATTTCTATCTTGTTCATTTCTTTTCTTTCGCCATTCTCTTTCACCTTTTCTTTCAACTTTGTTTCCTTTACTTATAATTCTTTCTCGTCGATATTACAGCATCACAAGGTACACGAGGTAGGAGGCGAGATGAAGCAAGGTGGAGCGGCCTGGGACACTGCTACAGGTGTACTCAGATAACACCTGTACCATTTATACCTCCTTTTATCTTTTTACCGCATTACTTTCTACCCATGTCCTACATTTCACATTTCCATCATTCTCGTCGTTCTTTCCTCCTATTTTCTCAGTTTCCTTCGTTGTTTCCCACTTTCTTGCTTGTCCTCTTACTCTTTCTCTTTTTCGTTCATTTTTTTTCGTTTTCTTACCCTCCTTCTCAATTATGATTTTTTGTTCACTCCATTTCTTTATTCCTTCCTAATGTCTTTGTTCACTGTATTACAACAATGAAGCAACAAGAGAAGTAGGAGTCAAGGTGAAGTAGGGTGGTGCCACCTGGGACACAAATAAAGGTGTCTGGAGTTCAACTCTAGTTTCGCCGAGTCCTCCTTTTCTTTTCTTTTTCCTTTATCTTCCATGTTGTTTTCATCCCCTTCCTTTCTTTTGTATTTATTGTCCTGTTTTTCATGTTCTCATTTCGTCTGCCCTTTTCATTTATTTTTCCTTATCTGGCAGGGGGGGACAGACGGATATGGAGGTGTTGGTGTGATGGTTGCGGAGAAATGGGTGGAATATGTTATGAATGTTTTGAGAGTAAGCGATAGGATATTGGTAGTGAAAATTCTGTTGGGAAGAAAGATAGCTGTGATTATATTGGCATATGCTCCACAGGCAGGATTGGATGAATCAGAGAAAGATAGATTTTGGGATGATTTAATACGTGTAGTGGGTGGTATGCGGGATGATGAGATAGTGATTTTGGGAGGGGACTTAAATGGTCATGTAGGTGAAGCAGCACAAGGTTATGAAGGAGTGCATGGGGGATGTGCGTATGGTATAAGGAATGCGGAAGGGGAAAGGATACTCGAGTTTGGGGAGGCAACGGACATGATTGTGTGCAACACATATTTTAGGAAAAGAGACAGTAGGTTAATTACGTATGAGTCTGGGGGAAATAGCAGTCAGATAGATTATTTTCTGGTTAGGAGGGCCGATAGGAGGTTAGTGAGGGATGTTAAAGTTATAAGAAGCGAGGAGTGTATGCAGCAGCAAAAACTATTGATTTGTGATATGGTGCTTAAAGAACAAGTGATGAAAAAGAGGACTTATGTACCTAGGAGGAAAATATGGAAGCAGAAAAACCAAGTAGTAAGGGATGCCTTCTATAGCGAGTTGAGGAGAGTGGTGGCTGAACAGGGAGCTGTAGACAGAGGCGTTAATGAACAGTACAGAGCCCTCAAGAACAATTTCTTGAGAGTTACTGATGTAACATGCGGCTGGACAAGAGGACCACCAAGACATAAAGTAACTTGGTGGTGGGATGAGGGTGTAGAAGTTGCAATTAAGGAGAAAAGAAGGCTTTTCCGGGAATGGAAGAAGGGTGGTAGCAAAGAGGAATATTTGGCTGCCAAGCGTAGGGCTAGGAAAGAGGTATACAGGGCAAAGTCTGAGTCACAGAGACAATTACTTGATAACCTAAATCATGGGGAAAGGGAAAATATATTTAGGGTGGCAGGTCAGGTGAAGAGGGATAATCGGGATATCATAGGTGAGCAGTGTGTGAAGAATGATGAAGGAAGGGTAGTGGTGAACAGTGAGGATATTAAAGATGCATGGAGAGAGCATTATAACCGGTTGTTGAATGAGGAGTTTGACTGGGACAGGGAAGGTTTGGAGCCAGCAGATCCAGTGTCTGGCCCTTGGCCTTTGATTGATACTGCTACTGTGAGTGAGGCAATAGACAGGATGAGGGTGGGGAAGGCAGCAGGTGTGTCTGGGTTGACTGCCGAAATGTTGAAGGCCTCAGGCGATATAGGGGTGAGTTTAGTCACTGACCAGATAAATAGGATTATTTATGAGTGTGTTGTCCCAGATGATTGGCTGAAGAGTGTAATTGTAAATGTGTATAAAGGGAAGGGTGATGCCCTGGAAAGAGGAAATTATAGAGGTATAAAGCTTTTAGATCAGATAATGAAGGTAATGGAGAGAGTTTTAGAAGGTATGATTAGAGAAAGAGTGAATATTGATGAGATGCAGTTTGGGTTTATGCCAGGTAGGGGGACCACTGATGCCATATTCATTGTTCGACAGCTTCAGGAAAAATATTTTGGTAGGAGAAGGGATCTTTATTTTGTTTTTGTTGATTTGGAAAAGGCCTTTGACAGAGTCCCTAGAGAGGTGGTGAAGTGGGCAATGAGAAAGCTTGGCTTGGAGGAGTGGCTGGTTAGGGTGGTTATGGCTATGTATGTGGGTGCTCACACCCAGGTGAGAGTGAATGGAGATTTGAGTGATGAGTTTTCCGTGAATGTTGGTGTGCGTCAGGGGTCAGTCTTGAGTCCCATGTTGTTTATCATGGTACTTGAAGCCCTTTCACGTGACTTTAGAAACGGTCTCCCGTGGGAGTTGTTGTATGCTGATGATTTGGTGTTGATTGCAGAGAATGAAAGAGAGGCGGAGGAAAGGTTTAGGAAGTGGAGAGATGGTATGGGGCAAAAGGGTTTAAGGGTAAATGCAGATAAAAAAAAAGTGATGATATCTAGGGTTGGTGGCGGTACTGTCGAAGACGAGGGAGAGTGGCCATGTGCAGTTTGCCACAAGGGCGTGGGAAGTAATTCCATCTTGTGCGGTGTGTGTGATAAATGGGTGCATAAGAGATGTAGTGGTATCAGAGGTAGACTGCGAGATAATGCTGATTTTATGTGTACGGCGTGCCGGGGTGAGCAGGTGGAAATCGTCAGACGTGAAAGGATTGAACTTGCTGGTGAATCTCTTGAGTGTGTGGAAGAGTTTTGAAATTTGGGAGACATGTTTTGTGCTGGAGCTAGCTCTGTGGCTAGGGTGAGAAGTGGTTGGAAGAAGTTCAGGGAGCTCTTGCCTCTCCTGACATTGAGAGGGCTCTCCCTACGTGCTAAGGGGTCTTTGTATGCAGCATGTGTTAGGAGTGTAATGCTGTATGGCAGTGAGACCTGGGCAGTGAAGGAGGAAGACATTCGCCGGCTCAGACGTACAGAAATGACAATGATTAGGTGGATGTGCAGTGCGTCCCTGCGTCCAAGGCCTGGAGGGGCTGGGTTTACAATGGAAGAGTTGAGAAGTAGGATGGGACTGGAGTGTATTGGTGTTGTGATGAGGAGAGGTAGATTGAGGTGGTTTGGACATGTGGAGAGGATGGGGGATGATAATTGGGTGAGGAAGGTGAGAAGTGTTAATACTGGGGGTGGGGTTATGAGGGGTAGACCGAGAAAGACATGGGACGAGGTCATTAAGTGAAGAGGGAGGCTGCAGTGGATCGTGCAGCGTGGAGAGCCACCATTAGGTGACCAAGGTCGACACATGCAAGCATGTTGGAGCCTTTAAGAACGAAACGAAACGAAACGAAAAAGAAACGATCTACTTCCTTCATTTTTTCTTTCCTCTTTGTAGCATTTGTTATCCTCTCATTTTTACTTCACGTCTCCCATCCTTGCTTATGTTTATTTTATCATCTATTTTCTTCCCAATGAATTATTTAATTTTGTTCCCTTAGCATTCATCGTTTCTTTGTCACTTTATTATTTTGCTTGCCTCGGGTTGATGTGTCTGCTCAGTTAAACATTTAGGGGTTATTCAATAACATATTTCTTATTCTCATTCTCTAATACGCTGCAGCATCACCAGCTGAATTTAAGAGAGGTAGGAGGTGAGATAAAATGATGTTATCATCGGCGCTAATGCTTTGTACAACATTATTACCAACACCACCACCACCAATACATTAATCACCATTTCTTCCTCTATCAGCATCACAGTTATTATCCATATAGTTAGCACAATGAAAATTAACCTGCATCACCTCCACCATCATCATTCTCGTACCTGTAACACCACCAACATTAGGCACATTACATCAAAGCCACCACTACATTACAACATCACAAGCTACAAGAGAGGTAGGAGGCCAGATGAATTAAGATGCAGCGGCCTGGGGCTCTACTGCATCTCTACCCAGTTCACACCTTCACGTGTCTTCAGTGTTTCCTTTCCTTACGATCTCATTTTTTCCGTTCATTTGTTTCTTGTTTTTCTTTTGTCTCACATTTATTTTCGCTCATCTTTCCTCTTTTGTTTCTTTTGATTTTGTGTCTCGTATTTCCTTGAGCTTTTTTCTCTCTCTTCTATTTTTTTTTATCTCTTTCTTTTCGTATTTTTTTCCTTTTCTTCTTCTCTCTCAGGTTATCTTTATTGATTTTATCCTTTCGTTCTCCACCACATTCCAGCATTACAAGCTACAAGTGAGGTAGGATGCGAGATGCAGTATGGTGGAGTGGCTTGGGACTCTAGGTGTACTTGTATGAAGTTAACGCCCTTACCATATACTCACCTCCCTATTTCTCATCACTGCTTTCAGTGTACCAACAACCTTCCTTCCCTGCTGTACCCTTTCACGTACTTCATCCCCCAAAGTTTCATCCTTACTCATCACACTACTCAAGTACTTGAATGCACTCACATTCTCCATATCCTCACCATCCAACCTCACTGCACACTCTGTGACTTCATTCCTCTCAAACACCATAACTTTACTTTTGTTTACATTAGCTTTCAGCTTCCTCCTCCTACACACTGTCCCAAATTCATTCACCAAACCTTGCAACTCCCATTCATCTTCACTCAACAACACTGTATCATCAGCAAACAGCAACACCGGAAGCTTCCAAATCTCACCCTCATTCATTAGGGCCAGCCCCACATCCACTGCCCCACCTTGCACCTCCTTTACAACCCCATCCATATATATATTAAAGAGCCATGGAGACATCACACACCCCTGTTTCAGTCCCACATTGAGATCAAAGAACTCACTGAGCTCACCATCCACTCGCACCGTAGCCCTAGCTCCCTCGTACATACTCTTCACAGCACTCAACAATTTCCCCTCCACTCCATATATTCTTAATACCACATACCTTTTTTTTTTTTTTTTTTTATAAATAACAGAACGGAGGAAGGAAAAACAAATGGGGAAAAAAAATAATCCATACACCAGATTACTGGTGTCCTCTGTTCATAAAATATCTGTAACAGTTAGACTTGAACAGTTGTAGGTTGAAATTTGGAGGAAAACAACTCTGGGGAAGCGAGTTCCAGAGAGATGCAGTTCGGGGAATGAAAGAATTCTGATAGGCAGAAGTTCTGCAATATGAATGAGTGACATTCCAGCCATGAGCGCTACCAGCTGCCCGTGTAGCACGAGGGAAGGCATGGAGAGGTGGCACAATGGACGCAACTTCGTCTGAGCATTTGCCAAAAAAAATATCTGTAAAATAATGCAAGGGAGGCAACATTCCTTCTTACTTGCAGGGGAGGTAGTTTATATGTAATGGCAGGGTTGTTAATGATTCTAACAGCTTTATTCTGAATTTTGTCTAGTTGTCTTAATGCAACCTCTCCACAACCATTCCACAAGGGTGAGCAATATTCAAGCTGAGAACGCACATGACTCATAAATTATAGCTAACTGCTCATCGGCGAAGAAGTTACGGACTCTGTACAATAATCCAAGTTTCACTGAGGTGGTTTTAGCAAGTGATCTGACATGAGAGGTCCAGCTGAGGGCACTGTTAAGTGAGACACCAAGAATTTCAATACTTTTGGAGATGGGAATATTAGTAGCACTGAAGGTAATGTACGAATCTGGTAATATCTGTCTATTAGTAAACTGTATATATTTAGTTTTACTAGCATTAAAAGAGACAAGGTTGTTTTGTCCCCATTCACTGATTGTAGATAGATCTTGATTTATGGAGATGGCTGTACTGAGTTGAGAGGTAGAGATATTAGACTTTGTAATTGGATGTCTGAGTGTGAATGAACTATGTAGTGTTGAGTCATCTGCATATGAGTGAATGGGATTGTGAGTGACAGATAAGAGATCATTAATATGAACCAGAAATAGGGTTGGCACCAGAACTGATCCCTGCGGCACGCCGGCGTTAATTGAGTGGAAGTTCGAATATACATCATCTACTTTTACTCTTATTTTCCTGTCACTAAGATAAGAAGAAATCAAAGGAACAAAAGACGTTAGTCCATAGCAAGGGAGTTTGGACAGCAAGGAACGGTGCCATACTCTGTCGAAAGCTTTAGAGATATCAAGAGCTACTGCATGAGTTTCTCCATGTAGATCAACTGATTGATGGATGGTATGAGTTAAGAGATTGAGTATGTCAATGGTGGATCTTTCGCGGCAAAAACCGTATTGTCTATCACTATTAAGTTGTTGGATTCAAGATGTTTAACAATATGCTTATTAATTAAAGTTTCAAATACCTTACCAAGAGAAGATGTGACAGCTATTGGTCTGTAATTGGAGGGGTCAGACGAACTTCCATTCTTCAGAACTGGGTGGATATTGGCTTCTTTCCATGAATTTGGGAATAAAGAAGTGCGTATGCATAGTCTGAATAATTTAGCTAGGACAGAGGCAAGTTCAGGGGAACACTTTTTCAAAACAATTGGCGGAATTCCATCTGGGCCTGGAGCTTTGTTGGTAGGTAAATTGTCTAGGATGGATTTTACGAATCTTGTCTGTATTTTAAGTGGGGCAATTTCGGGAGAATCAAGTTCCAGTACTGAGACATTCTGGCTGGTATCATCTATGGTAGAGTTTCTTGCAAAGGTACTAGCAAAGATATCTGCTTTCCCACGTGGGTCATTTGTAATATTGCCATCTGAAGATTTTAGTGGGGGAATGGAAGATGACTTGTTAAAGTTATTATTGAAAGAATTAAGAGTTGACCAGAATATTCTATTGTCATTAGGGTTGTTAAGTAGTTTTGATGCTTGCTTTTGAAGAAATAATAAGCTTTCTCCAAGTCCATGAAGGCAGCAGTTAAATCCCAGCAGGAAATACAGTGAATCAAGGGGGAAATTTAGGTGATATCTAACCCATTCTACTTCAACTGTCTTTTTTATATTAATCGTCTAGGAGTGGAGAAAATTAGCTTAAAAAAAAAAGTACTCCTGGGAGTGGTATGGCATTTTCTCCTGAGTGGCTTTTAGTGTGACCAGTGTGTGGGTGTTTATGAGGAGGTGCATTTAGTCCATTGCCGTGTGGCCCGGATTTTAGGGTGGCTGCACTGCCTTACGGCTGGATGGGATTAAAGCCTCATTTTAGGGTGGCTGCACTGCCTTACGGCTGGATGGGATTAAAGCCTCATTTTAGGGTGGCTGCACTGCCTTACGGCTGGATGGGATTAAAACCTCTTGCCTTAAGATTAACGGTCTCAGCCTTCAGTAACTTACCCAATTAAATGAAGTCGCATAGAGTTAGCTGGAACAGTATACTAGAGTTGTCCCGACAGTGATAAGGTTAATGGTGCCAGTCTAAACGTTCAACCACGAGTTGAAGTAATGGGAAAAAAAAAAGGAAAATACAGTATATTAAAATAGAGGAAGTACAGAGAACATGAAAGAAATGGAAAAAAAACAAAAACAGGAACAATGATGACCGTTCTAAAAGAGTAAACTAAACATTTTTAAAAAGTGGTGATAAAGAAGACAAAGAGAAATGAGAGGGAAAGGAATACGAAATAACATCAGTATTTACTTCATTCAATCCGGCGACGGTTTTAACAGTTAATTCTTGGTACCTGTACACGGTTCTGTTAAATTAACCCATTAGTGGCCAGGGTTCCTGTGTGAGGGTTTGTGCTGGCAGGGCACTCACCGTACGGTCCTCCGCCTATAGACTCATAGTGGTGAAGCTCGTTGGTCTCTACCCCATGGCTCCCCCCTTTATTACCTTTTGAAAATGCCCAGTTCCGTCATATACTGAGGACACTGGGCACAAGTGAGTTAAGGAAATATACTATTACTGATGGGATTAATGAAGGCTATATCTAATGATCACCTTGATAACTCACTACTTATAGAAAGAAAATCATCTGAAAAGAGCAAAATAAAGTATAATAAACATCACCGGATTGATGGGGTTAACCAACTACCCTATTGGTGAATGGGTCATTGATGGCTGTATCTAGTGCTTACTGTGTGAAAAATATCCCCTCAAATCGCTTGTCAGCAGGAGCAAGGTACTAAAAGCTTCAGTGTACCAAAGAGACCAAATAAGTAAGTGGTGAAGGAGTTGATATTAGTGTGTATAAAGGAAAGATAAATTGATCCAAGATTATTTTTTCTACGAAGGGTCTCTGTAATGTTGCGTAAAATATGGAGGTGGCGAGGAAATTATACAGATAAGATTCTCACGTCCTTAAAAATACTGGAAACAACGAAACTACACTGATAAATTGAAATAGTCCTTCTATATTCTCAGAGAGAGAGAGAGAAAAAAAAAAAACAACAACAACAACAACAGAAGAGTAAGTTCCCGCCGTTTTAGCATAGCATCGTAATGGTGAGTGCCACGAAAAATAGCAGGCTAATTAATATTGTGAATCAGAATCTAGAATAGAAAGAAGTATTTTCAAAGGAAGCCGTCGCTGCTAATCAGTTTGGTGAATGAAAGAAGCAAAAATGCAAAGGGAGAAGTGCCGTAAGAGAAACAAAAGTCTCGGGTGATCATTAGCAGTGCCACATCACCCAGGAAAATGTCACTCTCCAGATAATCATACCACCGTTAGCGAAACAAGAGCGGGTACTATGCTTTAATCGACACGCGCTCGCACGCACGAGTGTGTGTGTGTGTGTGTGTGTGTGTGTGTGTGTGTGTGTGTGTGTGTGTGTGTGTGTGTGTGTGAAAATAACTCAAAAAGATTTTAGCCATTTTAGCCAAACTTGGTGGAACGTGTCAGGGTCAGTCAAGGGGTTGACCTAATTTCCAGGGAAAATGGGTCAAAGGCCAAGGTTACAGAGAAAAGTCAGAGTCTGACCTAGCAAGGTTAACTTAACCTGTTTATATAAAATATGTATAAAATATAGTGGAAGAGTTGAGAATGAAATCAGTCGACTTTGAGAAAAATCAGTCAAAGGTTAGGGTCGCATGACAAGGTCAAAATTTGATTTGTTTGTCTGTGTTAACAAAAACCTAGGCAGCTTTGATTTAATTTGGACCAAACTGGTGAAAGGCTTGTGGATCAGCCAAAGCGTTAAACTACTGTTTTCGAGGGTAGCAGGT
>NC_137062.1:9608356-9673356 GCF_032717465.1 Coenobita brevimanus | reverse complement strand
ACTGGTCCATTGCAGAAGAGTGATTTAAGCCTCAGTCCACCGTGCTCACTTTCCAAATAGTCTGGGTTTGCTACTACTACCAAAGAGTATAGAGAAAGATAAGAGGGGACAGTCGCACCATCCCCGTGTAACTTTGGGTGACAGTGGCGCCCCAAGAGGAGGGCACGGAAACAGAGCTGCAGAATGTAAACATCATGCCGGGCAGTCAGTTCTGTGCTGCTATTATCTGCAGAAATTCTAGGCAAAAATGGCCGGGATTTTCATTTTTTTCGATTCCCAAAGGACAAGGAAAGGTGAGTGATATATTGACAATCACATCTTATCTAAACTACGTTCACGCTGATGAAATTATCAGAAATGTTGATCTGGCTGGTTATTCTCTCACTGTTGCTTTGGTGTTTATTTCACCGTGATTTATCTAGACACTACAAGTGGTTGCTGAGCGTTGCTCTAGGGTATCAGGCTCGTTTTATGTTGCTTACGCTATGTAAATTCTCAGTGTTTTATCTATCGACTACTATGGTTACTGAGTGTTGTTAACTCAGAGGTCAGGGGGATGGATCCAGAATTCGAGGAGGGCACATCTCCTGGGCAGAACATCCGAGTCTCTGTTTAGAAGTTGTGTTTTTAGTGCTGAGCACTTCGAAGACAACCACTTCATGAACTTGGACATAAAAAATGAAAATACGGTTCCTGATTTAGTCTAAAAGCAAACTATTATCAGCCAGCTACACTTGTTTCACGTGTTTTTATCAGCTTTTATCAGCCAGCAACATTTGTCTCACATGCTTTTATCAGCCAGCAACATTTGTCTCACATGCTTTTATCAGCCAGCTACATTTGTCTCACATGCTTTTATCAGCCAGCTACATTTGTCTCACATGCTTTTATCAGCCAGCTACATTTGTCTCACATGCTTTTATCAGCCACCTACATTTGTCTCACATGCTTTTATCAGCCAGCTACATTTGTCTCACACGCTTTTATCAGCCAGCTACATTTGTCTCACATGCTTTTATCAGCCAGCTACATTTGTCTCACATGCTTTTATCAGCCAGCAACATTTGTCTCACATGCTTTTATCACCCAGCAACATTTGTCTCACATGCTTTTATCAGCCAGCAACATTTGTCTCACATGCTTTTATCAGCCAGCTACATTTGTCTCACATGCTTTTATCAGCCAGCTACATTTGTCTCACATGCTTTTATCAATCAGCCAGCAACATTTGTCTCACATGCTTTTATCAGCCAGCTACATTTGTCTCACATGCTTTTATCAGCCAGCTACATTTGTCTCACATGCTTTTATCAGCCAGCTACATTTGTCTCACATGCTTTTATCAGCCAGCTACATTTGTCTCACACGCTTTTATCAGCCAGCTACATTTGTCTCACATGCTTTTATCAGCCAGCTATATTTGTCTCACATGCTTTTATCAGCCAGCAACATTTGTCTCACATGCTTTTATCACCCAGCAACATTTGTCTCACATGCTTTTATCAGCCAGCTACATTTGTCTCACATGCTTTTATCAGCCAGCTACATTTGTCTCACATGCTTTTATCAGCCAGCAACATTTGTCTCACATGCTTTTATCAGCCAGCTACATTTGTCTCACATGCTTTTATCAGCCAGCTACATTTGTCTCACATGCTTTTATCAGCCAGCTACATTTGTCTCACATGCTTTTATCAGCCAGCTACATTTGTCTCACATGCTTTTATCAGCCAGCTACATTTGTCTCACATGCTTTTATCAGCCAGCTACATTTGTCTCACATGCTTTTATCAGCCAGCTACATTGTCTCACATGCTTTTATCAGCCAGCTACATTTGTCTCACATGCTTTTATCAGCCAGCTCTTTGTCAGCCAGCTACATTTGTCTCACATGCTTTTATCAGCCAGCTCTTTGTCAGCCAGCTACATTTGTCTCACATGTTTTTATCAACTTTTATCAATCAGCTACACTTGTCTCACATGCTTTTTAATCATTAAGGTTTAGTAAAACATGGACGACCCCTTTTACTTTTGCAATTGAAAATTTTTAAAATTTAGTTGTAGGAGAGAGAGAGAGAGAGAGAGAGAGAGAGAGAGAGAGAGAGAGAGAGAGAGAAATAGTAAAGGAAAAAAAATGCTTGGTTTAAACCATTGGTTTATAGCCACCAACCCTGTATATACATTTATAAGGTTTGGCATTACATCCCCCTCCAAAAAGTTGCAGGTATTTTTTTCTATTGTATAAAAATACATTGTTGGTACAATAATTCCTCATATGCAGCAAAAGTGCTTTGATTAATACTGACATTGACATTATCATTATTCCATGATTGTTAATATGGAGAAGTTGAAGTATTTAACAATAATTTGAACCAAGAGATAATCTTCAACTATCGGTATATATGCATCACTATTATATATTTCTTTTCTGGTAATTTACTGGTAACAATCCCTTTCTCTCTCTCTCTCTCTCTCTGGGGGTCATCCCTATGTTCCCAGGATCCTACGTTCCCCAGGATAGGTCAGGTTAAGTAAGGTTTGGTTAAGTTAGGTTAGAAGGATAGGTTAGATTAGGTTAAGTTAGGATGTAAAGCTGGGGAACATAGATATGCTCCGGCTGTCTGCATTCATAGCTGTACATCCAGACAGAACAGATATTTTCTTAAAATCATTCTAATGCTGCTCCAGATACAGTATTGTTATTTATTTGCAATGGAGAGTTTCAATTTCTTAATAGATTGGCTTGATATGTCTCATTTATTTACTCCCTACGTCTCAGCCTTTTGAATGACACTTGATTTGCCAGGAGTTTTAAAAAGGAAGATGTAAACCACAGAGGCCAGTGTGTCAAGTCGAGAGGCATGAGCTGTCAGTGACGAGCGCCATTCATTTGTATTTATTTACTAATTTTTTCCTGCAGAATATTTAGTAAGATTTCCAAATTAGTGCATCGTTTTGTATATATATATATATATATATAGGCAAGAACGGACCTTAAGACATTGTTACAACCCACATAAGTGCTAACATTCGCCTTAAACACTGTTGTGGTGTGAGCCAGCACAAACGACTGCTATGTATCACAATTTCCGCGCCCGCCGTCGGGCGGCGCCACAGTTCCCGGAGTTACACTTTTCCCATAGAGGCTCTAGCGACTGTCCCCTCTTATCTTTCACTATACGCTTTGCTACTACTACTGTACTATTACTACTACTCCTACAACAACAACAGCAGCAGCAACAACAACAACAACAAACAACTACAACTATACTACTACTGCCACTTCTCCTACTACTACTACTACTACTACTACTACTACTTCTGTAACTACTACTATTTCTACTACTACTACTACTACTACTGCTACTACTACTGCTACTATTAGTACTACTGCTACTGCTGCTGCCACTGCTGCTGCTGCAAACTCTGCTGTTGCATGGTGACGCGTTTCTATGCACCAATCTTGCTATCTTCATACAATTTTATCAGGCTTATGAGACGTTTTTGATGCTCCCATAATGTTTTCCACATGGAAAAAAAATATTGTCTCGTATAGAAATGTTGAATGGATACATCAATTCCGACTTGTAAAATATTGATGTGATACATCAATTCCGACTTGTAAAATATTGATGGGATACATCAATTCCGACTTGTAAAATATTGATGGGATACATCAATTCCGACTTGTAAAATATTGATGGGATACATCAATTCCGACTTGTAAAATATTGATGGGATACATCAATTCCGACTTGTAAAATATCGAGGGGATACATCAATTCCGACTTGTAAAATATGGAGGGGATACATCAATTCCGACTTGTAAAATATTGTGGGGGATACATCAATTCCGACTTGTAAAATATTGTGGGGGATACATCAATTCCGACTTGTAAAATATTGTGGGGGATACATCAATTCCGACTTGTAAAATATTGTGGGGGATACATCAATTCCGACTTGTAAAATATCGAGGGGATACATCAATTCCGACTTGTAAAATATCGAGGGGATACATCAATTCATCTTGAATCGAACAATTTAATTACTAATAGACAATATGGTTTTCGCTACAAAAGATCCACCATTCACATACTCAGTCTCCTGACGCATAGCATTCATCAATCAATCGACCTACATGGAGAAACTCATGCAGTAGCCCTTGATATTTCTTATGCTTTCAACAGAGTAAGGCACTGTCCCCTGCTGTCTAAACTCCCTTGCTATAGACTAACGTCTTTTGTTCATCTGTTTTCCTCATATCTCTGTGACAGAATAATAAAAGTAAAAGTAGATGATGTATATTCCAATTTCCGCTCAATTAACGCCGGCGTGCCACAGGGGTCAGTTCTGGCGCCAACCCTGTTCTTGGTTCATATTAATGATCTCTTATCTGTCACCCACAGTTCCATACATTCATATGCAGATGACTCAACACAACAGTTCATTCACACTCAAACACCCATTTACAAAGTCTAATATCTCTAACCCTCAACTCAGTACAGCCATCTCCATAAATAGAGACTTATCTACGATCAATGAATGGGGACAAAACAACCTTCTCTCATTTAATGCTAGTAAAACTAAATACATACAATTTACTAATAGACAGATATTGCCAGATTCGTATATTACCTTCAGTGCTACTAATATTTCCATCTCCAAAAGTATTGAAATTCTCTGTGTCTCACTTAACAATGACCTCAACTGGACCTCTCATGTTAGATCACTTGCAAAACCGCCTCAGTGAAACTTGGATTATTGTACAGAGTCCGTTACTTCTTCACTGACGAGAAGTTAGCTATAATGTACGAGTCATGTGCGCTCTTAGCTTGAATATTGCTCAGCCTTGTGGAATGGATGTGGAGAGGTTGCATTAAAACAACTAGACAAAGTTCAGAACAAAGCTGTTGGAATTATTAATAACCCTGCTATTATAAATAAACTACCTCCCCTGTAAGTAAGAAGGAATGTTGCCTCCCTTGCGTTATCTTGCAGATACTTTTATGGCAAATGTTCAGACGAAGTTGCATCCATGGTGCCACACCTCCATGGTGCTACACGGGCATCTGGCAGTGCTCATGACTGGAACGTCACTCAGCCATACTGCAGAACTTCTGCCTATCAGAATTCTTTTATTCCCCAAACTGCATCTCTCTGGAATTCGCTTCCCCAGAGTTGTTTCCTCCCAAACTTCAACCTACAGCTGTTCAAGTCCAACTGTTACAGTTACAGATATATTATGAATGGAGGACGCCAGTAATCTGGTGTATGGATTATTATTTTTTTTATTCATTTGTTTTTTCCTCCTTGTTCTGTTATTTAAAAAAATAAAAAAAAAATCCGACTTGTAAACTACTGAGGGATACATCAATTCCGACTTGTAAAATATTGATGGGATACATCAATTCCGACTTGTAAAATATTGATGGGATACATCAATTCCAACTTATAAAATACTGAGGGATACATCAATTCCAACTTATAAAATACTGAGGGATACATCAATTCCAACTTATAAAATACTGAGGGATACATCAATTCCAACTTATAAAATACTGAGGGATACATCAATTCCAACTTAAAAAATACTGAGGGATACATCAATGCCAACTTAAAAAATACTGAGGGATACATCAATGCCAACTTAAAAAATACTGAGGAGATACATCAATTCCAACTTATAAAATACTGAGGGATACATCAATTCCAACATATAAAATACTGAGGGGATACATCAATTCCAACGTATAAAATACTGAGGGATACATCAATTCCGTAACATACTGAGGGGGATACATCAATTCCGACTTGTAAAATATTGATGCGATACAACAATTCCGACTTGTAAAATATTGATGCGATACATCAATTCCGACTTTAAGATATTGATGCAATACATCAATTCCGACTTGTAAGGCTTGGTGGATGAGTTTGGGAGAGTGTGTAAGAAACGGAATCTAAGGTGAATGTAGGGAAGAGTAAAGTGATGGTCTTTGAGAGAGGTGAAGTCAGTGAATGTACAGCGAGGTTGGATGGTGAGGAATTGGAAAATGTGAGCACTTATAGTACTTGGGTAGTGTGATGAGTAAGGATGGAGGTTTGGAGGGTGAAGTGCGTGAAAGGGTACAGCAGGGAAGAAAGGTTGCTGATTCTTTGAAAGCAGTGATAAGAAAAAGGGAAGTGGGCATGGAAGTGAAAAAGTTACTACATGACAGTATTGCGATACCAACTCTAACGTATGGAAGTGAAGCTTGGACGTTGTTGGAAGGACACAAGTCAAGAGTGAGAGCAGTGGAAATGAGTTATTTAAGAGGAGCCTGTGGAGTCACATGGAGAGACAGGCTGACGAATGAGGATATAAAGGAGCGTTGTGGTGTGGATGTGGATGTGATAGGAAGCGTCATGAGGAACACACTGAGGTGGTTTGGCCATGTGGAGAGGATGGAGGGTGAAAGACTGACTAAGAAAGTGTATGTGAGTGAGGTGGAGGGGGGAAGAGGGAGGGGGAGGCCGAGGATGAGATGGAGGGATGGGGTGGAGAGGTATATGAGAGAGGGGTGTGTGAGTTGGGAGCAGGGCAGTGAAATGGTGGGGGACAGGGCGACTTGGAGGCGATTTGTTTGTGGCCACCCCAAACGGGATTGAGGCGTCTGGCAATAGATAGATAGATAGAAAATATTGATGCGATACAACAATTCCGACTTGTAAAATATTGATGCGATACAACAATTCCGACTTGTATAATATTGAGGGCATACATCAATTCCGACTTTAAGATATTGATGCAATACATCAATTCCGACTTGTAAGGCTTGGTGGATGAGTTTGGGAGAGTGTGTAAGAAACGGAATCTAAGGTGAATGTAGGGAAGAGTAAAGTGATGGTCTTTGAGAGAGGTGAAGTCAGTGAATGTACAGCGAGGTTGGATGGTGAGGAATTGGAAAATGTGAGCACTTATAGTACTTGGGTAGTGTGATGAGTAAGGATGGAGGTTTGGAGGGTGAAGTGCGTGAAAGGGTACAGCAGGAAAGAAAGGTTGCTGGTTCTTTGAAAGCAGTGATAAGAAACAGGGAAGTGGGCATGGAAGTGAAAAAGTTACTACATGACAGTATTGCGATACCAACTCTAACGTATGGAAGTGAAGCTTGGACGTTGTTGGAGGGACACAAGTCAAGAGTGAGAGCAGTGGAAATGAGTTATTTAAGAGGAGCCTGTGGAGTCACATGGAGAGACAGGCTGACGAATGAGGATATAAAGGAGCGTTGTGGTGTTGATGTGGATGTGATAGGAAGCGTCATGAGGAACACACTGAGGTGGTTTGGCCATGTGGAGAGGATGGAGGGTGAAAGACTGACGAAGAAAGTGTATGTGAGTGAGGTGGAGGGGGGAAGAGGGAGGGGGAGGCCGAGGATGAGATGGAGGGATGGGGTGGAGAGGTATATGAGAGAGGGGGGTGTGAGTTGGGAGCAGGGCAGTGAAATGGTGGGGGACAGGGCGATTTGGAGGCGATTTGTGTGTGGCCACCCCAAACGGGATTGAGGCGTCTGGCAATAGATAGATAGATAGAAAATATTGATGCGATACAACAATTCCGACTTGTAAAATATTGATGCGATACAACAATTCCGACTTGTAAAATATTGATGCGATACAACAATTCCGACTTGTAAAATATTGATGCGATACAACAATTCCGACTTGTAAAATATTGATGCGATACAACAATTCCGACTTGTATAATATTGAGGGCATACATCAATTCCGACTTGTAAAATATTGAGGGGATAGGCCTACATCAATTCCGACTTGTAAAATATTCAGGGGGATACCGTACATCAATTCCGACTTGTAAAATACTGAGGGGATACTTCAATTCCGATTTGTAATATACTGATGCGATACATCAATTCCGACTTGTAAAATATTGATGGGATACATCAGTTCCTACTAGTATCTCTCTTCAGGTATGAATGGGAATGGAACGTGTGACGGATAGATAGTAAAGTGTGTGTGTGTGTGTGTGTGTGTGTGTGTGTGTGTGAGAGAGAGAGAGAGAGAGAGAGGGACTCCATACTCGTAGTTCCTCTGAATGGTCAAATTAATGTCTTGAGGACAGTTCATTCCATAGCGTTTTATCAGGTCTTTTCCAATCCCAGTCTAAATTTTTTTAAACATTGTCTAAACATATAGTGATTACTTCTGACGAAATTGTGTGTCCTTGTTAAGCACTTTTCATTAATGTTTTTCTTTCCAACAGGTGTCTTCTTCACCTTGTCTTGAACTGCACTCCGTCACTCTCCATGTTTGAGCTTCATGTGACCTAAGGTAATTAATTATACGAGAGCCTTGCTTGTTCTTCTGATTTTAGTACGACCCATGATGGGGCACCTCAGATATTGCAGTTTTTTCAAGAACGGTTAAGCTTGCTTTTCTAGCCAAAGTCAGAACGTTGTATGTCTGAAGCTTTAGTTTTCAGAGACAGCCACTGCGTCCTCAGATAGTCTTAGCATCCCTTGCTCAGGAGGTGGTCTTACCTCCGCCACGGTCAGCTGCTCCATCACTTGTGGGAACTATGGGACGTGCTTTGAAAGAACTTGTTATAGTGGCTAAATGAGCTGGATCAGCTGATTCTTCACAGGAATGGCTCTGCCTTACAAGCGAAGCACTTTTGCCGGGTTCACTCGACTGCCATAGCTCCACTGATCGCTGGGATACACAAGCCTCTTGTTATGGCATGACAGTGTTCATTTCATCCCACCTTTCTCTCACATACACCCTTCTGCCTTCCAGTCCCAGAGATCAATAATATACAGTAGGTGATCATTTGTGCAGTCACCCACACCGCTTTGGTAACACTAGATTGCTGCTGCCTCTGTGGATGGTGATGGCTGGACCATGCATGATTCATCAATCACACACTTCCACTCCCTCCTTATTGGTCAGGCCTATCCAAGTGTCCATATTAGTACTTTTTCTTGTTTTTGTTTTTTTATGCAAAAAAGAAGGAACCAAAGGCCAGGAGCCAGCAAACCGTTCCATCCAAGAAAAAAAAAAGTGGTGCTTTTCTCATACTCAGCTATGCCCAACCATGTGTACATTGTCCTTAGTGCTCTGGTCAGTCCCCAGTAATGCCTTTGACTTCCTAAATGGTGTTCTTTACCGTAACAACAAGAACACTGGTAATAGCCACCGGACCTCCTGCGCTTGGCTGGCAAAGGCTTGTCCCTGCTGGATTAATTACTCACACACGTCAATCTCCTCCTTAATGGTCAGGTCTAACGTTGTGAATGGTATAGATGTGGCTGGTACGAGTGATTAATACATTCACGAACAGGAGGAGGGAGTTAAAGGTAAACGGTGAACAGGTGCAGGAAACTGGGGAAAAGTGGTGAACAGGAGGAGGAAACATGAAAAAAAGTGGCGAACTGGAGAAGGAAATGGAAGAAAGGTGGGAAACGAGTGGAGTGAGTTAAGGAAAAGTGACAGAAAGGGGGAGGGGAAGTGACAAATGGAAGAAGGTGTTATATAGCGTTCACCCTCAAAAGACAAAAATCACTAACCCCTCTCAGTTTGGCTGATGGCCAGTTGTAATCAGTTAGGAAGGTTACATTGACCAGAATCCAAGGAGACTCTTTCCTAACTCATTTAATAAGGCTCATCGAATTCCGTGCAACCAGGACATAGCATTCAAACAGAGGATGGTAGCCATATGTCCAGATTTTCCCGGACATGTCCTGCAGTTTGGTGTCAAAATCTTCGTCCGGGAGGAATTTTAAAAATTTTCCAAAAGTCCGGAATTTCAGCTTCCATCACTTTTTCTCGAAAAAATTAATATACTCTTAAACTTTGTAATGACGAGAGAGAGAAAGAGAGAGAGAGAGAGAGAGAGAGAGAGAGAGATACCTTAGTTGTTTTCGTCAAGTGGAAGGTGTTGCCAACTTGGCTGGTTTAGCGCTAGCCAAAAGCTAAAATGTCATGCCTTTACCTCTTGTTCAGCCACGATTTTTTTTTCCCCATACTTAGTGCTGTTATAGCCATAAAATACATGGTAATTGCATACAATTATTGGCTTAGTTTTCATTTTTACACTGTAACTTTTGTTTTTCTAATGATCTTATCTTGGATTTTAGCATTTTTCAGTCATAAACTAGCCAGTTCTGTACTTTGCCTGTTGTCCATTATACTGCAGAATGATTAAAGATTGTGGTATAGAACAGCAGTACTGGTGTACACACATACACACACACACACACACACATATATAGATAGATAGATAGATAGATAGATAGATGTGTGTGTGTGTTGGGGGGGGGGGCGCTGGGGGAGCATGGGACTCAGCGGAGGCGTCCTGTATGTTGACCGTTCAGATATGGCAACCCTAAAACAGCAGAAGCAGCCCAGTTCCGTCAGGTGAATTGGAACTGACTGCAATGCCGCGATCGAAGTGGAAAATGCAACTGGAAATAGTTCAGTGTAAAATTTTCCACCGTCACACATAATGTAATAAGGGTTATCTGTAGTTTACTATAAACTGTTTGTTCTTATTATAACAACGGATTGCCTAGTCCATGCTTTGTCCATGTATGAGGTTCGATAATGTCAGTGCCAGATGACTCAGTAATATGAGTGGGTTCAGTACTCTTACTCATCCCCCTCCATCAGATGAAGTATTATTCAGACTTTTATTTGCAGTATTACTTGATTTTATACACGTTAGGAAAGACCTCGTTCTGAAACAGTTAATGAAGGCTAAAGCTAACCCTTCTCTCAGAACTATTGCTCTCAACCAAAATAAAATCACAAGGATGTGAAGGGGTTGACGTGTCTGTTGCGACCAAGAGTTAAAATTACACTATGCGATTTTTGTGTATTGGTTTTAAAACACGACGAGAACAGGGAGACTTTCAGACATCCACTTTTATTCCTCTTTTCTTTCCTACCTCCCCCCAGCTACTGTGATCCAATATGATCTCATAAACATTTTCCTCACAGTCTGCTGAGTGAGGATCATAAAGATAAATGATAAAGTAGGGGATGATGGAGGATGTGAGGGTGGGGACGAGTGGTGTGTAGGAAGTGACGTTGTGGAAAGAAGAAGAAGAAGAATAAGATGATGATGATGATGATGATGATGAGAGAGAGAGAGAGAGAGAGAGAGAGAGAGAGAGATGCGGAGTAAGAGCGATGTGTATTCTGCAATGTTAAAGAATAAAATATCAGAGCGAGAGGTGTGAAAATAGATTACTGACTGTAGGAAGGCTAGATCTGCCTTGGATGTAAAGTAAGAGAAGGAAAGGTGGGGTGTTGCAGAATAGGGAAAGCATATTGTGTATTTGATTAGGTGGTGACACTGACATTTTACTATACGATATCTCCGTTAAGGTGACTTAATTTGTCTGGTGTACGATGGTAATAAAAAAATAGATTCTGTTGTGCTGTTGAGGTGGATGATAATTGCTTCTGATCCTTTAACTGTGAGAAATGATAGTCTATCTATCTATCTGTTGCCAGACGCCATAATCTCGTAAGGGATGGCCACAAACAAAGTTCCTTCATGTCACCCGGTACCCCGCCATATCACTGCCCTCCTCCCAGCTCACACACCCCTCTCTCATATACCTTTTCATTCCATCCCTCCGTCTCATCCTTGGCCTTCCCTTCCTTCCCCCCCCCCCTACCTCACATACACTCTCCTCGTTCGTCTCTCTCTCCCCAACCTCCCCACATGGCCAAACCATCTCAGTGTACTTCTCTTAATGCTTTCTATCACATCCACACAACAACTCTCCTTCATTTCTTCATTGTCAGTTTGTCTCTTCATGTAACTCCACATGCTCCTCTCAGATAACTCATTTCCACTGTTCTCACTCTTCACTTACGTCCCTCCAACAATGTCCAAGCTTCACTTCCATAAGTTAGAAATGAAATCACAATACTGCCATGCAGCGACTTTTTACTTCCATGCTTACTTCCCAGTTCTTTTCTTTGTTTTCAAAGAACCTGCAACATTTCTTCCTTGTTGTACCATTTCAAGCACTTCACCCTCCAGACTTACTCATCACTCTATCCAAGTACTTAATGTTTTATTATAATTGCTTATGTAACTTTTTTATGTAATTTTTTTTTAGCTTTTGCGTTTCATTATTTTTATGTTTAATTCCTTCAGCGGGTAATAGCTGGATTTTTCAATCCGTTTCTTTAATTGTATTGCACTGACGGCTATTGTATTTTTAGTTTTGCGTGTCTGCAAATAATAGATGCTTTGCCGAGAGAGAGAGAGAGAGAGAGAGAGAGAGAGAGAGAGAGAGATCCCTCACTTTAAGCAACATCACGTGCACCTTCACCGTCATATTGGTTTATGCAGATCAGTCCAGGCTTTAATCTGGCTTCGCTAGATATCATGCGTAGGAACCAGGTGTAGATACCTAGATAGACGGATAGATAAATAAAAAAATATAGACAAGTAGAGAGAGAAAGAAACAGTTACATACACAAATACACCTGCCACACAGACCTTATGGTCACAGTAAGGCAGTCTGGACTTAATACTAAGAGTAACAATTTTGCCCTAGTCATAGACATGAGAGATGAGGGTAAAACAGTAGAAGGCTCTCTCCCCCACCCTCCAAACCCTCCGACAATACACCGTACTGGAAATAAGTAAGAGGAAACACCTTGCAGGGTTGAAAGGAATCCTGAAGGAAAGATTACAGAACAGATAGAAAGTGATAATAAAATAAAGGTAAATTTCCTTATGATATTAAACTAAAAATTTGACTATAACTCTGCATGTTTTTATAACAAGCACGTGTGTGTGTGTATATATATATATATATATATATATATATATATATATATATATATATATATATATATATATATATATATATATATATATATATACAGAGAGAGAGAGAGAGAGGGAGGCGTTATACTTACCCGCTGTACACATAGGTATACATTGCATACATACATATATGCCCTTATTAACTTCATTTGTACTGTACATACATACAGAACATACGCAAACATACATACACATATATTACATAGACATACAAGTATGTATGTGCTGTATACATTATGTAAGCATATACAAACACACCTATATACACATCCAAACACAAGAGGATACATTCACGTACAAGTACCTCACTGTGTCAGTCACTGAATCTCTGTGTCTTTTATGAAGGATGATATCTGGTCAGGTGCAGCCTTCTTCTGCAGCTGACCAGGTGAGAGGTGGAAGGTAGTGGCTGTGGTTCTGGTGTGCTGCTGGGGCATGTGTCTGTCTGAGGCGCCTTCGGTGTTTAGACTGTCTGAGTCTGAGGTGTGCCTGAGAGTTGTGTGCAAAAACAAGAGGTACCGTACCTAATGGAATCGGTTGAGGTTGGTGCGGCTATCAAAGTTGTTGTTTGTCTTGTCTGCTGTGTCTTCAAAACTCTCCTTTGCATCCATCTTGGCTTCAAAACTAAAAAATGAAATATATGCAATATAAAAATATTAAAAGTGCAAACACACAAGCCCTTCAGTAAAATTCAAACAAAAGTAAATACCTTAGTGTATGTGCTACACAGTCGACGGAATTACTACATTCTCTGTTAGTCTGTGAAGCACATCTAACAGGAAATGTTAAAGTAAAACCAGTGTTAGTATGGATTTGACCCTGAGATAGAGTCAGGATTTAAAGGCTTGAATGATGTGTAAATGGTTGTGTCCTACTTCACTGGATATGTGTTTTCTTGGTTCTAGTTTTGTACTTTGTGTCTTTGTTTCTGCATCCTGTCTCACCTCATCTCAGGGTAGAACATTAGGGTTAGGATGCAGATGATGATTATGATGATGATGATGATGTTTCTGGATCCTATATCACCCTGTCTCTTTGATGGGAATTAGAACTAAGATGGTGGTAATTATGGCGATAATAATGATATTCATGGTTTCTACCTCACACCATCTCAGATGGGAATAAATCTTCGGCTCATGATATGATGATTTGGAGTTGGATATTGGGTCAGTAAACGGTGGTGGGAGGAACACAGTGAAATTGAGAACACAACACGAGGGGTGTTTGAAGGAAAAGAGAGACATAAGACTAGGAAAAAATTATAAATTTGTAAATGAAAACGGAAGAAATAAAGACAATTTTGTTTAGATGCTGTGTTTCAGAGGGAGAAGAGTTGTGGGTAACCTGGAGTGAGAGAGAGAGAGACTGGCCCAAACACACACACACACACACACACACACACACACACGGTTTCGTACATCAAAACATAAAGCCAAAATTTATAAAGATGTTAATGCCTCCGATAATTTGCCAACATCATTTCACATTAGCAAGTAGCTTCTCAAAACAAACAACATTCAGTATAGTTACTTACTCACGATATCTCCACGCGTCCTTCTGCTCATCTATAAATTTTTACCCTCAGTACTCAATACTATAGCCATTACAGAATACCATAGAATAGCGGCACATAGCATCGTTTCTTTTACTTTATTACCTTCAACTGTCAGTATTATCATCATTCACAATGCCTCACAATATCGCCACACATTCTTCTGAAGGTCTTCCACAAAATCATGTTAAGTCTCTTTCTTCTCTCTTTCTCCACCTCCCTCCTTAGACATTAAGATTCCCGCGGGGCTGCAGATATAGTTTTGGCTGCAGAATATTTTATCTCAGAGCCGCCCTGGAGGTTACTGGTGCTGCCTCACCAACTAGAATTTTCCTCCTTCACCAAAGAACAAAAAAAGCAGGTGCAGGATATATCACTTACGATATGAATGCTTTTCTTTAATATGCCATGATTATTCTTAACAATTCCAAGAAAAAAAAGTATGAGTAACATTTTTTTAAATAGTATGAATTATGTGTTAATTGTTATGAATTGCTGATGAGTAACATTGTTTTTTTTCCGACTTGTAAGTGAGCACTGGCAGGTAATTCTAGTGTTTCCAGCCTTCAATGAGTATATTCAGATTCTAACTTTGTGAAGATATGTCGGTATTATTGGAAGTAGAGTTTTGAGATTGGGGTAAAAATGTTTGCCACTATACCTCACCATACTGCAGGGAGGTGATGGTCCAGTCTTGGTGTAGTAGATTGCTGCCTGAAAGGAGGCGAGATCAGTCCAAGGCTGAGGCTGGAAATACTTTGGGGGTATTCTGTAGGAGTCAAGAACGTGGCACAAACATACCCCGTCAGTGCAATCACAAAACTGCTGAGCGACAGAGCCCTTAACTGCAAAGAAACGGATGTAAGGGCAGGTTTGTGTGGGTAAGAGAAGTGTAAGAATCAAACACACACACACACACACACACACACACACACACACAGGTGTTGGGACACTAATTATCACAGTGCTTACGTTATTTACCATGGTCTGTTTGTCTGTCGGACATTTAAAAACCTTTGCCGCTGTGAGACCATACCGGCAGGTTTTGCATGTGGTGAGTTGCAGGTTACTGAGGCAGGCAAGGTTTGGTTTGGTTATGGTGTGTGGTGGTGGTGTTGAGTTATAGGTTACTGAGGCAGGCAAGGTTTGGTTTGGTTATGGTGTGTGGTGGTGGTGTTGAGTTACAGGTTACTGAGGCAGGCAAGGTTTGGTTTGGTTATGGTGTGTGGTGGTGGTGTTGAGTTACAGGTTACTGAGGCAGGCAAGGTTTGGTTTGGTTATGGTGTGTGGTGGTGGTGTTGAGTTACAGGTTACTGAGGCAGGCAAGGTTTGGTTTGGTTATGGTGTGTGGTGGTGGTGTTGAGTTATAGGTTACTGAGGCAGGCAAGGTTTGGTTTGGTTATGGTGTGTGGTGGTGGTGTTGAGTTACAGGTTACTGAGGCAGGCAAGGTTTGGTTTGGTTATGGTATGTGGTGGTGGTGTTGAGTTATAAGGTTACTGAGGCAGGCAAGGTTTGGTTTGGTTATGGTGTGTGGTGGTGGTGTTGAGTTACAGGTTACTGAGGCAGGCAAGGTTTGGTTTGGTTATGGTGTGTGGTGGTGGTGTTGAGTTACAGGTTACTGAGGCAGGCAAGGTTTGGTTATGGTTGTGGTTACTATTGTTGAACATCAAGTTGACAACCAGCAGTGTGTGAGTGTTCCCGATCTGGATGAGAGACTATGGAGAACAAGAATAATTGTGTATGTAAGCACGATAATGGAAGCTGATTCACTTTCATTTGGCATCTGCCGACTCATCGTCTCTGCCTCTGTCGTCTCCGCCCTTGTCGTGGAGTAGTAGTCTTTATGGTTGTAGAGCGATATGCTGTGCGTACTTCTCCCTCTCTCTGTCTCTGTCTCTCTGTATGTGTGTGTGTGTGTGTGTGTGTGTGTGTGTGTGTGTGTGTGTGTGTGTGTGTGTGTGTGTGTGTGTGTGTGTGTGTGTGTGTGTGTGTGTGTGTGTGTGTGTGTGTGTGTGTGTGTGTGTGTGTTATAAAGTAAAAAGATGTCTTTCTATCTTTTCCTGTCATGGTTGTTAATTTAATATAAAGCAAACATTTTCTTGTATATTTGTCTAACTAGAGTGCGTGTTCTTAAATACGTTGTAATGAAACTCTTAAAACATGTCCAGTGACAATTGTTCTCACCAGTAAGGTGCAGAAGAAAACCAGTGGTATATAATTTTTTCTAACCCACAACGTTAGCAATATACGCATAACAGTAAAGATCAATGTGTCAGAAGCAGAGAGAGAGATAACGGTGTAAATCGCATCATGGAGTTACTTTCAAGGGAAAACCTGACCATCCTGTCATATTAATAACTGTACGAGGGAATAACCAAAGCAGAGGGAATGTTCGCTGTGCGGTGTAGCTGACTTTATGATTCGATTCTGTGATGCTGTGTATGGCTGTGAGTCAGATACTTTTCATTTTGCTGTTCTCAGTAGTAACACCGGGAAACAAGAAAAACTATCGTGTCCAAAGGATGAAAATAATTTCGATTCTTATAATATTTTTTGTGCTGAATCCAAATGTGTGTGTACAATATCTGTCAGGTAAGGTTTATTAGTGACATGCAATTCAGTTTTTAAAAAGCCATATATTTGCACACTTACTAAAATCTAATTTTAAAAAAAGACAAGTCTCGAGTTTAAAAAGTAACATTGATTTTCTATGGTACTTTGCCTCCGGAATGTCTCGCTTAAGAGTCCAGTAGCAGTCAGCCAATACTGGGACTCCAGTTACCATGGTAACGATTTTCCATGTTAGAAATGTTCTGAAGAAAACGCTCACCATGTTCATGGTCACCGCACCTAGGTTTTCTGGAAAAAAAAAAAAAAAAAAAAGGGTTCAAGTGAGATTCCAAAAAGGAATTTCAAAGACGTTGAACCCTATTCCATGGTAAGACATAAGAAGGTCACCCACTATTTCAGGATAGGTTTCGGCCATGCGATTTCTCAAGAAGTTAGTGCCAGCACTTAAAACTCTGCCACTCAGCTTTCTCAGCTTCATCCAACCGTCCTTCAGATCTCTTACCTCTTAACAATTCTTTGCTCTGAGGGCCTACAAAAATACCTTCTTTAATCCTGGCATCACTGATCCGGGGAAACATATTTCTCAAATACAGTACAGTATGTGAATCCGGTTTTTAATTTACGTATCCATTTAAAACTTTTCATAAGTCCAAGCTTGATGTGCAAAGCAGGAAGATACACTTTCTCAGGGTCAACAAGTAGACTGTTGACAACATTATTCTTGTCTGAAACAAGTCAATTACGTTTTAGCCAGTCCCTCTGAATGTAGCCTTTTTGCTTGTCCCTTCTGCCCCACTCACATAAAAAAAAAAAAAAAAAAAAAAAAAACTGTACTTTGTGTAACATAGCTGCAACCCTAGCAAAAGTACAAAGACCTTTAGATATCCACATATTCCATTTATAATTCTGATACTGAACTTTAAAAACAAACTCATATTATCGTAAGACTCGTTCATGTTTGCATCATGTGCAATAGGTACAGAAGGAAATTTGTTTCCGTTATGAAGAAGGTCCACTTTCAAGCTGATTTGATGAGTAAATCAAGAAGCGCCAGTCGTTCACACTGTGATCATGACTAAGAGCCCCCATGACTGAATCAACGTCTTTACAAAACAGAAGTCCGTCCTCCTGAAAGAAGCATTCTTTGAAGTCATCATTGCGGCTGCGAGAACAAAAAAAAAAAAAAAAACTGTCACGCTACAGTAAATTCCAACCATTTAATCTTGAACCTAAAGTTCAGCCTGGGTCTTAGATAAATCCAAGCCACGAACAAGGTCATTCCGGTCTCCTTGTGACAGTAAATGTGATTCATCAGAACAGGTAGCCTGAAACGTTGGATCAGAAACTTCATCTTTTTCCTCGTGATATGCTGCAGCTTCGTTACATTCCTCATCACTTAAGGTACATGCTGTGGAGGATTTGATACTGGAAGTTCAGCACTGTGGAAAACTGGTCTCATTGCCAGTGGTGGATTAGGGTACTACACTAAGCTCGTTGATATTACCCACCTTTATCAAGACGAAGCGATAATGATAATTTCCCTCGTGTGTGTGTGTGTGTGTGTGTGTGTGTGTGTGTCTGTGAGAGTGTTACCATTGTCTGTTTATCTGTTACCATTATGAACGGCTTCAGCTATCAATATGAAACCTTCAGGGTATCAAGATATAGCCAAAATCTTGGACGAGTTCGAAAATTGGCGCTCGAGGTCAAGGTCAAGGTCACCAAAATAGCTGCAAAGGTCAACTATTTTTTTTAATATGGATTGGCTTTTTATGAAATGCGGTGACTGAATTCCTCAGAGTTTTGCGAATTTTCTTCGCATCTGGTTTGTAGGTAGCTTGCAGCTTGGCCAACAGCATATTCTGTCGGGCGATTAGCGACCTGCTCCCGAATGCTTTTCCTTCATTATTGAACTGATCCCTTTTGTACTTACAAGGCAGAAACAGCGGTCTGTTGTGTGATTTTTGGGTTCCTTCCAAGTTATTGGAACAGCAAATGGCATGTGACGGGAACTGTTTAGCCATCCTGTGAGCAGTCTTGTACGTCACACAACACTTGGGAGAGACCCAACACTTGTCTTGATCACCCACATTATATCTGAAATAAAGTCCATAGCATATATTTATTAACTGTTAAAGAAATTGCTGGGGTGCCTGCCAACATGACAATAATTCGTGTTAAATGTGTGGGTGAAACAAACATTTGTGCCAACAGTTTGTGGCAGCAACATAGCCTGTAGCGTTGTGTTGTCCCACTGTTAGCTAATATGCCCAAGATACTTGTACCAGTCTATTTCCCTAAGACAATCGCCTACAACGATCACTTTGCACAGTAAATTGTATGTCGTTATGTAACATGCTGGGATACACACACACACACACACACACACACACACACACAATGTCCGTGCAAGTAGTATAGACACAGCTGGCAAGGCTTGCTGAGTCGACAGTCGGTGGGATGAGTCACACAATTGTCCTTTATGACGTAATATTAGCTGAATCAGACGTTCTATTCATATTTGCTAGTTATACCATTAATGCACCAGTAACAGTCAGTGATACTTAAACTGTAAATTGTCCCAAGACTGAGTTTCTACTCGTGGCATGGACATGGTAACGTAAATATTATGCTTTAACTGCGATCAAGGGATTTGTTTTATTGTATAGGAGTAAGAATATGGAACAGTAATGTGGAAGCGAGGAAAGCTGGGAAGGGTTGGAAGAAAAATAAATTGAGAGAAAGAGTGAATGTGGGACGCGAGATGAAATAAACACCGAAAGAGGAACGTCAGCGAACCGCACCAAACATCAAGGGAAAAAGAAAGTTTAGTTCGTTTGCATTTTTAGATTTTAGAGGAAATAAAGATTATAAAAAAAATCTAACATTAAACTGAAGGGTTATTTATCTCATTCTCGTAAGATCTACATACTTTTTTTTCGGATTTGGAGAGACATCTTATACTGAAGGCGTTAATGAAGGATGCGGTATTCGAAACTACACAGCTCAGAAGCTCTGCCAAGCAGGGCGATCCTATTCTAGAAGATAAGTAAAGACGGAAGAAGAAAAACAACGAACTACACAAAACTACTGACAGTAAAGAACGAAGAAAAAATATAGCTCAAACCAATATTCAAAATTCAAATAACCAAAAGGACAGGCGAATGGCTTGCCCAGACCAAAATAGCATCACAGAAATAAAATGAAGTACCGACAAAAATGCAACAGGGATGTAATGGAACGCTTACCTGAACTGATTTGACAAGTATAGTGATACGAGAGTGCATAATATATCAAGAGGGTTGTGAAATGTGAGGTGAGCAGAGTAGCGTGGTTGAGTGGGTGGAGATGAGGTGAATAGGAAGAGGAAAGGGAGGAGCAGAGAGGTGCAGGTTAGATGGTAAGGAAGGACAGGGAGAGAGGGAAAAAAGTAATGTGACAATGGCAGTACGTCGACGAGGGAGGGAGAGGAAGGGGTGGCGGTGATGGTATATGTGAGAGGGAGGGGGAGAATAATGGGGTGATGGTGTTGACTTGGATGTAGAGAGGAGAAAGAAATAAGTGTATTAGTCACCTCACTCAACCTCATACTTATTCTTCTCTTGGCCAGCTTCCTTCTTTCCCAACCTTCTTCCTTCCCCTCACCAGTCTTACATTTTCCTAAGTGTTTTTCATTTTGTAACAACAATTTTGTTCTCCTTTTGTGTTTAGTCATGTCACTTTCTTCAAACACCTTACAGTTTCTTTCTGCATTCTTTTCATATATTATTGTTGATTCAAAAGTTTTTTTTTTTTCGCTGCGTGTTTTACAAGTTTTCTCTGGGCGATATTTCTCTCTCTCTCTCTCTCTCTCTTTTTGGTAATGTAGCCATGAATTTCCCTACACCATTATAATCTTTACTTTCAACTTACTCTTTTCTACAGGCACAATATACATATTTTCTATCTGATACTGTGGTTACTATTACTGTAGTCAGAATCTTTTATTGCCTAATTTTATTCCCAACCTGTCATTTACTTTTCCTACACACAGAGCTTCATATCTCTGCAACTAACTTCGTTAACATTTGTTGTAATTTGTTTCCTCCTCCACTCCTTTCATATTTCTGTGGCACAAGTTTTTTTCTTTGGTACTTTTTATTCATTGTCATAATTATTTGTTTTTATTCATTCATTGCCAGACGCCATGTATCCCAGACGGGGTGACCAAGGGCTTAGAGTTAATTGTTTTTCGGGGAGGGGCACTAATCCTCCACCAACCCCACTTGATTATTACTGACATATTATATTCCATTCCTCCCATTTACTCTTTCCTACAGTCAAAGTCTTCATAATATCCCAGTAAGTCTTGCAAACATTAGTTTTATCTTAACTGCGTCTTCTTTCTGTACCGTTTTACTGCGTGATTAGGGTATGCAGTATGCTTACCATCCCAGTTACTCCATTCTACAAGCACAATCTTCATAGGCTATTAACGCAGCTACACTTCTGCATATCTACGGTAATTCGTTCAGTCAAAGTCCTCTCGTTTCCTTTATGCAGCAGCCAGCAGTGTTCCTCTCCTGCCTCTCTCCCTTTTAGTAATAATACACTTATCGCATCATCACGGTTACACGAGTACGCATTTCGGGAAAGCATTTCTGTACGGACTTAGTTTTATCAATTTAATATCTGATTATGTATTTGCAACTGATAAGGGATCAAAAGTGTGTGAATGAAGTTTGTTCTGAAAAGCACTTGACAAGGATATAACACCCCTGTTTTAGCTTGGCAGTCGATGGAATGACTTTGTAGCAGAAATACAGTAAGGTAAGCGTTTATGGTTTTCTTCTGAAGTGGTTCTAAGAATTCGATGATGAGTGGATGTTTGTGTGGCCCTTATCATTGAGTAACATTTCGATATTTCTTCTGTCTGTGCGCTTCCTCTTCCTTTGTTTCTGGGTCCTACCTCACCTAATTCCTTGAGTGGGGGTTAGAGTTGGGGTTCGACAAGGCTAAATAAAATCGTTGAGAGCAAATGGACCAACTCTAAAAAGATGTCCTCAGATAAAAGGGCTTAAGATTCCGATTATGCTTCGCTGATATAAAAATAATGTCAACACCAAATCAGTAACATACAGTAATGAGCTCCTGACTGTACACTCGTACCCTCTTAAACATTGTTGTGTCAACATCACAACGTCTGTCACAACCAACAGGCACACTCACCATTAGTATATCTGTAACATCGGATATTTGTCAGTGTATAAAATAAACACCCATACATATGCACCAACATACTTCATGTAGGTTATATTGTGTTCTAATTACATTTATACATGCAGATGACAGCGCATATCAGATTTTATAATAGTCCCTATCCATTCTCTCTCTCTCCCCCTCCCCCCCTCTCTCTCTCTCTCTCTCTCTCTCTCTTATTGAGAGACCTTGTGATGAAAACAGCATATTGTACAATCGTTCGTTCACCAATAATACAGGCATAACGCACAAGTTTGTTAATCACTATAACCATTACAAATATAGTCTTGCCTTGATAAGCAGGTCGGGGTATTCGACAGCAGAGTGAGCCAGTCAGTAGAATTTGTTAAGAAACTGACATGAAGGAAAATGAAAGTGATTGGTTTACGGTGTGTGTGTGTGTGTGTGTGTGTGTGTGTGTGTGTGTGTTAGAGAGAAAGAGAGAGAGAGAGACTCGGTGTGATGGCAACAGTGATGTTTCTTGGCCCAACAGATTTGGTAGCAGTTGTCTGTCACCCAAAATCCCATCCATTCAAATGCAGATGACTCAACACTTCACGGTTCATTCACACTCAAACACCCATTTATAAAGTTTAATATCTCTAATTCTCAGCTGAGTGCAACCATCTCTATAAATGAAGACTTATCTGACATCAGTGAATGAGGACAAAACAACCTTGTCTCATTTAATGTTAGTAAAAACCAAATACAGTATATTCAATTTACTAATAGATATATATTGCCAGATTCGTTTATTACCGTCAATGCTACTAATATTCTCATCTCCAAAAGTATTGAAATTCTCGGTGTCTCACTTAACAGTGCCTTCAGCTGGACCTCTCATGTCAGATCACTTGCTAAAACCGCCTCAAAGAAACTTGGATTGTTGTACAGAGTCGGTAGCTTCTTCACTGACGAGCAGTTAGCTAAAATTTATAAAGTCATGTGGGCTAGCAGCTAAAACAACTAAACAAAATTCAGAGCAAAGCTGTTGGAACTATTAATAAACCTGCTATTATAAATAAGCTACCTCCCCTATTAGTAAGAAGAAATGTTGCCTCCTTTGCATTATTTTACAGATATTTTTATGGCAAATGCTGAGACGAAATTGCGTCCATGGTGCCACCTCTCCATGCCTTCCCTCGTGCTACACGGGCATATGGTAGCGCTCATGACTGGAATGTCACTCAGCCATTTTGCAGAATTTCTGCCTATCATAATTCTATTATTTCCCGAACTGCATCTCTCTGGAACTCGCTTGCCCGGAGTTGTTTCCCTCCAAAATTCAACCTGCAGCTGTTCAAGTTCAACTGTTACAGATATTTTATGAACGGAGGACACCAGTAATCTGGTGGATGGATAATTATTTTCTATTCATATGTGAGAGTTCTGAGAGAGGAGGGTGGAGGTATGTCTGACCACTACCTGGTGGAGGGAAAGTTAAGAATAGGCAATAGATGGGTGAGAGCTAGGAGGGTTAGGTGTGGCAGGGAGGTTTTGAAAGTGAGTGAGTTGGATAAAAGAGAGAAAAAGATAGCGTATCAGGAGAAATTGAAAGATGAGTGGAACGCAGTGAAAGATAGGGAAAATGGCAGTGTGGAGGAGGAATGGTAGTTGTTTAAGAGTGCTGTGGTGGTGCATGCAGAAGAGGTGTGTGGTGTGAGACGTGTGGGTGGTGGTGTAAGAAAAGGAAGTGAATGGTGGTGTGAGGAAGTAAGTATGGCTGTGGCTGAGAAGAGACATGCATATGAAGTGTGGCTGCAGAGGAAGGATGAGATGTCATATGAAAGGTATAAGGAAAAGAGGAATAGGGCGAGAAGGGCTGTGCGTGATGCTAAAGTGGCAGCAGATGAGAGGTGGGGTAGGCGGCTGACGGAGAATTTTCAACAGAATAAGAAAATGTTTTGGAAGGAGGTGAAAAGGGGGCGAAAGGGAGAGTCTGGGAAGGAAGAGCGAGTAAAAGCAGAGGATGGAAGGATGTTAATTGAGATGGATGCAGTAAGGAAGAGATGGGCAGAGTATTTTGAAAGATTGTTAAATGTAGAGGAGGAGAGGGTGGCTGAGATTGTGGCGGATGGAAGGGTGCAAGCAATAAATGTGTTGGGAGAGTTGAATGATTCTTTGATCACGAAGGAGGAAGTGGAGAAGGCAGTAAAGGAGATGAAAACAGGGAAAGCTGCAGGTATGGATGGGTGTGCTGTGGAATGCCTGAAGGGTGGTGGAGTGACTATTGTTGACTGGGTAGTAAGATTGTTGAATGTGTGCTTTGTGAAAGGTATGGTGCCAGTTGACCGGGCAAGTGCTTGTGTGGTCCCGTTGTATAAAGGCAAGGGTGATAAGTATGAATGTACTAGCTTTAGGGGTATAAGTCTGTTGAGTGTTGTAGGTAAGGTGTATGGTAAAGTGTTAATTATGAGAGTTAGAGAGGGTACAAAGGGAGTGATTGGTAATGAGCAGTGTAGCTTTAGGAGAGGGAGGGGATGCATGGATCAGGTGTTTGCTGTGAGACAAGTATGTGAAAAGTATTTAGCGAAAGGTAAGGATGTGTTTTGGGCATTTATGGATTTAGAGAAAGCATATGATAGAATTGATAGGGAGGCTTTGTGGACTGTTTTAAGTTTGTATGGACTTGATGGTAGGTTACTAAAAGGGGTGAAAAGTTTTTATGTAAATAGTAGAGCATGTGTAAGAGTGGGAAATGCTGTGAGTGATTGGTTTCCCGTGAGAGTGGGGTTGCGACAGGGATGTGTGATGTCGCCTTGGTTGTTTAATATTTACATGGATGGTGTTGTAAGGGAGGTTAATGCAAGAGTTTTAGGTGGAGGTCTGAGTCTGGTGAATGTTGATGGTGGAGAGTGGAATCTGAAGCAGCTGCTGTTTGCAGATGATACCGCACTGGTGGCTGATTCAGAGGAGAGATTGAGACAGTTGGTAGAGGAGTTTGGAAGGGTGTGTGAAAGGAGGAAATTGAAAGTAAATGAGAATAAGAGTAAAGTGATGAAGTGTACGAGGTTGGTAGATGGTAGGGGGATGAATATAGTTTTGAATGGCGAGTTGCTTGAGGAGGTAGAGTGTTTTAAATATCTCGGGTCACATGTTGCTGTGGATGGAAGAATAGATGCAGAAGTGAAGTTTAGAATAAATGAAGTAGGAAAGGTGCTGGGAGGAATGAAAAAAGTTTTTAGATGTCGTTCGCTTAGAAAGGATGTAAAGAGAAGGCTGTATGAGGGTGTTGTGGTACCGACTGCATTATATGGGGCTGAAACATGGAATATGGGTGTAACAGAGAGGAAAAGCTTGAATGTAATGGAGATGAGGTGTCTGAGGAGTATGTGTGGAGTGACGCGTATGGATCGAGTGCGAAATGATGAAGTGCGAAGGAGAACTGGAGTTGTTCGGGAGATGACTGGTAGAGTTGAGCAGAGGGTGTTGCGATGGTTTGGGCATATGGAGAGAATGGATAATGAGCGATTGGTGAAAAAGATAACTAGATCTGATGTGAGAGGTGTAAGGCTGAGAAGAAGACCACGAATAGGATGGATGGACAGTGTGAAGAGAGCGCTGGATGCGAGAGGGATGTCTGTTGAGCAAGGAAGAGTGGCTGTGCGTGACAGAAATAAATGGAGAGAAAATGTGAATGAATAAATGATGACGCAGCCCTGAGGTGGTATTCTCCCGCATTTGGTCTGATCAGCTAGTCAGGTCAGGTGCGGGTAAGGGGATGGGTCTGTTATGATGTGGCAGGGGTAAACCAGTTCTGCTGTCGGGCCCTGCTGCGGATGTCACTGATTGCATTGCGCAGTTGACCCTTGTGTGGTGTGGTGCGGTGAGGATCTGTCCGTTCTCCCCTTTGGGGCTAAGATGCGAATGAATGTGTTTAAATGGATGAGTAAATGGCGAGTGTGTCGTTCTGTCTCGGCTACCTCCCTTTCCTTGGGGGAAGGAGCCTAGGTATATAGATAGATAGATAGATAGATGTTATTCCTTCCTCTGTTCTGTTGTTAAAAAAAAAAAAACAAGCGGCATTGCAGAATAGCGAGTTAATTTATGCCCCTGCACAAGTACCATTGCGGACAGTAATATCGTTCTAGTCGTTAATATGATAATAATTTATCTCTTGCATGGCATATTGAATGGTGTGTTGGGTTTGAATATGGCACCACTGTGATTCGGAAGTCAGTGTTCATTGCATGTCCGTTTACCATGATGACCTGTATCAGTACACAGAGTGATTCATGTATTGGCTTCCATTATATTGTGTGTTGACTGGGCGGCTCAAGTTTGCCTTTCTTTTCTTTTTTTTGGGGGGAGGGGGAGGGGGGATGCCATTTTAGCTGTCGAATGAAATTAGTACTCGCCAAAGGATGCAGGCGAAGTATATGTAAAAAAAAGAAATGAAAAGCATGGCAGGTACTATGGTAAGCATAAATTGCTGCAGGATGGACGCTGGTAACTCTGTCGGTGCCGTCATCACAACACATGAGAATTGGGCTGTGCACTATATGGACCAGCGTAGTTATGTCTGGCTCTGCAAAAAACATAAGTAGCGGAATGTAAAATTTCAAATGGAAAAAGCGCAAGATCGGGCCAGGTTAGGGCTGGAAAAGTTCGGACATTTGAATTTCATTAAAGTCTTAATTGATCTTCCAGAAATACTCACCTACATGTCATAAAAGCACCACTGCCTTCACACTAGATTAGAGTGAGAGAGTCCTATCATGTATTCAACATGGACGTTTAATATTAGCGCAACAGTGGTCACAAAAGGGTATGTGGGATGCAGGAGTGCACGGTCTTAGGGAATGAATTGTCAAGTCTATGCCCTGAGTCATGCAGATGATGCTATAAAAAATATTAATATTTACGATAAAACTGGCGCAGTAATTTTTAGGAAACTGGAACATCAGCTTTATAGATGGCAATGGCAATTTAATAGGCATTTTTTCTGTAACTTATTCCAGAGTTCACACAAACACACAAAACAAAAGAAAGAAAAGTCACAAAATATATTAAAGGAATGGTTCATTACATTGGATTGCCGTTATTTCCTTGACATAAATATCTGCCTTCATGTTCTCCATTGTGCAATGAGCCTGTCAGCCTTAGCAGTGCGATGCTGCTGCCCTGCACTACCCTGTCCTTCACCTGCCCTTCACTGTCCTTTCCTGTTCTGCCCTGCATTGGCTTACCTTTACATTTATCATATCATCCCATTTTTCTGCGCACTGTCACACTCTTTTTTTTTTTTTCCTTCTGTCTCCTTCTCTCTTGCCCTGTCGTACACTGTCCTGACTTTCCGTGCATTGCGTGCCTGGTCTGGGGATTATCGAGGCATTTGTAATAAGCTCTTAATGGCACTGGAAGGTATAAATTGCTAAGCCAGGCACAGCTTTCAGTCCGTTTCGCTATCTCTCCCTCCCACCCACCCCAAATCTCGCTGCTCTCATTTTTCCATCCTACCCTTCTTGTTCTTTTCCATTCTCCTTAGTTTCCCTTTCCCAACCTCCTCTTCTCTCCTACTTTCTTTCACCTCTCCTTCACCCACCACTCTCCTCATCCCATCGCTCTCCTCATCCTCCCACTCTCCTCATCCCCTTATTCTCTCAGTCCCCCCATCTATTCTTCACCTTCCCTCTCCCGTTCCTCTTTCACTCTTACCCTACCTCTTTACACCACTGTCTCTGCTCCATTCCTCCCACGTTGCCTGTCACCCGTTTCTTGTTTCTCCCTTTCCCTTACTTTATCTAAGTTTCCCCCAGCCCCATCATACAATTCACCCAACTCCTTCAACTTCTCCAGCACACCCTATTCCCTCACCCATCTCTCTCATGTCCCTCCTTCCCTCGCACACTGGCATCCCCTCCCCCTCCTCCCAACGTTCAACCAGTTCCATTCCCTCTCCTTCATCTCCCTATCCCATTCTTACCCCTTCTCTTCCCTCTGTTCTTCATCTTCCTCCTCTCTTCCACTTCTCCTTCTCCTCCTCCTGCTCCTCTTCCACGTTCTCTTCCATTGCCATCCTTCTCTCCCTCTCCCACCTTTCATCACTAATCCCACACCACTCAGTTCATGCACTATTTTAACATCAGAATTTTACAAGCCAGTGTGGTTCTGTGGAAGAGGCCTATTCTGTAAGGCATTTGGTCCGGGGTAGGACCAGTGAGATTTATATCATTTATTTATTTATTTATTTTTTACAGAACAGAGGAAGGAAAAACAAATGAATTAAAAAAAAAAATCCATACACCAGATTACTGGTGTCCTCCATTCATAAAATATCTGTAACAGTTGGACTTGAACAGCTGTAGGTTGAAGTTTGGAAGGAAACAACTCTGGGGAAACGAGTTCCAGAGAGATGCAGTTTGGGGAATGAAAGAATTCTGATAGGCAGAAGTTCTGCAATATGGCTGAGTGACATGCCAGTCATGAGCGCTACCAGATGCCCGTGTAGCACGAGGGAAGGCATGGAGAGGTGGCACAATGGACGCAACTTCGTCTGAGCATTTGCCATAAAAATATCTGTAAAATAATGCAAGGGAGGCAACATTCCTTCTTACTTGTAGGGGATGTAGTTTATTTATAATAGCAGGTTTATTAATAATTCCAACAGCTTTATTATGAATTTTGTCTAGTTGTTTTAGTGCAACCTCTCCACATACATTCCACAATGGCGAGCAATATTCAAGTTGAGAGCGCACATGATTCTTATAAATTGCTGTATAGCTAACTGCTTGTCAGTGAAGAAGTTACGTACTCTGTACAATAGTCCAAGTTTCCTTGAGGCGGTTTTAGCAAGTGATCTGACATGAGAGGTCCAACTGAGGGCATAGTGAGACACCGAGAATTTCAATACTTATGGAGTTAGGAATAATAGTGGCATTGAAGGTAATATACGAATCTGGCAATATCTGTATATTAGTAAACTGAATATATTTGGTTTTACTAGCCTTAAATGAAACAAGGTTGTTTTGTCCCCATTCATTGATCGTAGATAGGTCTAGATTTATGGGGATGGCTGTACTGAGTTGAGTGTTAGAGATATTAGACTTTGTAAATGAGTGTCTGAATGGAAATGAACCATGAAGTGTTGAGTCATCTACATATGAATGGATGGGATTGTGGGTGACAGATAAGAGTTCATTAATATGAACCAGGATCAGGGCTGGAGCCAGAACTGATCCCAGTGGCTCGCCGGCGTTAATTGAGTGGAAGTTGGAATATACATCATCTACTTTTACTCTTATTTTCCTGTCGCTGAGATATGAGGAAACCAAAGGAACAAAAGACGTTAGTCCATAGCAAGGAAGTTTGGACAGCAGGGAACGGTGCCATACTCTATCGAAAACTTTATAAATATCAAGGGCTACTGCATGAGTTTCTCCATGTACGTCGACTGATTGATGGATGGTATGAGTCAGGAGATTGAGTATGTCAATGGTGGATCTTTCGTGGCGAAAACCATATCTTGGTTTATCTTGAAACTTTTTTCAATAACCACGCCATCCTTTCGTTTTACTTTTTTTAAACAGATTTCCCTCCTGAGTCAACCACTTATTTAGCTTTTAAACATCGGAACTTATGAAGGGAGGATAAACTGCAGTAGGCAGGTTTGCCCATGCTAAACAGGTCATGCCTTCATCATTATCGTTGTCATCATTGTCGTCACCTCCATCATTATGAAGATCATCGTCATCATTATCATCATTATGAACATCATCGTCATCATTATCATCATCATTATCACCATTATAATCCTATCCCACACTGTTTATCCTGATGTGGGGATAACCCAAAAATCTGAAAAGGCAATAAACAAAAGTACAGCTGTCATCAGAGTAACCAACAAAAAATGACACACTACTCTCTCATTATTCAAGCCTTCGGTATTCTCTGTTCCCTCCCACTGGCAGAACTATTCAAACTTCACCTTCATGTATCACAGTATTTTACATCAACAAATCCACCTTTACCATACCTGCATGGGATATGGTGATCAAGTGACACAGCAGTGGATTGGCTGACCGACACATGCAGCATCGAGCCCCGGTTTGTAGAGGGAGAAGTTGAGAAATTGAAGATCGTTATCAGTCTCCATGTAACCCATTCAGCATCAGGGGTCTTTCCTAAGCTGAAAAAGAAAAGCTTAGAGGTAGCAAGCATTAAGAAAAAAGCGTCTACAACTTATTAAAGGAGTTTGCTCACCCTCAGCAAGGCCCACACAAACGTCAAAATAATCCCGATCAGTCCAAACTTAAACTAAATTCAGCAGCCATCTTATAACTTGGCATAGTATTTCTGTCCTACCAAGACTGCCCTGTTTCACATATCTATTTCAATATCTTTTAATCTCTCGGTTATCCAATGTCCTCTTCTTAATTTCGTTTTGAAAATATATGCCTTCCAACCTCTTTAACAGACAATATCTTTGACTCCATCGGATATGTTTATGTGAAGCTACAGAACGTGGTGAATGTTTTTGGCGTATCCGATAAAAGCCGGGATTCCGGGGGCTTGAATGATGAGTAAATGGAAGCGTGGCCTATTGGACTGGGCAAATTTGGGCTGTCTGGGCATTGCTACTCCTCACCCTTCCCTAGGGCGGGAAAGGAGGTCCGGATGATGAGTGTTAATGATCTTTCTTCAGATATATCTGTCTTCTAAAGCCTTTCTTTGGTTTCCAGTGTCTTCCATTCTTCCAGTCTCTAAGTCTTAAGACCATTCTCTCTTCTTATCCCCCATCCTCATTGTCGCAGTGGACTTAGCTCTTCGCCAGTCAGTCAGTACTCGTGCACTCTTTCAATGTCCTGGCCATCTATGTATTATTCAGTTTTCCCGTCTCCGGTTATCCTTTCCTTTTACAACTCCTCCTGTTCCAGTCATCCAGCATACTAAGCAATCAGTATTCACTCTCCAAATACAGTTGTCATCCATAATCACAATATGTTAATATTTTCCAAGCTTCCAAACTCTCTCTCTCTCTCTTTCTCTCTCTCTCTCTCTCTCTCTCTCTCTCTCTGCAAAACACACATCTACGCCAACCAAAAAGGATTATTGTCGAAGTCACAGACAAATATTACATCCCAAATTGAGTCACTTAGCCTCAGCACTGTGTGAGATACTGGTTGTGGAGGAAAGCACGCAAACAAATCCATAAAGTGAGCAAGTAAAGGCAGGTGAAACTATCCCTAGGGATTGAGTGGGATTAAATTTATGAGAGAGAGAGAGAGAGAGAGATAGAGAGAGAGAGAGAGAGAGAGAGAGAGAGAATGGAGGTTAGTGGTTTGCATTTATGTATCAAGAACACAGTATACATATTATGCATGCTGATGCATGTATATGAGTGCATAGTTTACTACATATGTCCACTGTTGCAGGTACACTGTTGGTGAGTGTAACTGTTGGCTGTGACGTAATGCTGTGATGTTGATGTAAGTGTTTACGAGTGTATAGTCAGGGACTCAGCTGTTGGTTGAGACAGATTCTTGTTATGTTGGTATAAGTGTTTATGAGTGCACAGTCAGGGACTCAGATATGTTACCAGTTTCACGTCAAGATTATTTTCTTGCCTTCAAAACATAGCCAAAGTCTTACAATTTTCAACCCTTGGATGACTTTTAAGAGTTTATCCCTGTTGCTTTAAAATTATTGTATTTAACTTAGTATAACCCCAGCCCATATCCCACACAAGACATGAGGCGAAGTAGGGTTCAGAAACAAAGAGAAACTATCAAAGGGGAACTATCAAAAACCTTACTCAGTCATTTATTCATCACCTAATCCTTCAATATCTTGAATTCACCGCATATGCAAAACCGTCTGTACATTTTTTATTGTATTTAAGATATAGATTCACTTCACTGACTACCAAGTACAATCACTGGGGCTAAACCCTTGCCACGTGCTTCTTGCATATTTCGTCGGACCATTCTGGTCTCTCGTAGGTGCAAAAAAATTCCCACTGTTAGAGAAGTGCTCTCCCAGAATGCCTACTCCTGTAACTGTGATGAGGTGTTAGGTGAATACGAGTAATAACTAAAAGGGAGAAAGGCAGGATGGGACCACTGCTGGCTACTGAATAACAGAAGAGAGAGGACACAGGGGAAATATCTGCAGCAAATGAAGAAAAATGTATGTACCTGTCGTAGATTGAAGCTTGTGACTGTAATAAAGTGGGATGGCTGGCGTACTGTATTCTTTCTCACGCAGTAAAAATCGTGATAACAAAGAAAAATGTACACTACGTAACATATAACGGATTTCTACAAGATTAATTGGGAATTATGGAGACTATAAGAGTAGGAAAAAGGTCAGGGAGAGAGAAGGAACATAATCAAAGAGGAATAATGATAACAAAAATTTTCTTACAGAAATTTTTTGCAAGAAACGGAACAGGAAAGGGAAAGAGGAAACAAATTATAGCAAATGTTGTTGTTGTTGCTTAAGCCCGGTCTCTCTGGTGGATAGACCCGGCAACCACAGGAAAGACTGCTGTAATGGGACCGTCCTACACGTACAGCACAGTGCATACAGTACATCATACAGGGAACCGGCACCCCCTTGTGATAGATAGGGCCTTGCCAGGGTCGAACCAGGGTCCTTCCCCACCGATAGGTGCAGAAAAAATGAGGAGGTTTGGTTCTTGTGTGGACGCCGCAGCTGCTTCGTTCTACACAGGGTACACAACACAATACGTGTAGGGTCCTCGTCAGCGCCATAGTAAATGCAATGAGCGAACTTTGCGGATGTATTAAACTTTCTTCAGAGGAAAAAGTAAAGGGGAGGTTCGGAACACGACGAAACATTCAAAATATTGACTGCAAAAAACGTAAACACATTATAAGAAAAAATATGTGTCTTCTGGTTGTAGACAGGAGTATGTTGAATATAAAATATAAAGATGCATGGAAGCCTTGGCTATATTGATTTTTTAAATTGCACACTGTTACATAGCCTATGATTTCATCATCCTTTGTGTAATTTTAACGCACAGTATGCTGCATGTTTGATCACGAGAGTGTTCTGCCTCAGTCCCCCCCTTCTACCGTTATAGTAGAGTAAGTCGTCCTTTCTATTGTTCAGAGCAGGATTGTCAGCTCTTTGTCCCCTATCGCTTCATTTGCGCGTCCTTCTTACAAGTTGTATCAAGCTCTGCCGGCCCCTATATAATGAGCTCAGTCTCTGCATTATTGCCACTTAGATCTACTCCTCATTTTGTTCACATCTCTGTCCTCCCCTGTACAGTGCTCAGGAAGTCTCCAACCATCTAGCAGCTGTGTGTAATTTGAGTATAACTGTTCTTGCATTTTTTCTTGTACTATGTAGCATGAGGTTGATTCTTAGGCCTAGTAAGGTTTTTGAAATTTATATAAAGGTTCTTATTGTCAGCCATCATTAATAATATTTTGTATCTGTAATAATATATATGGCATTCACTGAGTATTATCTGGTATCTCATTTTAACAGGGCTGACTTAGATAAATTTACTCGTGCTAATTTCGTGTTAATAGAGGCTATTGCAGTTAACCATATATTTAACCTGTTTTTTGCCATTACATTATCCTTATGAGTCCTGAATGTTTTGTTGTTAGTTTGAGCATTAAACTTTAACTTGTAATTTTACCTAACTCTTTTGTTTTGAACCTGGAACTTTACGGGACAGTAGTGACTCTTAGTATTCTCACTTAAAGTGTACATTATCTTTCTCTGTTCCGTAACATAAATTTGGCGACCTCATATCAGGATATTCAGGATATTTTCATAAGGATATTGCTTGATATATTGTGACTGTGATTTATTCATGATGTCTACTATTACTACACTTGATGAAGCCAAAGATTTTTTGTCAAATGTGCAAACAGTGTGTGATATAGAAAACAGAACAAAGAATGAACTTAAGCTTGTTGCTCAACAATTGGGAATTGCTGTTCGCTCACATCATTCTAAAGATCAAATTGTTGGCATGATTAATAAAAGCTTGTTTAATGTAACTCCTCCAAATGAGCAAACGCAGATTGAATTAGCTAAGTTACAGCTAGCCCTGCAGGAGGCTCGTGTGAAGGAAGCTGAATTTCAAGCAAATACTAAGGAGGCTGAATCTCAGGCTCGGATTCAGGAGGCACAGATACAGGCTCAGGCACAAATTGAACTTGCCAGGATTCAGGCAGACCACGAGTATCGCATGAAACAAGGTGGAACTGGATCATCTAGCTCTGATGATTTTGATGTGGCTAAAAATGTTAAACTTGTCCCTCCTTTTAATGAATCTGATTTAACCAAGTATTTTCAGTTGTTTGAGAGGGTAGCTACAGGTTTTAATTGGCCCAAAAAGTATTGGCCAGTACTCCTTCAAACTGTTCTCACCGGTAAAGCTCAAGTAACTTATGCATCTTTGCCTCAGGATCAGTCTGATAATTATGATGTAGTTAAGAGCTTGATTCTTAAGGCCTATGAGCTTGTTCCTGAAGCCTATAGAGTAAAATTTAGGACAACTTACAAGCAAGATAAGCAATCCCATGTTGAGTATGCAAAAATCAAAGAAGATCTGTTAGAGCAGTGGTTAAATTCTAAGAATGTGGATTCTGATTTTGGTAAATTTAAGCAGATGATTTTGGTGGAGGATTTCAAAAGGTGTATTTATAAAGATGTAAGCCTATACGTTGATGAGAAAAGAATAGATAATTTGTCTGATGCTGCAGTTTTAGCTGATGAATATGTTCTCACTCACAAGAGGTATTCTAGAGAAAAAGGGAAAGCTGAGAGTAAGTACGTTGCCTCTACTCAGAGTACAGGTAACAGGAAAGAGAATAAAGATGATGTTTCTCAGGAAGTAAATACCAGCTCCACCTCTAGATTTCAGAAAAGTAAATGTACTTATTGTAGTAAGCTTGGTCATACTACGGAGAAATGTTTCAGGAGACAGCGTGATGTGAACAAAAAGGAGTCTTTAAATATTCAGTCAATTGGTCTAGTGTCCACCCTTGAGAGTTCCCATAATTCTTTAACTGAGTTAACTGAACCTGCTTTGAGGGGTAACTTAAATTCTCATGATGGAGCTCCTCTTTTGAGCAGTAACTTGGGTGACACTCTCAAGAGTTCATGGGCTAATTTCCTGTCTGATGGTTTTGTCAGTCCTCTGGACAGTAATGACAGGAAATCAGTTCAAATATATCGTGATACAGGTGCTTGCCAATCCCTTATGCTGACCAGTGTTCTAGGCTCTAATGTTAATTCCTCTGATGAAACTGTAATCTTACAAGGTGTAGGGAATAATTACTTCTCTGTCCCTCTGTGCAGAGTGAATTTAGAGTCTGGTTTTGCTAATGGTTCCGTTGTGGTTGGGTTGGTTGAGACACTCCCAATGTCAGGTGTAACTTTCTTACTTGGAAATGATATTGGTGGAAGTCAAGTGTGTCCAGCTCCTCAGTTGTCTAGTGAGCCAGTGGCTGCGACCCGGGATTGCGATGTCCCTGATGTGTTCCCTGCATGTGCTGTCACTAGGGCTAAGTCTAAAGTTACTGGTGATTTAGAGGATAATGATGATGATGATGTTATCCTAGCTGACACTTTTCTTGCTAATTTGGACCACTCACCAGATGAGGCAGTACCTCGTAGTGTTGATAATTTGTCTCATCAAGAGTTGGTTGAGTTGCAGGTTGCTGACCCTGAGTTGAAAGGTCTAGCTAACTCTGCTTGCAGTGAGGAAGAGTCAGCTGGTGCTTCTACTTGTTATTATATAAAGTCAGGAGTACTTATGAGGAAGTGGAGACCCCCAACAGCATCAGCCGACTGTGAGTGGGAGGTTGTACATTAAGTTGTTATCCCTCGTGTTTGTAGGCAGGATATCATTAGAGTGGCTCATGATTCCAGTTTGGCAGGACACCTTGGAGTGAGGAAGACTGTGGCACGCATTTTGAAACACTTCTACTGGCCAGGTATCTTCAGGGATGTTTCCTGGTATTGTAAGTCTTGTCACACCTGTCAAGTTGTGGGGAAGTGTAATCAGACCGAAAAGGTTGCACCTCTAGTTCCCATTCCTCCTTTTGAGGCGCCTTTCACCCGTGTGTTGGTGGATATTGTGGGCCCTCTTCCTAAGATTTCTTCAGGATTTTCTTATGTGTTGACCCTGATTGATATGGCTACTCGTTATCCTGAAGCCATTCCACTTAGAAATATCTCAGCAAAGAACGTGGTTAAGGAAATGCTGGGGTTCTTCACAAAGTTTGGTCTGCCCAAGGAGGTACAGTCAGACCAGGGAAGTAATTTCATGTCAAATGTTTTCAAGCAGTCTCTGAAAGAGTTGGGGATCACCCAGATCACGTCTTCAGCTTACCATCCCCAGACCCAAGGAGCGTTGGAGAGATATCATCAAACACTCAAATCGATGCTCAAGAAATACTGTTTGGAACATCAGAAAGACTGGGATAAAGGTCTTCCATTCGTTGTGTTTGCCTCAAGAGAATCTCCAAATGAATCACTGGGCTTCTCACCTTTTGAACTACTGTTTGGCCATGAAGTAAGAGGACCCCTTAAGTTACTCAAGGAATGCTGGCTGTCGGAGGAAGATGACGTCAACCTGCTTGAGTATGTGATGAAGTTCAAAGAACGGCTGTCCACTGCTTTACAGCTGGCGAGAGAGAATTTAGGAGCTGCTCAGGAGAAAATGAAGACTTGGTATGATAAGAAGTCCAGGTTACGCCACTTTCAGCCAGGAGATCAGGTTTTGATTCTGCTACCAGTGCATGGGCAACCTCTTGAAGCCAAGTTTAGTGGTCCTTATTTCGTGGAGAAGAAACTCAGTGATGTCAACTATGTCATCGCCACACCAGATTGTAGAAAGAACAAGCAACTATGTCACATCAACATGTTAAAGTTATATCACAGGCGGGACGAAAATAATTCAGTCTGCACTGTAGCTGTTCCACCCGAGTCTGCAAGTGAAGCTCTCCCATGCAGTATGAGCCTGAGTGATAGTTTGGGGAAGAATCCTGATATCATGAATGATCTCCAGACTAAGCTTTCTCATCTACCTCCCGAGGAAAGGCAGGAGTTTTCGGCATTACTGCAGGAGTACCCGCAAGTGTTCCGTGCCACTCCAGGAAGAACCACTGTGTTGATGCATGATGTCGATGTTGGAGACGCAAAGCCAATTAAATTGCCTCCTTACCGTGTGAACCCGGTGAAAGTTCCTCTCATCCAGAAGGAGCTTGGCTACCTGTTGGACCACAAGATGATTGAGCCCTGTCAGAGCGAGTGGAGTTCTCCTGTCACTCTAGTCCCTAAGCCAGGGGGGTCACAGCGGCTTTGCATTGACTACAGACGTGTTAATCAGGTAACCAAAACAGACACTTACCCTCTCCCTCGTGTGGAAGATTGCATAGACAAGATCGGAAAGGCTAGGTACATAAGTAAGTTTGATTTGTTAAAGGGATACTGGCAAGTACCTATGACTGAACGTGCTAGGGAGATCTCATGTTTTGTAACACTAGGAAAGACTTTTGCATGTTCGGTAATGCCATATGGTATGAAGAATGCACCAGCCACATTTCAGAAGCTCATGAATGTTGTAACAGAGGGTTTGGCAGGGTGTGTTGTTTATATTGATGATGTATTAATCTTCAGTGACAACTGGAAAGATCATCTATGCCATGTCAGTAAATTTCTTGACCGTTTGGTTCATGCTAATCTTGTAGCTAATTTATCAAAGTGTGAGTTTGGTCAAGCTAAAGTTCAGTACCTTGGGTACGTAATTGGTGATGGACATGTTGCACCACCAGGAGCTAAGGTTCAGGTTATAAGTGATCTTCCCAGACCTAAAACTAGGAAAGAGCTACAAAGATTTTTGGGAATGGTAGGTTATTACAGGAGATTTGTTCTTAACTTTTCAATTCCTGTATCACCACTTACAGACCTACTGAAAAAGGGAGTTAAATTTGTCTGGACCGATAACTGTGAATCCTCTTTCAACAAACTTAAAGCTATCCTATTAAGTCAGCCAGTGCTCGCTACTCCAAATTTTGCTAAGCCTTTTAAGATGGCTATTGACGCAAGTGATACAGGAGCTGGGGCTGTTTTGCTGCAAGAGGATGATCAGGGTATTGAACACCCTGTATCTTATTACAGTAAGAAGTTCACTCCACCTCAAAAGAACTACTCAACTATTGAGAAAGAGCATTTGGCCTTGATTTTGGGTTTACAGCATTTTTCATTTTATTTGTGTTCTGGTTTTGACCCCATAGTCATTTATACCGATCATAACCCACTGAAATTCCTTAGTAAGTTTAAAGATAAAAATCAGAGATTGACAAGATGGAGTCTACTTCTTCAGGAGTATTCATTAGACATACAACATGTCAAGGGGAAAGAAAATGTTATTGCAGATTGCTTATCTAGACTTTAGACATATTATTTTAGAGTAATAAGAAATTTCCTTTGTAAATTTCTTTTTTCTTTGTGGGGAGGTGTTACATAGCCTATGATTTCATCATCCTTTGTGTAATTTTAACGCACAGTATGCTGCATGTTTGATCACGAGCGTGTTCTGCCTCAGTCCCCCCCTTCTACCGTTATAGTAGAGTAAGTCGTCCTTTCTGTTGTTCAGAGCAGGATTGTCAGCTCTTTGTCCCCTATCGCTTCATTTGTGCGTCCTTCTTACAAGTTGTATCAAGCTCTGCCGGCCCCTATATAATGAGCTCAGTCTCTGCATTATTGCCACTTAGATCTACTCCTCATTTTGTTCACATCTCTGTCCTCCCCTGTACAGTGCTCAGGAAGTCTCCAACCATCTAGCAGCTGTGTGTAATTTGAGTATAACTGTTGTTGCATTTTTTCTTGTACTGTGTAGCATGAGGTTGATTCTTAGGCCTAGTTAGGTTTTTGTAATTTACATAAAGGTTCTTATTGTCAGCCATCATTAATAATATTTTGTATCTGTAATAATATATCTGGCATTCACTGAGTATTATCTGGTATCTTATTTTAACAGGGCTGACTTAGATAAATTTACTCAAGCTAATTTCGTGTTAATAGAGGCTATTGCAGTTAACCATATATTTAACCTGTTTTTTGCCATTACATTATCCTTATGAGTCCTGAATGTTTTGTTGTTAGTTTGAGCATTAAACTTTAACTTGTAATTTTACCTAACTCTTTTGTTTTGAACCTGGAACTTTACGGGACAGTAGTGATTTTTAGTATTCTCACTTAAAGTGTACATTATCTTTCTCTGTTCCGTAACAACACACAAAGTACCTAAAAGAAAACCTGTAAAACAGAAACAGTACAATAATTGAATGTTACTGTGCTTTTAGATACAACAGTTACAGGCGAAAAAAAATGCAGGAAGATAAAGTATAAGGTGTTCAATGAAAGTGACCTGACAGAAAACCTGAAAGCAAAGCAACATTGCTATAAGTGACACAGGAAGACAAGCACGTGGGAAAAAGGAGGCTGAAGAGGGGGGTGGGAGAGGGAAGGGAAGGTAGGAGGCTGATGAAGAGATAATAAGTATGAGGCTGAGTGAGATGAAAACTACCCTTACATTTTTCTTCCCTCCACCTCTTCCTTGTCACCATCAAGTCCCAATTTTTCTCCCCCTCCCACTCACCTTTAGCATCACCACCACCCACTCCCCTCTTCCTTTACTACCATCACCACCGTACCTCTTGCCCTCTCGCTCTCCCTCCTTACCGTCTTACCTACACCTCTCTTCCCCTCCCTTCCCTCTCCATACCCAACTCCCCTCCTCCCCACCCACTCAGCCTCGCCACTCTACTCACTTCACATTTCACAACCCTGTGTAGCACCAGTCGAGCAGAGCAGTACTTCCCTCCGGCACCTTGCCAACCTTTCTAACAACGTTACCTCATCATCCTTTCCCCCTCTTTTCTACTCTGATGGTTCTGTAGCTATTTCCTCTACTGATAAAACAGATCTCTTCGCTCAGACTTTCTCCTCGCTATCTTAGACGATTCCGGTGCTGTTCCTCCATCACTTCCGGCCTCTGACTTCCTCATGACTGACATTGAAATTTCTTCAGCTGATGTATTTTCTGCCATCACTGGCCTCAATACTGACAAGGCATATGGGCCTGATAGGGTCCCTCCTGTTGTCCTCAAGAACTGTGCTTCTGTGCCTACACCCTGCCTAGGTAAACTCTTTCGCCTCTGTTTATCAACTTGTACCTTTCCTACTTGCTGTAAGTGTGCTCTCATTCAGCCAGTCCCAAAGAAGGGTGACCATTCCCAGCCCTCTAACTATCGCCCAGTTGCGTTAGCATCCTTTGTCTCAAAAGTTTTCGAGTCCATTCTTAACAGAAAAATTTTAAAGCATCTTTCCTATCACACCTTTCTTTCTGATCATCAGTATGGGTTCCGCCAGGGACGCTCCACTGGCGATCTTCTCACCTACCTTTCAGACTCCTGGTCATCCTCCTTTCGGGACTGGCGAAAGCTGTGTCATTGCACTTGACATCACAAAGACTTTCGATCGAGTCCGGCATAAATCTTTAATTTCCAAACTGTCCTCTTACGGTTTCTATCCTTCTATCTGAGCCTTCATCTATTATCTGAGCCTTCATCTATAGCTTCCTTTCTGGTCGTTTCTATAGCTGCTGTTGTAGACGGCCATCTTTTTTCTCCTAGAATTTCAACAGTGGTGTTCCTCAGGGTTCTGTCCTATCATCAACTCTTTTCCTTTTATTCATCAATGAACTTCTAAGCTGTACATCTAACCCTGTCCACTCATACTCTGATGATTCCACTCTTCACCTTTCCATTCGGTTTCCGCAACGCCCATCTCAGCAGTTACTTCAACAGACAAGGGATGAGGCTATGGCACACCTAATGTCTGACTTGGCTCGTATGTCTGACGGCGGAAAAAATAATCTTGTTGTTTTTAATGCATCAGAAACTCAGTTATTATACCTATCAACCCGACAAAATCTTCCACAGGAGGACCCACTAATGTTTAATAATATCCATCTCAATCCTGCTTCATCCTTGAACATGCTAGGGGTTTCATTCTCTAGGGACTTATCTTGGAAAGATCATATTACATCTCTTGTAAAATCTTCTTCCAAGAGATTAGTTGTGCTAAGCCGACTCCGTACCTTCTTTAGCCCTGCTCAGTTTTTTACTTTATACACGTATTTTATTCTCCCCAGTGTATAGTACAATTCCCATGTGTGGGGAGGCTCCCCACATACAGCTCTTCTCCGTGGGGTGGAGTCAAAGGCTTTTCGTCTCATTAACTCTCCTCCTCCTACTGGCTCCCTTCAACCCCTGTCTCGTCGCCGAACTGTTGCATAAATATCTCTTTTCTTTCACTACTTCAATGGTCACTGCTTCTTTGAACTGTCTGCTTGCATCCCTCCACCTCTAAAACGGGCACGTAGCACTCTTGTAGCAACAAACTCCCATCCCTTTTCTGTCCAACTCTCTAATGGAAGAGTTAACCGTTACTCCCAGTCCATTTATGCAACAGGTCAACTCTGGAACTGTCCCCCTCTGTATTTCCTACTTCCTATGATCACCAGTCTTTCAAACGCAGTGTGTCCAGGCATCTCGAAATGAAAGGATCTTGAATTTGGCTCTTGCATTTTTTTATTTTTTTTCTTGGGAGGAACAGTTTGTGGGCTTTTAGCGTAAGGTTCCTTCTTTCTCGCATAAAAACAATAAAAAACTATTTTCCCAGCCAGTTATTGGTCAGCGCTCGACATCATCCTGTAGCATTTATGTCTGTACTTCTGTTTACTTCTCTGATGTGGCTTTGGTTTGTATCAGCCATTCGCTCGTCCTTTTGGTCCTCTGAATTCTGAATATTGTTAAGAGTTTTAATTTTTTCTTCGTTCTTTTCTGTCTGTAGGAATGTGTAACTCATTGTTTTCCTTCTTCTCGATTTATTTAACTTTTTGAATAGAATTTAAAAAAATGTTTCATTCATATTATTACCGGTCAGTCAGTTTTATTCTGGTTAGGGGAACTGCTAAACAAGGGAGGTTAGAATAGTGTATCCTTCACTAACGTCTTCAGTAAAAGAGGCTTTTCTTAATCGGAAAAGAATTATGTGGATAGCTAATATAAACGAAGTAAATCGCCATTGTAATGTTAGAAATTTTCATATTATTTTTGTCCTATAAAATCTTATTATTGGCGCAAGTTAAGATAATTCGTTTTTCTTCTTTGTGTTTGATATCGTTTGTTGATTTTCATTTTCTCCTCTTTTGTTTCATCTCGCCTTCCCTTCCCGGTTTCCCTTCCTTCCAGTCTACGTTTCATGTTTTTTCCCTAAACTGAATAAATCTCTGTGTCCGTAGTTAAACCAAAATGTTTATACGTCCATGTCCATGTCCCTTGTAGAATCTCACTTTAGGTAAGACTAGACTTGCGCCATAAAGGACAGTTGTGGGACTCATCCATCAACCGTCGACACAGTATGCCCCAGCAGCTGTTGTCTCTGCTTCCTTTATGGATGTGTGTGTGTGTGTGTGTGTGTGTGTACACAGTATGCCCCAGCAGCTGTTGTCTCTGCTTCCTTTATGGATGTGCGTGTGTGTGTGTGTGTGTGTGTGTGTGTGATACAGTCGTTGTTATAATGGATTAGTGAACAAGTGTAATTTGTGCAGCAGTAAATGTGGAATGTCGTTTAATTAACACCATGTGAGCCAACCCGGTTATGAAGCAATGTTGGCAAGTAGTTGCTGTCTTTAATTAACTGTGACGGACTTAACCTATTTATTCTTAGGTTCTCCATGAATTTCATAATAACAGTCTGAAGTACCATAAAATGCACATAGCAATTAAGGCTGAGGGGATACATGACGTTCATATTAACCCCATCAGCCCGAAAGATCTGTGCTAAGCCGAATAAAACTGTCTGGAGGCAGCCAGGATAAAATAGTACAGCGTCCTGTGGTTCATTCAGTGTAACTTGGCGGAGGTTTTGGTTCCTGTGCAGCCTATTTTCCGCAGCTCAGTAGCACAGTTAAACACTACTTTGGGTCTTCATCCTTCCGTGGTACTTTTCGCGACAAGCACAGTATTATTAGCATAGGGTTATTTTATTTTGGTTTTATAGTTCAGCATTCAGATGGGAGAGACGGCAATTTAATGCCAAGTAAAAGGAACACAGTACAGTGGTCGTGCAGGCGTTACAGCAAATACACGATGTTTACAGTGCATCTCAATCGCTCAGTGGTCATTCATACCCATAACTGTGTCACCAATTACTACTTATTCACTGTTATTTCTTGCCTTCATTGTGACACCAAGGCTATGGTTATCGAGTTCATTTCCTGGTACATGCATATGTGTTTAACTACCAATCTGTCAGTTTAATTCTATATCAGTTTATCTGCCTCTCTCTCTCTCTCTCTCTCTCTCTCTCTCTCTCTCTCAAATACCTATCCCAAATTTATCAAACGTAGCACATATACTGTGAGTCGGTCTTGCAAGAAGGGATTGGCCTTTGATGCAGACTTATTAAAGTTGATGATTAGAAGTAAGTGTGATCTGTTTTGGACTAAACGTGGCACATACACTGTGTGTGGATGGGACGATGTGATTCCATTTTATTGCAGATGATCAATAATCATGGTCATGGATCAAGTTCGTGTCTGTGCACTGGCAGCACTTTTGACCTTGTTGTGTGTGATGAAGCTTCCTTATATCGTTTGTCATTTCATTCAGATTTACTCTAGCTATATGCCTTTTTCACTTCCATGGTGGTTCCTGACGCCTATTTCATTCATCCTGCCGTTATCTCAATTTTTCTTGCATATCATTTTCTTTCATATTCTTCTTGCATGCCTAGGACTGTCCCTCTCATAATACTTTAATATTTATCGCTCTGTGAATCTCCAAACATTTTTGCTCATCTTATATTTGTGTTCTTCTCTCCTCTCTTCCTCCCTCACTTCTTTCTCCTATTCTCTTACGTATATCTTTTTTCTCGCCTCTTCCTCTCCCCTCGTACCCACAATCTCTCCCACCACCTTCCTCATTTGTCGCGCCAACTTCCACCCACCGCCTCTCTCCTTTTCTTTCCTTTAGCAAACTTTTTCCACTCGCTTTGACTGTATTCAGCTTTCTCTCTCTCTCTCTCTCTCTCTCTCTCTCTCTCTCTCTCTCTCTCTCTCTCTCTCTCTCTCTCCTCTTTTTCTTCCATTACAGTTCATGAGGTACACAAACATTTTCACATCGTTAGGCGAGATGAAAATGGAGATAATGGCAGAAGAAGGGCGAAGAATTAGGAATAGAGCAGATGATTATGTAAAGGGTAGAGAGTAAAGAGCAGCAGAGGAAATGGGAAGTGAGAGAGAAGGGTGCCATAAAATTAAGATTGCAGTCATTTTTCACTATCACATAAAGGCCATACAGGGATGCATACATCTGAGATAGTTCTATTTTAGCACTGGGATGGAGCGTTTTAGAGAGAGAGGGGGGGGGGAATAGGAACCAGTAAAGGAAATGCCTGATTGCATGTAAATGATAACTTACTCGTATATGCAAATGGTGTGTCGTCATTGCAATGCAGGAAGCAACAGAAATGTTTTATTATAATTTAAGTGAGTTATTGGAGAGGGGAACTAAAACTGAGGCAGTGAGTAAACGCTGTGACTTTTTTTTTTTTTTTTTTTTTTAATGAATAAAACTGTCTCAAGCAGAGTATGATATGATGTTCTCAAATTCTTGGCCAGAACAGTGTTCAAGATAGTTTCTGTAGTGTGTTTATTTTGCTTCCTGACGGCTTCATTTAGCATGTTAACGTAAATGATAAGGCGTTGTAGGATCCAGAAACAAAGGGAGAGATAGCACATTATTAGGTAGAACTAACATGAGCCACACAGTCATCTATACTTCATTTAACCCTTAGAAATCTTGATTCCACCTCTCAAGCAAAACTATCTATGCATCATTTGTTTTGTATTTCAGTCACAGGGTCATTCCATTTACTGCCAAGTTAAAACACAGGTGTCACATCCTAGCTATGTGCGTCTCTGCACACTTTTCATCCTTACAGTTTAATCCCGTATCAACTGCAAATAGAAATACAGATAAAACTGAATATGCACGGAAATGCCTTTCTAAATGTGCAACTGTGATGATGAGATAAGTGGATTACTACTAATAGGGAGAGGAAAGAGGGGAACATTGCTGGCTGCTGCATAACGGGTAACGAGAGGACGCAGAGGGAAAGAATTATGGCAGAAAAAAAGTGTAGCTGTGGTAGTAGTCATTGAAATTTGCTTTCAGAACAAAGTAACTGGGATGGTACACATGCTGTATACCCTCATTAAACAACACAAAGTATATGTACATAAAGGAAAAACAGTTAAGTTAAAACTAATGTTTGCAAAACTGACTGCGAAATATAAAGGCTTAAGAATGATTAAATGTGAGAGAAGAGAAGTAGCAAAGAAAATCTTGCGGTGGAAGTTAATTACAGCAAGTGAAGGATTGCGTGGGTAAGACTGAAAGATGGACTACAAGTGTGGGCGATTGTGTGTGTATGTGCGCCAACGCAAGATCGTGCAAGCAGAGTGAGAGAAGAGTCCTGAACAAATGTGGAAGCGTGCATGGAAAAACTTGAAAGGAATGAGAGAGTGTTTTTGATTGGAGATATGAATGGGAAAGTAGGGAATGGGAAGGTGGGTGGAGCAGTTGGTGAGCGGGGTGTGCCAGCAGAGATGGATGATAATGGCAGTGCTTTAGTGGACGTTTGTGCCGGGAGGGGATTGGTGATAGCTAATACCCTCTTCAGGCACAAAATGATCCACAGGTATACGTGGCGAGTGGTGAGAAGGGAGGGTAGTGAACTGAATGAACGGAAGGCAATGACTGATTATGTGTGTGTAGATGAAAGGATGAGAAGGTGTGTAATGGATGCATGAGTATATAGAGGCTGGGAGAGGGGACTTTCGGACCAATACTTGGTGGTGGTCAGAATTAAAGTCCAAATAAAACGAAGAAATAGAAGAAGGGAAGGACATGAGGAAGTAGTACATACAAGGAGGGTGGAAAAGTTACAAGAGGATGGAAAAAAGGCAGAATATAAGAGGGAAGTGGAGGAGCGATTGGGTAAATATAGATTGGAGCAGATGGGGGATGTGGAAGGTGTGTGAAAGATATTCACAGAAGAAGTCTGTCCAGCATGTTTGTGTGTGTGTGTGTGTGTGTGTGTGTGTGTGTGTGTGTGTGTCCGACTCTGGGCATAGGCTTCGCAGCCTGCTCTCAAGGCCCAGTAGTCATCCTACATACCATACACCTCTACATGTCACCACTTCGGCGCTAACACCCACTGTCCATATTGAATACATGCTAGGGCTGTCTCATACAGGACTGGTGTATTGGAATTAGCGGGGGTATTTTTACGATATGTCGGCGGGTCTTCCGGTAAATCAGTAAAGTCTGCTTTTTATGAAATTCAAATCCTTAAACTGCTCCCTGCCCCAGGGGGGATTTGAACCTGGGTCCATTTGGACTGCAAGCCACCTCTCTACCGACTGAGTTACAGCCTCCATGTGAGGTGGTGTGTGGGGTGAAAAGAAGGCGAGAGGGGATGCAGGGAACAGCATGGTGGACTGACGAGGTGAGAGAGGCTGTGGCACAAAAGAAGAAAGCATATGGTGAGTGGATGAGAAACAGGGGCGTGGAAGCAGTTGAGAGACGGAAGAGAGAGTTATATGTAGAGAGGAAGAGCGAGATGAAAAGATTAGTAAGAGAAAGTAAGAAGAGAGTGGATGAGGAATTTGGAAGGAACTTGAGTGTAAAGTGGAGGGAATGTAAGAAAATGTTCTGGAAAGAGGTAACGAGAATTAGACAGGGTGCCAAAGAAGTTAGTTGGGGAGTAAATGATAAAAATGGTAGATTACGAGTGGAAAAGGGAGAAAAAGTGAGCAGATAGAGAAAACACTTTAAGGAAATGTTGAACATAGAAAATGAAGTAATGCAATTATAAGTGGCTGGGGAATGGCTGGGAGATGAAGGGATGTGAGAAAAGAGGAAGAAATCAGTAGGATGGAAGTTGCGGAAGCAAAGAAGAAAGTTAAAATGGAGAAAGCCCCCAGGAATTGATGAAGTGTGTGGTGAAATGCTGAAACATAGGGGAGAGATAGTAGCAGAATGGATGTGGAAGATGTCCAGATTGGCCTGGGAGGAAGGAAGAGTCCCGGAGGTGGAAGTTAGGTTTAATTATTACCTTGTACAAAGGAAAAGGGGAGAAAGAAGGGGGTGGTAATCATAGGGGCATTTGTGTTCCTAATGTAATAGGAAAAGTATATGGTAGGATTCTTAAAGGCAGAGTTAGGGAAATAACAAAGGAATTAGTTGGAGAAGAACAGGGAGGTTTTAGGAAGGGAAGAGATTGTGTAGATCAGATATTCATTCTTAGATCATTAGTGGAAAAGTTTCTAGAGAAGGAAACATGGATGTGTCATGTCTCCATGGTTGTTCAATCTGTATATGGATGGGGTTATGTAAGAGATACAAGGTAGGGAAGTGGATGTTGGAGCGGTCCTAATGAGAGAGGGCAGTGTTTGGAAACTACCAGTACTGATGTTTGCAGATGATACTGTGTTGTTAAGTGAAGGCGAAGGGGAACTGCAAAGCTTGGTGGATGGGTTTGTGAGAGTGTGTAAGAAACGGAATCTAAAGTTGAATGTAGGGAAGAGTAAAGTTATCGTCTTCGAGAGAAGTGAAGTCAGTGAATTTACAGTGAGCCTGGATGAAGAGGAAATGGAAAAGGTGAGTGCATTTAAGTGCTTGGTTAGTGTGATGAGTAAGGATGGAAGTTTAGAAGGGAGAAGTGCTTGAAAGAGTGCAACAGAGAAGAAAGATTGCTGGTTCTTTGAAAGCAGTGATAAGAAACAGGGAAGTGAGCATGGAAGTGAATAACTACTACATGACAGTATTGTGATGCCAGCTCTAACGTATGAATGTAAAGCTTGGACCATGTTGGAGGGACACAAGTCAAGAGTGAGAGCAGTGGAAATGAGTTATTTGAGGGGAGCATGTGGAGTCACATGGAGAGACAGACTGACAAATGGGGATATAAAGAAGCGTAGTTGTTTGGATGTGGATGTGTTAGGAAGCGTTAGGTGAAACACAAGGAGATGGTGTGCACATGTGGAAAGGATGGAGGGTGAGAGACTGACGAGGAGAGTGTATGTGAGTGAGGTGGAGGGGGGAGAGGGATGTAGAGGCCAAGGATGAGATGGAGAGATGGAGTAGAGAGGTATGTGAGAGACAGGGGGTGTGAGCTGGGAGCAGGGCAATGAAATGGCGGGGGACAGGACGACATGGAGGCGATTTGTTTGTGGCCACCCCTTACTGGATTAAGGCGTCTGGGAATAGATAGATACTTAGAAGTGTAGAGCAAGTTAGTTGCGGAGATGTGAAGCTTTGTGTACAGGAAAAGTAAATGAGACGTTGGGAATAAATTGAGGCCGTAAAGATCTTGGCTTCAATAAAAGTACTGGTAACCTCATTATTTGAAAAAAAAAAAAAAAAAAAAAAAAACATTCCATGGTTGTAGAACAGAGTAAGTTGAACCAAAAAAAAAATATAAATGAATAGAAAAAATCATGACAATAATAAAAAAAAAAAAAAGAAAGACGGAAAGAAATCGCTAAGAGAAAACTGGTAAAACAAGTCTCACAGAAACGCCGACTGTACTTTTGGAAGTAACAAGAAGAGGCGGGAAAAAACTCAGGAATAGAAGTGTCAGGTGTTGGAAGAAAGTGACTTGACAGTGAATACAAGTGGTGAGCAAACTTGTAAGTGACAAGAGAAAAACACGTGGGAAAAACTGTACGACTGATGAGGAGAAGGAATGAGGAAGAGATCGGGGAATGCTGACCGAGAGAATAAGCATAAGGTTGAGTGTGATGAATAATACTCTTACTTCTTTTTCCCTTCAGCCTCCCCCGTCAAGACCATCAGCCCCCACTTTTCTCTCTCCCTCTCACATATATTACCACCACCACCCCATCCTCTCCCTCCCTTGTCCTCTTACTACCATTGTCACCATATCTTTTCCGCTATCTCCCTTTCTTTCCTTTCCATCTAACCTACACCTCTCTTCCACTCCCTTTCATTTTTCCACCCACCTCATCTCCTCCTCCCTACCTACACAACCCCATCACTCTACCCACCTCACAATTCACAACCATCTCGTTTTATACGGACTGTCATGTCGCTCTCTTTTGCCCTTTGAATTCTGAATACTGGTGGAGGGTACAATTTGTTTTCCTCGCTGGCTTTGTCTGATTTATTTTTCCTTGTTCAATCTTTATTAATTTTGCTTCCCACATTAACCCATTCTCCTTTCCTTGCTTTCAACCCTTCCCGGCTTTCCTCGTTTTCACTGGACTATTCCAAGTTTGGTTTTCATTACACTGACTAAAATCTTGTGTCCATTGTCATAACAAAACATTCATGCGGCCGTGTCCATGTCTCGGGTAAAGACAACAAGTTTTAATCAACAGTTATAACTACGATTAATTATCACTGAATTTTAGTGGTAAAAATGTGGAGTAACCAGCAAATAAGAATATTACGTATGGTAAGGCAAGGACAGTTATGCGACCCATCCCAACCAACCCTTAACACACCAAGTCTTGCCAGCTGTTTCCTGTACTACTCTCACGTGTGTGTGTGTGTGTGTGTGTGTGTGTGTGTGTGTGTGTGTGTGTGTGCGCGTGTGTGTGTGTGTGTGTGTGTGTCCCATGATATTACGTAAAGTGATGCAATATTGCACACAAAGTAATCGTCGGATGATAAATGTGTGAACAAATAAACTGTCACAATAGTCTCTGGTATACCAACAGTGGCACAACATAACGCTTTAGACGATGCTGCTGCCACGAACTGTTAGAACCAATGTTTGATTTTACCTACACACTTATCACGTACTGTTGTTATCGTTCGAAGGTACCCAGCACCTTTTCCATACCAGTTATGTATTTATATGGCTTGACAGTATTCATCTTTGTGTTACTAATGCAGTCTGCCCAATGTTTACGTGAAAAGGATCTAAATAACCTCTGCATGTTCTTACACTCACAGTCGGTAGAGAGGTGGCCTGCAGTCCTAATGAACCCAGGTTCGAATCCCCGTTAGGGCAGGCAACAGTTTAAGTACGTGAATTTCACAAAGCAGTCTTTACAGATCTTCCAGAAAACCCACATAGATATGGTAAAATACCCCCAGTAATACCAATACACCAAACTTGTATGACCCCAAGCATGTATTCAATATGGACGGTGGGTATGTAGAAGTACTACTGGGCCTTGGAAACAGGCTGTGAAGCCTGGGTCTAGAGTCGGGCAAAAAAAAATCAGCAGTCGCCGCCATTTTTTTTTTTTTTTTTTGGTAGAGTAGTGTTTGAGGTGAGGTGAGGTGAGGTGAGGTGAGGTGAGGTAAGCTGCGGTGAGGTGAGGTGAGGTGAGGTGAAGTGAGGTGAGGTGAGGTGAGGTGAGGTGAGGGAGGAGTTATGGGACGTGTTATCACAACCAGAGAGGCAGGCGGCAGGGCAAGTTTCAGGAGATAATGAGATAAATACAAGAAGATAACAGGATGGTGGACATATTACACGCTCTGCCCAGGCCCGTATCCAGGAAATTCAATTGGGGAGGGGGGGAGGGATGAGTTTCATCTAGCAGAACTAATATATAGCTTCCTAATTTATAAGTATTATTACAGATTCAGTGTGAAAAATATCAGTGTGCTACCACAGATTTGAGTATACACCTTTAACAGTACTGTCACTCTGTTTTTTTTTTGGGGGGGGGGGAATTGAGTGACATGGCAAAAAAAAAATAACTATAGAAATATATGGATTATTTTGTCACAAAATCAAAATATTTTAAAGCATAATAAGCTAAATTACCCAAAATATTTCCAAACTGAAGGGTGAATTATTTCCAAGAACAAAAATCTCCAAACAATTCAAAGAATCGCTTTAAAAGAAAATTGATTAATTCAGCCAGGTGCAACTCGGAGGTCTGCGGGGAGAGGTGGGGGTTGGCGCACCATCCCTGCCTCCCCCTCTGGCTACGGGCCTGATCCCTCCCCCATTGCGTCCATATAGGCTATACGTCTCTCTCTCTCTCTCTCTCTCTCTCTCTCTCTCTCTCTCTCTCTCTCTCTCCAGTGCCAATATCTCTTTCTTTTCTCTATTCCTTCACTGTGTTTATAGTCCTCTCTTTTCTCCCTCCCCACACTGCATATATTCTTCTCTCCCTCTGGCCTCTCTCCACCCCTGCCTCTCTCCCTTCTATTCTTTCATCTTTCTTCCATTCCATTCATTTCCTGTGACTATATATCTCCCTTCCCTGCTTTATTCCCTCCCCCTCCCCCTCCCTCCCTCCTCGAGTCTATATTCCTTTCCTCTCTCCCCAGTCTGCCTGGCACAGGCAGTTTTCCACCCTGGCTGCGGCAACCAACGAATCGTACAAGGTATGCAGCAGCACCGCCACCAAAGTTTGCTGAAGGTTGCAACTGCGTCAAGATTTCACCACTGTGGTGATTTTCATAAAGTCACAAAAAACTCTTCACGGGGGAGGAAATGTGAGAAAAGTAGTGGCAAGAAAGCTATACTAACCCTTTCCAGGCACTTGTTTCCTATGGAAATGATATTCTAGTTTACACCAGATTTTTTTTTTTTAACCTGAGAACAATCCAGGCGACCAAAGCTTTGAAAAATGATCTCGAGTAACCCAATCTCTGCTGTGGGTACACCTTAGTGTTTTGTTCAGGTTATTACCAAACGACTTATCTCAGTCGAGAATAATCCTAACAGAGAGAGAAAGAGAGGCTAAATGAATGGAGAACCTAATGTTGGTGCTTTTTTTTTTGAGGGGGGAAACTTATGGACAAAATATTTACTCACTCTTTGCAGAAAGGCATTTCAATTTCCCATACTCCAAAACTAATAATTAGCTAACTTCGTTATTAATTATGTGTGTGCATCTCGCAACTCACTGACTGCAACAACCAGTACGGAAGAGAGAGAGAGAGAGAGAGAGAGAGAGAGAGAGAGAGAGAGAGAGAGAGGGAGAGAGAGAGAGAGAATTATGTATTTTGAGAACAATTTTGATATATTTATGAATTAGTTTGCACCTATACAGTGACGAATCCTAAGGGTGTACGGATATTCATTTCTGCTGATGTTTATTCTTCTTGGCCTGCCAAAAGATGACAGACATCTAGCACATAATCCGAGAAAATTAAAGAACATTGGAAAGCAATGAGCAAAGGAGGCTTTCGGGAACCTTCTTATATTATTTAACTTTATAAAAACGCTCTCCCCAGCGAGTGAAGAAACTGCTACCACTTCTGTTGTTTATCATATTTTCTCCAGCCACTGAATATTCTTTCTTTCTCCTCGTGTCACGTACTTTGATATATATTAATCTCTTTCCTTCCACCCCATACGCTTATACGTTTGTGTTGCCTCTCTCCGCTCCCTTCTATATCCCACCACCTCTTCTTCCCACCTATATACTCCCTTCTTTCTCTCCCTCTCTTCCTGCCTCTCAACTGCTCGCCACCTTATTTTCTCTCTCTGTCTTTCTCCTCCCAGCGTCACTTCTCCTCACCTGCCTCCTATTACCCTCGTCTGTGACTAATTCTTTGTAACAAGTGGATAAAACTGTTAGAAGGGAAGACACAGGAAAGACCCTAAGCTCTGACTCCAGTGTCCTTTATAGATACATTTATCGGTTCATCTCTTTTTGTACACTCTGTCTGAGCATGGGTTTAGTACAGTGTACACCCAAACGGCAGAGAATTGCCAAGTTTTAGTTCTTTCCTTTGCTTTCTTTCCCACCCATTTTAGGGTATACAGGTCTGTTTCTCTTCTCCTCCCTCCTCTTATTCGGGTGTGGGTGTGAGGGTGTGTGTGTTGCGCAGTATTTAGAAAGTGGATCGAGTGTGGGTGTGTGAGTGAGGAATAAATTGTTTGCAAGAAATGAGGTGAATCAAACAGAAATGATCATGAACTGCAGTGCTTCTCTTGGCTGCATGTCAGACAGTTCCTGTCTAGGTTCAGTGCTGTCTACGAGAGAAGTAGACAACATAACAAGAGACGAGTTCGAGAGAGAGACAGTCAGAGAAGTAGATGTAGAGGTAAAAGTCCTAACATTGCTGGGTTAGACAAAACAGAAAACAGCCAGAAGGTTGGTATAGGAAAACCTGTTTTGTCTTGCTGTTTTCTTATATATGAAGCTGTTGCTTTTAATGCTGATGACAGAGTGATCGACGAAGATTCTTTTAATGATTAAGTGAACGTACTAGATTCAGAAAAATGATGGGAAAGACTGTTGGAATGCTTCTGTTCGAGAGATGTAATGTGTAAGTTTGGGAGTGGACGTACAAAATGGAGCAGTTTATGCACACAAGTGTTTGAGCTGCATGACCATCTGCCCACTTTGATGAATTACTGCCGTAGTGTGGGTGAGAGTGGTGGGATTTGAAATAAAGGTAGAATGAGGGTGAAATATCAGTGCTTGCGACGCCATCACACAGACCACTCACACCTCACGAGCCCAGAGACAGGTGTGTCCTTATCTGACGGAAAGGAGACTTGCTTCTTAAGAGATGGGTTGAGGAATAGAAGAATAAGTCGGAGTTGGATGAATGAAATGGGAGAAGTAACGCTAATGGATCTGAGAGACTAATTATTACTGGAAATCATAAAATGAAAACTATCTGTCCCAGAGCCATGCACAGAATTACGGAATGGAATAATAAAGTCAGTTACACAGTACAGCATTTATAATTACACTTTACTCCACTAAGGTTATTAGGTCGCACAGTTATTAATATCACCTTATACTTAGGCTTTCCCTTGAAAGTAACAAGATGCGATTTACACCGTAATCTTTCTTTGCTGCCGCCACATTTTTCTTTGCTGTTATGCACAGTTGGCTGTGGTTGAGTATCAGCAAAAATTATATGCCATCGGTTCTTTTCTGCATTTCAGTGGTGAGAGCAAACTGCCATGAATGTGTTTTAAGAATGTTTCGACGCAATTTGTTTTCTACACACGTAAGCACAAAAATACAAGAAAAAAATATATAGAACACCCCACATATACTGCTGACAGAATCTGTACTTAAATAATTTTCCCAACGTGATGTAGTGTGAGGGCATAAATCAGAGAGAGTTATGGTGTGGTCAGTGGTGATATATGTGGCTTGGGATATAATAGTTTACCATTCCACCCTCACCATTGTACAGTAATGCCCTCCACGCCCTCACAGCACTGGTTTCCCGTCCTTACTCACACACACACACACACACACACACACACACACACACACACACACACACATTACTTAAACGTATGTTATCCAGGTGTGGAAAGAGCCAATAACTGGGTGGATGTCTGCTGGTACAGTATTGTTGTTGATCTGAGGCATCGTCTTATTTAGAGCTAAATCCGTACAGCATGCAATATAGTATTTATCCTTTTGTGCATATGACACGTTGCCCTATTTCTCATTAATACAATGATCTGTATATACCAAGAATATACACTAGGCCAGAGTTTGGAAGAAATTTATATCACTAAACTTCTCCAGTCCTTCGAACCATTCTTAAGTTGAATTAAATAATCTGGAAGTGCTAGGATTAGTGGTAAAAAAACAACACCGGAAAATTTACTGTACTGAAGAGTATTAACCACTTGATAGCTATGACATCTTGTTTACATTGTTTTTGCTACCTTCAGCAGCTTAAGAGAGAATTTTCCTGCTGGAGAAGTTGAATGACCTCGCCCCTCACTACTCGCTAACTATTTTTTGCTTATCAAAACTCTTTTACCAACAAAATGCAATATATTTGATGTCCACGGACTGGAGAGATTGAGGGAAAGTACATTCACTCTCGGTGTCAGCCTTTTCAGTAGCTTTAGCCACTTCAGATACAATAATTCCTATAGAGACATGGGTAGGCTGTAAACAGATCAGTGCTGATTGATATGGCTGGTGAACTTTGGTTGAGATATATAAAGAAAAATAAAATGTTTATCCTCCGTTGCTAGGGCCTGTTGTTCTGGGTCAAGCAGGAGACAGGAAGATTCTGTTCACACTGGTGTTTTAAATTTCCTACAAAAACTATTCCTGGTCACGACAGTAGGTTTATTGCAATTAGTTAACAATTCCACCATCAGGTACACAGGACCCGGTGCAGTTGTATTCAGTCCCCAGTGATTGACTAAATACCGGCCAGGTGGTGAATTGTTTCTTTCCCTCCCTCACGCACCCTCTCTTGACTACTTTGCATTGGGTGAAATTCGCATCAGTGTTGCGCGAGAACAAAGGACTGTCCGGAAATAGAAACAGGGTTGGATCTGATGTGTGCTTGGTTACTGAAAATTTTCGGTTGCCACTGACACAAAACATGTATCTTATTTACATCACATTCCTGAAATTTTTGCAACATCTTTGTTGAGCCAATAAGCTGTTTTTTGTAATGTGGAAAATAGTTGTAAGTAATGTCAATTGTAGAAAGTATAATTTCGTATTGTGCATTTTAACCATTAATCAGCATAAAATAAAAGGCTGTAAGGCATTTCGTGCAACACTTATTACTTTTCAGTAGCAAATATACTATATTCAAATCTTTAACTTTGAGAGGCTTCTTACTTTTCATACTACTGCGACCCTTATATTTTATTTAGTTAAAGGTAATCTCCTGTCGCCAAAGGATTAAACAGAGGTTTCATTAACGCTCTGGCGACGAGATTTTTTTTTTTTTCTTCTGTTGCCATTGATAAATGAATTAAATCAGTTCGGCCCCTCGTCGTCAGGGAGTAAGTATCCAGGATTTTCAGTCAGTCGCCATTTATTCTGGGATTATTAAAACTATTCGTAAACGATATGAGTAACTGGGCGAGTGAGTGTGACTGACCTAACAAACGAGCAGTGTGTGCTGCCACACCTCACTGAAATATTCATTATTTAATCATTGCTTTCATTAACTTAATCCACAAAAGAACTGGTTTAAATAGGTTCGGTCTGCAGAACAGGTAATTAAAATGTGTGTGTGTGTGTGTGTGTGTGTGTGTGTGTGTGTGTGTGTGTGTGTGTGTGTATTAATGGAGCTGATATAGTGATGGGTTGGGAACTGTGTGTGATCACATGATCAATCCCTGCTTTTGCTGAGAACAGTGAGTGAATTTGCATTCGATATCACCATGTTCACGTCAATGGCACTTCATAAAAACACTCGCGCTAGTAGGCCACCATAGCACCAAATGTGAATGTGATATCCACATTATGTGTTTCCCAATGCCTCTCATTTCCTATCTCGGTTGACACAGCTATATACAACCAAACCAACTTACCCAGCACTGCAACTTCTAGCAGTATATGACACATTCAACCAATTCAGTTTTTACTGCCAACACATTCAGCCCAGCCAACACAGCAAACCTGTCCATCACTCAGCCAGTCCATCTTTAACACAGCCAGCCCAGCCAACACAGCAAACTTGTCCATCACTCAGCCAGTCCATCTTTAACACAGCCAGCCCAGCCAACACAGCAAACTTGTCCATCACTCAGCCAGTCCATCTTTAACACAGCCAGCCCAGCCAACACAGCAAACTTGTTCATCACTCAGCCAGTCCATCTTTAACACAGCCAGCCCAGCCAACACAGCAAACTTGTCCATCACTCAGCCAGTCCATCTTTAACACAGCCAGCCCAGCCAACACAGCAAACTTGTTCATCACTCAGCCAGTCCATCTTTAACACAGCCAGCCCAGCCAACACAGCAAACTTGTCCATCACTCAGCCAGTCCATCTTTAACACAGCCAGCCCAGCCAACACAGCAAACTTGTCCATCGCTGAACCAATCCAGCTTTTACAGCCAACGCTGCCAGGCCAGGCAACACAGTAAACTCATCCATCATTCGATCAACCAAGCTTTGATAGCCAACGTATCCAGTCCAGTCAAACTCATCCACCCCAGACGCATGAGCTGAATGTCAGGAATGGCTTGATAATGGACTGATTGGCCTTTTTACACCCGCAAACACCCTCACGTATAAGTGCTAGGGTGTTACGTCCTTGATGCTGTTTATCGGTCTGCTTGTCCTTCTGCCTGTAATCAATAATCAGGAAATAAGACGAATGGAGTTGCACCAAAAATACCATAATGACTGAAGTCTCTCTCTCTCTCTCTCTCTCTCTCTCTCTCTCTCTCTCTCTCTCTCTCTCTCATTTTTCCAATGTGGAACAGCACCATCCAACGCACTATGCCTCTTCAGTACAGTAGGTCTCACCTGAGATGAAAAAACCACCTAGAGATAATAAGATTATAATACAAAAGAACTTATCGTTGTAAAGTGGTAGACAGAGATTTTTTCTGATGCCTTTATTACGAGGGACCTTTCGCATCATATGTCTATCTACTTATCTATGGTCAGACGCCTTAGTCCTGTAAAGGATGTTCCAGACATATCGCCTTCACATCAGCCTGTCCTTTTACCTATTCTCGAACACCCTATTTCATATATCTCTCCACCCCATTCCCTCATACCATTCTCACTGTCCTCCTTCTCCTCCCTCTCCACCTCCACCCACTCACATACACTTCTCTTGTCAGTCTTGCGTACTTCGTCCTCTCCACATGAAAAAAAAAAAAAAAAAAACAGCACAGAGTTGTTCTAACCTTTTCAAGAATATCTATATCAACACCTTACCGTTCCTTCACATCCTCACCTGTCTGTCTGTTTCTCCACGTATCTCCACATGCTCGTCTCATGTAACTCATTTTCACCTGAATTATAGCTTTCCAACAGGATCCAAGCTTCACTTCCGCACGTTAGAGTTGGGATCACGATATTGTCATGCAGGGGTTCTTTTTTAACTACCATGTTCACTTCCCTATTCAGTATGATTGCTTACAGTAAACAGGGAACGTTTCCTACCTGTAGAATCCTTTCATTCAGTTCGACCTATGAGCTTTCATCCTGTACTCATAACTCTACCTAAATATTTGAAGATACTCATTTTCCATTTGCAGACCATCCAGCTTTACTGTGCATTCCTTGACTTCGTCTCTCAGAGACTTCAAATTTACCCTTACCTATGGTTACTGTTTAATTCGTTTCATACACACACTTCCAAACTCGTTCTCATAAGTTGAATAAAATCTTATGGAGCAAAACAATATGTAACAAAAAGTATCGTTAAGTAGATAACCTGCGGTATTTATAAGGAGGGTAGCAAGACTGAAATTTATATTTTGAAAGAACAGTAAATTAGTTGACATCTTTAGTCTCGTGATACATTATTTATCATATTCTTGCAGGCCGAAAACTATTTCATTAAGCTTGAAGAGGAGGTTTTTGAACTGGAAGGCCTTGATGTGGATTTCGTCAACCCATGCAATAAATGACGCCCTCCCAGAGCTGAATATAATCATCTTGTAGAAGCAACAGTATCATCTTAATTTCGTCATGGTAATGAATTAGTAAAAATCACACCCAATGGTCTGACAACCACACACATGAACTTTCTGTTTCCGTCAGTCACGTTGATGTTGTTGTTGCTGTGGCCTTAAGATCACCTGGACGGAACCCTGTGAACTGCAGCTTCGATTACTCTCTTCCTTTAGTCCACCATCTTTTCGGGGGATAGGGAGAGAGATGAGGGACGTTTGCATTATAGGGCATCAGAGCGAGACTCCCGGTTATATCGGTGCCACCACGTGAAGGCGTCCCTCTCCAGCACCCATGACCCTCGTAATGCATATCAACAGTAATCATACATTTGTGCATGTAAAAACACTTTTGTGCTAAAATGCACCATAAGAATTGTCAGACATGCAATATATTACCACTGCTTCATTTGTTTGTCAAAAAAAATATGTATGGAAAAGGTTGTCATTATTGTGTACATTGAACGGCATTGTTATTGTTGGATTTTGTTTCATAACAAATATTGGGAACACTTTGTAGGGTTGGTACTAGTAACATTGCATGGACTGCAATAATTGTACCATGTTCATTTAACGCAGAATATCACCCAACCAGAGGCCCCAGTGACGCAGATAGAAAAATGCATATTTGTTCAATGGTGATTTGCACAGTGACACAGCCTCACACATGTGAACATTTAAAGGCTTCACAGCAGAGATGATACCGTTGACACTGATTACTGCATTTAACTTAATCACCTTCATGCAATCATAGGCATAGATGTAACCAATACTTTTACTCGCCAAGTAACCCCTACAATCTCATGAAATACGTTAACATTTTCTTCTCGCTACAACCTGGTGATTATATTCTTTTGGGGAAATTACTCTCTTACTGAAAGAAAGTATGAGGGCTACATCTATTCCTTTCAATCTGTATATAGATTGGTTTGGCGGTAGCATTAATAAAATGATATGTTGAACTGAAGAATTGAACACAGTGTTGTAAATGACTTCAGGATAATGCCATCATGATATACGACGATGACTGATAAGCATAAAAAATGTGTTGAAATGCTTACAAACATATTTATAACAATATTTACTACTGGTTTTTCTTAGTTTCCATTATCGTAAAATATTTGATTAATGGGTTATTGATTTCTACTTTTATATCTTTTTTACTGTACTCTTACAACCGCCGAATAAATTAATGAAGCTTTAGAGAGACTGGATGGATTATGCACAATCTCCAAAGCAACAAGACGAGTAAAGGATAAAAATGAGGCCATAGTTATGCAGGGGTTAAAGAGAAATGATTAAGTACAGGAAGTGTTGAATGATTAATAAATACAAACACATCACAGCATGGGGGTAACACACACACACACACACACACACACACACATACACACACACACACACACACACACACACACACACACACACACACACAAACACACACACACACACACACACACACACACACACACACACTTGCCCAGGCTCACTATGGCATCATTAATTTTGTTACAGCAAAAGTTACTCCCTTCATTTCGGGTTCGAGTTATGTTGACACTATAATTAAACTTTATAATATACTTAGTAGAGGTTTTTCGAACTGGAGGGATTGGGATTGTCTTTTGTTAATTAGATTCATCAAAATTAGAGACCTTTCATTAGCTGGTGGGAAAAATAATACGAGAAGGAAGGAATAAGGACTAATGAGGAACTAGCACCAAGCGATAATATGGACGTATGGCACCAATCCTGGCGCTGATGCGGTCTTGGCGTGAAAATGGTGTATGGGAGAACCGGTCAGTGTTAGTGGGAGGTGCTGGAACTATTCATATCACGAAGCCAAATGTCTAACTGGAAAGGAATTGAGGGAAAATAAAGGCCGGAAGAAACACGGAAATATCAAGAAGAGAAGTTAGAGAGAAGATAAGAGGAGGACAGTAAGAAGAGAAAATTGGGAGGCAAAAAGACTCTCTTTAATTGCCTCTTACGACAAGCAGGGATACTATGGAAATATTCTTTCTCCCCCTCCAAAGGGGGAGAGTAATACGAGAAACTCTTTATCGTAGTTACTGAGTTAGAATTGTTAGTGATGACAGTCAGTACGGTGCCTGACTTGCAAAGAAATTATCCAGACCTTTCTGCATATTACGACACGCAACTTTCACTTTCCATTCAAACCTTTCTTTTACTTCTAGATAACAAACTACTTGCAAGAAATGAGAGATTGGCAAAAGGACCCGTCCTCTGGCCAGAAATCGAAAGTATATATTTATTTTAATACTATTATTTTTTACTACACTGAACTCTGGAACTGAGCAAGGAAATTCGCTTCCGAGGCAGAGTATTTCACAAACAAGATACAAACAGATGGCTGATTCTCTACAAGCTTCACATGCTGCCTGGCACTTTGGCACCAATCCCTTTCGTTTCTGTTGTGATAAGTTACACTAAGGCAATCATGTAACGTAAGGCAATCATAAGGCAAATCTGGTGTTGTAGTATCGGTGGTGGAAATTTTACGACGTGGTGGTGGGGCCATTCGGAAGGGAAATGACCTCAGTGATAACGAAGTCGCAAACTGTACACTGAACGAGCCGGAATCAAACCTGCAATCACAAAGCTCCCACTACAAAGCTCTACCCACTCGATCACCACCACCTCAACATTAGAAGCGAGAGTGACCAGCCTCACTCGCTCCTGAGTGGCATTTTGTGGGCAATGAGCTCAAAAATCTTTCGGATTTAAATAATTTCACATTCAATCCTCTTGGTGCTCCTTCGCCCACTAAACACAAGGCGTCAGTTAATGTGGTTATCACCTAATGTAGTAGATGGTTTCCTGAACCACAGGAAACCATTTGGTTTGTCACTCAGTGTAGAGTCATTAGACGACAACACTGTACCAAGTGTTGCTGGGCGCCACCACATGCCACATATTGAATTAAATAAATATATAGGTAAGTTGATTGATATAAAAGACATGCTGAAGTTATTTTTTGGTCAGTTACAGTAGGTTCAATAGCTCGTTGGTTATGGAGACTCCTTAGCACCTTTTTCTTAGCGATTAGTTTGCTTACATCTTACTTTTCTCTTGTATGTCGTTAATACCACTGAAATGTCGCTATGGAGCGCAGAAAGAAAATAAACAAAAAATCTGATGGGCTATGGGCAGAAATAAACTCATAAGAGGTGCCAGAAATCCTCCTAAGCTGACTAGAATACGGGTCATTAATTCTCTTCACCACTGCGCTGGCCTACAATGACACAATTTCTTCTGATTTGTTTATTATTATTTTTAAACAGTATCATGTGGCTTAAGAGTTGCTGCCCGATTCTTATAATTTATATGGGAATTAATTACTACATTCTTGCCACCCCAGAGGGTACAACAAGAGCAGTGCCATAACTATTTCCCTGAGGAATTTTTTTTGTGTGAGGACAGTGGAAGGAGGTGTATCGTTTTCATAGCAGAAATAAATTAATTAATGCCAGTAAATTGACATAAATATAATAATAATATAAATACATAACCACTCAATGAACAGTTATTGTCATCGGTATTATCATCTCCATGAATTCCACATCTTCATCATCAGCATCATCATCATCATCATTTTCACAATCCTCATCTCATCCAAAGTACAAAAGTACTTATATTTATAGAAATAAGACAAGTGTCATAACTAGTAGCCCGAACCATGTGGTATCTTTGTGTGTGTGTGTGTGACAGAGAGAGAGAGAGAGAGAGAGAGAGAGAGAGAGAGAGAGAGAGAGAATACGAAAAGGAAGGACTGTCTGAAGTAAGAGTTATGAATGAATAACTGGAAAAGTGTTGTCATGGTATACTTGTGAGTGTCAGAGATTCTGTATGCCCGAGATACAACTGACAGGTGCAATTATGCAAAGATTTGCATAATTGCAGCAGCCACTTCAAAAACCTTAATGGCGTGGTGCAGACCCCTAGACTTGAGACTTGTGCATCACAAGCTGAGTATACTGCCAGGTACGAGTACAGTACCTGTTGCAAAATAATATCTATTGTGTTGTGATGTCGGTAAGTGATTGGAGGTAATAACATTTAGTGTGACTTGAAATTCTGAGGTACTAAACATTGTCTTTTAGTGCAGCATCAACATTTTCTGCATCCCCATCCTCTCTCTCTCTCTCTCTCTCTCTCTCCAGTTTTCACATAACTTACTCCGAGTCATAGCTTTTTTCGTTAACAATTTCCTTATTTTGTTCTTGATCCTTCTCTATGTATTTTGAGCCAAGGTAATGCAAGAAAGTGTGTGTGTGTGTGTGTGTGTGTGTGTGTGTGTGTGTGTGTGTGTGTGTGTGTGCACAATAACCCAAAACGTTTTTATCGGATTTTAAGCATAGTCGCTGGAGATGCAGCCAGACAGCCGAGGCGTCGACCAAACTTGGTGCTTGAGGGTCAAGCAACAGAAAAGGAGTTCGATTTTGAGAACAGTCAGTCAAAGGTCAAGGTTAAATGGCAAAGTCAGAGTTCAAAGTTTGTGTCTGTGTATGAACAAAATAACAAATGGTGTTTTGACCCGACATGAGCCAACCTTGGTGAAAGAGTTGACCAACAGTCAAGGAATTGATATTATTTTTTAAGAACAATCGGCCAAAGTCAGAGACACATGGCACTGAAACTTTCAGCAGTTTGTATCCAATTTACAGCGTATTTTGTGAAATAGTTCAGGGTAAAGTTAGAACATAGGGCTTTGCTTTTGAGAACAATCATTGTAAGATCAAGGACTTACAGATAGGTCAAAATCAAGGTCACAGGGCAAGGTTAACTCGAACTGAGCTTTTCCGATCTGGACCAGACTACTTGGAAGTGTTAAGTGTCAGACAAGAATGAAGTAATTCGATTTTGAGAACAGTTGCGTGAAGGTCAATCCCACAGGACAAAATAAACTGATCGTTCCTTAGATCAATGGGTGGGTGTGGGTGGTGACTCTTTGGGTGCTCCTTCATTCTGTTCTGGATGTCTGCAGACAGTTTTATTTAGCTTTGGGGAAACTTTTTTTTTTTTTTTTTTTTTTTTTTGCTGGAGAGATTAGATATAATTATCATTTACTCCTTCACTACAAGAGGGTTCCCAAAGCTGGATACAGCAGTCAGGAATTAGCTAAAATAAATCAGCAAAACACGTCACTTAAGGGGTTAATGAAGTCCAAACCCTCAAACACTTTGCCCCAACTGGTATCAATCTGCCCATGTTATAATCAACAGGCAACTTATAATAAACACATGCCTCATATTATTTGATACTGTGACAGTCTAACAATACTCCTTTAACCAGTTCATAAACACCTGCCCAGTATCATCTGCTCAGTGTGGTCATCTGCCAATGAGTGGCCTGCGGTCCTACCGGACCCAGGTCCAAGTCCCCGCTGGGGCAGGGAACAGTTTAAGGATCTGAATTTCATTAAATCAGACTTTACTGATCTACCAGAAGACCCGCCGACATATACTAAAAATACCCCGCTAATACAAATACACCAGTTCTGTACGAGACAGCCCTAGCATGTATTCAATATGGATGGTGGGTGTTAGCGCCGAAGTGGTGACACGTAGAGAGGTGTATGGTATGTAGGAAGGCTACTGGGCCTTGAGAACAGGCTGTGAAGCCTATGCCCAGAGTCAGACACATAACAAAAAATAATAATAATAGTTGATAAACACGTGCCACACTGATTAGTGAGGTCATCTAATGATTAGCAGTCCACTCCCTTTACATTCAGTACCAACCTGCCACATATTATTGGATGTGACTGGTAACAATGTAATCAATAATCCACTCCCCTACCATTAAGTGAGCACCAGTTACATATTTTCATAATAGGCTTAAAATATATTAGTTGTAATGGATAGGAAGCGTTAGGAGAAACACACTGAGGTAGTTTGGACGTGTGGAGAGGCTGGAGAGTGAGAGACTGATGAGGAGAGTGTATGTGAGTGAAGTGAAGGTGGAGAGAGGGAGGGGGAGGCCAAGGATGAGATGGAGGGATGGAACAGAGAGGTATATGAGAGAAGGGGTGTGAGCTGGGAGCAGGGCAGTGAAATGGCGGGGGACAGAGCGACATGGAGGAGATTTGATTGTGGCCACCCCTTGCGGGATTAAGGCGTCTGGCGACAGATAGATAGATAGACAGAATGGAGAAAGGAACTGAATATTTAGGTAAAAAGAGATAATACTCTATGAACTGAGATTAAAGGGAGAGTAAAAAAGCAATATAATAATTTGGACATATTTTAATTATGCTCTTCTCAGTGTTGGCTGAAGAATCGTCCTGTCTTCATCACTCCACTCACCACAGACGGC
>NC_137062.1:9525741-9608256 GCF_032717465.1 Coenobita brevimanus | reverse complement strand
TCGTGTCAGATGCATAGGAGTCTTGGTAGCAGCCCTTCCTTAGCGACTTATTTTTTTTTACGTTAAGCCTTCCCATTATCGTGTACGTTATTCGCATTCCTTCGGTAACGAAACGTTTTGCATTTGCAACGTAGAGAATATTTAGGTGTGATTTGCAGAATAAATCGCTGAGGAAGTGCTGTAACGAAATCAATAATCCCCTTTACACCTACAATCAAATGATGTCCTTATTACTGCTATCCAGATGATTATATTCAGTTTAGGGGAGAATGTTTGAACTGGAGGGGTCAGAGATTGGCCTGTATTCTCGTCGGTTAAGGAGGCTCCCTACACCTTTTCCTAGGCGATTTATGTTGATTATTATATCTTACTGCCCTACTCTGTTCTATGTAAATCCTTCCAAAATCACCATACTCTGCATAAATAACGTACAACAGGATATTAACTAGCCAAATCCAGAATAAATCGCTACGGAAGAGGTGATACGGAAAAAAGGGGAAAGATAGGGTAAGCGCGGGGGTTAGAGAGGGCAGAAAAGGGAAGGAGGGTAGAAACGAGGGAAGGAGAGGGTAGGAACGGGTGAAAGGAGAGGCGAGGAAAAGAGATGGAGAGACGCGAGGAAAAGGGAAGGAGAGCGTAGGAACGGGGGTAGGAGAGGGTAGGAACGGAGGGAAGGAGGGCGTAGGAAAGGGGGAAAAGAGGAAGTAGGGAAGGGGGCAGGAGAGGGTAGGAACGGGGGGATTGGACTGCAAGGCTACAATACAGAGCGAACTACATAACGCTCCTCTTCCACATTGCCAGGCGATTTTTGTGTTGCAGGGACGCCTCATTCAACGCTATGTATCATTTATTCAGTTCCCACTCCCACTGCCACATTGATGCCCACACCAGCATACTCAGCCATTCCTGCAAGACAAAGATACCGCCAGATGCGTTTTCAGTGCAGCGCTTCTGACGAACCTCCCTTTACTGTTCTACCTCTCTCGTCACCATTGTCTGAACCAGGAAATTCGTGCCCTCTCGCCCAGTGACTGGCTGGCGAGTGTTAATGGGGCTAAAAAATGGATGATGACAGCCAATTAACGACACCCTCAGATGAATCCCTGTTTTTTGCAGGACAGACGGGGAGGAATATTAATGGTGAAGTGAGGTGAGTGGAGGCTTGGTGGAAAAGTAGGTAGGTAGGTAGGTAAGTAAGCTGGTTGGCTGGTTGGTAAATGAGTAGGTAAGTTGGTTGGTAGGTAGACAGAAGCTAAAGTGGAGAGAGGTAAGCCAATGGGTAGGACGGTAGGATGGGTAAGTAGGTATATGTAAGTATGCAGGTAAGTAGGTAGAAAGATAGATAGACAGACTGATAGATAGGTGGTAGGTAACTAAAAAGAAGGCTCATAGAGATGCATGGGTAAAAGGTTGGGATGGGTGCATGGATGGGTAGGTGGATGTAAAGTAAGTAGGGTGTAGGAAAGCCAGATAGGTAAATGGGTGGGTAGGCTGGTGGATGGGTAAACAGGTAAATAGGAAGGTAGGCAGTAAAGTGCGGAGGGAAGTATGCCCAGGAGATGACAGGTAAGTACATGGGTAGATAAAAATGCATATGAGAGAAACAGGAAAAGACAAGACGACCTAGACAAATGAATTAAGCAAACAAGCAATGAGAACTTGAAGCCTAAGGAGGAAGAATGTAAGAAGGTAGGCAGGTAATTGGGCATACAGGTGCGAAGGTAGATAGACAGGTGAGTTGGTAGGTTGGTAGGTAGGTAGATGGATAGGTAGACTGGTGAAACTATCAAAGCTAAATGGTCGACAACTGCAGATAGTCCCTGAACTACTATCCTGCGGCCAGAACATTAATCCCTTCACAAAAATAAAGGAGCTTTAATTTTCTATCACCAGACGATTATATTGAGCTCAGTAGAAGCCCCATTCAGCGAAACATCTGATGACACAAGTAAGTATATCTAACATCTCCAGTTCAAGAGTTTTTCCCAGGCAATAATATAAGAAAAAGGAAAATGAAAAAGAAATGAAAAAAAAATACAAGCAAATAATAAATAAAATATACCACATAAATATAATCACACCCATATAGCACGAATGAAATCAACTCATCTTCATCTATCTATCTATCTATTGCCAGACGCCTCAATCCCGTTTGGGGTGGCCACAAACAAATCGCCTCCAAGTCGCCCTGTCCCCCGCCATTTCAAGGCCCTGCTCCCAACTCACACCCCCCTCTCTCATATACCTCTCCACCTCATCCCTCCATCTCATCCTCGGCCTCCCCCTCCCTCTTCCCCCCTCCACCTCACTCACATACACTCTCTTCGTCAGTCTTTCACCCTCCATCCTCTCCACATGGCCAAACCACCTCAGTGTGTTCCTCATAACGCTTCCTATCACATCCACATCCACACCACAACGCTCCTTTATATCCTCATTCGTCAGCCTGTCTCTCCACGTGACTCCACAGGCTCCTCTTAAATAACTCATTTCCACTGCTCTCACTCTCGACTTGTGTCCTTCCAACAATGTCCAAGCTTCACTTCCGTACGTTAGAGTTGGTATCACAATACTGTCATGTAGTAACTTTTTCACTTCCATGCTCACTTCCCTGTTTCTTATCACTGCTTTCAAGGAACCAGCAACCTTTCTTCCCTGCTGTACCCTTTCAAGCACTTAACCCTCCAAACCTCCATCCTTACTCATCACACTACCCAAATACTTAAACGTACTCACATTTTCCAATTCCTCACCATCCAACCTCGCTGTACATTCACTAACTTCACCTCTCTCAAAGACCATCACTTTACTCTTCCCTACATTCACCTTTAGGTTCCGTTTGTTACACACTCTCTCAAACTCATCCACCAAGCCTTGCAGCTCCCCTTCGTCTTCACTCAACAACACAGTATCATCTGCAAACAACAGTACAGAGAGTTTCCAAACACTATCCTCTCTCACCAGGGCCACTCCAACATCCACTACTCTACCTTGTACCTCTTTTATTACCCCATCCATGTACAGATTGAACAACCATGGAGACATGACACATCCCTGTTTCAAACCAACTTTCAAAGAGAAAAATTCACTTAGTTCACCATCCACACGCACTGCAGCCTTCGCACCATCGTACATACTCTTCACAGCATTCAGCAACTTCCCATCTACTCCATATATTCTTAGCACTTTCCACAATCCTTGTCTATCCACCCTGTCATATGCTTTCTCCAAATCCATGAAAGCCGCATACAACTTCTTTCCCTTCTCTAGAAACTTTTCCACTAAAGATCTAAGAATGAATATCTGATCTACACAACCTCGTCCCTTCCTAAAGCCTCCCTGTTCTTCTCCAACTAATTTCTCTGTTCTTTCTCTAACTCTGTCTATAAGTATCCTACCATACACTTTTCCTATTATACTAAGAAGACAAATACCCCTATGATTACCACACACTTCTTTTTCCCCTTTTCCTTTGTACAAGGGAATAATTATACCTGACTTCCAATCCTCCGGGACTCTACCTTTCTCCCAGGCCAATCTGCACATCTTCCACATCCATTCTACTATTATCTCTCCCCCATGCTTCAGCATTTCACCACACACTCCATCAATTCCTGGGGCTTTCCCCGATTTAACTTTCTTCATTGCTTCCACAACTTCTATCCTACTGATTTCTTCCTGTCTTCTCACCTCCCTCCTTCTCCCAGCCATTCCCCAGCCACTTATACTCGCATTACTTCCATCCTCTACGTTCAACAATTGCTTAAAGTGTTCTCTCCATCTGCTCACTTTTTCTCCCTTCTCCACTAGTAATCTACCATTTTTATCTTTCACTCCTCTGCTAACTTCACTTCCACCCTGTCTTACTCATTTCACTTCTCTCCAGAACATTTTCTTACAGTCCCTCCACTTTACACTCAAATTCCTTCCAAATTCCTCATCCACTCTCTTCTTACTCTCTCTTACTAATCTTTTCACCTCTCTCTTCCTTTCCACATATAACTCTCTCTTCCGCCTCTCAACTTCTTCCACGCCCCTATTTCTCATCCATTCATTGTATGCTTTCTTCTTTTGTGCCACAGCCTGTTTCACCTCTTCAGTCCACCATACTGGAAATAAATATACGAATTTGCTCGGGTATACCTTTTCACCCTTTGACGAAGAGACGCAACTTCTGGTCCGACCAAAATCGTATCATAACAGGCAAAACAAAAGCTGTTTTTTTTTTTTTCTTTGATCGCCAAAGGGTTATTAATAGACTCGAAAAAGAACGCACTCTTATTTCGGAACTGAGTGCGATTTCATTTAATTCCGTAGTGCTGCATTACTGCCAGCTTCACCTTGCCCCTCGCCACCTTCCTGTGACCATTGTTTCTCTCCACTTTTCTTTCGGCTACGTCCTTGTTTTACTGAAATCAGCAAATATATTAGCAATGCGACTCAGTGAGTGTGGAATATATATATATATATATATATATATATATATATATATATATATATATATATATATATATATATATATATATATATATATATATATACATATATGATGAATGGGATTAGAGAGAGCAGAGCGGCTGTAAACGTGATAGGTTTGGGGTGTGTGCAGAGAAGGAATGCAGTGCCAAGAGACGTTACACTCGCACAGGGAAAGCAGCTGGGCATGATGAGGTGTATGCAGAGATGCTTAAGTGTAGTGGAGAGAGTGGAATGAAGTGCTTGTTGGAGATATGTAAGAAGGCATGGATAAGTGAAACTGTGCCTGCAGAGTGGAAAAAAGTTGTGACTGTACCCCTGTACAAAAATAAAGGTGAGTGGAATGAGTGCAAGAATTATCGTGGCATAAGTTTATTGAGTGTGGTAGGAAAGGTGTATGGAAGAATTGTTATAAAGAAAGTAACAGAGATATCAGAAGTCCTTGTGAGTGATGAACAGGGTGGCTTTAGGAGTGGCAAAGGATGTGTGGATCATATATTTGCAGAGACAGATAGCAGAGAAGGCTTGTGAGAAGGACCATAAGGTGTTTACGGCATTCATGGATCTGGAAAAAGCATACGACAAAGTGGACAGAGAGGGATCGTGGAAAGTTTTGCGCATGTACGGTGTAAATAGTAAGATGCTAGGTGCTGTCAAGAGTTTTTATGATGGTAGCGAAGCATGTGTAAGGGTTAATGGGCATCTGAGTGGTTCACGATCGGTGTGATGTCCCCGTGGTTGTTCAAAATATATATCTATATCTATATCTATCTATCTATCTATCTATCTATCCACTTCTTTTGTATATTTTCCTCTCTTTTGTATCACTGTACCCAGGTTTTTTAACTCTCTCACCAGTTCCAGTCTCTCTCTATTCACTGTAACATCACACTGGGAGTCACCTTCTCTCTCAATAACCATCATTTTACTCTTTCCTACATTTACTCTCAAGGCACGATGCTCATAGACATCAGCAAAACTCTGCACTAGTCTACCAAGTTCTTGTCCGCTACTTGCAAGCAGTACTTCATCATCAGCATACAACAAATTTGAGATATTCCATCCATTAACATTCATTACCAACGCCATCCCTCTCTCCATTACTCGTGTTTTTACTTCTCTCATCACCCCATCCATCTCTCTCTCTCTCTCTCTCTCTCTCTCTCTCTCTCTCTCTCTCTCTCTCTATATATATATAAATATATATATATATATATATATATATATATATATATATCTATCTATATATATATATATATATATATATATATATATATATATATATATATATATATATATACAGAGAGAGAGAGAGAGAGAGAGAGAGAGAGAGAGTGAGATGGATGGGGTGATGAGAGAAGTAAAAACACGAGTAATGGTGAGAGGGATGGCGTTGGTAATGAATGGTAATGGATGGAATATCTCAAATTTGTTGTATGTTGATGATGAAGTACTGCTTGCAAGTAGCGGACAAGAACTTGGTAGACTAGTGCAGAGTTTTGCTGATGTCTATGAGCATCGTGCCTTGAGAGTAAATGTAGGAAAGAGTAAAATGATGGTTATTGAGAGAGAAGGTGACTCCCAGTGTGATGTTACAGTGAATGGAGAGAGATTGGAACTGGTGAGAGAGTTAAAAAACCTGGGTACAGTGATACAAAAGAGAGGAAAATATACAAAAGAAGTGGAAAGTAGAGTGACACAAGGAAGAAAAGTAGCTGGTGCAATGAAGGCCTTGATAAGAAACAGAGGCTTGAGTGTTTTAGCTGCACGAGGCTTACATGAGGGAGTGTTAGTGCCAACTTTAACATATGGATGTGAGACTATGGTGTGGCATGAAAATGAAAAGTCAAGATTAAGAGCAGTGCAGATGGGACTGCTGAGGAATGTATGTGACGTACAGAGGGTGGATTGCATACGCAATAATGTGATTCGTGAAAGGTGCGGAATGAGGAAGTCAATGGACACCAGAATCGAAGAGAGTGTACTGAGATGGTATGGTCATGTGGAGAGAATGGATAATAATAGAGTGGTGAAAAATGTACATCTGAGAGAATTTGAAGGAGGGAGGAGGCGAGGTAGGCCAAGGAGAAGGCGGAGAGATGTGGTGGATGAGTGTTTGAGGAAGAGAGGTTTGGAAGTCGGTGAGGCTATGGAACTGACAAGAGATCGAGCTGGCTGGATGAATGTTGTGAGGTGAAGTGCATGATCAGGTATATATATATATATATATATATATATATATATACAAACAGTATATGAATATGCCGTTACAGACAGTTGTTTCAATACAAGGAATATTTTTCGACTTGAAGGGGTTATAGTCTCCGGTAACACCTTCAGCTGCAGGGATTCTTCATATAAATATCTTGTTGGTAAGAAGTGAGAAATAAACTGCGTCACTAAAGGGAACGTGTAAACATTTGATTGAAAACAAATATTTTTACCTGCTCTTTGTGAAATGGATTGTCGCACTACATCAGATTGGTGAAGTTAATTTCAGATGTATTTTATTAATACTTCCCGGGCACCAGTCGATGAGCAGTGTTCCTTGCAATGATAGTCACTCCACCCCGTCCCACCCCCGCCTCTAACCTTACTTTACCCTTCCTGTACCCTCTAATTTAGGGATCTGATATCCTTGACGTTTCGCAGGAATTCCACTTGTGTAACAAGGCTTTTCACAGGCATCCATGAGTTTCCTTTAACCCTTTTGCGCACCGTGTCCCCAGTATGGGAAAGAACTGGGTATTTTCAAACTCTAATAAAGAAGGGAACTGCGGGGTAGGGACCTATGAGTTTCGCGACTATGAGCCGACAGGCGGAGGGCGGGACGCCTAGCACCCTTCCAGCATGATCCTTCGCACAGAAACTCTGGGAGCAAAGGGGTTTATGTGGAGGCAATGAAAGCAAGCAAGACGAGGATATTTTAAATTTTTACTCTCGATGCTCAGGAGGCTTAACAACACAACACAGTTTTCCAGCTTCACATGAGAGGAAGATAAGAGCCGTCTGTGGTGAGTGGAGTGATGAAGACAGGACGATTCTTCAGCCAACACTGAGAAGAGCATAATTAAAATATGTCCAAATTATTATATTGCCTTTTTACTCTTCCTTTAATCTCAGTTCATAGAGTATTATCTCTTTTTACCTAAATATTCAGTTCCTTTCTCCATTCTGTCTATCTATCTATCTATCGCCAGACGCCTTAATCCCGCAAGGGGTGGCCACAAACAAATCTCCTCCATGTCGCTCTGTCCCCCGCCATTTCAATGCCCTGCTCTCAGCTCACACCCACCTCCCTCATACTCGTATACGTCTCTGCTCCATCCCTCCATTTCATCCTTGGCCTACCCCTCCCTCTCCCCACCTTCACTTCACTCACATACACTCTCCTCATCAGTCTCTCACTCTCCATCCTCTCCACACGTCCAAACCACCTCAGTGTATTTCTCCTAGCGCTTCCTATCCATTCCAACTAATATATTTTAAGCCTATTACGGAAATATGTAACTGGTGCTCACTTAATGGTAGGGAAGTGGATTATTGATTACATTGTTACCAGTCACATCCAATAATATGTGGCAGGTTGGTACTGAATGTAAAGGGAGTGGACTGCTAATCATTAGATGACCTCAATAATCAATGTGGCACGTGTTTATCAACTATTATTATTATTTTTCTTTATGTGTCTGACTCTGGGCATAGGCTTCACAGCCTGTTCTCAAGGCCCAGTAGCCCTCCTACATACCATACACCTGTCTACATGTCACCACTTCGGCGCTAACACCTACCTTCCATATTGATTACATGCTAGGGCTGTCTCATACAGAATTGGTGTATTTGTATTAGCGGAGTATTTTTACTACATGTCGGCGGGTCTTCTGGTAGATCAGTAAAGTCTGATTTAATGAAATTCAGATCCTTAAACTGTTCCCTGCCCCAGCGGGGACTTGAACCTGGGTCCAGTCGGACTGCGGGCCACTCATTGGCAGATGACCACACTGATCAGATGATACTGGGCAGGTGTTTATGAACTGGTTAAAGGAGTATTGTTAGATTGTCACAGTATCAAATAATATGAGGCATGTGTTTATTATAAGTTGCCTGTTGATTATAACATGGGCAGATTGATACCAGTTGGGGCAAAGTGTTTGAGGGTTTGGACTTCATTAACCCCTTAAGTGACGTGTTTTGCTGATTTATTTTAGCTAATTCCTGACTGCTGTATCCAGCTTTGGGAACCCTCTTGTAGTGAAGGAGTAAATGATAATTATATCTAATCTCTCCAGCAAAAAAAAAAAAAAAAAAAAAAGTTTGCCCAAAGCTAAATAAAACTGTCTGCAGACATCCAGAACAGAATGAAGGAGCACCCAAAGAGTCACCAGCCACACCCACCCATTGATCTAAGGAACGATCAGTTTATTTTGTCCTGTGGGATTGACCTTCACGCAATTGTTCTCAAAATCGAATTACTTCATTCTTGTCTGACACTTAACACTTCCAACTAGTCTGGTCCAGATCGGAAAAGCTCAGTTCGAGTTAACCTTGCCCTGTGACCTTGATTTTGACCTATCTGTAAGTCCTTGATCTTACAATGATTGTTCTCAAAAGCAAAGCCCTATGTTCTAACTTTACCCTGAACTATTTCACAAAATACGCTGTAAATTGGATACAAACTGCTGAAAGTTTCAGTGCCATGTGTCTCTGACTTTGGCCGATTGTTCTTTAAAAAAAAATATCAATTCCTTGACTGTTGGTCAACTCTTTCACCAAGGTTGGCTCATGTCGGGTCAAAACACCATTTGTTATTTTGTTCATACACAGACACAAAGTTTGAACTCTGACTTTGCCATTTAACCTTGACCTTTGACTGACTGTTCTCAAAATCGAACTCCTTTTCTGTTGCTTGACCCTCAAGCACCAAGTTTGGTCAACACCTCGGCTGTCTGGCTGCATCTCCAGCGACTATGCTTAAAATCCGATAAAAACGTTTTGGGTTATTGTGCGCGCGCGCACGCACACACACACACACACACACACACACACACACACACACACACACACACACACACACACACACTTTCTTGCATTACCTTGGCTCAAAATACATAGAGAAGGATCAAGAACAAAATAAGGAAATTGTTAACGAAAAAAGCTATGACTCGGAGAAAGTTATGTGAAAACTGGAGAGAGAGAGAGAGAGAGAGAGAGAGAGAGAGAGAGAGAGAGGATGGGGATTCAGGAAATGTTGATGCTGCACTAAAAGACTATGTTTAGTACTTCAGAATTTAAAGTCACACTAAATGTTATTACATCCAATCACTTACCGACATCACAACACAATAGATATTATTTTGCAACATGTACTGTACTCGTACCTGGCAGTATACTCAGCTTGTGATGCACAAGTCTCAAGTCTAGGGGTCTGCACCACGCCATTAAGGTTTTTGAAGTGGCTGCTGCAATTATGCAAATCTTTGCATAATTGCACCTGTCAGTTGTATCTCGGGCATACAGAATCTCGGACACTCACAAATATACCATGACAACACTTTTCCAGTTATTCATTCATAACTCTTACTTCAGACAGTCCTTCCTTTTCGTATTCTCTCTCTCTCTCTCTCTCTCTCTCTCTCTCTCTCTCTCTCTCTCTGTCACACACACACAAAGATACCACATGGTTCGGGCTACTAGTAATAACAATGGTCTTATTTCTATAAATATAAGTACTTTTGTACTTTGGATGAGATGAGGATTGTGAATATGTTGTTGTTGATGATGATGATGATGTGGAATTCATGGAGATGATAATACCAGTCCCTTCCTTCCCTCGTTTACTAAACAATAGTTAAGGAATTAAGAGAAATCCCGATGACAATAACTGTTCATTGAGTGGTTATGTATTTATATTATTATTATATTTATGTCAATTTACTGGCATTAATTAATTTATTTCTGCTATGAAAACGATACACCTCCTTCCGGTGTCCTCACACAAAAGAAAATCCTCAGGGTAATAGTTATGGCACTGCTCTTGTTATACCCTCTGGGGTGGCAAGGATGTAGTAATTAATTCCCATATAAGTTACTAGAATCGGGCAGCAACTCTTAATCCACATGATACTGTTTAAAAATAATAATAAACAAATCAGAAGAAATTGTGTCACTGTAGGCCAGCGCAGGGGTGAAGAGAATTATTGACCCGTATTCTAGTCAGCTTAGGAGGATTTCTGGCACCTCTTATAAGTTAATTTCTGCCCATAGCCCATCAGATTTTTTGTTTATTTTCTTTCTGCGCTCCATAGCGACATTTCAATGGTATTAACGACATACAAGAGAAAAGTAAGATGTAAGCAAACTACTCGCTAAGAGAAAGGTGCTAAGGAGTCTCCATAACCAACGAGCTATTGAACCCACTGTAACTGACCAGAAAATAACTTCAGCATGTCTTTTATATCAGTCAACTTACCTATATATTTATTTAATTCAATATGTGGCATGTAGTGGCGCCCAGCAACAATTCACTTGGTATAGTGTTGTCGTCCCATGACTCGACACTGAGTGACAAACCAAATAGTTTCCTGTGGTTCAGGAAACCATCAACTACATTAGGTGATAACCACATTAACTGACGCCTTGTGGTTTAGTGGGCGAAGGAGCACCAAGAATGTGAAATTATTTAAATCCGAGGGATTTTTGAGCTCATTGCCCACAAAATGCCACTCAGGAGCGAGTGAGGCTGGTCACTCTCGCTTTTAATGTTGAGGTGGTGGTGGTCGAGTGGGTAAAGCTTTGTAGTGGAAGCTTTGTGATTGCAGGTTTGATTCCGGCTCTTTCAGTGTACAGTTTGCGACTTCGTTATCACTGAGGTCATTTCCCTTCCGAATGGCCCCACCACCACGTCGTAACATTTCCACCACCGATACTACAACACCAGATTTGCCTTATGATTGCCTTACGTTACATGATTGCCTTAGTGTAACTTATCACAACAGAAACGAAAGGGATTGGTGCCAAAGTGCCAGGCAGCATGTGAAGCTTGTAGAGAATCAGCCATCTGTTTGTATCTTGTTTGTGAAATACTCTGCCTCGGAAGCGAATTTCCTTGCTCAGCTCCAGAGTTCAGTGTAGTAAAAAATAATAGTATTAAAATAAATATATACTTTCGATTTCTGGCCAGAGGACGGGTCCTTTTGCCAATCTCTCATTTCTTGCAAGTAGTTTGTTATCTAGAAGTAAAAGAAAGGTTTGAATGGAAAGTGAAAGTTGCGTGTCGTAATATGCAGAAAGGTCTGGATAATTTCTTTGCAAGTCAGGCACGGTACTGACTGTCATCACTAACAATTCTAACTCAGTAACTACGATAAAGAGTTTCTCGTATTACTCTCCCCCTTTGGAGGGGGAGTAAGAATACTTCCACAGTATCCTTGCTTGTCGTAAGAGGCAATTAAAGAGGGTCTTTTTGCCTCCCAATATTCTCTTCTTACTGTCCTCCTCTTATCTTCTCTCTAACTTCTCTTCTTGATATGTCCGTGTTTCTTCCGGCCTTTATTTTCCCTCAACTCCTTTCCAGTTAGACATTTGGCTTCGTGATATGAATAGTTCCAGCACCTCCCACTAACACTTACCGGTTCTCCCATACACCATTTTCACGCCAAGACCGCATCAGCGCCAGGATTGGTGCCATACGTCCATATTATCGCTTGGTGCTAGTTCCTCATTATTCCTTATTCCTTCCTTCTCGTATTATTTTTCCCACCAGCTAATGAAAGGTCTCTAATTTTGATGAATCTAATTAACAAAAGACAATCCCAATCCCTCCAGGTCGAAAAACCTCTACTAAGTATAGTATAAAGTTTAATTATAATGTCAACATAACTCGAAACCGAAATGAAGGGAGTAACTTTTGCTGTGACAAAATTAATGATGCCATAGTGAACATGAGCAAGTGTGTGTGTGTGTGTGTGTGTGTGTATATGTGTGTGTGTGTGTGTGTGTGTGTGTGTGTGTGTGTGTGTGTGTGTTTCCCCCATGCTGTGATGTGTTTGTATTTATTAATCATTCAACACTTCCTGTATTTAATCATTTCTCTTTAACCCCTGCATAACTATGGCCTCATTTTTATCCTTTATTCGTCTTGTTGCTTTGGAGATTGTGCATAATCCATCCAGTCTCTATAAAGCTTCATTAAATTATTCGGCGGTTGTAAGAGTACAGTAAAAAAGATATAAAAGTAGAAATCAATAACCCATTAATCAAATATTTTACGATAATGGAAACTAAGAAAAACCAGTAGTAAATATTGTCATAAATATGTTTGTAAGCATTTCAACACATTTTTTATGCTTATCAGTGATCGTCGTATATCATGATGGCATTATCCTGAAGTCATTTACAACACTGTGTTCAATTCTTCAGTTCAATATATCATTTTATTAATGCTACCCCCAAACCAATCTATATACAGATTGAAAGGAATAGATGTAGCCCTCATACTTTCTTTCAGTAAGAGAGTAATTTCCCCAAAGGAATATAATCACCAGGTTGTAGCGAGAAGAAAATGTTAACGTATTTCATGAGATTGTAGGGGTTACTTGGCGAGTAAAAGTATTGGTTACATCTATGCCTATGATTGCATGAAGATGATTAAGTTAAATGCAGTAATCAGTGTCAACAGTATCATCTCTGCTGTGAAGCCTTTAAATGTTCACATGTGTGAGACTGTGTCACTGTGCAAATCACCATTGAACAAATATGCATTTTTCTATCTGCGTCACTGGGTACTCTGATTGGGTGATATTTTGCGTTAACTGAACATGGTACAATTATTGCAGTCCATGCAATGTTACTAGTACCAACCCTACAAAGTGTTCCCAATATTTGTTATGAAACAAAATCCAACAATAACAATGCCGTTCAATGAACACAATAATGACAACCTTTTCCATACATATTTTTTTTGACAAACAAATGAAGCAGTGGTAATATATTGCATGTCTGACAATTCTTATGGTGCATTTTAGCACAAACGTGTTTTTACATCACAAATGTATGATTACTGTTGATATGCATTACGAGGGTCATGGGTGCTGGAGAGGGACGCCTTCACGTGGTGGCACCGATATAACCGGGAGTCTCGCTCTGATGCCCGATGATGCAAACGTCCCTCATCTCTCTCCCTATCCCCCGAAAAGATGGTGGACTAAAGGAAGAGAGTAATCGAAGCTGCAGTTCACAGGGTTCCGTCCAGGTGATCTTAAGGCCACAGCAACAACAACATCAACGTGACTGACGGAAACAGAAAGTTCATGTGTGTGGTTGTCAGACCATTGGGTGTGATTTTTACTAATTCATTACCATGACGAAATTAAGATGATACTGTTGCTTCTACAAGATGATTATATTCAGCTCTGGGAGGGCGTCATTTATTGCATGGGTTGACGAAATTCACATCAAGGCTCAAGGCCTTACAGTTCAAAAACCTCCTTTTCAAGCTTAATGAAATAGTCTTTGGCCTGCAAGAATATAAGTAATGTATCACGAGACTAAAGATGTCAACTAACGTACTGTTCTTTCAAAACATAAATTTCAGTCTTTCTACTCTCCTTACAAATACTCGTACCGCAGGTTATCAACTGAACTATACTTTTTGTTACATATTTTTTTGCGCCATGAGATTTTATTCAACTTAGGAGAACGAGTTTGGAAGTGTGTGTATAAAACGAATTAAACAGTGACCATAGGTAAGGGTAAATTTGAAGTCTTTGAGAGACGAAGTCACGGAATGCACAGTAAAGCTGGATGGTCTGCAAATGGAAATGAGTGTCTTCAAATATTTATGTAGAGTTATGAGTAAAGGATGAAAGCTCATTGGTCGAACTGAATGAAAGGATTCTACAGGTAGGAAACGTTGCCTGTTTACTGGAAGCAATTATACTGAACAGGGAGGTGAACATGGTAGTTAAAAAAGAACCCCTGCATGACAATATCGTGATCCCAACTTTAACGTGCGGGTGAAGTTTGGATCCTGTTGGAAAGATATAATTCAGGTGAAAATGAGTTACCTGAGGCGAGCACGTGGAGATACGTGGAGACACAGACAAACAGGTGAGGATGTGAAGGAACGGTAAGGTGTTGATGTAGATGTTCTTGAAAACGTTAGAACAACTCTGTGGTGTTTTTTTTTTTTTTTTTTTTTTTCATGTGGAGACGATGAAGTACGCAAGACTGACAAGAGAAGTGTATGTAAGAGGGTGGAGAAGGAGGGAAAGGAGGACAGTGAGAATGATACGGAGGAATGGGGTGGAGAGATATATGAAGTAGGAAGCATGCTCGACAACAGGCAAAAGGACAGGCTGACGTGAAGGCGATATGTCTGGAGCATCCTTTACAGGACTAAGGCGTCTGACCATAGGTAAGTAGATAGACATATGATGCGAGAGGTCCCTCGTAATAAAGGCATCAGAAAAAATCTGTCAACCACTTTACAACGATAACTTCTTTTGTATTATAATCTTTATTATCTCTAGGTGGTTTTATTCATCTCAGGCGAGACCTACTGTACTGAAGAGGCATAGTGCGTTGGATGGTGCTGTTCCACATTGAAAGAGAGAGAGAGAGAGAGAGAGAAAGAGAGAGAGAGAGGGAGAGAGAGAGAGAGAGTCTTCAGTTATTATGCCATATTTAGTGCAATTCCTTCGTCTTATTTCCGGATTGTTGATAACAGGGAGAAGGACAGGCAGACCGACAAACAGCATCAAGGACGTAACACCCTAGCACTTATACGTGAGGGTGTTTGCGGGTGTAAAAAGGCCAATCAGCCCATTATCAAGCCATTCCTGACATTCAGCTCATGTGTCTGGGGTGGATGAGTTTGACTGGACTGGATACGTTGTCTCTCAGAGCTTGGTTGGTCGAATGATGATGAGTTTACTGTGTTGCCTGGCCTGGCAGCGTTGGCTGTAAAAGCTGGATTGGTTCAGCGATGGACAAGTTTGCTGTGTTGGCTGGGCTGGCTGTGTTAAAGATGGACTGGCTGAGTGATGGACAAGTTTGCTGTGTTGGCTGGGCTGGCTGTGTTAAAGATGGACTGGCTGAGTGATGGACAAGTTTGCTGGGCTGGCTGTGTTAAAGATGGACTGGCTGAGTGATGGACAAGTTTGCTGTGTTGGCTGGGCTGGCTGTGTTAAAGATGGACTGGCTGAGTGATGGACAAGTTTGCTGTGTTGGCTGGGCTGAATGTGTTGGCAGTAAAAACTGAATTGGTTGAATGTGTCACATACTGCTAGAAGTTGCAGTGCTGGGTAAGTTGGTTTGGTTGTATATAGCTGTGTCAACTGAGATAGGAATTGAGAGGCATTGGGAAACACATAATGTGGATATCACATTCACATTTGGTGCTATGGTGGCCTACTAGCGCGAGTGTTTTTATGAAGTGCCATTGACGTGAACATGGTGATATCGAATGCAAATTCACTCACTGTTCTCAACAAAAGCAGGGATTGATCATGTGATCACACACAGTTCCCAACCCATCACTCCATCAGCTCCATTAATACACACACACACACACACACACACACACACACACACACACACACACACACAAACGAACGCGGTAATACCCCTCGTCCACCCTATGCTGAAAATATGTCATGTTATCTTGTGCATGAGAATGTGACAAACCTCCTCCTGCAACACTGACGTGTAGGCTCCTCTGCTGATGTATTTGTGGTGTGTATATTTGGATACGTGAGGGAGAAACTATCGTCAGAATGCTTTTCTATATTTGTACAGGAAATATTAATCACACCAAATATTAAATACTTACATACCACACACACACACACACACACACACACACACACACACACACACACACACACACACACACATACACACACACACACACATTTCAATTACCTGTTCTTCAGACCGAGCCTATTTAAACCAGTTCTTTAGAGATTAGGTTAATGAAAGCAATGATTAAATAATGAATATTTCAGTGAGGTGTGGCAGCACACACTGCTCGTTTGTTAGGTCAGTCACACTCACTCGCCCAGTTACTCATATCCTTTACGAATAGTTTTAATAATCCCAGAATAAATGGCGACTGACTGAAAATCCTGGATACCCTACTCCCTGACGACGAGGGGCCGAACTGACCTATTTCTTTTTTTTTTTTTTTTATGCGAGGAAGAAGGAACCAAAGGCCATGAGCCCGCAGTAACACTTCCCTCCAAGAGAAAAACAAAATACAATAGAGAGCCAAATTCAAGATCCGATCATTTTAAGATGCCTGGACACACTGCGTTTTAAAAACTGGAGATCATAGGCAGCAGGAAATACAGACAGAGGGAGACAGTTCCAGAGCTGACCTGTTGCATAAATGAAAGACTGGGAGTAATGGTTAACTCTTGCATTAGAGAGTTGGACAGAAAAGGGATGAGAGTTTACAGCCAGACGGGTGCTACGCGCCCGTCGTAGAGGTGGAGGAATGCAAGCAGACAGTTCAGAGGAACAGTGACCATTAAAGTAGCGATAGAAAAGAGATAAAGATGCAACAGTGCGGCGAAGAGACAGAGGTTGAAGGGAGTCAGTAAGAGGAGGAGAGTTAATGAGACGAAAAGCCTTTGACTCCACCCTATTGAGAAGAGCTGTATGTGGGGAGCCTCCCCACACATGAGATTTGTACTCCACACAGGGGCGGATAAAACCCCTGTATAGAGTCAACAATTGTGCAGGGGTAAAGAAAGAGCGGAGTTGGCTTAGCACACCCAATCTCTTGGAAGCAGATTTTACAAGAGATGTAATATGATCTTTCCAAGATAAGTCCCGAGTAAATGAAACCCCAAGCATGTTCAAGGATGATGCAGGATTAAGCTGAATATTATTAAACATTAGTGGGTATACCTGTGGAAGATTTTGTCGGGTTGATAGGTGTAAGAACTGAGTCTTAGATGCATTAAAGACAACCATATTATTTTTACCCCAGTCAGAGATACGAGCCAAGTCAGACATTAGGTGTGCCATAGCCTAATCCCTTGTTTGTTGAAGTAACTGTTGAGATGGGCGTTGCGGGAACCAAATGGAAAGGTGAAGGGTGGAGTCATCAGCGTATGAGTGGATAGGGTTAGATGTACAGCTTAGAAGATCATTGATGAATAAAAGGAAGAGAATTGGTGATAGGACAGAGCCCTGAGGAACACCACTGTTGATAGATCTAGGAGAAGAACGATGGCCGTCTACAACAGCGGCTATAGAACGACCAGAAAGGAAGCTAGTGATGAAGGCACAGATAGAAGGATAGAAACCGTAGGAGGGAAGTTTGGAAACTAAAGATTTATGCCAGACTCGATCGAAAGCCTTTGAGATGTCAAGTGCAACGAAAAAGCTTTCGCCAAAGTCCCGAAAGGAGGATGACCAGGAGTCTGAAAGGTAGGTGAGAAGATCGCCAGTGGAGCGTCCCTGACGGAACCCATACTGACGATCGGAAAGAAGGCTGTGATAGGAAAGATGCCTTAAAATTTTTCTATTAAGAATTGACTCGAAAACTTTTGAAATACAGGACGTTAAAGCAATTGGACGATAGTTGGAGGGTTGGGAGTGGTCACCCTTCTTTGGGACTGGCTGAATGAGAGCAAACTTCCAGCAAGAAGGAAAGGTACAAGTTGACAGACAAAGGCGAAATAGTTTGCCTAGGCAGGGTGTAAGCACAGAAGCACAGTTCTTGAGAACAACAGGAGGGACCCCATCAGGCCCATATGCCTTCTTAGTACTGAGACCAGTGATGGCAGAAAATACATCAACTGAAGAAATTTTAATGTCAGCCATGAGGAAGTCAGAGGGGGGAAGTGATGGAGGAACAGCACCGGAATCGTCTAAGGTGGAATTGGAGGAGAAAGTCTGTGCGAAGAGATCTGCTTTATCAGTAGAAGAAATAGCTACAGAACCATCAGAGTAGAAAAGAGGAGGGAAGGATGATGAGGTAAAGTTGTTAGAAAGATTTTTGGCAAGGTGCCAGAAGGAGCAGGAAGAATTCGAGTTGGAGAATTGAGAGCATTTAGTATGGATGAAATTATTTTTAGTAGAGCGAAGAACAGACTTAGCACGATTCCGGGCAGAAACGTAAAGATGATGTGATTCAGTGGTGGGTTGGCTCCGGTACCTTTTGCAGGCCCTCTCTTTGTTGCAGACAGCATTAGAACAAGCGTGATTAAACCAAGGCTTTCTTGCGTTAGTCAAAGGATATGAGAAAGGAATGTATGCTTCCATGCCCGAGAGAATAACCTCCGTAATGCGCAAGGCACACTCTGATGGCTCACGGCCATGGAAGCAATAATCATTCCAGGGAAAATCAAAGAAGTACTGCCTGAGGGCCTCCCAGTCCGCGGTTCCAAAATGCCACAGACGACGTTTCTTTGGAGGATCCACAGGCCGTACCGGAGTGATAGGATAGGTTAAGGTAATAAGGTTGTGATCGGAGGAGCCCAATGGAGAGAAAAGATTAACAGAGTAAGCAGAAGGATTAGTTGTGAGGAAGAGGTCAAGTATGTTGGAGCTCTCTCCAAGGCGGTCAGGGATACGGGTAGGGTGCTGTACAAGCTGCTCTAGGTCATTAAGGATAGAAAAGATGTAGGCTTGTTCACCAGGTGGATCCGTGAAAGGAGAGGAGAGCCAAAGGTGGTGGGGAACATTGAAATCTCCAAGAATGGAGATTTCAGAGAAAGGAGAAATGGACAGAATGTGTTCCATCGTAGAAGTAAGATAGTCGAAGAATTTTTGATAGTCAGTAGAATTAGGGGATAAGTAAACAGCACAGATATATTTAGTCAGAGAATGACAGGAAAGCCAAAGCCAGAGTGTGGAGAATTCAGAAGAATCAAGTTCAGGAACACGAGAGCAAGATAAGTCGTTGCGTATGTATACACAACAGCCACCTTTGGCTTTGAAATGAGTATAGAGAAAGTAGGAGGATACAGAAAAGGGTTTGCTGTCAGTTGCCTCAGACAGCTGAGTCTCCGTTAGAAAAAGAAGGTGAGGTTTAGAGGAGGAGAGGTGGTGCTCAACAGAGCGAAAGTTAGATGAAAGGCCGCGAATGTTGCAGAAATGAAGAAGTGAGTCAGACAGTGGTTCCAGGCACCTCGAGTCGTCACCGGGAGAGGGGCAGATGGCGGGGGCATTTATGGTCCCCCCCCCCTGGGGACTCCGAGGCTTGATGAATCGACGCCATTTTTGGTGAATTTTGAATAGGAAGTGTAGTGTGTACTGTGCATGTAGTTTGGTGAAGATAGTTAGAGAAATTTGTACTGGAGAGCATGCTGGCCTACTCTCTGTGTAACTGAGACACTGAAAAAGTTCAGCAAAGGGGGATGGTCAGGAACTAGTCCTGAGGGCTGATGAAACGGGAGCTCCAGCACTCCCTGTCATCAGCTTTCCATCCACCTCGGGAGTACTGCCCTGCTCGACTGGTGCTACAGTCTACTCCTACCAGTAGCAACAGAAAAAAAAAAAAAAAAAAATCTCGTCGCCAGAGCGTTAGATAAACCTCTTTTTAATCCTTTGACGACAGGAGATTACCCTTAGCTAAATTAAATATATAGGTCGCACTAAAATGATAATTAAGAAGCCTCTCAACGATAGATTTGACTATAGTATATTTGCCACTGAAAAATAGTAAGTGTTGCTCGAAATGCCTCACAGCCTTTTATTTTATGCTGAATAATAGTTACAATGCACAACACTAAATTATATTTTCTTCAACTGCCATTATTTACAACCATTTTCCATATTACAAAAATAGCATGTTAGCTCAACAAAGATGTTGCAAAAATTTCAGGAATGTGATACATAATTTATATCAGTGGCAACGGAAAATTTTCAGTAAGCAAACACAGCAGATCCAACCCTGTTTCTATTTCCGGACTGTCCTTTCTTCTCGCGCGACACTGATGCGAATTTCACCCAATGCAAATTAGTCAAGAGAGGGCGCGTGAGGGAGGGAAAGAAACGATTCACCACCTGGCCGGTATTTAGTCAATCACTGGGGACTGAATACAACTGCACCGGGTCCTGTGTACCTGATGGTGGAATTGTTAACTAATTGCAATAAACCCACTGTCGTGACCAGGAATTGTTTTTGCAGGAAATTTAAAACACCAGTGTGAACAGAATCTTCCTGTCTCCTGCTTGACCCAGAACAACAGGCCCTAGCAACGAAAGATATATATATATATATATATATATATATATATATATATATATATATATATATATATATATATATATATATCAACCAAAGTTCACCAGCCATATCAGTCAGCACTGATCTGTTTACAGCCTACCCATGTCTCAATAGGAATTATTGTATCTGAAGCAGCTAAAGCTACTGAAAAGGCTAACACCGAGAGTGAATGTACTTTCCCTCAATCTCTCCAGTCCGTGGACAGCAAATATATTGCATTTTGTTGGTAAAAAAGAGTCTTGAGAAGCAAAGAAGAGGTAGCGAGTAGTGATGGGCGCGTTCATTCAACCTTTCCAGCAGGAAAATTCTCTGTTCAGCTGCTGAAGGTAGCAAAAACAATGTAAGCAAGATGTCATCGCTATCAACTGGTTCATATTCTTCCGTACAGTAAGTTGTTTTGTTCTGTTTTTTACCACTAATCCTAGCACTTCCAGATTATTTAAATCAACTTAAGAATGGTTCGAAGGACTAGAGAATTTTTGTGATATTAATTCCTTCCAAACTCTGGCCTAGTGTATATTCTTGGTACATACAGATCATTGTATTAATGAAGAATAGGGCAACGTGTCATATGTACAAAAGGGTAAATACTATATTGCATGCTGTATGGATTTAGCTCTATATAAGACGATGCCTCAGATCAAAAACAATACTGTACCAGCAGACATCCACCCAGTTATTAGCTTTTTCAACACCTGGATAACATACGTTGAGTAATGTGTGTGTGTGTGTGTGTGTGTGTGTGTGTGTGTGTGTGTGTGTGTGTGTGTGTGTGTGTGTGTGTGTGAGGACGGGAAACCAGTGCTGTGAGGGCGTGGAGGGCATTACTGTAAAATGGTGAGGGTGGAACGGTAAACTATTATATCCCAAGCCATATATATCACCACTGACCACACCATAACCCTCTCTGATTTATGCCCTCACACTACATCTCGTTGGAAAAATTATTTAAGTACAGATTCTGTCAGCAGTATATGTGGGGTGTTCTATATATTTTTTTCTTGTATTTTTGTGCTTACGTGTGTAGAAAACAAATTGCGTCGAAACATTCTTAAAACACATTCATGGCAGTTTGCTCTCACCACTGAAATGCAGAAAAGAACCGATGGCATATAATTTTTGCTGATACTCAACCACAGCCAACTGTGCATAACAGCAAAGAAAAATGTGCCGCAGCAAAGAAAGATTACGGTGTAAATCGCATCTTGTCACTTTCAAGGGAAAGCCTAAGTATAAGGTGATATTAATAACTGTCCGACCTAATAACCTTAGTGGAGTAAAGTGTAATTATAAATGCTGTACTGTGTAACTGACTTTATTATTCCATTTCGTAATTCTGTGCATGGCTCTGGGACGGATAGTTTTCATTTTATGATTTCCAGTAATAATTAGTCTCTCAGATCCATTAGCGTTACTTCTCCCATTTCATTCATCCGAGAATTATTCTTCTATTCCTCAACCCATCTCTTAAGAAGCAAGTCTCCTTTCCGTCAGATAAGGACACACCTGTCTCTGGGCTCGTGAGGTGTGAGTGGTCTGTGTAATGGCGTCGCAAGCACTGATATTTCACCCTCAGTCTACCTTTATTTCAAATCCCACCACTCTCACCCACACTACGGCAGTAATTCATCAAAGTGGGCAGATGGTTATGCAGCTCAAACACTTGTGTGCATAAATTGCTCCATTTTGTACATCCACTCCCAAACTTACACATCACATCTCTCGAACAATGAAACCAACAGTCTTTCCCATCATTTTTCTGAATCTAGTACGTTCACTTAATCATTAAAAGAATCTTCGTCGATCACTCTGTCATCAGCATTAAATGCAACAGCTTCATATATAAGAAAACAGCAAGACAAAACAAATTTTCCTATACCAACCTTCTGGCTGTTTTCTGTTTTGTCTAACCCAGCAATGTTAGGACTTTTACCTCTACATCTACTTCTCTGACTGTCTCTCTCTCGAACTCGTCTCTTGTTATGTTGTCTACTTCTCTCGTAGACAGCACTGAACCTAGACAGGAACTGTCTGACATGCAGCCAAGAGAAGCCTTGCAGTTCATGATCATTTCTGTTTGATTCACCTCATTTCTTGCAAACAATTTATTCCTCACACACACACCCACACTCGATCCACTTTCTAAATACTGCGCAACACACACACCCTCACACCCACAGCCGAATAAGAGGAGGGAGGAGAAGAGAAACAGACCTGTATACCCTAAAATGGGTGGGAAAGAAAGCAAAGGAAAGAACTAAAACTTGGCAATTCTCTGCCGTTTGGGTGTACACTGTACTAAACCCATGCTCAGACAGAGTGTACAAAAAGAGATGAACCGATAAATGCATCTATATAGGACACTGGAGTCAGAGCTTAGGGTCTTTCCTGTGTCTGCCATTCTATCAGTTTTATCCACTTGTTACAATGAATTAGTCACAGACGAGGGTAATAGGAGGCAGGTGAGGAGAAGTGACGCTGGGAGGAGAAAGACAGAGAAAATAATGTGGCGAGCAGTTGAGAGGCAGGAAGAGAGGGAGAGAAAGAAGGGTGTATATAGGTGGGAAGAAGGGGTGGTGGGATATAGAAGGGAGCGGAGAGAGGCAACACAAACGTATAAGCGTATGGGGTGGAAGGAAAGAGATTAATATATATCAAAGTACGTGACACGAGGAGAAAGAAAGAATATTCAGTGGCTGGAGAAAATATGACAAACAACAGAAGTGGTGGCAGTTTCTTCACTCGCTGGGGAGAGCGTTTTTATAAAGTTAAATAATATAAGAAGGTTCCCGAAAGCCTTCTTTGCTCATTGCTTTCCAATGTTCTTTAATTTTCTCGGATTATGTGCTAGATGTCTGTCATCTTTTGGCAGGCCAAGAAGAATAAACATCAGCACAAATGAATATCCGTACACCCTTAGGATTCGTCACTGTAGAGGTGCAAACTAATTCATAAATATATCAAAATTGTTCTCAAAATACATAATTCTCTCTCTCTCTCTCTCTCTTTCTCTCTCTGTAGAGGTGCAAACTTAAACATAAATATATCAAAATTGTTCTCTAAATACATAATTCTCTCTCTCTCTCTCTCTCTCTGGGGGGCGCAGTAGCACAGTGTTAGGGCGCTGAGCTTGTGATCGGGAGGTCGCAAGTTCAAGCCTCGCCCGGGCTACCATTGCCGGGAGGGGTAGCTCCCTCCTGTAACCCCAGCGGGGCTATATGGCCTTAGTTGCCTAGCTCGGGGAATTCATTTCTCCATTTCTCTCTCTCTCTCTCTCTCTCTCTCTCTCTCTCTCTCTTTCTCTCTCTGTAGAGGTGCAAACTTAAACATAAATATATCAAAATTGTTCTCTAAATACATAATTCTCTCTCTCTCTCTCTCTCTCTCTCTCTCTCTCTCTCTCTCTCTCTTCCGTACTGGTTGTTGCAGTCAGTGAGTTGCGAGATGCACACACATAATTAATAACGAAGTTAGCTAATTATTAGTTTTGGAGTATGGGAAATTGAAATGCCTTTCTCCAAAGAGTGAGTAAATATTTTGTCCATAAGTTTCCCCCCTCAAAAAAAAAGCACCAACATTAGGTACTGCATTCATTTAGCCTCTCTTTCTCTCTCTGTTAGGATTATTCTCGACTGAGATAAGTCGTTTGGTAATAACCTGAACAAAACACTAAGGTGTACCCACAGCAGAGATTGGGTTACTCGAGATCATTTTTCAGAGCTTTGGTCGCCTGAATTGTTCTCAGGTTAAAAAAAAAAAAATCTGGTGTAAACTAGAATATCATTTCCATAGGAAACAAGTGCCTGGAAAGGGTTAGTAAAGCTTTCTTGCCACTACTTTTCTCACATTTCCTCCCCCGTGAAGAGTTTTTTGTGACTTTATGAAAATCACCACAGCGGTGAAATCTTTACGCAGTTGCAACCTTCAGCAAACTTTGGTGGCGGTGCTGCTGCATACCTTGTACGATTCGTTGGTTGCCGCAGCCAGGGTGGAAAACTGCCTGTGCCAGGCAGACTGGGGAGAGAGGAAAGGAATATAGACTCGAGGACGGAGGGAGGGGGAGGGGGAGGGAATAAAGGAGGGAAGGGAGATATATAGTCAGAGGAAATGAATGGAATGGAAGAAAGATGAAAGAAGAGAAGGGAGAGAGTCAGGGGTGGAGAGAGGCCAGAGGGAGAGAAGAATATATGCACAGTGTGGGGAGGGAGAAAAGAGAGGACTATAAACATAGTGAAGGAATAGAGAAAAGAAAGGGATATTGGCACTGGAGAGAGAGAGAGAGAGAGAGAGAGAGAGAGAGAGAGACGTATAGCCTATATGGACGCAATGGGGGAGGGAGCAGGCCCGTAGCCAGAGGGGGAGGCAGGGATGGTGCGCCAACCCTCACCTCTCCCCGGAGACCTCCGAGTTGCACCTGGCTGAATTAATCAATTTTCTTTTAAAGTGATTCCTTGAATTGTTTGGAGATTTTTGTTCTTGGAAATAATTCACCCTTCAGTTTGGAAATATTTTGGGTAATTTAGCTTATTATGCTTTAACCCCTACACCGCGGGCTTGTTTACCAATGACTTGCGTGTCCCGCGGGGTTATTTGGGCTCCGACAGACTCTCAAAAAATATTTGCCAAAAATCAGTTATTAGTCCTAGAATAATAAAATTATATATGCTTATGGCATATACCTTCAGCTTTCTCCTGGAATGATTGTTGAGCCTTCGTCCGTTACCGTAGGACTTGTGGAGACCTCTGAAGTAGGGTAACGAAGTCTCCACTTTACACTTCCCGACAACCCGTAATATGATTACCACAGCCAGATACAAACACTATAAACACTATTCTACAATTTTCAAGTAGTTTGGGATCCATACTAAAAAAAAAAACACTGTGAAAGCAATGGAAATTATGAGCGCGTCTGATCGTCGCACTTGCGCTAGTTCACTCTAGGCACTCTGTCATTTATTATTCATAAAACCCCTCACACTTTATATTTCTATTACTATATCACACTTATATATATCTGGAGTCTTTCTCCATAAGTTTCCTTCAGTCGTATTAGTTTATTGTCACTGAAGTCATTCAATTTTTCATTCAGTAAAATACGTAGAGAGCCACGGATTCACTCTCACTGTTATAACATAAATCCTAATAAACAAAAATGATGGACAGAGTCAAAGAATAGCATATGAATCGATTAGAGAACTGAGTGGTAATGCAGGTAAATGCAAGGAAATACCAATTAGAGACAGGGAAGGAAATTTATTGACCAAAGATGGAGATATTAAAAATAGATGGAAAGAGCATTTTGAGACAGTTCTTAATAGACCAATACCACCAGAAGAGGATATACCGTCTGCTCAGGAAGATTTAAATATAGAAACAGGAGAGTTGAGGCTTGCAGAAGTGGAGAAAGCAGTAAAACAGTTAAAGAATAATAAGGCACCAGGGGAGGATGGTTTATTTCCGGAAATGTTTAAAGTGGAGGGGGATAGATTAATAATGATCTTGACCAAGCTATTCAATAAGATATGGGTGACGGGGTTACTACCATCAGTTTGGAAGAATGGTGTAATTGTTAAAGTTCCGAAGAAAGGAGACCTGAGTGAATGTGGTAATTGGAGGGGAATCTCTTTGTCACCGATAGCTTTGAAAGTTTTCAGTAGAGTGTTGTTAAATAGGTTGGAGCCGGTGGTTGAGGGTATTCTGAGGGATGAACAGGCTGGTTTTAGAAAGGGACGTGGTTGCAATGATCAGATCTTTATAGTTAGGCATTTGATGCAGCAAGTTAATGAAATGAGAGTACCGTTAAGTCTTTGTTTTGTTGATTTTGAAAAGGCTTTTGATAGTGTTTCGAGAGAGTCTATGGGGAAGATCATGAGACATTATGGAATACCAGAGGAGTTTGTGAGGGTCATTATGAACATGCATGAGGACACATTTTGTAAAGTGATGGTTGATGGTTGTCTGGGTGATTCGTTTGAAGTCAAGTCCGGAGTAATTCAAGGTGGTGTTCTATCGCCTTTACTATTTATATTGGTCATTGATTATATTATGAAACGTGTTGGAACAGAAACCGGTGCAGGGATACTTTGGGGAGAGAACAGGAAACTTTTGGATTTAGATTATGCAGATGATATAGTTTTGATTTGTGATGGGCCAGAAGAGATGCAGAGAGTGTTGGACTGTTTGGTGAGTGAAGGTCGCAAGGTGGGTTTGGTTATTAATTGTGGAAAAACTGAAATAATCAATATGAATATGGAAAATGTGCAGGAATGTGTAATTGGAGGTATGGTTGTAAAGCAAGTTGATAGGTTTAAATATTTAGGTACTTATTTAGCCAAGGATGGTTCTTTGAACTTTGAATTCGAGGAAAGGTTAAAGAAGGCTAATCAGGCAATGGGAATGCTTAAAAATATTTGGAATAATAACAATTTCTCTGTACATACAAAAATCAAACTTTATAAGGTAATGGTTAGGAGTATCTTAATTTATGGACACGAGTCTTGGTACAGCACAGTGACTATGGAAAATAAATTCTTGGTGTTTGAAAATAAAGCACTTAGAAGAATATTAGGAGTTAAGTGGTGGGAAAGGATACCAAATAGTAGAATTAGAGAAATAACGGGAGTGCAGCCGATCGATGAATATGTTAGATTCTCACGATGGAAGTGGCTAGGACATGTGTATAGGAGACAGGGAATAGTACGAGGTACACCAGGGTGGGTGGCACCTGGTAGGAGAGGTAGAGGAAGGCCAAAAGAGACGTGGGTGAGGACAATGAGACGGGAAGCTGGAGATGAGTGTTGGGGAGATCTTGAGGAGTTAGCACAAGATAGGATGTGGTGGTGTGAGTTCATCGAGGCCCTATGCATCCCCGAGGGTGCCACAGGAAATGATTGATTGATTGACTATTTACATTTTCTATTCTATTTTCAATATTTACCCTGCCATTTTACTTACACTATGTTATTCACTGTCACTTTCAGTAAGATAAAACTATAATACACTGTTCAATCATATGAACTGAACATCCATTGCTTTCACCTGCTATTTACACATTATTTACACATTATTTCCAAATAATTCTGCTTCCACACTTGCACTGTTAGAACTGCTTCTGGCTGTGGTAATCGAAGAAGCAGGTAACACAGAGGGGAACCTGGCACTCAGCGCACTGCCAAGAGGTGCGTTTATGCTCAGGTGTGCGGCGTGTGGTATGCGCACATACCTGACACCTGCGGATCGCAGCCTTCCTTTTCCCTGTGGCAGGCATTAGCTCAAGTCTGTGCCGATCCATATACGCCCTCTGCTCAAGTCAGTCGGGAAGTGTTACTGGATGGCGCCTTGGAGTTGCTGCTTGCACCCTACCATATCTTTCCAGCAGCTGCTGGACACAAGTCCTGGCGAACAACCTCAGGGAGAAGGACTTGGGTGGCTTTACCTTCATCTTGTACAGGATGAAGGCGTTGAGCATCGTCATATCTATAAGATGCAGAAAAACTTTCCTGTACCACCTAGTATTCTTCCTGAGGCAGTCGATCTCACCAATCATCATGTCGGACTTGTCCACCAGCTGCATGTTGATATTATAGTCCAACACAGCATCAGGTTTCATCACAGGTTCGCCTGTCCTACGGTCGACCTTCCCACTGTCTCTCATCTCCCCCTTATGTACGGTGGTGAGCATGTGCACGACTCTCTTGTCATGCCACCGTATTGCCAGCATCTTCTCACACTTGCGTAGGTGCACGTCTCCTCGCTGCGAGGTTCCCGCCTCTGGGAATTTGGGGAAGTTGGCACGATTACTTTTCACAGTGCCGCAGGAGCCAATGCCGTGCTCAGAAAGGTATTTGGCAAGTTTCGGTGCTGTATAGTAGTTATCTGTATACAGCACATGATTCCCACCAAAATACTTTTCTAGGAGCACTTTCACTACACAGCCTGAGAAGCCAAGGGGGTGTGTTTTATCCAGATCGACAGTGCTGGCTGAATATATTACGAAGTCAAGGATGTACCCCGTCTTACAGTCGCACAGTACAAAGAACTTAATTCCAAAGCGATGGCGTTTGCTTGGAATGTACTGTACAAACTGAAGACGTCCTCTGAACAAAACCAAGGATTCATCAATGACAACCTTCTGAAATGGGTGGAAGAATGACATGAACTTATCCTTCATTCTGCTCAGAATCTCCCGGATCTTCCAGAGTGGGTCGGTTTGGGAAGGTACATCGTTGTCGGCAAAGTGCAGGTTTCCCATGATGTTCCGGAAGCAATCTCTGGCCATGTACTTATTGAAGGTGGGTGAGGGTAGTAAGGGGTCCATGGACCAGTATTCTTCCAACTCATGCTTCTTGGAGTGTGGCATGAGAAGCATGAGGGCAAAGAACACATACAGCTCCTGCACTCCCAGCGTGGACCACTGTTGCATCTTGGCTGCACCTGTACCACTTGCAGCACGTTGTGATTCATACCTGTTGGTCTCATCACATATGTGCTGCATGACTTCGTCATCTAGGAAGGCCAAAAGGTAGTCGACACACTCAGCATTTTCGCCCATAGTGAAGGCAGGCTGAACTCCTGAGGAGCTCTCATCGAAAACAAGATTTTCGGGGACAAAATCTGACCCTTCCATCCACGCGAAGGCGTCCAGGATTCCCTGTCGTGGCAGTGTAGGGCGGGTGGTGGTGGTGGTGGTGGAGGTTGGCTGTGAGGGAGGTTTATCTCTGTCAAGGTCACTCTCACTGACCCTAGGTTGCCGTACAGCACTAGCAGCCCTTACCCTACTAGCTACACTACTTTTCACTCTCCTAGATCTATCTCTACCTCTACGGCCTGCCTTCACTGTTGATGCTGGTGGTGACTCCGACGACGAAGACTCCGGAGATAACTCAACCGACGATGATGACGAGATGAGTAAAGCGGGGCTTGGGGATCGGGGAGGTGAATGCACTCGTGACTCATGATGGGCTGGGTCACGTGGGGGCATTGTTCTGGGACTAACACGCCGCCTTTTCACTCCCTTCCCAAATTCTTGTCCTTCCTGCACTAAAGGCTCCTTTCCCTTGGAGCTAGACACTGATTCACTTATTAAAGCACTCGTTGTCGCTGTTTCTGGCGCGATAACCTCACCCGGCTCATCACACGATTCACCCGAATCGTCATAGTCACTGTCCATCATTATCATGGACAATTCTGCCAGTTCTTGTGCCACTGCAGAGTCACTGAGGCCTTTCCTGCTTGCCTCACCACTTTTCTTTGGAGTAGAGGTCACGGGGCCCTTTGCAATGGGCACAGAAGCGGCAGGAATGGCGGGGCGCGAGTGCGACATGTTTTCTCTACAGCGGAGGACAAGGAACTAAATGCCGCGGCTTATCTGAGAAGGGAAGGGTTGACAATGACACTTTAGGCTGACTGCTGCTAATTTAGGGGCTAATTTTTTATAGGTAGAAAATCTCGGCAATAAATAAAGAAATAGGTAGTTCCAGGTGAATGTAAATGTCAGTTAGGATTCTCCCTTCCTTTCTGATATATATTTTTATTACAGACATCAATTACAAGGCATAAATCAAAGGGGAAATTACCGTGGTAATGTAGCGAATGAATGCACGTGAGGTTTTGTCAGGTGATAATTAGCCAATTTCTGGAGTATAACACTATCACTTACCTGTTTTTTTTTTTGATATATATTATTTGGTATAAATATAGGGCATAGGGCTTATTTCAATGGATGAAATCTGTGGAAAAATCAGGGGGAAATTTCCGTAGCGCAGCGCGGCGTGGGAGGTGAGAGGAGAGGGTAATGGAGGGCAGGTAGGGAGGGGAGTCACAAAGGGGGTAAAATCGCTATAATGTCAACAATGGATGGGAGTACAGATAAGATTTGGAGTGCTGACTAGTGTTGGACATTGGCAGTACTGATAGATGATACAAGCCACCACTTGAGAGCCCGGGATAATTCAAAATAACACAGAATCACAAAAGTGACGCCCCGCGGTATGATCCATTGTGGCCGAGCGTCACGAAAGTGACGCCCCACAGTTAAGGGGTTAAAATATTTTGATTTTGTGACAAAATAATCCATATATTTCTACACTTATTTTTTTTTTGCCATGTCACTCAATTCCCCCCCCCAAAAAAAAAAAGTGAGTGACAGTACTTTTAAAGGTGTATACTCAAATCTGTGGTAGCACACTGATATTTTTCACACTGAATCTGTAATAATGCTTATAAATTAGGAAGCTATATATTAGTTCTGCTAAATGAAACTCATCCCTCCCCCCCCTCCCCAATTGAATTTCCTGGATACGGGCCTGGGCAGAGCGTGTACTATGTCCACCCTCCTGTTATCTTCTTGTATTTATCTCATTATCTCCTGAAACTTGCCCTGCCGCCTGCCTCTCTGGTTGTGATAACACGTCCCATAACTCCTCCCTCACCTCACCTCACCTCAACTCACCTCACATCACCTCACCTCACTTCACCTCAGCTCAGCTCAGCTCTGCTCAGCTCACCTCAGCTCACCTCACCTCACCTCACTTCACCTCACCTCACCTCACCTCAGCTCACCTCAGCTCACCTCAGCTCACCTCACCTCAGCTCAGCTCAGCTCAGCTCACCTCAGCTCACCTCACCTCACCTCACCTCAGCTCGCCTCGCCTCACCTCACCTCACCTCGCCTCACCTCACCTCACCTCACCTCAGCTCACCTCACACACTACTCCACAAAAAAAAAAAAAAAAAATGGCGGCGACTGCTGATTTTTTTTTATGTGCCCGAGTCTCGGCCCAGGCTTCACAGCCTGTTTCCAAGGCCCAGTAGTACTTCTACATACCCACCGTCCATATTGAATACATGCTTGGGGTCATACAAGTTTGGTGTATTGGTATTACTGGGGGTATTTTACCATATCTATGTGGGTTTTCTGGAAGATCTGTAAAGACTGCTTTGTGAAATTCACGTACTTAAACTGTTGCCTGCCCCAACGGGGATTCGAAACTGGGTTCATTAGGACTGCAGGCCACCTCTTTACCGACTGTGAATGTAATTACATGCAGAGGTTATTTAGATCCTTTTCATGTAAACATTGGGCAGACTGCAATAGTAACACAAAGATGAATACTGTCAAGCCATATAAATACATAACTGGTATGGAAAAGGTGCTGGGTACCTTCGAACGATAACAACAGTACGTGATAAGTGTGTAGGTAAAATCAAACATTGGTTCTAACAGTTCGTGGCAGCAGCATCGTCTAAAGCATTATGTTGTGCCACTGTTGGTATACCAGAGACTATTGTGACAGTTTATTTGTTCACACATTTATCATCCGACGATTACTTTGTGTGCAATATTGCATCACTTTACGTAATATCATGGGACACACACACACACACACACACACACACACACACACACACACACGCACACACACACACACACACGTGAGAGTAGTACAGGAAACAGCTGGCAAGACTTGGTGTGTTAAGGGTTGGTTGGGATGAGTCGCATAACTGTCCTTGCCTTACCATACGTCTATCTATCTATCTATCTATAGCCCGACGCCCTAATCCCGCAAAGGGTGGCCGCAGACAAAACGCCTCCAAGTCGCTCTGTCATCTACCATTTGACTACCTTCCCCCCAACTCACCCCCCCTCCCTCATATACCTCTCAACTCCATCCTTCCACCTCATCCTCGGTCTACCTCACCCTCTCTCTCCCTCCACCTCACCTACATACACCCTCTTAGTCAGTCTTTCATTCTCCATTCTCTTCACATGTCCAAACCACCTCAGTGTATTTCTCCTACTCTTCTCAACCACATCCACATCCACCCCACATCGTTCCTTCACTTCTTCATTCGTCAACCTGTCCCTCCACGTCACTCCACATGCTCCTCTCAAGTAACTCATTTCCACTGCTCTCACTCTTGACTTGTTCCCCTCTTGCAAGGTCCATGCCTCGCTTCCATAAGTCAGGGTAGGGATCACAATACTATCATGCAGTGACTTCTTAACTTCCATACTCACCTCCCTATTTCTCATCACTGCTTTCAGTGTACCAACGACCTTCCTTCCCTGTTGTACCCTTTCACGCACTTCATCCCCCAAAGTTCCATCCTTACTCATCACACTACCCAAGTACTTGAATGCACTCACATTCTCCATATCCTCACCTTACCATACGTAATATTCTTATTTGCTGGTTACCCCACATTTTTACCACTAAAATTCAGTGATAATTAATCGTAGTTATAACTGTTGATTAAAACTTGTTGTTTTTACCCGAGACATGGATACGGCCGCATGAATGTTTTATGACAATGGACACAAGATTTTAGTCAGTGTAATGAAAACCAAACTTGGAATAGTCCAGTGAAAACGAGGAAAGCCGGGAAGGGTTGAAAGCAATGAAAGGAGAATGGGTTAATGTGGGAAGCGAAATTAATAAAGACCGAACAAGGAAAAATAAATCAGACAAAGCCAGCGAGGAAAACAAATTGTACCCTCCACCAGTATTCAGAATTCAGAGGGCAAAATAGAGCGACATGACAGTCCATATAAAACGAGATGGTTGTGAATTGTGAGGTGGGTAGAGTGACGGGGTTGTGTAGGCAGGGAGGAGGAGATGAGGTGGGTGGGAAAATGAAAGGGAGTGGAAGAGAGGTGCAGGTTAGATGGAAAGGAAAGAAAGGGAGATAGCGGAAAAGATATGGTGACAATGGTAGTAAGAGGACAAGGGAGGGAGAGGATGGGGTGGTGGTGGTAATATATGTGAGAGGGAGAGAGAAAAGTGGGGGCTGATGGTCTTGACGGGGGAGGCTGAAGGGAAAAAGAAGTAAGAGTATTATTCATCACACTCAACCTTATGCTTATTCTTCTCTCGGTCAGCATCCCCCGATCTCTTCCTCATTCCTTCTCCTCATCAGTCGTACATTTTTTTCCACGTGTTTTTCTCTTGTCACTTACAACAAGTTTGCTCACCACTTGTATTCACTGTCAAGTCACTTTCTTCCAACACCTGACACTTCTATTCCTGAGTTTTTTCCCGCCTCTTCTTGTTACTTCCAAAGGTACAGTCGGCGTTTCTGTGCGACTTGTTTTACCAGTTTTCTCTTAGCGATTTCTTTACGTCTTTTTTTTTTTTATTATTATTATTATTGTCATTATTTTTTCTATTCATTTATATTTTTTTGGGTTCAACCTACTCTGCTCTACAACCATGGAATGCATTTTTTTTTTTTTTTTTTTTTTTCAAATAATGAGGTTACGAGTACTTTTAATGAAGCCAAGATCTTTACGGCCTCAATTTATTCCCAACGTCTCATTTACTTTTCCTGTACACAAAGCTTCACATCTCCGCAACTTACTTGCTCAACACTTCTAAGTATCTATCTATTGCCAGACGCCTTCATCCAGTAAGGGGTGGCCACAAACAAATCGCCTCCATGTCAACCTGTCCCCCGCCATTTCATTGCCCAGCTCCTAGCTCACACCCCGTCTCTCACATACCTCTCTACTCCATCTCTCCATCTCATCCTTGGCCTCTACATCCCTCTTTCCCCTCCACCTCACTCACATACACTCTCCTCGTCAGTCTCTCACCCTCCATCCTTTCCACATGTTCACACCATCTCATTGTGTTTCTCCTAACGCTTCCTATCACATCCACATCCATACAACTACGCTCCTTTATATCCTCATTTGTCAGTCTGTCTCTCCATGTGACTCCACATGCTCCCCTCAAATAACTCATTTCCACTGCTCTCACTCTTGACTTGTGTCCCTTCAACATGGATCAAGCTTTACTTTCATAAGTTAGAGTTGGCATCACAATACTGTCATGTAGTAGTTATTCACTTCCATGCTCACTTCCCTGTTTCTTATCACTGCTTTCTTTAACCAGCAATCTTTCTTCTCTGTTGCACCCTTTCAAGTACTTCTCCCTCTAAACTTCCATCCTTACTCATCACACTAACCAAGCACTTAAACGCACTCACATTTTCCATTTCCTCTTCATCCAGCCTCACTGTACATTCACTGACTTCACTTCTCTCGAAGACGATAACTTTACTCTTCCCTACACTCAACTTTAGATTCCGTTTCTTACACACTCTCACAAACCCATCCACCAAGCTTTGCACTTCCCCTTCGCCTTCACTTAACAACACAGTATCATCTGCAAACATCAGTACTGGTAGTTTCCAAACTCTGCCCTCTCTCATTAGAACCGCTTCAACATCCACTTCTCTACCTTGTATCTCTTTCATAACCCCATCCATATACAGATTGAACAACCATGGAGACATGACACATCCATGTTTCAATCCATTCTTCAAATAGAAAAATTCACTCAATTCACTATCCACACTCACTGCAGCCTTAGCACCCTCATACATGCTCTTCACTGCCTTCAACAACTTCCCATCTACTCCATATATTCTTAATACTTTCCACAATCCTTGTCTATTCATCCTCTCATATTCTTCTCCAAATCCATGAATGCCGAGTAAACTTCTTTCCCTTCTCTAGAAACTTTTCCACTAATGATCTAAGCATGAATATCTGATCTACACAATCTCTTCCCTTTCTAAAACCTCCCTGTTCTTCTCCAACTAATTCCTTTGTTATTTCCCTAACTCTGTCTTTAAGAATCCTACCATATACTTTTCCTATCACATTAGGAACACAAATGCCCCTGTGATTACCACACCCTTCTTTCTCCCCTTTTCCTTTGTACAGGGGAATAATTATACCTAACTTCCAATTACTCCGGGAATCTTCCTTCCTCCCAGGCCAATCTGCACATCTTCCACATCCATTCTGCTACTATCTCTCCCCTATGCTTCAGCATTTCACCACACACTTCATCATTTCCTTGGGGCTTTCCCCATTTTAACTTTCTTCATTGCTTCCGCAACTTCCATCCTACTGATTTCTTCCTCTTTTCTCACATCCCTTCATCTCCCAGCCATTCCCCAGCCACTTATACTTGCATTACTTTATTTTCTATGTTCAACATTTCCTTAAAGTGTTTTCTCTATCTGCTCACTTTTTCTCCCTTCTCCACTAGTAATCTACCATTTTTATCTTTTACTCCTCAACAAACTTCTTTGGCACCCTGTCTAATTCTCGTTACCTCTTTCCAGAACATTTTCTTACATTCCCTCCACTTTACACTCAAGTTCCTTCCAAATTCCTCATCCATTCTCTTCTTACTTTCTCTTACTAATCTTTTCACCTCTCTCTTCCTCTCTACATATAACTCTCTCTTCCGTCTCTCAACTGCTTCCACGCCCCTGTTTCTCATCCACTCACCATATGCTTTCTTCTTTTGTGCCACAGCCTCTCTCACCTCGTCAGTCCACCATGCTGTTCCCTGCATCCCCTCTCGCCTTCTTTTCACCCCACACACCACCTCACATGGAGGCTGTAGCTCAGTCGGTAGAGAGGTGGCTTGCAGTCCTAATGAACCCAGGTTCAAATCACCGCTGAGACAGGGAGCAGTTTAAGGATTTGAATTTCATAAAAAGCAGACTTTACTGATCTACCGGAAGACCTGCCAACATATCGTAAAAATACCCCCGCTAATTCCAATAAACCAGTCCTGTATGAGACAGCCCTAGCATGTATTCAATATGGACGGTGGGTGTTAGCGCCGAAGTGGTGACATGTAGAGGTGTATGGTACGTAGGAGGACTACTGGGCCTTGAGAGCAGGCTGCTAAGCCTATGCCCAGAGTCGGACACAAAAAGAAAAAAAAAACATGCTGGACAGACTTCTGTGAATATCTTTCACACACCTTCCACATCCCCCATCTGCTCCAATCTATATTTACCCAATCGCTCCTCCACTTCCCTCTTATATTTTGCCTTTTTTCCATCCTCTTGTAACTTTTCCACCCTCCTTGTATGTACTACTTCCTCATGTCCTTCCCTTCTTCTATTTCTTCATTTTATTTGGACTTTAATTCTGACCACCACCAAGTATTGGTCCGAAAGTCCCCTCTCCCACCCTCTATATACTCTTGCATCCATTACACACCTTCTCATCCTTTCATCTACACACACATAATCAGTCATTGCCTTCCGTTCATTCAGTTCACCACCCTCCCTTCTCACCACTCGCCACGTATACCTGTGGATCATTTTGTGCCTGAAGAGGGTATTAGCTATCACCAACCCCCTCCCGGCACAAACGTCCACTAAAGCACTGCCATTATCATCCATCTCTGCTGGCACACCCCGCTCACCAACTGCTCCACCCACCTTCCCATTCCCTACTTTCCCATTCATATCTCCAATCAAAAAACTCTCTCATTCCTTTCAAGTTTTTCCATGCACGCTTCCACATTTGTTCAGAACTCTTCTCTCACTCTGCTTGCACGATGTGCGTTGGCGCACATACACACAGAATCGCCCACACTTGTAGTCCATCTTTCAGTCTTACCCACACAATCCTTCACTTGCTGTAATTAACTTCCACCGCAAGTTTTTCTTTGCTACTTCTCTTCTCTCACATTTAATCTTTCTTAAGCCTTTATATTTCGCAGTCAGTTTTGCAAACATTAGTTTTAACTTAACTGTTTTTCCTTTATGTACATATACTTCGTGTTGTTTAATGAGGGTATACAGCATGTGTACCATCCCAGTTACTTTGTTCTGTAAGCAAATTTCAATGACTACTACCACAGCTACACTTTTTTTCTGCCATAATTCTTTCCCTCTGCGTCCTCTCGTTTCCCGTTATGCAGCAGCCAGCAATGTTCCCCTCTTTCCTCTCCCTGTTAGTAGTAATCCACTTATCTCATCATCACAGTTACACATTTAGGAAGGCATTTCCGTGCAGATTCAGTTTTATCTGTATTTCTATTTGCAGTTGATACGGGATTAAACTGTAAGGATGAAAAGTGTGCAGCGACGCACATGGCTAGGGTCTGACACCTGTGTTTTAACTTGGCAGTAAATGGAATGACCCTGTGACTGAAATACAAAACAAATGATGCGTAGATAGTTTTGCTTGAGAGGTGGAATCAAGATTTCTAAGGGTTAAATGAAGTATAGATGACTGTGTGGCTCATGTTAGTTCTACCTAATAATGTGCTATCTCTCCCTTTGTTTCTGGATCCTACAACGCCTTATTATTTACCTTAACATGCTAAATGAAGCCGTCAGGAAGCAAAATAAACACACTACAGAAACTATCTTGAACACTGTTCTGGCCAAGAATTTGAGAACATCATATCATACTCTGCTTGAGACACGGTTTCATTTATTTAAAAAAAAAAAAAAAAAAAAAAACCTGTCACAGCGTTTACTCACTGCCTCAGTTTTCGTTCCCCTCTCCAATAACTCACTTAAGTTATAATAAAACATTTCTGTTGCTTCCTGCATTGCAGTGACGACACTCCATTTGCATTTACGAATAAGTTATCCTTTACATGCAATCAGGCATTTCCTTTACTGGTTCCTATCCCTCCCCCCCCCTCTCTCTCTCTCTCTCTCTCTCTCCAAGACGCTCCATCCCAGCGCTAAAATAGAACTATCTCAGATGTATGCATCCCTGTATGGCCTCTATGTGACAGTGAAAAATGACTGCAATCTTAATTTTATGGCACCCTTCTCTCTCACTTCCCATTTCCTCTGCTGCTCTTTACTCTCTACCCTTTACATAATCATCTGCTCTATTCCTAATTCTTCGCCCTTCTTCTGCCATTATCTCCATTTTCATCTCGCCTAACGACATAATTGATATAACAACACCATGCACACTGGCTGACGAGTGTTTGGGATGGGATGATCTGGTGATAATAATCAGAGTTCATGAGGCAAAACTGTGTCTTAGTAACGAGGTGAAACTGTTTGTGTACCTCATGAACTGTAATGGAAGAAAAAGAGCAGAGAGAGAGAGAGAGAGAGAGAGAGAGAGAGAGAAGCTGAATACAGTCAAAGCGAGTGGAAAAAGTTTGCTAAAGGAAAGAAAAGGAGAGAGGCGGTGGGTGGAAGCTGGCGCGACAAATGAGGAAGGTGGTGGGAAAGATTGTGGGTAGGAGGGGAGAGGAAGAGGCCAGAAAAAAGATATACGTAAGAGAATAAGAGAAAGAAGTGAGGGAGGAAGAGAGGAGAGAAGAACACAAATATAAGATGTTGAGCAAAAATGTTTGGAGATTCACAGAGCGATAAATATTAAAGTATTATGAGAGGGACAGTCCTAGGCATGCAAGAAAAATATGAAAGAAAATGATATGCAAGAAAAATTGAGATAACGGCAGAATGAATGAAATAGGAGTCAGGAACCACCATGGAAGTGAAAAAGGCATATAGCTTGAGTAAATGTGAATAAAATGACAAACGATATAAGGAAGCTTCATCACACACAACAAGGTCAAAAGTGCTGCCAGTGCACAGACACGAACTTGATACATGACCATGATTATTGATCATCTGCAATAAAATGGAATCACATCGTCCCATCCACACACAGTGTACAGTATGTGCCACGTTTAGTCCAAAACAGATCACACTTACTTCTAATCATCAACTTTAATAAGTCTGCATCAAAGGCCAATTCCTTCTTGCAAGACCGACTCACAGTATATGTGCTACGTTTGATAAATTTGGGATAGGTATTTGAGAGAGAGAGAGAGAGAGAGAGAGAGAGAGGCAGATAAACTGATATAGAATTAAACTGACAGATTGGTAGTTAAACACATATACATGTACCAGGAAATGAACTCGATAACCATAGCCTTGGTGTCACAATGAAGGCAAGAAATAACAGTGAATAAGTAGTAATTGGTGACACAGTTATGGGTATGAATGACCACTGAGCGATTGAGTTGCACTGTAAACACCGTGTATGTGTATGAGACTTTGCTGTAACGCCTGCACGACCACTGTACTGTGTTCCTTTTACTTGGCATTAAATTGCCGTCTCTCCCATCTGAATGCTGAACTATAAAACCAAAATAAAATAACCCTATACTAATAATATTGTGCTCGTCGCGAAAAGTACCACGGAATGATGAAGACCCAAAGTAGTGTTTAATTGTGCTACTGAGCTGCGGAAAATAGGCTGCACAGGAACCAAAACCTCCGCCAAGTTACACTGAATGAACCACAGGACGCTTTACTATTTTATCCTGGCTGCCTCCAGACAGTTTTATTCGGCTTAGCACAGATCTTTCGGGCTGATGGGATTAATATGAACGTCATGTATCCCCTCAGCCATAACTGCTATGTGCATTTTATGGTACTTCAGACTGTTATTATGAAATTCATGGAGAACCTAAGGAAAAATAGGTTAAGTCCGTCACAGTTAATTAAAGACAGCAACTACTTGCCAACATTGCTTCATAACCGGGTTGGCTCACATGGTGTTAATCAAACGACATTCCATATACTGCTGCACAAATTACACTTGTTCACTAATCCATTATAACAACGACTGTATCACACACACACACACACACACACACACACACACACACACACACACACACACATCCATAAAGGAAGCAGAGACAACAGCTGCTGGGGCATACTGTGTCGACGGTTGATGGATGAGTCCCACAACTGTCGTTTATGGCGCAAGTCTAGTCTTACCTAAAGTGAGATTCAACAAGGGACATGGACATGGACGTATAAACATTTTGGTTTAACTACGGGCACAGAGATTTATTCAGTTTAGGGGAAAAACATGAATCGTAGACTGGAAGGAAGGGAAACCGGGAAGGGAAGGCGAGATGACACAAAAGAGGAGAAAATGAAAATCAACAAACCATACCAAACACAAAGAAGAAAAAAGAATTATCTTAACTTGCGCCAATAATAAGATTTTACAGAACAAAAATAATATGAAAATTTCTAACATTACAATGGAGATTTACTTCGTTTATATTAGCTATCCAGTTAATGCTTTTCCAATCAAGAAAAGCCTCTTTTACTGAAAACGTTAGTGAAGGATACGCTATTCTAACCTCCCTTGTTTAGCAGTTCCCCTAACCAGAATAACACTGACTGATCGGTAATAATATGAATGAAACATTTTTTCAAAATCCTATGTAAAAAGTTAAATAAACAAAGAAGGAAAACAACGAGTTACACATTCCTACAGACAGAAAAGAACGAAGAAAAAATTAAAACTCTTAACAATAATCAGAATTCAGAGGACCAAAAGGACGAGCGAATGGCTGATACAAACCAAAGCCACATCAGAGAAATAAGCAGAAGTACAGACATTAATGCTACAGAATGATATCGAGCGCTGCCCAATAACTGGCTTGGCAAATACAGTTTTTTATTGCTTTTATGCGAGAAACAAGGAACCATAGGCTAAAAGCCCACAAACCGTTCCTTCCAAGAAAAAAAAATACAAAAGAGCCAAATTCAAGATCCTTTCATTTCGAGATGCCTGGACACACTGCATTTGAAAGACTGGTGATCATAGGAAGTAGGAAATACAGACAGAGGGAGACAGTTCCAGAGTTGACCTGTTGATTAAATGAAGGACTGGGAGTAACGGTTAACGCTTGCATTAGAGAGTTGGACAGAAAAGGAATGGGAATTTGTTGTTACACTGGTGCTACGCGCCCGTCGTAGAAGTGGAAGGATGCAAGGAGACAGTTCAAAGAAGCAGTGACCAATGAAGTAGTGAAAGAACAGAGATATTTATGCAACTGTTCGGCGACGAGACAGAGTTTGAAGGGAGCCAGTAGGAGGCGGAGAGTTAATGAGACAACAAGCCTTTGACTCCACCCCACGGAGAAGAGCTGTATGTAGGGAGCCTCCCCACACATGGAAATTGTACTCTACACTGCGGAGAATAAAGTCCGTGTATAAAGTAAAAAATTGTGCAGAGGTAAAGAAGGTACGGAGTCGGCTTAGCACAACTAATCTCTTGGAAGCAGATTTTAGAAGAGAAGTAATATGATCTTTCCAAGATAAGTCCCTACAGCATGTTCAAGGTTGAAGTAGGATTACGGTGGATATTATTAAGCACGAGTGGGTACTCCTGTGGAAGATTTTGTCAGGTTGATAGGTGTAAAAACTAAGTTTTTGATGCATTAAAAACAACAAGATTATTATTACCCCAGTCAGACATACGAGCCAAGTCACACATTAGGTGTGCCAAAGCCTCATCCCTTGTTTGTTGAAGTAACTGCTGAGATGGACGTTGTGGGAACCGAATGAAAAGGTTAAGGGTGGAATCATCAGCGTATGAGCGGATAGTGATAGATGTACAGCTTAGGTCATTGATGAATAAAAGGAAGAGATTTGGTGATAGGACAGAGCCCTGAGGAATACCACTGTTGATAGATGTAGGAGAAGAACGATGGCCGTCTACAACAGCAGCTATAGAACGACCAGAAAGGAAGCTATAGATGAAGGCACAGATAGAAGGATAGCAACCGTAAGAGGGCAGTTTGGAAATTAAAGATTTATGCCAGACTCGATCGAAAGCCTTTGAGATGTCAAGTGCAATAGCAAAGCTTTCACCAGTCCCGAAAGAAGGATGAAGAGGAGTCTGAAAGGTAGATGAGACGATCGCAAGTGGAGCGTCCCTGACGGAACCTATACTGACGATCAGAAAGAAAGGTGTGATAGGAAAGATGCTTTAAAATTTTTATGTTAAGAATGGACTCGAAAACTTTTGAGACAAAGGATGCTAAAGCAACTAAGCGATAGTTAGAGGGTTGGGAATGGTCACCCTTCTTTGGGACTGGCTGAATGAGAGCAAACTTCCAGCACGCAGGAAAGGTACAAGTTGATAGACAAAGGCGAAAGAGTTTACCTAGGCAGGGTGTAAGAACAGAAACACATTTCTTGAGGACAAATGGAGGGACCCCATCAGGCCCATATGCATTGTTAATATTGAGGCCAGTGATGGCAGAAAATACATCAGCTGAAGAAACTTTAATGTCAGCCATGAGGAAGTCAGTGGGGGGAAATGATGGAGGAACAGCACCGGAATCGTCGAAGGTGGAATTGGAGGAGAAAGTGTGAGCGAAGAGATCTGCTTTATCAGTAGAAGAAAGAGCTACAGAACCATAAGAGTAGAAAAGAGGTGGAAAGGATGACGAGGTAAAGTTGTTAGAAAGGTTGGCAAGGTGCCAGAAGGGAGTACTGCCCTGCTTGACTGGTGCTACACAGGGTTGTGAAATGTGAAGTGAGTAGAGTGGCGGGGTTGAGTGGGTGGGGAGGAGGGGAGTTGGGTATGGAGAGGGATGGGAGGGGAAGAGAGGTGTAGGTAAGACGGTAAGGAGGGAGGGCGAGAGGGCAAGAGGTACGGTGGTGATGGTAGTAAAGGAAAAGAGGAGTGGGTGGTGGTGATGCTAAAGGTGAGTGGGAGGGAGAGAAAAATGGGGACTTGATGGTGACAAGGAAGAGGTGGAGGGAAGAAAAATGTAAGGGTAGTTTTCCTCTCACTCAGCCTCATACTTATTATCTCTTCGTCAGCTTCCTTCCTTCCCTTCCCTCTTCCACCCCCCTCTTCAGCCTCCTTTTTCCCACGCGTTTTTTTTCGTGTCACTTATAGCAATGTTGCTTTGCTTTCACGTTTTCTGTCATGCCACTTTCATTGAACACCTTATAGTTTATCTTCCTGCATTTTTTCGCCTGAACTGTTGTATCTAAAAGCACAGTAACATTTAATTATTGCACTGTTTCTGTTTTACAAGTCTTGTTTTAGGTACTTTGTGAGTGCAGTTTAAAAAATCATTATAGCCATGGCGTCCATGAATCTTTATATTTTATATTCAAGATACTCCTGTCTACAACCAGAAGATGCATATTATTTCTCATAATGTGTTTACGTTTTCTGTAGTCAATATTTTGAACATTTCATCGTGTTCCGAACCTTCCATTTACTTTCCCCTCTGCAGAAATATTTCCCAATTAATTTTGTAGAAATCCGTTTTATGTTACGTAGTGTACATTTTTCTTTTCATTGTCATCACGATTTTTACCGCGTGAGAAAGAATACGATATGCCAGCCATCCCACTTTATTATAGTCACAAACTTCAATCTACGACAGGCACATACATTTTTCATTTGCTGGTTCTCTTTCCTGTTATTTAGTACCCAGCAGTGGTCCCATCCCGCCTTTCTCTCTTTTAGTAATTACTCGCAGTCATCGAACACCTTATGACAGTTACAGGAGTAGGCATTCTGGGAGAGTACTTCTCTAACAGTGGGATTATTGCTAGTTTCATTTTTGCACTTGCAAGAGATCAAGATAGTTGGACGAAATGTGTAAGGAGAAGCACATGGCAAAGGTTTAGCCCCCGTGATTGTACTTGGTAGTCAGTGAAGTGAATCTACATCGTAAATACAATAAAAATGTACAGACAGTTTTGCATATGAGGTGGATTCAAGATATTGATGGTTTAGGTGGTGAATAAATGACTGAGTAACGTTTTTGATAGTTCCCCTGTGCGCTTTCTCTTTGTTTCTGAACCCTATTTGGCCTCATGTCTTATGTGGGATATGGGCTGGGGTTTTGCTAAGTTAAATACAATAATTTTAAAGCAACAGGAGTAAACTCTTAAAAGTCATCCACGGGTTGAAAACTGTAAGACTCTGGGATTTGACATGAAAGTGGTAACATAATTGAGTCCCTGACTGTACACTAATAAACACTTACATCGACATAACAAGAATCTGTCACAGCCAACAGCTGAGACCTTCACTGTGCACTCGAAAACACTTAAGTCAACATCACAGTAATATGTCACAGCCAAAAATTACACTCACCAACAGTGTACCTGTAACACTGGACATATAGTAAAACTATGCACTAATATACTTGCATCAGCATGCACAATATGTATACTGTGTTCTTGATATATAAATACATAAACCACTAACCTCCATTCTCTCTCTCTCTCTCTCTCTCTCTCTCATAAATTTATTCCCAATCTATCCCTAGGGATAATCTCACCTGCCTTTACTTGCTCACTTTATGGATTTGTTTTCGTGCTTTCCTCCACAACCAGCATCTCACACAGTGCTGAGGCTAAGTGACTCAATTTAGGATGTAATATTTGCCTGTGACTTCGACAATAAACCGTTTTGGTTCGCGCAGATGTGTGTTTTGCAGAGAGAGAGAGAGAGAGAGAGTTTGGAAGACTGGAAAATATTAACATATAGTGATTATCGATGATAACTGTACTTGGAGAGTGAGCACTGTGTGACTGAAACAGGAGAGTTGTAAAGACAAAGGGAAAGGACAACCGCAGACGGGAAAACTGAAAAATACATAGATGGAGACACTGAAAGATACAGGCCATGGAAAGTTTACTAAGTGACTAGGACATTGTACTGTAAGAGGGCACGAGTACTGACTGACCCTGGCGAAGAGCTAAGTTCACTGCGACAATGAAGATGGGGAATAAGAAGAGAGAATGGTTGTAAGACTTAGAGACTGGAAGACTGGAAGATACTGGAAACCAAACAATGGCTTTGGGAGATAGATATATCTGAAGAAAGATCATTATCATTCATCAACATCATCCGGACCTCCTTTCCCACCCTAGGGCAGGGTGAGTAGTAGCAATGTCCAGACAGCTCAAATTTGCCCAGTCCAATAGGCTACGCTTCCATTCACTCATCATTCAAGCCTCCAGAATCCTGGCGTTATCGGATACGCCAAAAACATTCACCACGTTCTGTAGCTTCACATAAACGTATCCGATAGAGTCAAAGATATTGTCTATTAAACAGGTTGAAAGGCATATATTTTCAAAACGAAATTCAGAAGAGGATATTGAATAATTGAGAGATTAATAGATACTGAAATAGATATATGAAACAGGGCAGTCTTGGTAAGACAGAAATACTATGCCAAGTTATAAGATGGCTGCAGAATTTAGTTTAAGTTTGGATTGATCGGGATTATTTTGACGTTTGTGTGGGCCTTGCTGAGGGTGAGCAAACTCCTTTAATAAGTTGTAGACGCTTTTTTCTTAATGCTTGCTACCTCTAAGCTTTTCTTTTTCAGCTTAGGAAAGACCCCTCATGCTGAATGGGTTACATGGAGACTGTTAACGATCTTCAATTTCTCACCTTCTCCCTCTACAAACCTGGGCTCGATGCTGCAACTGTCGGTCAGCCAATCCACTGCTGTCACTTGATCACCATATCCCATCGAGATATGGTAAAGGTGGATTTGTTGATGTAAAATACTGTGATACATGAAGGTGAAGTTTGAATAGTTCTGCCCGTGGGAGGGAACAGGGAATACCAAAGGCTTGAATAATGAGAGAGTAGAGTGTGTCATTTTTTGTTGGTTACACTGATGACAGCTGTACTTTTGATTTTTGTCTTTTCAGATTTTTGGTTATCCCCACATCAGGATAAACAGTGTGGGATAGGATTATAATGGTGATGATAATGATGATAATGATGACGATGATGTTCATAATGATTATAATGATGACGATGATGTTCATAATGATGGAGGTGACGATAATGATGACAACGATAATGATGAAGGCATGACCTGTTTAGCATGGGCAAACCTGCCTACTGCAGTTTATCCTCCCTTCATAAGTTTCGATGTTTATAAGCTAAATAAGTGGTTGACTCAGGAGAGAAATCTGTTTAAAAAAAGTAAAACGAAAGAATGGCGTGGTTATTGAAAAAAGTTTCAAGATAAACCAAGATATGGTTTTCGCCACGAAAGATCCACCATTGACATACTCAATCTCCTGACTCATACCATCCATCAATCAGTCGACGTACATGGAGAAACTCATGCAGTAGCCCTTGATATTTATAAAGCTTTCGATAGAGTATGGCACCGTTCCCTGCTGTCCAAACTCCCTTGCTATGGACTAACGTCTTTTGTTCCTCTGCTTTCCTCATACCTCAGCGACAGGAAAATAAGAGTAAAAGTAGATGATGTATATTCCAATTTCCACTCAATTAACGCTGGCGAGCCACTGGGATCAGTTCTGGCTCCAGCCCTGTTCCTGGTTCATATTAATGATCTCTTATCTGTCACCCACAATCCCATCCATTCATATGTAGATGATTCAACACTTCACGGTTCATTTCCACTCAGACACTCATTTACAAAGTCTAATATCTCTAACTCTCAACTCAGTACAGCCATCCCCATAAATCAAGACCTATCTACGATCAATGAATGGGGACAAAACAACCTTGTTTCATTTAATGCTAGTAAAACCAAATATATTCAGTTTACTAATATACAGATATTGCCAGATTCGTATATTACCTTCAGTGCCACTATTATTCCTATCTCCATCAGTATTGAAATTCTCGGTGTCTCACTATGCCCTCAGCTGGACCTCTTATGTCAGATCACTTGCTAAAACCGCCTCAAGGAAACTTGGACTATTGTACAGAGTCCGTAACTTCTTCACTGACAAGCAGTTAGCTATACAGCAATTTATAAGAGCCATGTGCGCTCTCAACTTGAATATTGCTCGCCATTGTGGAATGTATGTGGAGAGGTTGCACTAAAACAACTAGACAAAATTCATAACAAAGCTGTTGGAATTATTAATAAACCTGCTATTATAAATAAACTACCTCCCCTACAAGTAAGAAGGAATGTTGCCTTCCTTGCATTATTTTACAGATATTTTTATGGCAAATGCTCAGACGAAGTTGCGTCCATTGTGCCACCTCTCCATGCCTTCCCTCGTGCTACACGGGCATATGGTAGCGCTCATGACTGGCATGTCACTCAGCCATATTGCAGAACTTCTGCCTATCAGAATTCTTTCATTCCCCAAACTGCATCTCTCTGGAACTCGCTTCCCCAGAGTTGTTTCCCTCCAAACAGCTGTTCAAGTCCAACTGTTACAGATATTTTATGAATGGAGGACACCAGTAATCTGGTGTATGGATTATTTTTTTAATTCATTTGTTTTTCCTTCCTCTGTTCTGTTACACACACACAAAAAAAGATAAATCTCACTGGTCCTGACCCCGGACCAAATGCCTTACAGAATGGGCCTCTTCCACAGAACCACACTGGCTTGTAAAATTCTGATGTTAAAGTAGTGCATGAACTGGATGGAGTGGGATGAAAGGTGGGAGAGGGAGAGAAGGATGGCAATGGAAGAGAACGTGGAAGAGGAGCAGGAGGAGGAGAAGGAGAAGTGGAAGAGAGGAGGAAGATGAGGAACAGAGGGAAGAGAAGGGGTAAGAATGGGATAGGGAGATGAAGGAGAGGGAATGGAACTGGTTGAACGTTGGGAGGAGGGGGAGGGGATGCCAGTGTGCGAGAGAAGGAGGGACATGAGAGAATAGGATGTGCTGGAGAAGTTGAAGGAGTTGGGTGAATTGTATGATGGGGCTGGGGGAACACTTAGATAAAGTAAGGGAAAGGGAGAAACAAGAAAAGGGTGACAAGCAGCGTGGGAGGAATGGGGCAGAGACAGTGGCGTAGAGAGGTAGGGTAAGAGTGAAAGAGGAACGGGAGAGGGAAGGTGAAGAATAGATGGGGGGACTGGGAGAATGAGGGGATGAGGAGAGTGGGAGGATGAGAGCGATGGGATGAGGAGAGTGGTGGGTGAAGGAGAGGTGAAAGAAAGCATAAGAGAGAGAGGAGGTTGGGAAAGGGAAACTGAGGAGAATGGAAAAAAAAAAAAACAAGAAGGGGAGGATGGAAAAATGAGAGCAGCGAGATCTGGGGTGTTTGGGAGGGAGAGATAGCGAAACGGACTGAAAGCTGTGCCTGGCTTAGCGATTTATACCTTCCAGTGCCATTAAGAGCTTATTACCAATGCCTCGATAATCCCCAGACCAGGCACGCAGGGCACGGAAAGACAGGACAGTGTAGGACAGGGCAAGAGGGAAAGAGAAAGAAGGAAAAATAAGGAGTGTGACAGTGAGCAGAAAAATGGGATGATATGATAAATGTAAAGGTAAGCCAATGCAGGGAAGAACAGGAAAGGACAGTGAAGGGCAGTGAAGGACAGGGTAGTGCAGGGCAGCAGCATCGCACTGCTAAGGCTGACAGGCTAAATGCACAATGGAGAACGTAAAGGCAGATATTTATGTCAAAGAAATAACGGGAAGCCAATGTAATGAACCATTCCTTTAATATATTTTGTGACTTTTCTTTCTTTTGTTATGTGTGTGTGTGTGTGAACTCTGGAATAAGTTATAGAAAAAATGCCTATTACATTGCCATTGCTACCTATAAACCTGATGTTCCAGTTTCCTAAAAATTACTGCGCCAGTTTTATCGTAAATATTAATATTTTTTATAGCATTATCTGCATGACTCTGGGCATCGACTTGACAATTCATTCCCTAAGACCGTGCACTCCTGCATCCCACATACCCTTTTGTGACCACTGTTGCGCTAATATTAAACGTCCATGTTGAATACATGATAGGACTCTCTCACTCTAAGCTGGTGTGAAAGCATTAGTGCTTTTATGACATGTAGGTGAGTATTTCTGGAAGATCAATTAAGACTTTAATGAAATTCAAATGTCCGAACTTTTCCTGCCCTAACCTGGCCCGATTTTGCGCTTTTTCCGTTTGAAATTTTACATTCCGCTACTTATGTTTTTTGCACAGTGTTGGCTCAAGTACAGAGCCAGACATAACTACGCTGGTCCATATAGTGCACAGCCCAATTCTCATGTGTTGTGGTGACGGCACCGACAGAGTTACCAGCGTCCATCCTGCAGCAATTTATGCTTACCATAGTACCTGCCAGGCTTTTCTTTTTTTTTTTTTTTTTTTTTACATATACTTTGCCTGCATCCTTTGGCAAGTACTAATTTCATTCGACAGCTAAAATGGCATCCCCCCTCCCCCTCCCCCAATAAAAAGAAAAGAAAGGCAAACTGGAGCCGCCCAGTCATGTGTCAATATAATGGAAGCCAATACATGAATCACTCTGTGTACTGATACAGGTCATCATGGTAAACGGACATGCAATGAACACTGACTTCCGAATCACAGTGGTGCCATATTCAAAATCAACACACCATTCAATATGCCATGCAAGAGATAAATAATTATCATAGTAACGACTAGAACGATATTACTGTCCGCTATGGTACTTGTGCAGGGGCGTAAATTAACTCGCTATTCTGCAATGGCGTTATTTTTTTTTTTTTTTTACAACAGAACAGAGGAAGGAATAACATATGAATAGAAAATAATTATCCATCCACCAGATTACTGGTGTCCTCCGTTCATAAAATATCTGTAACAGTTGGACTTGAACAGCTGCAGGTTGAAGTTTGGAGGGAAACAACTCCGGGGAAGCGAGTTCCAGAGAGATGCAGTTCGGGAAATGAAAGAATTCTGGTAGGCAGAAGTTCTACAATATGGCTGAGTGACATTCCAGTCATGAGCGCTACCAGATGCCCGTGTAGCACGAGGGAAGACATGGAGAGGTGGCACCATGGACGCAATTTCGTCTCAGCATTTGCCATAAAAATATCTGTAAAATAATGCAAAGGAGGCAACATTCTTCTTACTTATAGGGGAGGTAGTTTATTTATAATAGCAGGGTTATTAATAATTTCAAAAGCTTTGTTCTGAATTTTGTCTAGTTGTTTTAGCTGCGAGCCCACATGACTTTTTAAATTATATCTAACTGCTCGTCAGTGAAGAAGCTACGGACTCTGTACAATAATCCAAGTATCTTTGAGGCGGTTTTAGCAAGTGATCTGACATGAGAGGTCCAGCTGAGGGCACTGTTAAGTGAGACACCGAGAAATTCAATACTTTTGGAGATGAGAATATAGGTAGCACTGACGGTAATAAACGAATCTGGCAATATCTGTCTATTAGTAAATTGTATGTACTTTATTTGGTTTTTACCAACATTAAATGAGACAAGGTTGTTTTGTCCCCATTCACTGATGTCAGATAAGTCTTCATTTATAGAGATGGTTGCACTCAGTTGAGAATTAGAGATATTAAACTTTATAAATGGGTGTTTGAGTGTGAATGAACCGTGAAGTGTTGAGTCATCTGCATTTGAATGGATGGGATTTTGGGTGACAGATAACTGCTACCAAATCTGTTGGGCCAAGAAACATCACTGTTGCCAACACACCGAGTCTCTCTCTCTCTTTTTCTCTCTAACACACACACACACACACACACACACACACACACACACACACACACACACACACACACACACACCGTAAACCAATCACTTTCATTATCCTTCATGTCAGTTTCTTAACACCAAATTCTACTGACTGGCTCACTCTGCTGTCGAATACCCCGACCTGCTTATCAAGGCAAGACTATATTTGTAATGGTTATAGTGATTAACAAAGTTGTGCATTATGCCTGTATTATTGGTGAACGAACGACTGTACAATATGCTGTTTTCAATCAAAAGGTCTATCAATGAGAGAGAGAGAGAGAGAGAGAGAGAGAGAGAGAGAGAGAGAGAGAGAGAGAGAATGGATAGGGACTATTATAAAATCTGATATGAGCAGTCAGCTGCATGTATAAATGTATTTAGAACATAATATAACCTACATGCAGTATGTTGGTGTATGTGTATGGGTGTTTATTTTATACACTGACAAATATCCGATGTTACAGATATATTAATGGTGAGTGTGCCTGTTGGTTGTGACTGATGTTGTGATGTTGACACAACAATGTTTAAGAGGGTACGATTGTAGCCTACTGTCAGGAACTCACTACGTTACTGATTTGGTGTTGACATTATTTTTATATCAGCGAAGCATAATCGGAATCTTAAGCCCTTTTATCTGAGGACATCTTTTTAGAGTTGGTCCATTTGCTCTCAACGATTTTATTTAGCCTTGTCGAACCCCAGCTCTAACCCCCACTCAAGGAATGAGGTGACGTAGGACCCAGAAACAAAGGAAGAGGAAGCTAGACTGAAGAAATATCGAAATGTTACTCAATGATATGGGCCACATAAACATCCGCTCATCATCGAATTCTTAGAACCACTTCAGAAGAAAACCATCAAGGCATACTTTACTGTATTTCTGCTACAAAGTCATTCCATCGACTGCCAAGCTAAAACAGGGGTGTTATATCCTTGTCAAGTGCTTTTCAGAACAAACTTCATTCACGAACTTTGATCCCTTATCAGTTGCAAATATATAAACAGATATTAAATTGATAAAACTCAGTCCGTACAGAAATGCTTTCCCGAAATGCGTACTCGTGTAACCGTGATGATGCGGTAAGTGTATTATTACTAAAAGGGAGAGAGGCAGGAGAGGAACACTGCTGGCTGCTGCATAAAGGAAACGAGAGGACTTTGACTGAACGAATTACTGTAGATATGCAGAAGTGTAGCTGCGTTAATAGCCTATGAAGATTGTGCTTGTAGAAAGGAGTAACTGGGATGGTAAGCATACTGCATACCCTAATCACGCAATAAAACGGTACAGAAAGAAGACGCAGTTAAGATAAAACTAATGTTTGCAAGACTTACTGGGATATTATGAAGGCTTTGACTGTAGGAAAGAGTAAATGGGAGGAAAGGAATATAATGTGTCAGTAATAATTATGACAATGAATAAAAAGTAACAAAGAAAAAAACTTGTGCCACAGAAATATGAAAGGAGTGGAGGAGGAAACAAATTACAACAAGTGTTAACAAAGTTAGTTGCAGAGATATGAAGCTCTGTGTGTAGGAAAAGTAATGACAGGTTGGGAATAAAACTAAGCAATAAAAGATCCTGACTACAGTAATAGTAACCACAGTATCAGATAGAAAATATGTATATCGTGCCTGTAGAACAGAGTAAGTTGAAAGTAAAGATTATAATGGTGTAGGGAAAATCATGGCTATATTACCAGAGAGAGAGAGAGAGAGAGAGAGAGAGAGAAATGCCCAGAGAAAATCTGTAAAACACGCAGCGCAAAAAAAAAAAAAAAAATTGATTCAACAATAACATATGAAAAAAATGCAGAAAGAAACTGTAAGGTGTTGGAAGAAAGTGACATGACTAAACACAAAAAGAGAACAAAATTGTTGTTACAAAATGCAAAACACTTAGGAAAAATGTAAGACTGGTGAGGGGAAGGAAGAAGGTTGGGAAAGAAGGAAGCTGGCCAAGAGAAGAATAAGTATAAGGTTGAATGAGGTGACTAATACACTTCTTTCTTTCTCCTCTCTACATCCAAGTCAACACCATCACCCCATTATTCTCCCCCTCCCACTCACATATACCATCACCACCACCCCTTCCTCTCCCTCCCTCGTCGACGTACTACCATTGTCACATTACTTTTTTCCCTTTCTCCCTGTCCTTCCTTACCATCTAACCTGCACCTCTCTGCTCCTCCCTTTCCTCTTCCTATCCACCTCCTCTCCACCCACTCAACCACGCTACTCTGCTCACCTCACATTTCACAACCCTCTTGATATATTATGCACTCTCGTATCACTATACTTGTCAAATCAGTTCAGGTAAGCGTTCCATTAGATCCCTGTTGCATTTTTGTCGTTACTTCATTTTATTTCTGTGATGCTATTTTGGTCTGGGCAAGACATTCGCCTGTCCTTTTGGTTATTTGAATTTTGAATATTGGTCTGAGCTATATTTTTTCTTCGTTCTTTACTGTCAGTAATTTTGTGTAGTTCGTTGTTTTTGTTCTTCCGTCTTTACTTATCTTCTAGAATAGGATCGCCCTGGTTGGCAGAGCTTCTGAGCAGTGTAGTTTCGAATACCGCATCCTTCATTAACGCCTTCAGTAAACGATCTCTCCAAATTCCGAAAAGAAGTATGTAGATCTTATGAGAATGAGATAAATAGCCCTTCATTTTCATGTAAGATTTTTTTTTTAATCTTTATTTCCTCTAAAATCTAAAAATGCAAACGGGCTAAACTTTTTTTTTCCCTTGATGTTTGGTGCGGTTCGCTGACGTTCCTCTTTCGGTTTTTATTTCATCTCGCGTCCCACATTCACTCTTTCTCTCAATTTATTTTTCTTCCAACCCTTCCCAGCTTTCCTCGCTTCCACATTACTGTTCCATATTCTTATTCCTATACAATAAAAGAAATCCCCTGATCGCAGTTAAAGCATAATATTTACGTTACCACGTCCATGCCACGAGTAGAAACTCAGTCTTGGGACAATTTACAGTTTAAGTATCAATGACTGTTACTGGTGCATTAATGGTATAACTAGCAAATATGAATAGAACGTCTGATTCAGCTAATATTACATCATAAAGGACAATTGTGTGACATCCCACAGACTGTCGACTCAGCAAGCCTTGCCAGCTGTGTCAATACTACTTGCACGGAAGCGCGTGCGTGCGTGCGTGTGTGTGTGTGTGTGTGTGTGTGTGTGTGTGTGTGTGTGTGTGTGTGTGTGTGTGTGTGTGTGTGTATCCCAGCATGTTACATAACGACATGCAATTTACTGTGCAAAGTGATCGTTGTACGCGATTGTCTTAGGGAAATAGACTGGTACAAGTATCTTGGGCATATTAGCTAACAGTGGGACAACACAACGCTACAGGCTATGTTGCTGCCACAAACTGTTGGCACAAATGTTTGTTTCACACACACATTTAACACGAATTATTGTCCTGTTGGCAGGCACGCCAGCAATTTCTTTAACAATTAATAAATATATGCTATGGTCTTTATTTTAGATATAATGTGGGTGATCAAGACAAGTGTTGGGTCTCTCCCAAGTGTTGTGTGACGTACAAGACTGCTCACAGGATGGCTAAATATTTCCCGCCACATGCCATTTGCTGTTCCAATAACTGGGAAGGAACCCCAAAATCACACAACAGACTGCTGTTTCTGCCTTGTAAGTACAAAAGGGATCAATTCAATAATGAAGGAAAAGCATTCGGGAGCAGAACGATAATCGCTCGACAGAATATGCTGTTGGCCAAGCTGCAAGCTACTGTACTTACAAACATCATGCGAAGAAAATTTGCAAAACTCTGAGGAATTCAGTCACCGAGTTTCATAAAAAAGCCAATCCATATTTAAAAATAGTTGACCTTTGCAGCTATTTTGGTGACCTTGACCTTGAGTGCCAATTTTAGAACTCGTCCAAAATTTTGGCCATATCTTGATACCCTGAAGGTGTCATATTGATTGCTGAAGCCGTTCATGAGATATAATGGTAACAGATAAATAAACAATGGTAACACACACACACACACACACACACACACATACACACACACACACACACACACACACGGGGGAAATTATCATTATCTCTTCGTCTTGATAAAGGTGGGCATTATCAACGAGCTTAGTGTAGTACCCTAATCCACCACTGGCAATGAGACCAGTTTTCCACAGTGCTGAACTTCCAGTATCAAATCCTCCACAGCATGTACCTTAAGTGATGAGGAGGTAACGAAGCTGCAGCATATCACGAGGAAAAAGATGAAGTTTCTGATCCAACGTTTCAGGCTACCTGTTCTGATGAATCACATTTACTGTCACAAGGCGACCGGAATGACCTTGTTCGTGGCTTGGATTTATCTAAGAAGCAGGCTGAACTTTAGGTTCAAGATTACATGGTTGGAATCTACTGTAGCGTGACAGTTTTTTTTTTTTTTTCTCGCAGCCGCAATGATGACTTCAAAGAATGCTTCTTTCAGGAGGACGGACTTCTGTTTTGTAAAGATGTTGATTCAGTCATGGGGGCTCTTAGTCATGATCACAGTGTGGACGACTGGAGCTTCTTGATTTACTCATCAAATCAGATTGAAAGTGGGCCTTCTTCATAAGGCAAAAAAATAACCTTCTGTACCTATTGCACATGATGCAAACATGAAAGAGTCTTACGATAATATGAGTTTGTTTTTAAAGTTCAGTATCAGAATTATAAATGGAATATGTGGATATCTAAAGGTCTTTGTACTTTTGCTAGGGTTGCAGCAAGGTTACACAAAGTACAGTTTTTTTTTTATGTGAGTGGGGCAGAAGGGACAAGCAAAAAGGTTACATTCAGAGGGACTGGCTAAAACGTAATTGACTTGTTTCAGACAAGAAAAATGTTGTCAACAGTCTACTTGTTGACCCTGAGAAACTGTATCTTCCTGCTTTGCACATCAAGCTTGGACTTATGAAAAGCTTTAAATGGATGCATAAATTAAATACTGGATTCACATACAGTATTTGAGAAATAAGTTTCCCCGGATCAGTGATGCCAGGATTAAAGAAGGTATTTTTGTAGGCCCTCAGAGCAAAGAATTGTTAAGAGGTAAGAGATCTGAAGGACTGTTGGATGAAGCTGACAAAGCTGAGTGGCAGAGTTTTAAGTGTTGGCACTAACTTCTTGGGAAATCGCATGGTCGAAACGTATCCTGAAATAGTGGGTGACCTTCTTATGTCTTACCATGGAACAGGGTTCAACGTCTTTGAAATTCCTTTTTGGACTCACACTTGAACCTTTTTTTTTTTTTTTCTCTTCAGAAAACCTGGGTGTGGTGAGCGATGAACACGGTGAGCATTTTCATCAGAACATTTCTAACATGGAAAATCGTTACCATGGTAACTGGCGTCCCAATATGTTGGCTGACTACTACTGGACTCTTAAGAGAGACATTCCGGAGGCAAAGTACCATAGAAAATCAATGCTACTTTTTAAACTGGAGGCTTGTCTTTTTTTATCAGATTTGGTAAGTGTGCAAATATATGGGTTTTAAAATTGAACAGCATGTCACTAATAAACCTTACCTGACAGATATTGTACACACACATTTGGATTCAGCACAAAAAAAAACATTATAAGAATCGAAATTATTTTCATCCTTGGGACACGATAGTTTTTCTTGTTTCCCAGTGTTACTACTGAGAACTGCAAAATGAAAAGTATCCGACTCACAGCCATACACAGCATCACAGAATCGAATCATAAAGTCAGCTACACCGCACAGCGAACATTCCCTCTGCTTTGGTTATTCCCTCGTACAGTTATTAATATGACAGGATGGTCAGGTTTTCCCTTGAAAGTAACTCCATGATGCGATTTACACCGTTATCTCTCTCTCTGCTTCTGACACATTGATCTTTACTGTTATGCGTATATTGCTAACGTTGTGGGTTTGAAAAAATTATATACCACTGGTTTTCTTCTGCACCTTACTGGTGAGAACAATTGTCACTGGACATGTTTTAAGAGTTTCATTACAACGTATTTAAGCACATGCACTCTAGTTGCACAAATATACAAGAAAATGTTTGCTTTATATTAAATTAACAACCATGGCAGGAAAAGATAAAAAGATATCTTTTTACTTTAAAACACAGACACAGACACACACACACACACACACACACACACACACACACACACAGAGACAGAGACAGACAGAGAGAGAGAGAGACAGACAGACAGACAGACAGAGGGAGAAGTACGCACAGCATATCGCTCTATAACCATAAAGTCTACTACTCCACGACAAGGGCGGAGACGACAGAGGCAGAGACGACGAGTCAACAGATGCCAAATGAAAGTGAATCAGCTTCCATTATCGTGCTTACATACACAATTATTCTTGTTCTCCATAGTCTCTCATCCAGATCGGGAACACTCACACACTGCTGGTTGTCAACTTGGTGTTCAACAATAGTAACCACAACCATAACCAAACCTTGCCTGCCTCAGTAACCTGTAACTCAACACCACCACCACACACCATAACCAAACCAAACCTTGCCTGCCTCAGTAACCTGTAACTCAACACCACCACCACACACCATAACCAAACCAAACCTTGCCTGCCTCAGTAACCTGTAACTCAACACCACCACCACACACCATAACCAAACCAAACCTTGCCTGCCTCAGTAACCTGTAACTCAACACCACCACCACACACCATAACCAAACCAAACCTTGCCTGCCTCAGTAACCTGTAACTCAACACCACCACCACACACCATAACCAAAACAAACCTTGCCTGCCTCAGTAACCTGTAACTCAACACCACCACCACACACCATAACCAAACCAAACCTTGCCTGCCTCAGTAACCTGTAACTCAACACCACCACCACACACCATAACCAAACCAAACCTTGCCTGCCTCAGTAACCTGTAACTCAACACCACCACCACACACCATAACCAAACCAAACCTTGCCTGCCTCAGTAACCTGTAACTCAACACCACCACCACACACCATAACCAAACCAAACCTTGCCTGCCTCAGTAACCTGTAACTCAACACCACCACCACACACCATAACCAAAACAAACCTTGCCTGCCTCAGTAACCTGTAACTCAACACCACCACCACACACCATAACCAAACCAAACCTTGCCTGCCTCAGTAACCTGTAACTCAACACCACCACCACACACCATAACCAAACCAAACCTTGCCTGCCTCAGTAACCTGTAACTCAACACCACCACCACACACCATAACCAAACCAAACCTTGCCTGCCTCAGTAACCTGTAACTCAACACCACCACCACACACCATAACCAAACCAAACCTTGCCTGCCTCAGTAACCTGTAACTCAACACCACCACCACACACCATAACCAAACCAAACCTTGCCTGCCTCAGTAACCTGTAACTCAACACCACCACCACACACCATAACCAAACCAAACCTTGCCTGCCTCAGTAACCTGTAACTCAACACCACCACCACACACCATAACCAAACCAAACCTTGCCTGCCTCAGTAACCTGTAACTCAACACCACCACCACACACCATAACCAAACCAAACCTTGCCTGCCTCAGTAACCTGTAACTCAACACCACCACCACACACCATAACCAAACCAAACCTCGCCTGCCTCAGTAACCTGCAACTCACCACATGCAAAACCTGCCGGTATGGTCTCACAGTGGCAAAGGTTTTTAAATGTCCGACAGACAAACAGACCATGGTAAATAACGTAAGCACTGTGATAATTAATGTCCCAACACCTGTGTGTGTGTGTGTGTGTGTGTGTGTGTGTGTGTGTGTGTGTGTGTTTGATTCTTATACTTCTCTTACTCACACAAACCTGCCCTTACATCCTTTTCTTTGTAGTTAAGGGCTCTTGTCGCTCAGCATTTTTGTGACTGCACTGACGGGGTATGTTTGTGCCACGTTCTTGACTCCTACAGAATACCCCCAAAGTATTTCCTGCCTCAGCCTTGGACTGATCTCGCCTCCTTTCAGGCAGCAGTCTACTACACCAAGACTGGACCATCACCTCCCTGCAGTATGGTGAGGTATAGTGGCAAACATTTTTCCCCCAATCTCAGAACCCTACTTCCAATCATACCGATATATCTTCACAAAGTCAGAATCTGAATATACTCATTGAAGACTGGAAACACTAGAATTACCTGCCAGTGCTCACTTACAAGTCGGAAAAAAAACAATCTTACTCATCCGCAATTCATAACAATTAACACATAATTCATACTATTTAAAAAAATGTTACTCTTACTTTTTTCTTGGAATTGTTAAGAATAATCATGGCATATTAAAGAAAAGCATTCATATCGCAAGTGATATATCCTGCACTTGCTTTTATTGTTCTTTGGTGAAGGAGGAAAATTCTAGTTGGTGAGGCAGCACCAGTAACCTCCAGGGCGGCTCTGAGATAAAATATTCTGCAGCCAAAACTATATCTGCAGCCCCGCGGGAATCTTAATGTCTTAGGCGGGAGGTGGAGAAAGAGAACATGATTTTGTGGAAGGCCTTCAGAAGAATGTGTGACGATACTGTGAGGCATTGTGAATGATGATAATACTGACCGTTGAAGGTAATAAAGTAAAAGAAACGATGCTATGTGCCGCTATTCTATGGTATTATGTAATGGCGATAGTATTGAGTACTGAGGGTAAAAACTTATAGATGAGCAGAAGGACGCGTGGAGATATCGTGAGTAAGTAACTATACTGACTGTTGTTTGTTTTGAGAAGCTACTTGCTGATGTGAAATGATGTTGGCAAATTATCGGAGGTATTAACATCTTTATAAAATTTGGCTTTATGTTATGATGTATGAAACCGTGTGTGTGTGTGTGTGTGTGTGTGTGTGTGTGTGTGTGTGTGTGTGTGTGTGTGTGTGTGTGTGTGTGTGTGTGTTTGGACCAGTCTCTCTCTCTCTCTCTCTCTCTCTCTCTCTCTCTCTCTCTCTCTCTCTCTCTCTCTCTCTCTCTCTCTCCAGGTTACCCACAACTCTTCTCCCTCTGAGACACAGCATCTAAACAAAACTGTCTTTATTTCTTCCGTTTTCATTTACAAATTTATAATTTTTTCCTAGTCTTATGTCTGTCTTTTCCTTCAAACACCCCTCGTGTTGTGTTCTCAATTTCACTGTGTTCCTCCCACCACCGTTTACTGACCCAATATCCAACTCCAAATTAAAATTATCATCATATCATGAGCCAAAGATTTATTCCCACCTGAGATGGTGTGAGGTAGAAACCATGAATATCATTATTATCGCCATAATTACCACCATCTTAGTTCTAATTCCCATCAAAGAGACAAGGTGATATAGGATCCAGAAACATCATCATCATCATCATAATCATCATCTGCATCCTAACCCTAATGTTCTACCCTGAGATGAGGTGAGAAAGGATGCAGAAACAAAGACACAAAGTACAAAACTAGAGCCAAGAAGACACATATCCAGTGAAGTAGGACACAACCATTTACACATCATTCAAGCCTTTAAATCCTGGCTCTATCTCATGGTCAAATCCATACTAACACTGGTTTTATTTTAACATTTCCTGTTAGATGTGCTTCACAGACTAACAGAGGATGTAGTAATTCCGTCGACTGCGTAGCACATACACTAAGGTATTTACTTTTGTTTGAATTTTACTGAAGGTCTTGTGTGTTTGCAATTTTAAAATTTTTATATTGCAAATATTTCTTTTTAGTTTTGAAGCCAAGATGGATGCAAAGGAGAGTTTTGAAGACACAGCAGACAAGACAAACAACACCTTTGATAGCCGCACCAACCTCAACCGATTCCATTTGGTACCTTTTGTTTTTGCACACAACTCTCAGACACACCTCAGACTCAGACAGTCTACACACCTCACGCGCCTCAGACAGACACATGCCCCAGCAGCACACCAGCACCACAGCCACTACCTTCCACCTCTCACCTGGTCAGCTGCAGAAGAAGGCTGCACCTGACCAGATATCATCCTTCATAAAAGACACAGAGATTCAGTGACTGACACAGTGAGGTACTTGTACGTGAATGTATCCTCTTGTGTCTGGATGTGTATATAGGTGTGTTTGTATATGCTTACATAATGTATACATACATCCTTGTATGTCTATGTAATATATGTGTATGTATGTTTGCGTATGTTCTGTATGTATGTACAGTACAAATGAAGTTAATAAGGGCATATATGTATGTATGCCATATATACCTATATGTACAGCGTGTAAGCATAACGCCTCCCTCTCTCTCTCTCTCTCTCTCTCTCTCTCTCTCTCTCTATATATATATATATATATATATATATATATATATATATATATATATATATATATATATATACACACGTGCTTGTTATAAAAACATGCAGAGTTATAGTCAAATTTTAAGTTTAATGATATCATAAGGAAATTTACCTTTATTTTATTATCACTTTCTATCTGTTCTGTAATCTTTCCTTCAGGATTCCTTTCAACCCTGCAAGGTGTTTCCTCTCACTTATTTCCAGTACGGTGTATTGTCGGAGGGTTTGGAGGGTGGGGGAGAGAGCCTTCTACTGTTTTACCCTCATCTCTCATGTCTATGACTGGGGCAAAATTGTTACTCTTAGTATTAAGTCCAGACTGCCTTACTGTGACCATAAGGTCTGTGTGGCAGGTGTATTTGTGTATGTAACTGTTTCTTTCTCTCTCTACTTGTCTATATTTTTTTATTTATCTATCCGTCTATCTAGGTATCTACACCTGGTTCCTACGCATGCTATCTAGCGCAGCCAGATTAAAGCCTGGACTGATCTGCATAAACCAATATGACGGTGAAAGTGACCGTGATGTTGCTTAAAGTGAGGGATCTCTCTCTCTCTCTCTCTCTCTCTCTCTCTCTCTCTCTCTCTCTCTCTCGGCAAAGCATTCATTATTTGCAGACACGCAAAACTAAAAGTACAATAGCCGTCAGTGCAATACAATTAAAGAAACGGATTGAAAAATCCAGCTATTACCCGCTGAAGGAATTAAACATAAAAATAATGAAATGCAAAAGTTAAAAAAAAAAAATAAAGTAACATAAGCAATTATAATAAAACATTAAGTACTTGGATAGAGTGATGAGTGAGTTTGGAGGGTGAAGTGCTTGAAAGGGTACAACAAGGAAGAAATGTTGCCGGTTCTTTGAAAACAAAGAAAAGAACTGGGAAGTAAGCATGGAAGTAAAAAGTCGCTGCATGGCAGTATTGTGATTTCATTTCTAACGTATGGAAGTGAAGCTTGGACCCTGTTGGAGGGACATAAGTGAAGAGTGAGAACAGTGGAAATGAGTTATTTGAGAGGAGCATGTGGAGTTACATGAAGAGACAAACTGACAATGAAGAAATGAAGGAGCGTTGTTGTGTGGATGTGATAGAAAGCATTAAGAGAAGTACACTGAGATGGTTTGGCCATGTGGGGAGGTTGGGGAGAGAGAGACGAACGAGGAGAGTGTATGTGAGGTAGGGGGGGGGAGGGAAGGGAAGGCCAAGGATGAGACGGAGGGATGGAATGAAAAGGTATATGAGAGAGGGGTGTGTGAACTGGGAGGAAGGCAGTGATATGGCGGGGTACCGGGTGACATGAAGGAACTTTGTTTGTGGCCATCCCTTACGAGATTATGGCGTCTGGCAATAGATAGATAGATAGACTATCATTTCTCACAGTTAAAGGATCAGAAGCAATTATCATCCACCTCAACAGCACAACAAAATCTATTTTTTTATTACCATCGTACACCAGACAAATTAAGTCACCTTAACGGAGATATCATATAGTAAAATGTCAGTGTCACCACCTAATCAAATACACAATATGCTTTCCCTATTCTGCAACACCCCACCTTTCCTTCTCTTACTTTACATCCAAGGCAGATCTAGCCTTCCTTCAGTCAGTAATCTATTTTCACACCTCTCTCACTCTGATATTTTATTCTTTAACATTGCAGAGTACACATCCCTCTTACTCCGCATCTTTCTCTCTCTCTCTCTCTCCCTCTCTCTCTCTGTCTCTCTCTCCTTCTTCTTCTTCTTCTTCTTTCCACCATTCTTCCCCACCCTCACATCCTCTTTCATCCCCTACTTTATCATTTATCTTTATGATCCTCACTCAGCAGACTGTGAGGAAAATGTTTATGAGATCATATTGGATCACAGTAGCTGGGGGGAGGTAGTGAAGAAAAGAGGAATAAAAGTGAATGGTCGAAAGTCTCCCTGTTCTCGTGGTATTTTGAAACCAATACACAAAAATCGCATTGTGTAATTATAATTCTTGGTGGCAACAGACACGTCAACCCCTTCACATCCTTGTGATTTTATTTAGGTTGAGAGCAATAGTTCTGAGAGAAGGGTTAGCTTTAGCCTTCATTAACTGTTTCAGTACGAGTTCTTTTCTAACTTGTATAAAATCAAGTAATATTGCAAATAAAAGTCTGAATAATACTTCATCTGATGGAGGGGGATAAGTAAGAGTACTGAACCCACTCATATTACTGAGTCATCTGGCACTGACATTATCGAACCTCATACATGGACAAAGCATGGACTAGGCAATCCGTTGTTATAATAAGAACAAACAGTTTATAGTAAACTACAGATAACCCTTATTACATTATGTGTGACGGTGGAAAATTTTACACTGAACTATTTCCAGTTGCATTTTCCACTTCGATCGCGGCATTGCAGTCAGCTCCAATTCACCTGACGGAACTGGGCTGCTTCTGCTGTTTTAGGGTTGCCTTATTTGAACGGTCAACATACAGGACGCCTCCGCTGAGTCCCATGCTCCCCCAGCGCCCCACCCCCAACACACACACACACACACACACACACACACACACACACACACACACACACACATCTATCTATCTATCTATCTATCTATATAATTATATATGTGTGTCTGTGTGTGTGTGTGTGTGTACACAGTACTGCTGTTCTGTACCACAATCTTTAATCTTTTTGCAGTATAATGGACAACAGACAAAGTACAGAACTGGCTAGTTTATGACTGAAAAATGCTAAAATCCAAGATCATTAGAAAAACAAATGCTACAGTGTAAAAATGAAAACTAAGCCATTAATTGTGTGCAATTACCATGTATTTTATGGCTATAACAGAACTAAGTACAGGAAAAAAAAAATCGTGGCTGAACAAGAGGTAAAGGCAGGATATTTTAGTTTGCGGCTAGCGCCAAACCAGCCAAGTTGGCAACACCTTCCAGCTGACGAAAATAACTATGGTATCTCTCTCTCTCTCTCTCTCTCTCTCTCTCTCTCTCTCTCTCTCTCTCTCTCGTCATTACAGAGTTAAATAGTATATTAAACTTTTCGAGAAAAAGTGATGGAAGCTGAAATTCCCGACTTTTGGAAAATTTTTAAAATACCTCCCGGACGAAGATTTTGACACCAAACTGCAGGATATGTCCGGGAAAATCCGGACGTATGGCAACCATCCTCTGTTTGAATGCTATGTCCTGGTTGCACGGAATTCGATGAGCTTTATTAAATGAGTTAGGAAAGAGTCTCCTTGGATTCTGGTCAAAGTAACCTTCCCAACTGATTACAACTGGCCATCAGCCAAACTGAGATGGGTTAAGGATTTTTGTCTTTTGAGGATGAACGCTCTATAACACCTTCTTCCATCTGTCACTTCCCCTCCCCCTTTCTGTCACTTTTCCTTAACTCACTCCACTCGTTTCCCTCCTTTCTTCCATTTCCTTCTCCAGTTCGCCACTTTTTTTCATGTTTCCTCCTCCTGTTCACCACTTTTCCCCAGTTTCCTGCACCTGTTCACCGTTTACCTTTAACTCCCTCCTCCTGTTCGTGAAGGTATTAATCACTCGTACCAGCCACATCTATACCGTTCACAACGTTAGACCTGACCATTATGGAGGAGATGGACGTGTGTGAGTAATTAATCCAGTAGGGACAAGCCTTTACCAGCTAAGCGCCGGAGGTCCGGTGGCTATTACCAGTGTTGTTGTTGTTACGGTAAGGACACCATTTAGGAAGTAAAAGGCATTACTGGGGACTGACCAGAGCACTAAGGACAATGTACACATGGTTGGGCATAGTTGAGTATGAGAAAAGCACCACTTGTTTTTTTTTTTTCTTGAATGGAACGGTTTGCAGGCTCCTGGCCTTTGGTTCCTTCTTTTTTGCATTAAAAAAACAAAACAAGAAAAAGTACTAATATGGACAGGCCTGACCATTAAGGAGGGAGTGGAAGTGTGTGATTGAAGAATCATGCATGGTCCTGCCATCACCATCCACAGAGGCAGCAGCAATCTAGTGTTACCAAAGCGGTGTGGTTGACTGCACAAATGATCACCCACTGTATATTACTGATCTCTGGGACTGGAAGGCAGAAGGGTGTATGTGAGAGAAAGGTGGGATGAAATGAACACTGCCATGCCATAACAAGAGGCTTGTGTATCCCAGTGATCAGTGGAGCTATGGCAGTCGAGTGAACCCGGCAAAAGTGCTTAGCTTGTAAGGTAGTGCCATTCCTGTGAAGAATCAGCTGATCCCTCTCATTTAGCCACTATAACAAGTTCTTTCAAAGCACGTCCCATAGTTCCCAGCAGTGATGGAGCAGCTGACCGTGGCGGAGGTAAGACCACCTCCTGAGCAAGGGATGCTAAGACTATCTGGGGACGCAGTGGCTGTCTCTGAAAACTAAAGCTTCAGACATACAACGTCCTGACTTTGGCTAGAAAAGCAAGCTTAACCTTTCTTGAAAAAACTGCAATATCTGAGGTGCCCCATCATGGGTCGTACTAAAGTCAGAAGAACAAGCAAGGCTCTCGTATAATTAATTACCTTAGGTAACATGAAGCTCAAACATGGGGAGTGACGGAGTGCAGTTCAGGACAAGGTGAAGAAGACACCTGCTGGAAAGAAAAAAACATTAATGAAAAGTGCTTATCAAGGACACACAATTTCGTCAGAAGTAATCGCTATATGTTTAGACAATGTTCTAAAAAATTTAGACTGGGATTGGATAAAACCTGATAAAACGTTATGGAATGAACTGTCCTCAAGACATTAATTTGACCATTCAGAGGAACTACGAGTATTGAGAGTCTCTCTCTCTCTCTCTCACACACACACACACACACACACACACACTTTACTATCTATCCATCACACGTTCCACTCCCATTCATACCTGAAGAGAGATACTAGTAGGAACTGATGTATCGCATCAATATTTTACAAGTCGGAATTGATGTATCGGATCAATATTCTACAAGTCGGAATTGATGTATCCCATCAATATTCTACAAGTCGGAATTGATGTATCCCATCAGTATTTTACTAGTCGGAATAAATGTATCCCATCAGTATTTTACTAGTCGGAATTTATGTATCCCATCAGTATTTTACTAGTCGGAATTTATGTATCCCATCAGTATTTTACTAGTCGGAATTGATGTATCCCATCAGTATTTTACTAGTCGGAATTGATGTACGGTATCCCCCTGAATATTTTACAAGTCGGAATTGATGTATCCCCTCAATATTTTACAAGTTGGAATTGATGTATCCCATCAACATTTTACAAGTCGGAATTGATGTATGCCATCAGTATTTTACAAGTCGGAATTGATGTATGCCCTCAATATTTTACAAGTCGGAATTGATATATCCCATCAATATTTTACAAGTCAGAATTGACGTATCCCATCAATAATTTAGAAGTCGGAATTGATGTATCCCATCAATATTTTACAAGTCGGAATTGATATATCCCATCAATAATTTACAAGTCGGAATTGATGTATCCCATCAACATTTTACAAGTCGGAATTGATGTATCCCATCAATATTTTATAAGTCGGAATTGATGTATCCCCTCGATATTATACAAGTCGGAATTGATGTATCGCATCAATATTTTACAAGTCGGAATTGATATATCCCTCAGTATTTTACAAGTCGGATTTATTTGTTTTTATTTTTTTAAATGACAGAACAAGGACGAAAAAACAAATGAATAAAAAAAAATAATAATCCATACACCAGATTACTGGCGTCCCCCATTCATAATATATCTGTAACTGTAACAGTTGGACTTGAACAACTGTAGGTTGAAGTTTAGGAGGAAACAACTCTGGTGAAGCGAGTTCCAGAGAGATGCAGTTTGGGGAATAAAAGAATTCTGATAGGAAGAAGTTCTGCAATATGGCTGAGTGAAGTTCCAGTCATGAGCACTGCCAGATGCCAGTGTAGCACCATGGAGGGGTGGCACCGTGGATGCAACTTCGTCTGAACATTTGTCATAAAAGTATCTGTAAAATAATGCAAGGGAGGCAACATTCCTTCTTATTCGTAGGGGAGGTAGTGTATTTGTAATGGCAGGGTTATTAATAATTCCAACAGCTTTGTTCTGAATTTTGTCTAGTTGTTTTAATGCAACCTCTCCACATCCATTCCACAAGGCTGAGCAATATTCAAGCTGAGAGCGCACATGACTCATACATTATAGCTAACTGCTCATAGGCGAAGAAGTTACGGACTCTGTACAATAATCCAAGTTTCACTGAGGCGGTTTTAGCAAGTGATCTAACATGAGAGGTCCAGCTGAGGGCATTGTTAAGTGAGACACAGAAAATTTCAATACTTTTTGGAGATGGAAATATTAGTAGCATTGAAGGTTATATACGAATCTGGCAATATCTGTCTATTAGTAAATTGTATATATTTAGTTTTACTAGCATTAAATGTGACAAGGTTGTTTTGTACCCATTCATTGATCGTTGATAAGTCTCGATATACGGAGATGGCTGTACTGAGTTGAGGGTTAGAGATATTAGACTTTGTAAAAGGGTGTTCGAGTGTGAATGAACTGTGGTGTTGAGTCATCTGCATATGAATGTATGGGACTGTGGGTGACAGATAAAGAGATCATTAATATGAACCAAGAACAGGGTTGGGGCCAGAACTGACCCCTGTGGCACGCCGGCGTTAATTGAGCGGAAATTGGAATATACATCATCTACTTTTACTTTTATTATTCTGTCACTAAGATATGAGGAAAACAGATGAACAAAAGACGTTAGTCCATAGCAAGGGAGTTTAGACAGCAGGGGACAGTGCATCTGTTGAAAGCTTTAGAAATATCAAGGGCTACTGCATGAGTTTCTCCATGTAGGTCGATTGATTGATGAATGCTATGAGTCAGGAGACTGAGCATGTGAATGGTGGATCTTTTGTAGCGAAAACCATATTGTCAATTAGTAATTAAATTGTTGGATTCAAGATGAATTGATGTATCCCCTCGATATTTTACAAGTCGGAATTGATGTATCCCCCACAATATTTTACAAGTCGGAATTGATGTATCCCCTCGATATTTTACTAGTCGGAATTGATGTACCCCCTCGATATTTTACAAGTCGGAATTGATGTATCCCCTCAATATTTTACAAGTCGGAATTGATGTATGCTATCAATATTTTACAAGTCGGAATTGATGTATCGCATCAATATTTTACAAGTCGGAATTGATGTATCCCATCAATATTTTACAAGTCGGAATTGATGTATGCCATCAATATTTTACAAGTCGGAATTGATGTATCGCATCAATATTTTACAAGTCGGAGTTGATGTATCCCATCAATATTTTACAAGTCGGAACTGATGTATCCCCTCGATATTTTACAAGTCGGAATTGATGTATCCATTCAACATTACTATATGAGGCAATATTTTTTTTCCATATGAAAAATAATATGGGAGTATCAAAAACGTCTCATAAGCCTGATAAAACGGTATGAAGCTAGCAAGATTGGTGCATAGAAACGCGTCACCATGCAACAGTAGAGTTTGCAGCAGCAGCAGTGGCAGCAGCAGTAGCAGTAGTACTAATAGTAGCAGTAGTAGTAGTTGTAGTAGAAATAGCAGTAGTAACAGAAGTAGTAGTAGTAGTAGTAGTAGTAGTAGTAGAAGTGGCAGTAGAAGTATAGTTGTAGTTGTTAGTTGTTGTTGTTAGTTGTTGTTGTTGTTGCTGCTGCTGTTGTTGTTGTAGGAGTAGTAGTAATAGTATAGTAGTAGTAGCAAAGAGTATAGTGAAAGATAAGAGGGGACAGTTGCACGAGTCTCTGTGGGAAAAGTGTAACTCCGGGAACTGTGGCGCCGCCCGACGGCGGGCGCGGAAATTGTGATAGCAGTCATTTGTGCTGGCTCACACCACACCAGTGTTTAAGGCGAATGTTAGCACGTATGTGGGTTGTAACAATGTCTTATGCTCCATTATTGCCTATATATATATATATATATATATATATATATATATATATATATATATATATATATATATATATATAAGACGATGCACTAATTTGGAAATCTTACTGAATATTCTGCAGGAAAAAATTAGTAAACAAATACAAATGAATGGAGCTCATCACTGACAGCTCATGCCTCTCAACTTGACACACTGGCGTCTGGCTGTGGTTTACATCTTCATTTAAAACTCCTGGCACTAAATCAAGTGTCATTCAAAAGGCTGAGACGCAGGGAGTAAATAAATAAGACATATCAGGCCAATCTATTAAGAAATTGAAACTCTCCATTCCAAATAACAATACTGTATCTGGAGAAGCATTAGAATGATTTTAAGAAAATATCTGTTCTGTCTGGATGTATAGCTATGAATGCAGACAGCCGGAGCATATCTATGTTCCCCAGCTTTACATCCTAACTTAACCTAATCTAACCTATCCTTCTAACCTAACTTAACCAAACCTTACTTAACCTAACCTATCCTGGGGAACGTAGGATCCTGGGAACATAGGGATGACCCCCAGAGAGAGAGAGAGAGAGAGAGAGAGAAAGGGAGGGTTACCAGTAAATTACCAGAAAAGAAATATATAATAGTGATGCATATACGGTATACCGGTAGTTGAAGATTATCTCTTGGTTCAAATTATTCTGTTAAATACTTCAACTTCTCCATATTAACAATCATGGAATAATGATAATGTCAATGTCAATATTAATCAAAGCACTTTTGCTGCATATGAAGAATTATTGTACCAACAATGTATTTTTATACAACAGAAAAAAATACCTGCAACTTTTTGGAGGGGGATGTAATGCCAAACCTTATAAATGTATATACAGGGTTGGTGGCTATAAACCAATTGTTTAAACCAAGCATTTTTGTTTTTGTTTTACTATTTCTCTCTCTCTCTCTCTCTCTCTCTCTCTCTCTCTCTCTCCTACAACTAAATTTTAAAAAATTTCAATTGCAAAAGTAAAAGGGGTCGTCCATATTTTACTAAACCTTAATGATTAAAAAGCATGTGAGACAAGTGTAGCTGATTGATAAAAGTTGATAAAAGCATGTGAGACAAATGTAGCTGGCTGACAAAAAGCTGGCTGATAAAAGCATGTGAGACAAATGTAGCAGGCTGATAAAAGCATGTGAGACAAATGTAGCTGGCTGATAAAAGCATGTGAGACAAATGTAGCTGGCTAATAAAAGCATGTGAGACAAATGTAGCTGGCTGATAAAAGCATGTGAGACAAATGTAGCTGGCTGATAAAAGCATGTGAGACAAATGTAGCTGGCTGATAAAAGCATGTGAGACAAATGTAGCTGGCTGATAAAAGCATGTGAGACAAATGTAGGGGGCTGATAAAAGCTTGTGAGACAAATGTAGGGGGCTGATAAAAGCATGTGAGACAAATGTAGGGGGCTGATAAAAGCTTGTGAGACAAATGTAGGGGGCTGATAAAAGCTTGTGAGACAAATGTAGGGGGCTAATAAAAGCTTGTGAGACAAATGTTGCTGGCTGATAAAAGCATGTGAGACAAATGTAGCTGGCTGATAAAAGCATGTGAACAAATGTAGCTCGCTGATAAAAGCATGTGAGACAAATGTAGCTGGCTGATAAGAGCATGTGAGACAAATGTAGCTGGCTGATAAAAGCTGATAAAAACATGTGAAACAAGTGTAGCTGGCTGATAATAGTTTGCTTTTAGACTAAATCAGGAACCGTATTTTCATTTTTTTATGTCCAAGTTCATGAAGTGGTTGTCTTCGAAGTGCTCAGCACAAAAAAAAAAACTTCTAAACAGAGACTCGGATGTTCTCCCCAGGAGATCTGCCCTCCTCGAATAGACGTGTTGCCGGTTCTGGGTAAACATGGTCAGTGCACTCTGCCATGTACTTAAAAACTTACGGTATATGTATCTTTTAATTTAATTTATCATTTGCACTGAGCAAGACGTGATAACTTTAATTCTTTGCGGCTGGAGGGAAGGAGCCGCCATGTTGGCGATGACGTCAGCATTCACACTGCAGACGACGCTCCAATCCATCACACAATACTTTACCAGTAACAGCGATAATAGTTGTACCTACATGGCCACCGTAGATCCAAACTACATCCTTCAGGAATGTTGTGAAGGAATACTTTTCATGGTGTAAATGAATGGTACCTGTTAGGTAAGTAAATTGTGGTGAAATCGACCAGAAGTAGCTTATAGATACACCATACCAGAGCTGTGCTCGTACCTCATGAGGTGGAAAGTGTTAAATGTATGCCGTACAGTACCAGTTGTATGAGTTGATGATGGTATTTTGCTCATATTTAATATCTGACCTCTTCATTATTAGTTTTCCAAAAAAAAAAAAAAGTTTCAGTGACTGAACTGCAATACTTCAGGGGAGAGTGACGAAATACCGAATTGGCGGTCATTTAAAGAATTAGCACTTTTCAATTGGTGTTATAGATTTTATAACCACAGGGGTTCATACTCACCTAATTATCCGAAATCTGGTCAAATTTTTGTATTGAATTTTGCCTTTTAAAAAATCCGGATTCACAGCGAAAACGCGCTAAAATTAGCGGAAGTGTTTTCTGCTTTAGCTCAACAGCTTGCCTTGGCAGACTTTTGCTTTGTATAATTGTTAACATACAAATGCACTTATTTGCACTTTATATCAGTATCTGTGCAACACAGAAGTCTGTCAAGGCATGTTGTCGATCTAAATTAGAAATACCCGCTAACTTTAGCATGTTTTCGTTCTTACCCCTAATATTCTATTAATAGTTTAAGCACAGATTTTTGACAGAATTTCAGATAATTAGGTGTGTATGAACCTATATGGTGAATATAATATTTTCACAACAGTAAAGACTGCATTCCAGCACTGGGAACTTCCGACGAGCAGCCAGCCACCACTGCTTTCGTTTATTGTTATTGGCTGGTATACAGAGGAATAATTTCCCTATTGTGCTTTTGTCAGTGCACTTACACATTGGAACGAAACATTAATAATTATACCTCTTGTCACTGGACATTCTTAGAGGTCAGAAATAAGCCCAGTGTATGCTGGCTAAACGTAAACAAAGCAGACTATGCTGCCTCAGTGCGAGTAGTGACGTCACGACCAATCACAGGCCGTTTCAGAATCACGTGATTTTTCGGCTACTTTATCTATTATTTTTTCATATTTCTGCACATTTTGGGGGGAAATAATGGTTGACATAGTTATTTTCTGCCTATTTTTTACCCATACAAGTATCTACTGTAACTTCAAAAAAATTTTGACCGGAAACTCGTCTATTCTGGACCTAACCCACTAACCTCTTAGTTAACAACACTCAGTAACCATAGTAGTCTATAGATAAAACACTGAGATATTACATAGCATAAGCAACATAAAACGAGCCTGATACCCTATAGCAACGCTCAGTAACCACTTGTAGTGTCTAGATAAATCACGGTGAAATAAACACCAAAGCAACAATGAGAGAATAACCAGCCAGATCAACATTTCTGATAATTTCATCAGCGTGAACGTAGTTTAGATAAGACGTGATTGTCAATATATCACTCACCTTTCCTTGTCCTTTGGGAATCGAAAAAAATGAAAATCCCGGCCATTTTTGCCTAGAATTTCTGCAGATAATAGCAGCACAGAACTGACTGCCCGGCATGATGTTTACATGCTCCAGCTCTGTTTCCGCGCCCGCCTCTTGGGGCGCCACTGTCACCCAAAATTACACGGGGATGGTGCGACTGTCCCCTCTTATTTTTCTCTATACTCTTTGGTAGTAGTAGCAAACCCAGACCATTTGGAAAGTCAGCACGGTGGACTGAGGCTTAAATCACTCTTCTGCAATGGACCAGCTTCCTTTGGGGAAAAATGTATCGTACAAAAAAGGTTCCTCGTACAACAGTGTTTAAAAGCAGATGCGGCAAAGATGTCATTGCCGCCTCCATCATACGTGGTGAATAGCTTACACACAGCCTCTATTAACTCCTCGTGAAAGAATATTCTTCCTTAAAACGAACCAAAAACGTCTGGTGTACTAAGATTACATTTAAACGCCATCACTACGATTACATATTTTTTTATGATGTCCATAAAATATCCACCATAAAATAGGCTTTTCGAAGTTGTATCCTTTTAACATTCACCACTAGAGTAGGCGTCTAAAGCGAATAAAATAATTGCTCTCCGTTTGAGTACTTGCCTAAAGTGGATAAAATCTTATGGCGGCAGCAAGAATAAATCTGAAATATCGCCTTGGCACTACTGGGTATAAGTCCAGCGTGGCGGAATTTCCAGCGTCGCCTACCTCACACGAAACACAAACACTGCAGTTTTCACCCTCCCTGGATATACTGAATAATGGCAGCTCTGCTTACACGGCTGAACTTTTATCCCTCTTCTGTTTCATGTTCCGAGTTGTGGATTCGAGATGGATGGGAATGTATTTTGGGTGATGGGAGTTAGTCGTTAAAATCATCAATAAAATTATTATCATCATCCAAACCTTTATTCCCACCCGAGATAGCGTGAGGTAGAAACCTGGATTATCATCATTATCGTCATCTTTAACATCATCTTAACCCTAATTCCCATCTAAGGCACAGGTGATACACGATGTAGAATCATCATCATCATCCTAATCCTAGTGTTCGGATAAGAGATGAAATGGGGAAGGGTACAGAAGCAAAGGGACAAAGTACAAAACTAGTAAAACCATTAACACGCTTGTCCAGTGAAATAGGACACACAACCATTCACATATCATCCTGGCCATACCTCACAGGCAAATCCATTGTAACATAGTTTTTGTTTTAGCTGATGCACTTCACAAACTAATAGTGGATGTAGTAATTCCGTCGACTGCGTAGCACAGACACTATGGTATTTACTTTTGTTGGAATGTTACTGAAGGGCTTCTGTGTTTGTCTGTAGTTATAACATTTTTATATTCCATTTTTCATTTTTAGTTTTATAGTCAAGATGGATGGAAAGATGGAAAGGAGAGTTCTGAAGCTACAGGAAACAAGACAAACACCACCTTTGATAGTCGCACCAAACCCAACCGATTCCACCAGGTGCTCTTTGTCTTTGTACACAACCCTCAGACACATACACTCTACTCACCACACGCACCTCAGACACACACGTTCCCCAGCAGCACACCAGAAACACGACCACTGCCTTCCACCTCTCACCTGGTCAGCTGCAGAATAAGGCTGCAGCTGATCAGATATCATCCTTCTTGAAAGGGCACAGTGAGTAAGTGACACAGTGAGATACATGAATGTGAATGCATTCACTTTTGTGTGCATGTGTATGTAGGTGTGTGGGTATATGCTTGCACGTGTATACATATGTCCTGGGTCTATGTATACAAATGTGTACTCGAGTATGTTCTGTATGTTTATACAAATGAAGATAAGAATATATATATATATACTGTATATATATATATATATATATATATATATATATATATATATATATATATATATATATATATATATATATATATATATATATATATATATAAAAGAACGTATAGGCCTATCTGTGTATACCGTGTATACCTACATGAAAAGAAAGTGTGAATGTATATAACCTCTCTAGATAGAGAGATAGATAGACAGATAGATAGATATACATACACGAGTATATAATCTTGTCAAAAAAAACATGCATAGCAGTTGTCTAAATTTAAGCAAGTTTAAGCTTCAAGTTTAGTTCCATAATAAGGCTATTTCGAATTATTTCATTATTATCCAATATCTTTATAATATTTCCTTCATGTTTCTTTTTAATCGTGCAAGGTGCTTTTTCACCCTTATTTCCTGTACAGTGTATTCCCAAAGGGTTTGGAGGGTGGGGGAGACAGCATTCTGCTGTTTTACCTTCATTCTCCATGCCTGTGACTGGAGCACAATTATTACTCTTTATATTAAGTACAAACTGTTTCACTGTGACCGTAAGATTTGTGTGGTATGTGTATCTATGTAACTCTATGTAACAGCTGAACTCTTTCTTTTTCTCTATCTGCTTATCTATCTTTATTTATTTATCTGTCTGTCTATCTATGTATCTCCACCAGGTTGCTACCCATGCTATCTATCGCAGCAAGAGTAAAGTCTGGACTGATCTGCATAAACCAATATGAAGGTGAAGGTGAGCGTGATGTTACTCAAAGTGAGGAATCTCCCCCCACCCACCCTCTCTCTCTCTCTCTCTAACCCCACAACAGAACAAACACTGGAAAAAGTCACATTAAAGGGGAGGGATGAAACATGAAATAATACATTAGAAGGTAAGAAAATGGGGAAAAGGGAAAATGGGAAAGTGAATAAAAAAAAAATGGCCGAAAATTGTTTGCGGAAGTTGATGGAAATATTGAAATAAATTAAAAAACAAAATACTGGTTCACTCCACAGTGGGACGTGGACACCAAAGTCTTCTGAACACATAGTTTTGTAATACGTAACGTTATGTGACACGTGGAGAGAAGAAATATACCCCTTCTCTCTCTCTCTCTCTCTCTCTCTCTCTCTCTCTCTCTCTCTCTCCGCTCTGATCCTTTTGGATGTGAAAAGTCTTCAGAGCCAGACAATTTTTTAAAACTAATCAGAGGGTTCTCGTCGTTTACATTAATTTTCGGAAAGTGGATATCTTAGAGATAATTTCCTTGCCATCACTAGCCAATTTTACTCTTCTTTACCGAGACATCTCACAGTAAAAAAAAAAAATAATAATAATAATAATAATAATAATGTCGTATATGTTTCCTGGCCAACACTTCTCATCTCCCCGTACCTAGTTCTGAGATGTATCAGTTGATTACCACTAGAATATAATGCTAGTCACGAGCACATGTTAAAAGATGTAGAGCCATAGCAGGGTCTTTTTCTGCCATTGAGATACGTTAAATAATCTGCAAATGGACGAATATCTAGGTCAAGGTAAGGCAAAAAAACTAGCCGTAAATCACTTTCTGTACCGGTAGCAAGACAACGCTTTGGCTGCGATGGTTTTAATCTTCCTCCTCCTCCTCCACAACCACCTCCTCCTCCTCATCATCATCATCATGATCATCATCGTCATCATCATCATCATCATCATCATCATCATTACCATTATCCACAAAAAGCTGTCTTTCCCACATCTTGGAGTGGAGAAACGAAAAAGGGCATTGTGCTAAATGTCATTAAACAAGACCTTAAAAAATGAGATAAAACTAACTAGACGAGACTTGAGAGGAAGAGAGAGAGAGAGAGAGAGAGAGAGAGAGAGAGAGAGAGAGAGAAAGAGAGAGAGAGAGAAGTACCCAAAGTGTCGGATGGTTAAACAAAATAAGTAAGTCAGTACTAGAGTTTACCAGTTGTGTACAGGACGGACTGAGAGTACTGGTTACATCATGCTTTAGGGAAATAGGCAGAATAGAGGCGAGTGTGTGAGCAGACGGGTGCTGCGTGACCCTCTCCTATCCTTTTATCACTCACTCACCACCCTTTATCCCCACAGACACACACAAGACAGTTGTGCTGCACGAAGTCAACAACTGAGTGACACATACAAAAGTGAAAAAAAAAAAGTTATTTTGTTATAGATGGAGATGGAGGAAAGTGGTACAGTAGTAGAAAAATGCTAGAGGCACTGGGTGGAAATATGAAAAAAGGTCTAATTCACAGTGAGGCCTATGACTGACCTGGACATCAAAGAGTCTGGCTTAAAGCACACTTGGCTCTGTGGCCTAATTCTACTATCAAAAATTCTTCGACTATCTTACTTCTACGATGGAACACATTCTATCCATTTCTCCTTTCTCTGAAATCTCCATTCTAGGAGATTTCAATGTTCACCACCACCTTTGGCTCTCCTCTCCTTTCACGGTTCCACCTGGTGAACAAGCCTACATCTTTTCTATCCTTAATGACCTAGAGCAGCTTGTACAGCACCCTACCCGTATCCCTGACCGCCTTGTAGAGAGCTCCAACATACTTGACATCTTCCTCACAACTAATCCTTCTGCTTACTCTGTTAATCTTTTCTCTCCGTTGGGCTCCTCCGATCACAACCTTATTACCTTAACCTGTCCTATCACTCCGGTACGGCCTGTGGACCCTCCAGGGAAACGTCGTCTGTGGCATTTTGGAGCCGCGGACTGGGAAGCCCTCAGGCAGTACTTCTTTGATTTTCCCTGGAATGATTATTGCTTCCATGGCCGGGAGCCATCTGAGTGTGCCTTGCGCATTACGGAGGTTATTCTCTCGGGCATGGAAGCATACATTCCTTTCTCATATCCTTTGACTAACGCAAGAAAGCCTTGGTTTAATCACACTTGTTCTAATGCTGTCCGCAACAAGGAGAGGGCCTACAAAAGGTACCGGAGCCAACCCACCCCTGAATCACATCATCTTTACGTTTCTGCCCGGAATCGTGCTAAGTCTGTTCTTCTCTCTACTAAAAATAATTTCATCCATACTAAATGCTCTCAACTCTCCAACTCGAATTCTTCCCGCTCCTTCTGGCACCTTGCCAAAAATCTTTCTAACAACTTTACCTCATCATCCTTCCCTCCTCTTTTCTACTCTGATGGTTCTGTAGCTATTTCTTCTACTGATAAAGCAGATCTCTTCGCACAGACTTTCTCCTCCAATTCCACCTTAGACGATTCCGGTGCTGTTCCTCCATCACTTCCCTCCTCTGACTTCCTCATGGCTGACATTAAAATTTATTCAGTTGATGTATTTTCTGCCATCACTGGCCTCAGTACTAACAAGGCATATGGGCCTGATGGGGTCCCTCCTGTTGTTCTCAAGAACTGTGCTTCTGTGCTTACACCCTGCCTAGGCAAACTCTTTCGTCTTTGTCTGTCAACTTGTACCTTTCCTTCTTGCTGGAAGTTTGCTCTCATTCAGCCACTCCCAAAGAAGGGTGACCACTCCCAACCCTCTAACTATCGTCCAATTGCTTTAACATCCTGTATTTCAAAAGTTATCGAGTCAATTCTCAATAGAAAATTTTAAGGCATCTTTCCTATCACAACCTTCTTTCCGATCGTCAGTACAGGTTCCATCAGGGACGCTCCACTGGCGATCTTCTCACCTACCTTTCAGACTCCTGGTCATCCTCCTTTCGGGACTTTGGCCAAAGCTTTGCCATTGCACTTGACATCTCAAAGGCTTTCGATCGAGTCTGGCATAAATCTTTAATTTCCAAACTGCCCTCCTACGGTTTCTATCCTTCTATCTGTGCCTTCATCGCTAGCTTCCTTTCTGGTCGTTCTATAGCCGCTGTTGTAGACGGCCATCGTTCTTCTCCTAGATCTATCAACAGTGGTGTTCCTCAGGGCTCTGTCCTATCACCAACTCTCTTCCTTTTATTCATCAATGATCTTCTAAGCTGTACATCTAACCCTATCCACTCATACGCTGATGACTCCACCCTTCACCTTTCCATTCGGTTCCCTCAACGCCCATCTCAACAGTTACTTCAACAAACAAGGAATGAGGCTATGGCACACCTAATGTCTGACTTGGCTCGTATCTCTAACTGGGGTAAAAATAATATGGTTGTTTTTAATGCATCTAAGACTCAGTTCTTACACCTATCAACCCGACAAAATCTTCCACAGGTATACCCACTAATGTTTAATAATATTCAGCTTAATCCTGCATCATCCTTGAACATGCTTGGGGTTTCATTTACTCGGGACTTATCTTGGAAAGACCATACTGCATCTCTTGTAAAATCTGCTTCCAAGAGATTGGGTGTGCTAAGCCAATTCCGCTCTTTCTTTACCCCTGCACAATTGTTGACTCTATACAGGGGTTTTATCCGCCCATGTGTGGAGTACAACTCTCATGTGTGGGGAGGCTCCCCACATACAGCTCTTCTCAATAGGGTGGAGTCAAAGGCTTTTCGTCTCATTAACTCTCCTCCTCTTACTGACTCCCTTCAACCTCTGTCTCTTCGCCGCACTGTTGCATCTTTATCTCTTTTCTATCGCTACTTTAATGGTCACTGCTCCTCTGAACTGTCTGCTTGCATTCCTCCACCTCTACGACGGGCACCTAGCACCCGTCTGGCAGCAAACTCTCATCCCTTTTCTGTCCAACTCTCTAATGCAAGAGTTAACCGTTACTCCCAGTCTTTCATTTATGCAACAGGTCAGCTCTGGAACTGTCTACCTCTGTCTGTATGTCCTGCTGCCTATGATCTCCAGTCTTTCAAATGCAGTGTGTCCAGGCATCTCAAAATGATCGGATCTTGAATTTGGCTCTCTATTTTATTTTGTTTTTCTCTTGGAGGGAACTGTTACTGCGGGCTTATGGCCTTTGGTTCCTTCTTCCTCGCATAAAAAAAAAAAAAGCTGGGATGCTAGGGTTTAGTTGAAAAGGGAAAATCTCAATCTCTCTCTCTGTCTCTCTCTCTCTCTCTCTCTCTCTCGTCGCTGGTAGACCCTTGTGGAAAGTAAGTGCATTGGAAATAATTAATTGAGTATTCTTTTACGTACTGACGCTCGTCCACGGTAATTAGTGGTAGTTATTATAGGGCAGCCATTAAAGAAGCGTCATTAGCCCCGGTAATTGCGCATATCGAGGAGCTACGGCCAGAATTTGATTTTGAAGGACGAGGTAAAATCAGGCAATTAATCTGCGGGGAGACATTATCGTGGTGGATACGACGCTGTGCTAATGAACGCCAAGGACTTTATCTTTCATCAAGGTTCTTCTCACTTTTTATTTTAGCTTTTGCTGTTAATTATTCTTTTATCTGCCCTCGCTTGTCACCCTCGATAAGATGATATTTTTCGTTACTTCCTGTTTTTTTAAAGTCTCTTCTCTTCCTTGAACATTTTTCATTATTTTTATTTTTATTTTTGCCTTCAATGAATTTCTTCAGCACGATAAAGTCTACTATTCTACAATTTTCAGTGTTTGAATAGAAATTTCTTAAAAAAAAAAACAAAAAAACTAAGGGTGACAGACAAAGCTTTTATTAACTCCTTCGTGATCCTTTATTAGTATAACATAATAGTGTGAAATTAACAAGAATGACATAACAAGGAGTATTCAGAAACAGCAATGCCCTGGACCACCAGTTGGCCTGAGGGACGCAGGTGTGACTCTACCAGTTACCTTCATCTTTGACCCATTCCCCTCAAAATGCAATTATTTCATTCGTGACTGTATTGCCTAACTCTTAACCCAAAATTGTTTGAGTTAACCTTGTCCTGTGACGCCGACAATTGACCTATCCCTGTGAACTTCACTCTGAATTAACATTCTCAAAATCAAATCACACTGTCCTTGACTTATCCTGAACTCTTCCACAATGCTTGGTTTAATTCGAATAAAGGCTGCTTAACTTGACCTCACCATTTGACCTTGAACGTCGACCTGCTAGTCTCGAAAACAGTAGTTTAACGCTTTGGCTGATCCACAAGCCTTTCAACAGTTTGGTCCAAATTAAATCAAAGCTGCCTACGTTTTTGTTAACACAGACAAACAAATCAAATTTTGACCTTGTCATGCGACCCTAACCTTTGACTGATTGTTCTCAAAGTCGATTGATTTCATTCTCAACTCTTCCACTATAGTTTATACATATTTTATATAAACAGCTTAAGTTAACCTTGCTAGGTCAGACTCTGACTTTTCTCTGTAAGCTTGACCTTTGACCCATTTTCCCTGGAAATTAAGTCGACCCCTTGACTGACCCTGACCCGTTCCACCAAGTTTGGCTAAAATGGCTATCAACTTTTTGAGTTATTTTCACACACACACACACACACACACACACACACACACACACACACACACACACACACACACTCGTGCGTGCGAGCGCGCGTCAATTAAAGCATAGTACCCGCTCTTGTTTCGCTAACGGTGGTATGACTACCTGGAGAGTGACATTTTGCTGGGTGATATGGCACTGCTAATGATCACCCGAGACTTTTATTTGTCTTATGGCACTTCTCCCTTTGCATTTTTGCTTCTTTCTTTCACCAAACTGATTAGCAGCGACGGCTTCCTTTGAAAATATTTCTTTCTATTCTAGATTCTGATTCACAATATTAATTAGCCTGCTATTTATCGTGGCACTCACCATTACGATGCTATGCTAAAACGACAGGAACTTAATCTTCTGTTGTGGTGTTTCTCTCTCTCTCTCTCTCTATGTTATGCTAAAACGAGAGGACCTCAATCTTCTGTTGTGGTCTCTCTCTCTCTCTCTCTCTCTGAGAATATAAAAGGACTATTTAAATTTATCAGTGTAGATTCGCTGTTTCCAGTATTTTTAAAGGACGTGAGAATCTTAACTGTATAATTTCCTCGCCACCTCCATATCATTTTATGCAACATTACAGAGACCCTTCGTAGAAAAAATAATCTTGGATCATTTATCTTTCCTTTATACACACTAATATCAGCTCCTTCAGCACTTATTTATTTGGTCTCTTTGGTACACTGATGCCTTTAGTACCTTGCTCCGGCTGACAAGCGATTTGGGGGGATATTTTTCACACAGTAAGCACTAGATACAGCCATCAATGACCCATTCACCAATAGGGTAGTTGGTTAACCCCATCAATCCGGTGATGTATATTATACTTTATTTTGCTCTTCAGATGATTTTCTTTCTATAAGTAGTGAGTTATCAAGGTGATCATTAGATATAGCCTTCATTAATCCCATCAGTAATAATATATTTCCTTAAATGTGCCAAGTGTCTTCAGTATATGACGGAATTGGGCATTTTCAAAAGGTAATAAAGGGGGGAGCCATGGAGTAGAGACCTACGAGCTTCACCACTATGAGTCTATAGGCGGAGGACCGTACGGTGAGTGCCCTGCCAGCACAAACCCTCACACAGGAACCCCGGGCACTAATGGGTTAATTTAATAGAACCGTGTACAGGTACCAAGAATTAACTGCTAAAACCGTCGCCGGATTGAATGAAGTAAATACTGATGTTATTTCGTATTCCTTTCCCTCTCATTTCTCTTTGTCTTCTTTATCACCACTTTTTAAAACTTTAATTTACTCTTTTAGAACAATCATCATTGTTCCTGTTTTGTTTTTTTTTCATTTCTTTCATATTCTCTGTACTTCCTCTATTTTAATATACTGTATTTTCCTTTTTTTTTTTTTTCATTACTTCAACTCGTGGTTGAACGTTTAGACTGGCACCATTAACCTTATCACCGTCGGGACAACTCTAGTATACTGTTCCAGGCAACTCTATGACACTTCATTTAACTGGGTAAGTTACTGAAGGCTGAGACTGTTAATCTTAAGGCAAGAGGCTTTAATCCCATCCAGCCGTAAGG